>NC_071991.2:23027500-23652500 GCF_028885655.2 Pongo abelii
AGGCAGGCAGATCATTTGAGGTCAGGAGTTTCAGACCAGCCTGGCCAACATGGAGAAACCCCATTTCTAGTAAAATTCAAAAATTAGCTGGGTGTGGTGGTGCACTCCTGTAATTCCAGCTACTCGGGAGGCTGAGGCACGAGAATTGCTTGAACCTGGGAGGGAGAGGGTGCAGTGAGCTGAGATCATGCCACTACACTCCAGCCTGGGTAAGAGAGAGAGACTACATCAAAAAAAAAAAAAAAAAAAAAGAAAGAAAGAAAGAAAAAAGAAGAAAGAAAGAAATGTATCAACTTGACACATCAGGGTCCTTCTTTAAGTTAAAACCTGGGAAGCGCCCCACCCTGGCATTTGAAAAGTGGCTGAAGAGCCAGGTGTGGTGGCTCACGCCTGTAATCCCAGCACTTTGGGAGGCCGAGGTAGGCGGATCACGAGGTCAGGAGATAGAGACCATCCTGGCTAACACGGTGAAACCCCATCTCTACTAAAAATACAAAAAATTAGCAGGGCATAGTGGCAGGTGCCTGTAGTCCCAGCTACTCGGGAGGCTGAGGCAGGAGAATGGCGTGAACCCAGGAGGCGGAGCTTGCAGTGAGCCAAGATCACGCCACTGCACTCCAGCCTGGGTGACAGAGCGAGACTCCGTCTCAAAAAAAAAAAAAAAGAAAGAAAGAAAAGTGGCTTAATCCAATTTCTTGTCCAGAATTACAATGACATTCTATTAATACATCAATGATCAAAAGCATAGCTAAGCTGTAAGGCCAGTTATTGGATATACATCTTCCTAATGGAGAGATTATTATCACGGGAAACAGCTTTTGGCTTGTCCAGTAAGACTCCTTTCCAGCCAGGCATGGTGGCCCACACCTGTAATCCCAGCACTTTGAGAGGCCAAGCTGGGAGGATTGCCTGAGCACAGAAATTCGAGACAGGCTGGGCAACACAGCGAGAACTCATATCTACTAAAAATTAAAAACCCTTTCCAACATGAATTGTTTTTTTGAGATGGAGTCTTGCTCTGTTGCCCAGTCTGGAGTGCGGTGGCGGCAATCGCGGCTCACTGCAAGCTCCGCCTCCTGGGTTCACGCCATTCTCCTGCCTCAGCCTCCCGAGTAGCTGGGACTACAGGCGCCCACTGCCACGCCTGGCTAATTTTTTGTATTTTAATTAGAGACAGGGTTTCACCTGTTAGCCAGGATGGTCTCTATCTCCTGACCTCGGGATCCGCCTACCTTGGCCTCCCAAAGTGCTGGGATTACAGGCGTGAGCCACCACACCCAGCCATGAATTTTTTTTTAAGACAGGTCTCGGCCGGGCACGGTGGCTCATGCCTGTAATCCCAGCATTTTGGGAGGCTGAGGAGGGCGGATCACGAGGTCAGGAGATCCAGACCATCCTGGCTAACATGGTGAAACCCCGTCTCTACTAAAAATACGAAAAAATTAGCTGGGCATGGTGGTGGGCGCCTGTAGTCCCAGGTACTCGGGAGGCTGAGGCAGGAGAATGGCGTGAACCCGTGAGGGGGAGCTTGCGGTGAGCCCAGATTGCTCCACTGCACTCCAGCCTGGGCAACAGAGTGACAGGTCTTGGGCCGGGCCCGGTGGCTCACACCTGTAATCCCAGCACTTTGGGAGGCCGAGGCAGGAGGATCACATCTTGGGCCGGGCGCAGTGACTCACACCTGTAATCTCAGCACTTTGGGAGGCTGAAGCAGGTGGCTCACGAGGTCAGGAGATCGAGACCGTCATGGCTAACACGGTGAAACCCTGTCTCTCCTAAAAAATACAAAAAATTAGCCAGGCATGGTGGCGGGTGCCTGTAGTCCCGGCTAACCTGGAGGCTGAGGTAGGAGAATGGCGTGAACCCGGGAGGCAGAGCTTGCAGTGAGCCGAGATCATGCCACTGCACTCCAGCCTGGGTGACTGGGTGAGACTCTGTCTAAAGTTGATCTGTTGCCCAGGCTGTAGTGCCATGGCACAATCATAGCTCACTGCAGCCTTGAACTCCTGGGATCGAGCCATCCCCCTCCCTCTCCCTCCCAAGAAGCTGGTTCTACAGGTGCACACCAGAACATCCAGCTATTTTTTTTTTTTAATTTATTGTAGAGACCAAGTCTTGTTATGTTGCCCAGGCTCCTCTCTAGCTCCTGGCCTCAAGCAATCCTCCCACCTGAGCCTCCCCAAATCCTGGGATCACAGGTCTAAGCCACCCCACTCAGCCCAAAACAAATTCTATAACCAAACCAGAAAAGTTTTTTGTTTAGTTTTTCACCTTAAAACTTTCATTACCCCTACTTCCCACAAAGTATTTGAAGTGCATTTAATACAAGACACAGAATCAATAAAGCTCTTCAGTGAAGTCTGAGATTTAAAGAGGGATAGCTCTGTGGGGAAGATAACTTCTAGGCTTGGCTTTGAATAAAAAGCTCAACTCTTCAATAATCTGGTGTGACTAAGACATTCTCTACCTACTTTTTTTTATTGTTAAGAGTTCGAGGCCAGTTGCAGTGGCTCATGCCTGTAATTTCAGCACTTTGGGAGGCCCAGGCAGGAGGATCACTTGATGTCAGGAGTTCGAGACCAGCCTGGCCAACATGGTGAAACCCCATCTCTACTGAAAATACAAAATAATAATTAGCTGTGCATGGTGGTGCATGACTGTAATCCCAGCTACTGGGGAGGCTGAGGCAGGGGCATCTCTTGGACCCAGGAGGCAGAGTTTGCAGTGAGCCAAGAGCATGCAACTGCACTCCAGCCTGGGCGATGGAGTGAGACGTCATCTCAAAAAAAAAAAAAAAAATTCGGTATTACTATGCCACACTGATACACTGTTTACTGGGCTAGGAGGGAAAACTTCTTGTTGCAATTAACCTTTTTGTTTTGTTTTGTTTTGCTACATCTAAGTATTCTTAACTTCCTTTGTGGTATTTTAGTGAGTAGACAGGTTAGAGGGCATTCTTAAAGATTCGTGGCCAAATCTGGTGATGCCAGAGTGAAGGGAACAGATGGTCTTTGAGGGGCCAGCAAGTCTGGCCCCATCTGAATTGTTTGTCTAACACTTCACAAGCAGAATAGGAACCACTGAATTACTCATTTTCAAGTTGCCCTAAAAAAGGCACTTAGCCTGCCGAAAGGCAGAGTTTCCATGCCAGTGACAGGAAGAGGAAGGATGCTGTCTTTCCTATGAACGTTCTCATGCCTCCCCTGCCTGGGTCTTCATTTTCACATCCCAGCCCTGTGGGGGTGCAGGAAACCACCAGCTAACTTAAGTGCAGGGCAATTAAGCAAGGAGGGAATTGTGCACAAATCTATAGAGACTCTGAAGCCACAGGTGAGCCAAGCATTGACTTTACTGGGGAAAGAGCAGGTGGAGGAAGGTTGAAGGAGCTTGGGTTGGTCAGGAGGCACCAGGATGTGGGACCTGAGCCAGGGAAGTGGGCCCAGGAAGTGCACTTGGGTTCGGGGATGGAGGAGAGAAAGCTGAGAGTAATAACTAGTATGCAATCAGAAATTTATTTTATTCTTAGTTTTAGCTTCTCTGCCACCAATCCTTTCTTTTTTTTTTTTTTTTTTTTTTTTTGAGACAGGCTGTCACTCTGTTATCCAGGCTAGAGTGCAGTGATGCAATATCAGCTCACTGCAACCTCTGCCTCCTGGATTCAAGTGATTCTCCCACCTCAGCCTCCCGAGTAGCTGGGATTACAGGTGCACACCACCACTCCAAGCTAATTTTTAAAAAATTTTTAGTAGAGATGGAGTTTTACCATGTTGGCCAGGCTGGTCTCAAACTCCTGACCTCAAGTGATCCACCCACCTCAGCCTCCCAAAGTGCTGGGATTTCAGGCGTGAGCCATCATGCCCGACCCCAATCTTTTCTTAACAATTCCTATCAAGCAGTACTTAGGAGAGAAAGTCATCAGAAATCCTTGCATTTGGGAGTATAGTCAGGGCTTTTAGTAGAGACAGGTTGCCCACTATGCCCTTAAGCCCATGCACCACTGTTCCACCCTGGGCCTCAGTTTCCCCACCTATGAGATCCTAGCAGTCTTCCTCTATAGGTCTGCAATTGCTCCCCTGTGATGTGTCTTTTTTGCAGTGCAGGAGGCAGGTGAGAGAGAAAAGCCCGTGTCTTGCCCAAAATACAATGTGGCGCATTCTTGGGCAGCCTCTGTTGGAGCTACAGGCGGGATGCTCACAGGTGAAGTAAACCAGGAAAGGCAAACAGAACCTGAAAGGTGGCTCTGAAAGAGAGAATGCAGAAATTGGGCAAGCAGTACTCCCACCAGTAGGAAGGTTTGCTGGCTAAGTTTCACACTAAAACATGAAGGAGACTGTTAAAAACAATGGGTATAGATGACGGAACAGCAGCCCTTCCTAAACAGCTTTTAAAAGTCTGAAACTAGGGCCAGGTGTGGTAGCTCACACTTGTAATCCCAGCTACTTGGGAGGCTGAGGCAGGAGGATCACTTGAGCCCTGGAGTTTGAGGCTGCAGTGAGCCATGATTGCACCACTGCACTCCAGCTGGGCAAGAGAGCAAGATCCTGTCTCTACAAAAAATAAATTAGCCAGGCGTGGTGGTGCTCATCTGTAGTCCCAGGTTTTCAAGGGGCCAAGACTAGAGGATCACTTGAAAACAGGAGTTCCAGACCAGCCTGGCCAACATAGCAAGAGACCTTGTTTCTACAAATTTTAAAAATTAGCTGGTGTGGTGATGCACACTTGTAGTCTCAGCTACTTGGGAGGCTGAGGCAGGAGGATCTCTTGAGCCCATGAGTTCAAGGCTGCAGTAAGCCATGATCATACCACTGTGCTCCAGCCTGGTCAACAGAGCAAGACCTGTCTATTAAAAAAAACAAAAGTAATAATAATCACAAACAAATCTGAAAGTCAAGAAGCAACAACAGGTCCCCATTTCCTGCCGGTTGCTGTCTACCCGTGATTCCTGGCACAGCTGGGGCAAGTCCCTGGAATGCGGGAGCTGTGTTGCCTGTGTCTTTGTAACTGTCCCATGGCCAGGGGCTCAGTGGATGGCAGGCTGCTGGCCCACGATGTCAACAGCAGGAACTTGTGCCTCAGTTTCCTCCGTTGCCTAAGTGTAGCCCTCTCACAATGACGGGTCCCTTCCAGAATTCTTTTTCTTCTCGTTCTATTCTTGGGTAACAATCTTTTTCTTTTTTTATGAGACAGAGTCTCGCTCTGTCACCCAAGCTGGTGTGCAGAGGCACCATCATAGCTCACTGCAGCCTCCAACTCTTGGGCTCAAATGATCCACAAGTGCATACCACCACACCCAGCTAATTTTTGTATCAATTTTTTGTGGAGATAGAGCTTCACCATGTTGCCCAGGCTGGTCTCAAACTCCTGAGCTCAAGCGATCCTCTCACCTTGGCCTCCCAAAGTGCTGGGATTACAGGTGTGAGCCACTGTACCTGGCCCAATCCTTTTCTATGTCAAAGGAAAACATGCATATGGTATATTATTTTTTAAAGTCACATTCTTCTTATAGAGATGTGCTCTTTGTGTACATTTTTTCTTCTTGACAAGTGGGTAAACGAGATTCTGGGAAGGTAATTGTCTTGACTAAAGTTAGCAGAGTCTGGCATCAGGCAGACTGCACAGGTCGGCCACTTCTGTTTTGTTTTGTTTTGTTTTGTTTGAGATGAAGTCTCACTCTGGTGTGTAATCAAGGAAAGCTTTTAGCATTCCTGCCTCTGGAGGGTTGAGGATGCTCTGGCCTGTCATTAAAGGGAAGTAGCTTGAGCTGTGAGAACAGGAGAAAGTGGAAGGAGAGAGAAGAGAGAGACTAGCTGTTTTTGGTTTATCCTATGTCAATCTTTTGCCCTCCAGATTTTCAAAAGAAGGGACTTTAGAAAGCATATGTAAGTCTCCCCAGTTTCACGTTTAACATGTCATTTCCCAATGGAACTGGCATTTGGAGACAAGGGTAATAACTCCTGATGAGAATTTCTCTGACCTTATTTGCTGGAAGTGGACAGCTCCTCCTTTCCCTCCCAGGCTTGCTCCTGGAGCTTCCAAGAGTGTCTCGGGCTATTTGTATTGCCATAAAGGAATACCTGAGGCTGGGTAATTTATACAGAAAATAGGTTTCTTTGGCTCACAGTTCTGCAGGCTGCACAAGAAACATGGTGCCAACATCTGCTGGTGAGGGCCTTAGGAAGCTTCCACTCATGATAGAAGGTGAAGGGGAGCTAGCAAGATTATATGGCAAGAGAGGGAGCAAGAGAGGAGAGAGGTGCCACACTCTTTTTAACACCCAGATCTCATGATGGGAACTAAGAGTGACAGCTCACTCGATCTCATGATAATGACACCAAAGCATTTATGAGAGATCCACCCCAATGACCTTCATACTCCCACCAGGCCCCACCTCCAACACTGAGGACCAGATTTCAACAGGAGGTTTGGAGGAGACAGATATTCAAACTCTATTGGAAGGGAAGCCTAATGTCTGAAGAGAGAAGGTGGTGGAGGAGGAAGGCAAGAGTGGAGGGGTGGACAGTGGGCTCATGATGCATGCATACTTAGGACTAAATAAGCATTTGTGTAACTCTTTCTTTCTTGGGCATGCGAAATCTCTACCTGTTTCCCTCTGTGTCATAGACTTCATGTTTGTCCCTCCCCACTGCCAAATTCATATATTGAAACTCTAATCCCCAATGGTATTTGAAGATGGTGCCTTTGAGAGGTGATTAGGACATCACCATCAACAGAGGTTCATTCTGTTGCCCAGGCTGGAGTGCAGTGGCCTGATTATGACTCACTGTAGCCTCCAACTCCTGGGCTCAAGCCATCCTCCTGCCTTGGCCTGCACAGTAGCTGGGATTAAAGACACCTCCTACCATATCCAGCTAATTGAAAAAAAATTGAGAACAAGCCTCTTGGATGTCTCATGTTTTTTGTGTTTTCCTCCTTCCTTGCTCTTGCTCAAAGCTTGAATCCTGCCAAGACATTTTTTCTCCTTCTGGGGCCATGTGTAGGCTGCTTTTACAGAAGCACCAAAGCCAGTGTCACAATGTTATTGACACTGGCCCTGACACCATTGTCCCACCACATCACTGCTGATGTCCCCAGCCCCACGCCCAAACCCCTCGATACTGCTAGTGCTACCATTGGCACCATCACAATGTCTCCAGTCTGCCATGGTGGCAGCCAGTGTATTTCTACCAAATTTTTTTTGAGACTGGATCTCACTCAGTTGCCCAGGCTGGAGAGCAGTGGTGTAATCTCGGCTCCCCACAGCCTCCAATTCCTGATCTACCAACAATCTTAATGGCTGTAGAGATTATAGAAAATGGGTCCTGTTGCTTAATATTCTTTTTTTCCAATTAAAAATTTGTTTTGAGACAAGGGCTTGCTCTGTGTCCCAGGCTAGAGTTGAGTGGCCTGATCATGAATCACTGCAGCCTTCAAATCCTGGGTTCAAGCCATCCTCCTGCCTTGGCCTCTCAAGTAGCTAGGACTAGAGACACATGCTACCCTATCCAGCTAATTAAAAATAATTTTTCAGAGACAGGGTCTCGCTCTGTTGCCCAGGCTGGTATTGAACTCCTGGATTCAAGTGATCCTCCCTCCTTGACCTCCCAAAGTGTTGGCATTACAGGCGTGAACCACCATACCTGGCCCGTTGTTTGTTTTGTTTTATCATCTCTTCATCCTGGTTCCCAATTACAGGCACTGAGGTGCAGAGTGAGGAGCAAACGCTGTGCTGTCCTTGGAGCTGCTCTATCCATAAACAATGGTCATTCTTGGGCAGTCTTGGGCATCTCCAATCTCTACATGTTTCCCCCTGTGTCATGGACTGTATGTTTGTCCCTCCCCACCACCAAATTTATATATTGAAACTCTAGTCACCAATGGGTATTTGAAGATGGTATTTGACAATGGGGCTTTGAGAAGTGATTAGGTCATGAGGGTGGACCCCTTATGAAAGGAATAAAGCTTTTCTAAGACAAGATAGGCTAGAGCTTGTTTTTCTTCTCTCTCTCCGTGTGAGCAAATCAGAAAGACGCCTCTTACTAGAATCACCAGAACTGTGAGAAATAACTATTTGTTATTTAAGTCATCCAGTCTGTGACATTCTTGTTATAGCAGCCCCAGCTGATGAGGAAAGCCTGTATCAGTTCAAATCTCTCAACAAACAAAAGAAAAGAAAGAGTTAGACATGGCCAGGTGTGATGGCTCACTCCTGTAATCTCAGCACTTTGGGAGGCTGAGGTGGGACCATCACTTGATCCCACAAGTTCAAGAGTATCCTGGGCAATACAGAGACCCCCATTGCTACAAAAAAATTTTTAAAAAATAGCTGGGTGTGTGTGTCGATGTGCACCTGTAGTCCTGGTTAATCTGCAGGCTGAGGTGGGAGGATCTCTCCAGCACAAAAGTTGAAGGCTGCAAGTGAGCTATGACTGTGTCACTGCATTCTAGCCTGGGCAACAGAGTGAAATCATCTCCAAAATAATAAATAAATAAATAAATATTTTCAGAAATTCAAAGAGGATCCTTTGTTATTTTTATAATTAGGCAAGAGTTATGAAAGGAACATTATGGCAAGGAATTACATGGTGTAAAGGCGGCAAAACAGGAAGTTAACAATAAAGGAATAAGATGAAAGAATTCAAAAAGGAGGGAATTGTTGAGCTGATTATAAAATTCTTACCTGAATTCTGTTGAATACACAATGAAATTTCCAATAAATTGTATCTCAAAGAAGTATATGTTAATTTTTTTGTTAAAGGTAATTTGAAGTGTACTTCCCTTACTTGTACTGAATATAACCTTGACTAAATCTGACTTCATAGAATTTTTGCAAAACTTAAATGAGATAATAGTTGAAAAAATGCCAGCTCAGATGAAACACACAGTTTTAAAATTTTTAGTAGCATTACATTATGGCAGTAAGACTTAAATAATGAAATGAAAAATCTTCTGGTTATTAAGTTGCTGATTATATCAGAGTCAAATGGCATATACTTGTGTTTGAAATTCAGGTGCAGACTTTCAATATAAGAGAGTTTACTTTCCTATATTCCAGTAAACAGTATCCTAATCACCATCAATAGCATTTGTCAAGCACATGATTCGGGTGTCAGCATTGTGCTAAGAGAGGGAAAGGTTATATAAAGAAGTATTTACCCTTGAATTTGAAATAATTTTTTTGGGGATGTAAAAACATAGTAAATCCCCTTATGTGGCTCAGAATTTATTAAAGGCCATACAATATAGACACCAGTAAAAAACAGAGTTGAGCCACATAATCTTTAAATATCTTGTAACTCAAAGTCTTTTTTTTTTTTTTTTTTTTTGAGATGGCGTTTCACTCTGTTGCCCAGGCTGGAGATCAGTGGTGAGATCTCTGCTCACTGTAACCTCCATCTCCCAGGTTCAAGAGATTCTCCAGCCTCAGCCTCCTTAGTAGCTGGGACTACAGGCACGTGCCACCATGCCCAGCTAATTTTTTTATTTTTAGTAGAGATGGGGTTTCACCATGTTAGCCAAGATGGTCTCCATCTCCTGACCTTGAGATCCACCTGCCTCAGCCTCCCAAAGTGCTGGGATGACAGGTGTGAGCCACCGCCCCCAACCAGTAACTCAAAGTCTTTGACTCCAGCCCAAGATGCTCTGGGTTTAAGAAAGTTCACCTTTATGTCAGGTGACATTCTTTGCTGCCATGGAGTAGAGATAGAAAAGCCTGTTTTATAAGTTTATATATACTTCCCAGTGTTGTGTCATATGAAAAGTAGGTGCTGATACAAAATATAAAAATAAACAACAACAAACCTCAAATGATTGAGAGGAGAAATACAAAGTTATTGCATTTAGCTGAGAATTCATGACATATTTAATTTTTACTGCAGCTTTCCCTTCTCGGTGTTTGCAAATTGGGTTAAGGAGTTAAAACGGATATTTTCTGGCTGGGCGTGGTGGCTCACGCCTGTAATCCCAGCACTTTGGGAGGCCAAGGCGGGTGGATCACGAGGTCAGGAGATCGAGACCATCCTGGCTAACATGATGAAACCCCGTCTCTACCAAAAAATACAAAAAAAAGTTAGCCGGGCGTGGTGGTAGGCGCCTGTAGTCCCAGCTACTCGGGAGACTGAGGCAGGTGCATGGCGGGAACCCAGGAGGCAGAGCTTGCAGTGAGCCGAGATCGCGCCACTGCACTCCAGCCTGGGTGACAGAGTGAGACTCCACCTCAAAAAAAAAAAAAAAACACGGATATTTTCTGAGAATCCACTATCCCACCTCTCTACATGATTATTTTTTCATTGTATTTATCACTGTCTGATATGCTGTATATATTTCCTTGTTTATTCTCTCTCTCTCCTGTTAGAATCCTAGCTCTATATGGCAGAGATTTTGGCCTGTTTTTTTCAACAGGCAAAAACCTTTTCAACATTGTACCCTCCATCCTTAGAGCTGTGCTTGACACACACCAGGTACTTAATGATTATTTGTGGAAGGAATTAATTACTCTGTTATTTAAGAATGAGAGCAAAGCCAGATACGGTGACTTAGGCCTGTAATCTCAGCACTTTGGGAGGCTGAGGTGGGTGGATCACCTGAGGTCAGGAGTTCGAGACCAGCCTGGCCAACATGGCTAAACCCAGTCTCTCCCAAAAGTACAAAAATTAGCCGGACGTGGTGCCAGGCACCTGTATTCCCAGCTACTCAGGAAACTGAGGCAGGAGAATCGCTTGAACCCAGGAGGTGGAGGTTGCAGTGAGCAGAGATCGTGCCACTGCACTCTAGCCTGGGAGACAGAGTGAGACTACATCTCCAAAAAAAAAAAAAAAAAAAAAGAATGAGAGAGAAAACAGTCTCAGGGCTAATATGGCTAGGAGAGTTTATTCTGTGGTAGTAGTTCTCAAACTTTATCACCTGTAAGGCTTGTTAAACCACAGGTGGCAGGGTTTCAGTCTCAGCATTCCTCATCTAAAAGGGAATGGACAGAGCATAAGAATTTACATTCTAGGGCTGGGCACAGTGGCTCATACCTGTAATCCCAGCACTTTTGGAGGCTCAGGTGGGTGGATTACTTGAGGTCAGGAGTTTGAGACCAGCCTGGCCAACATGGTGAAACCCTGTCTCTACTTAAAATACAAAAAAAAAAAAAAAAAAAAAAAGCTGGGTGTGGTAGCATGTGCCTGTAATCCCAGCTACTCAGGAGGCTGAGGCATGAGAATTACTTGAACCTGGGAGGCGGAGGTTGCAGTGAGCCAATATCGCACCACTGCACTCAAGCCTGGGTGACAGACCAAGAGTGTCTTAAAAAAAATAGGTTTTACATTTTAACAGGTTCCCAAGTGATGCTGATGCTGATATTTCTGATTCTGGGGCTGCACTTTGAGAACCTCTGCTCTTAAAAAAAAAATGCCCTTTTGTATAAATGGATCTCTACCCTCACCCCTATAATCCCAGTGCCATATCCAGAGTGCACTTACCTAGAACTAACTACCTATTGCAATTTGAAAACAAAGATTACTACTCTCACTTCAATTAAATTAATCACATGTTATTCTTATTGGGTGATGGGGAGAGCAAGGAAGAGGAAATAGTCCAGGATATAATTTGGGAGATGGAGTAATAGAGCCCAGGGAAGTCAAGAGTCTTGTCCAAGGTCCACAGCTCATGGCCAATAGATAGTCTGTCAAATTTTCACTATATAAAATTGGCACAAAATATGCCAAATCTACATTTAGAACATTCGTTTCTGATTTCCATAGAGAAGATAGGACTAAATTCCAAGTGAAATGATACTTAAGAGATCTAAATGCCAAAGGAACATGTCTTTTTAAATTTTTGTTTTTCTGAAAGCAAGGTATACTACTGCACAATGGAGAAAAATAATTAGAAACAATAAAAGTATTTATGATAATGGGAGATAAACCTATTAAGAATTTTATTAGATAAAGATGACAAAATTAACTTTCCCTGTTTTCATTTTAGAATCACTGAACATTTGTGTTTCCATTATAAAAATAGCAATGAAAAGAAAATTGGACACAGCATTACCCTTTTCCCTCTGCCGGGTGGAGGAGGATGATTTCTTCTCCCTCCAAAGATGAGGAAGGCCTACTGCGGGTTTAATTAAGGAGGACGTTGTATGCAGAAAAAGAGCAAGGCTTAAGGTAACACCCCGCAACTGAGTTCCCCAGGCTACATAGTAGTTGTACGCTTGGGCCCTGCACTTGGACTATGTGATTTAGAATATTGCCTCTGCCACTTCCAATACTTTGGACCAGGTACTTAATATTTCCATCCTTCAGATAATCCTTCTTTTTGAGATAGGGTCTTGCTCTGTTGCCCAGGCTGAAGTGCAGTGGTGCAATTATAGCTCACTGCAGCCTCAAACTCTCAGGCTCAAGTGATCCTCCCACTTCAGCCTCCTGAATAGCTGGGACTACAGTTGCACACCACCATACACAGCTAATTTTTTGAAATTATTTTGTACAGACAGGGTCCCACTGTATTGCACAGACTGGTCTGGAACTCCTAGGCTCAAGTGATCCTCCCGCCTCTTCCTCCCAAAATGCTGGGATTACAGGTGTGAGCCACCATGCTCTGCTGAGATAATCCATTCTTTAGAAGATGGTGAGGAATTATTCGATGTCAGCTGAGTTTATCTATCCTTGGCATAAAATGACATGAATTCAATCACGTTGTGGGAAAGTGATCCATCCATTTGAAAGGATTCTCATCAATAATGTATCTATCCAGTCTCTCACTCTAAATTCTGAGCTGGGCACTCTGCGTTGATCTCATTTTGTGACATGACATAGACCTGACTCAGACACCTGCTGCAGCCTTTGTAGCTGTTGCCATGGGGAGAGCATCTGCTGATTGGGCAGAAACTATAATTTTGAAAGAATCCTGGAAGAAATATGTTTAATGAAAAAACAAATGAAAAACAAACAGCAAGTTTAGATAAGAGAAATACAAGGAAAGAAAAGATGACCTATGAAAGAAAAGAAGATTTAAAATAACCTCCTTTTTTTAAAAAAAGTAAAATGAAGAATATTTCAATAGTTTAATTTGCACAGGGTCAGACCTAGGTGAGCCTAAGAAGAAACCGGGTGCATGGGGCCTCTTCCTCTAAATTTATTATAGTTGATATGCAGGGGAAGTTGTTAGTTATTGGTTCATTTGTTTGGCTGAAGACAAAGAGAAGTGTTCTGTGCATGGCTTCCTGGGGGGAAACTGTTGGAAGTGCAGGATTGGAGACCCTAAGTGTGCTGGCTCCTTAGTCTGGCCCCAGAGCAAAAGTGGATGCAAGAGAGGGATGGAAATTATGGTAAAAATCTAGATGACCAATAGATATGACACTTTATGAGATTTAAGAGACAAACAGTGGCATTAGGTTGGTGCAAAAGTAATTGCCAGCCAGGTGCGGTGGCTCATGCCTGTAATCCCAGCACTTTGGGAGGCCAAGGTGGGTGGATCACCTGAGATCCCAAGTTCGAGACCAGCCTGACCAACATAGTGAAACCCTGTCTCTACTAAAAATACAAAAATTTGCTGGGTGTGGTGGCGGGTGCCTGTAAGTCAAGCTACTCGGGAGGCTGAGGCAGGAGACTCACTTGAAACCAGGAGGCAGAGGTTGCAGTGAGCCAAGATTGCACCATTGCATTCCAGCCTGGGTGACAGAGCGAGACTCTGTCTCAGAAGAAAAAAAAAAAGTGAAGCAATTGCGGTTTTAGCAAAAATCGAAATTACTTTTGCACCAACCTAATACTTCAGGTACCAGGTTTCACAATACGGCGTGCCTCTGCATGGAAAGCCATTCCTCCTCTACTGTGCTACAGGCCATGGAGAACCCCAGCACCTGAGCTGAAGAGGTGCCTGCACCCAGCCGAGGAGCAAGAGGGACTCTTGCACATACTGAGGCACTTTATGTTTACATTTATTATTTTAAAAAATTAGTGTCCCAGTGCGGTGGCTCATGTCTGTACTCCTAGCACTTTGGGAGGCCGAGGCGGGCAGATCATGAGGTCAGGAGATCGAGACAATCCTGGCTAATACGGTGAAACTCCACCTCTACTAAAAATACAAAAAATTAGCCAGGCATGGTGGTGGGCACCTGTAGTCCCAGCCCCTTGGCAGGCTGAGGCAGGAGAATGGAGTGAACCTGAGAGGTGGAGCTTTCAGTGAGCCAAGATGGTGCCACCGCACTCGGGACTGCTTTTGTGTCCATTTTTAGTATATTCTTTTGTCGTTGTTTTCACAGAGGAGCACAGCAATTTTTTTTCTGAAAGGAAAAAAAAATGTATGGCTCTATATTTTCTGTATCAGCAATTCAAGAACATGAATTAAACAACAGTTGAACTCTAGCAACCTTGGAGGACAGTACAAGAGAAGAAAGAAAGAAAAAAAGAGAGGAAAGAAAAGGAAGGAAGGAAGGAAGGAAGGAAAGAAAGAAAAGAAAGAAAGAAGGAAGAAAGGAAAGAGGGAAGGGAGGAAGGGAGGAAAGGAGGGAGGGAGGGAAGGAGGGAGGGAGGGAAAAGAGATTTAAAAAAAAAGAAAGGCAGCTAAGATTAAGGATCAGTTCTTTGCCTCCCAAATCTTTCAGAACAAACTTTCAGCTTTCAGACCACCATTCTGTCTCATTTGGAACAGTTTCTTAAGATTTCTTTTTGAAAAATTCTAATTGGACTATAGCAATAACTAGAATCTTGAGCACTTAACTATGAACCAGACAATATTCTGATTGCATTAATCTGTTTAGCCCTTTGAGTGGCATGTTGTTTTTAATTCCATTTTATAGATGAGAAACATAGGATTAGAATGACCAAATAATTTGTCCAGGGTCTCAAGCTACAGAGAATAGAACCAGGATTTGAAGGAGAATGTTGGGTACACAGAGCCTTATTTTAAACTTCTAGGAATGGAATACCACTCTTCACTGCTCAAACACATTCAGTTGCTTCCCATTACTTATGCTTTCTTCTATCTAAAATCCTTAGCTATTATCATTATTAATTATTTGAAATGGAGTTTTACTCTGTTGCCCAGGCTGGAGTACAGTGGTACAACCTCTGCTCATTGCAACCTCCACCTCCTAGGTTCAAGTGATTCTCCTGCCTCAGCCTCCCAAGTAGCTGGGATTACAGGCACCTGCTACCATGCCTGGCTAATTTTTGTATTTTTAGTAGAGACAGGGTTTCACCATGTTGACCAGCCTGGTCTCAAACTCCTAGCCTCAAGTGATCCACCCGCCTTGACCTCCCAAAGTGCTGGGATTGCAGGTGTGAGACACCATGCCCGGCCCTTTAACTGATTATCTAAATCAGAGTTTCTAAGTGGTCTTCTGTCTAACTTAGCACAGCCTGCCAAGCTCCCTCTCCCAAGAACAATCTAGAGAATCTATGGTGGGGAAATGTCAGGATGGGGAAAAAAGCCATGAGAAGTTGCTGGAAAGCAGACGGCTGTTTTCAGTCGAGATCAACTGTGTGTGTGAGAAGGGGAAGGGTTGAGAGCTGCTTTAGAGGCCAGTGCAGAATGTCCTGAAACTAAGA
Organism: Pongo abelii; assembly: GCF_028885655.2. Lineage (NCBI taxonomy): Eukaryota > Metazoa > Chordata > Mammalia > Primates > Hominidae > Pongo > Pongo abelii. Next base: position 23,043,034 of record NC_071991.2, read on the forward strand.
ATTGAAGTTCTGGTCTTGCTTCTGTCTTCTCTCCAACCCAGGCAGCAGGTGTCCTCAGGGAGAGTGTCGAGCAGGATTGAGCGAGGAAAGCCTCAGAACACCATGGATGCAGTCTTGACAAATGCAAGGAGGACCCCACAGCCAACACTGCCCATAGAGGAATCCCCACTAGGCAGCAATGGCCAGGTCAAAGCACCCATGCTGTGCCCAGCTTTTTGTCTGGGGATTGCTCCAGAAGAGTTTGGCTCAACTTAAAATATTCATGAATTAGAATTTTATGGTAATAATTGATTTTTTATCTATCCATCTATCTATGTCAGTATGTATTCACAGATATTTACTTTATTCTATAGATTAGAATGCATCCTTATTATTATTGATATTATTATTTTGTTGCTCAAATTGTCCCAGATTTGCTCATTAGGGGATTTTTTCTTCTTTTTGATGGAGTTTTGTTCTGTCGTCAGGCTGGAATGCAGTGGCCCAATCTCGGCTCACTGCAATCTCTGCTTCCCAGGTTCAAGCAATTCTACTGCCTCAGCCTCCTGAGTAGCTGGGATTACAGGCACCCACCACTATGCCTGGCTAATTTTTGTATTTTTAGTAGAGACGGAGTTTCACCATGTTGGCCAGGCTGGTCTCAACCTCCTGACCTCAGGTGATCCGACCACTTCAGCCTACCAAAGTGCTGGGATTACAGGCATCAGCCGCCGCACCTGGCCTCATTAGGGTTTTCTTCAAGTTGTCTTCTGCACTTTTTTTTCCCGTGTGGCAATGGGTAAAAGATTTTTTATATTTTAGGTAGAGACAGGGTTTTACCACGTTGGCCAGCCTGGTCTCAAACTCCTGACCTCAAGTGATCCACCTGCGTCAGCTTCCCAAAGTGCTGGGATTACAGGCATGAGCCACTCCTCTAGCCTTTTGTACTCTGTTGAGGTGCTCTCTCATTCTACATTTTCTTGAACATTGCATTACTTTCTGGCATCATAAAATGTTCCAGGCTCATATTGTTACCTTTTTTTGCCCCAGTCCTAGAATCAACCATTTTTCCAAGAAGCTCTGTTTGTTTGTTTGTTTGTTTTTTGGACAATGGTACATAGAAAGCAAGATCTGAATGGTAGGTATATAAAAAGCATTTTGTAACGTGTTATGGAAAACTAGAGAAAAAAATCAGATGAGGGCAGTGTGTCTTCTAAGTTTAGCAGAGTGTACTCACTAGACACCCAGTAAGTGTTTGATGTTAGTGTGGCTACACTTGTAACCAAATAGTCAATGACAAAAATGCTTCATCTAGACAGTATGGGCAGGGTGACCCACTAGCTCTGCTTACCAGGTATTGAGGAGTTTCCTGGGACACTGGACTTTCAGTATGAAAACCAGGAAAGTCCCAGGCAACCTGGGATGAGTTGGTCACCATACTATGGAATAGGGTCAGTGAGGAACGGAAGGAATCAATGTTGGCTGCGTTCAGCAGATGAGGCTTCTGGAGGGTGGGAAGCATAGGTTGTGTGGCTCTCTGAGACATCAGGAGTTGCTAAGAATTCCTTTCTCTGCCCCTTAGGCATCTCAGATGCTGTCATTCTCCATGAGTAGCATTTGCAGCGTGGATCTCATCCATAGCTTCTGATTCTCTGCCCTATCCTCATTGAGCTCTAAATAATAACTTTGGACCTTTAAACATGGCTCAGATAAGCTGTGATGGGAATCATGGTCTGTGCCAATGGAGCACATGGTTCTGCCAGCAGCAGCCTGTTGGAGCAGGAGGTGAGAAGTCCAGATGTACAATTACAACTGGGCTTCCAACAGCATCCCATCTGGGGTTCACAGAAGCGCAACTAAATCAACAAAGGCTTTTCAAGCATCACTGGCCACAGCTGCTGTAGCATCTCAGTTTTTCCTATCAAATATTTTCCACAAGGGCTGAGTGGGAGGCTGAAGGATCAGAGGAAGAAAGGTTTAGAGATGAATGCGTCTTAGGCTTGAGCAGAAACTTGGTCAAACATTGTGTTAAATCCCCTGCCTTTATGCACAACTGTATTATTGTCCCCATTCTGCAGATTCAGAGACTGAGGCTTCAGAACCATTAATAGTTATGCCCAAACTGCCGCTAGAGAAGAGATGAGAGAACTCTTTCCTCTAAGACTAGCGCTCATTTTTCCACACTAATGCTTCCTCAATTATGTTCCTGAAACCCACATAATGTGTATAATGAGAAAGTCCTATAAAAAATGTTTACTGAATCTAGATTTCCCATCTTATTTGTGCATGAAGCTTTCTTCACCAGATTCCCATTATGAGACCACAGAGAACTGAGTCTAAGAAAGTCATCACGGGTGGGGAATTTGAGGTTTTTTTAAAAAAGAAGTGAAAAATCACAGACATGTTAGAAGTAGTAAAATACTGTAACCACTCATGAGGGAATTGTTTGGGTTGATAACTCTATTGGACTGATAAAACATAAGGGCGTTTTGATTGGCTGAGCCATGGTTTGCTTTAGACTACAAAGTACCGTCCCTATCTTTCAATGCGGCTGTTTCAGTGGTATTTGTTTCAATCCTATTTTTCAGCCAGTGGGTGAAGGACAGCAGTCACATAAAAACTTTCATTAAGAGATTTCAGGCTTGGTGCAGTGTAATCCCGGCACTTTGGGAGGCCAAGCTAGGTGGATTACTTGATCTCAGAAGTTTGAGACCAGACTGGGCAACACGGTGAAACCCTGTATTTAAAAAAAAAAAAAAAATGCAAAAGTGAACCAGACATGGTGGTGTGTGCCTGTAGTCCCTGCTACTCAGGAGGCTGGGGTGGGAGGGTAGCTTGAGTCTGGGAGGTTGAGGCTGCAGTGAGCCATCTTCATGCCACTGCACTCCAGCCTGGGCAACATAGCAAGACCCTGTCTCAAAAAAAGAGAGATTTTTAGAGACTCTGAGCACACACAGTGTTACTTTGGGGTCCAAAATGTGTGAGGCAGAGTCACTGAGAGAGCCAATCTCCTCATATTGCCACAGTCTAGTGCAGGGCTGGCCCTTTGAGAATTTGTAGTTGTGGAAGCATTAGGAGATAGCACCTCTGACAAATACCTTGACACTTTTGTACAGGGAACTCCGCCTATCAGTGATAAAAGGAGAGCAACCCCGTTTTTTAAAAAAAGAGGAGAGTTGCTATGAAAAGGATATTTGTAGAATGGGAAGACACCAAGGTTTTGACCACAAGATGAGAGCCCAAATTTACTGGTAATTAGAAATAAGACAAATGCAAATTCAAACCACAGTGAGTTACTTCTTCATGCCTACTGGACTAGGTGACAATTAGAGAGTTGGTGGGGCTATGGGAGGCCACATGCTCTGTTGGTGGGTGGGTGGACTGGTACCGCCATTGCAGTGTTACTCATGCAAATTATATATATGCATACACATGCCTCAGCAATTCCTTGCCTGGTATTTATTTCAGGGTCCATAATGGAACTTGTACAAGGAAGTTTTTTGCATTATGGTTTATGGTGGGGAAGTTGGTGGCAACCTGGAAATTCATTACTAGAAGTGGAGAGGTAGGGATAGGCAGGGGTTATATAGTTTGGATATTTGTCCCCTCCAAATCTTATGTTGAAATATGATCCCCAGTGTTAGAGGCAGGGTCTGGTGGGAGGTGATTTGATCAGGTATTAGTTCATTCTCACACTGCTATAAAGATACTACCCGAGACTGGGTAATTTATAAATAAAAGAGGTTTAACTGACTCACAGTTCAGTATGGCTGTGGAGGCCTCAGGAAACTTACAATTATGGCAGAAGAGGAAGCAGGCTCCTTCTTCACAAAGTGGCAGGAGCGTGTGTGTGCATAGGAGAAACTGCCAAACATTTATAAAACCATCAGATCTCATGAGAACTCACTCACTATCATGAGAATGGCATGGGGAAACCACACCCATGATCCTATCACCTCCCACCAGGTCTGTCCCTCAACACCTGGGGATTACAATTCAAGATGAGATTTGGGTGGGGACACAAAGCCTAACCATATCAGATCACAAGTGTGGAGCCCTCATGAATGGCTGAGCACCATCCTTTGGTGATAAATGAGTTCTCACTCAGTTTGTGTGAGATCTGGTTGTTTAACAGAGTCTGGAACCTCCTTCTCCCTCTTGCCACATGTTATGCCAGCTCCCTCTATATCTTCTGCCATGTTTGGAAGCTTCTTGATGCCTCACCAGGAGCAGATGCTGGTGCCATGCTTCTTGTACAGCCCACAGAACCATGAGCCAAATAAACCTATTTTCCTTATAAATTATCCACCCCCAGGTGTTTCTTTAAACGACAAAAGAACAGACTAACACAAAGGGTAATATTCCAGTGATAGGCATGATACAGCTACACGGGTTGTTGAAATAGTGAAACAGTGTCCTCATGTCATGTGGGTTGATAACCTGCTGCTTCTCAGCCTACTAAATGCCTCTCCATCTCTCCTACAAACTACCCTAACCTTTCCTGCTGTGGCAATTTAAGATTAAATTCTGAATTTCAGGAGCCTCTGGGACCCAGTTCCAGCCCAGCATTGAGGCTCCCTCCTCATTAGGTCATGCCTGTGTTGTTCAAGGGTTAAATATTTTGTACATTAACTGTGTGGAGGGCTCAACCACAATAAATTTATACCATGGGCTACTAGGCAGTAGTTAGAAGCAATGGCTGTAGATACAAGCTTATATCTTAAAAAACTAGTTCTTAGGCAAGTGAATTGTTCTATATTAATGTAATTTACAAAAATTAAAAATTGCATGCACACAAAACTAAAATGTGCATTTTGTAAGAACACATTCAAAAGGTGAGACACACAAACGATACATTAAAATGATTGCTTAGGGAAGAAAAGAGAACTGGAGTGAGTTATGGCAATTAAAGGGAGTGAATGAATGAATAAATGAATGAAAACAAGATGGACAATGCACAGGTCCAGAGGACATATCATGAAATAAGGAGTATGGCCAACTCAATCATCTTCCCCTGGAGTTCAAAGTGAGAAAGCATTAGCTAAAACATAACACCATGAGCCAGGCACTGTTGAAGGCACTTTGCATATAGTAACTCATTTGATCCTGACAACATTCTCAAGCCTGCCCAGGTCCTATTTGCCTTTGGATCCAGTCCTGGCCATTTCCCTCTCTCTGCTGTATCCTAGCAGTGTTAACGTTGTTCCAGTGGCTTCTGGACCAGCCAACATTGACCAACCAGAGCAGCAGAAGAAAAAGGTGGGAAAGTGATCCTGCAGCTGGTTGGTAAGCCATCTAAAGGCACACAATGGGGACTGTGTTAATTTCATAGTGCTGCCATCAGATTTACCACCGATTTAGTAGCTTAAATCAATACAAATGTATTATTGACAATTCAGTAGGTCAGAAAACTGAAATCGGTCCCACTGTGCTAAAATCAAGGTGTCAAGGAGATCATGTTCCCCTTTCTGGAGGCAGTAGGGCAGTGGTCCCCAACTGTTTTGGCACCAGGGACCGAATTCGTGGAAGACAATTTCTTCATGGACCACAAGCAGTTGGTGGTGGTGGTAGTTTCTGGATGATTCAAGCACATTACATTATTGTGCACTTTATTTCTCTTATTCTATTATTACATTTTATTTTTATTATTACATTGTAATATATACTGAAATAATTATAGAACTTATCAAAATGTAGAATCAGTGGGACCCCTAAGCTTGTTTTCCTGCAACTGGATGGTCTTATCTGGAGTTAATGGGAGACAGTGACAGATCATCAGTCATTAGACTCTCATAAGGAGTGGGCAACCTAGATGCCTCGCATGAACAGTTCACAATAGGGTTCACATTCCTGTGAGAATTTAATGCCACAGCTGATGTGACAGGGGGTGGAGCTCAGGCAGGAATGTGAGTGATGGGGAGCATATGTAAATTCAGATGAAGCTTCGCTTGCTTGCCCTCCACTCACTTCCTGCTGCTTGGTCCAGTTCCTAACAGGCCATAGCCTGGAGGTTGAGGACCCCTGCCCTAGGGGATCATCTATTTCCTTGCCCTTTTCAGCTTCTAGAGGCTGCTCACATCACAGTTCTCTGTTCATAACTCCTTTCTCTGTTTTCAAATCCAGGAACATTGCATCTCTCTCACCCTTCTCCCATAATCACAGCTCCCTCTCTGACTCTTTTTTTTTTTCAGGTGAGGTCTTGCTCTGTTGCCCAAGCTGGAGTGCAGTGATACCCAAATCCTAATCCCCAGAACGTGTGAATATGTTATCTTATATGGACAAAATGATTTTGCAGATGTGATCAAGGTTAAGGACTTTGAGATGAGGGTATCATCTCAGATTATCCAGGTTGGATATTATCCATAGCTCACTGCAGCCTCAACCCCCTGCGCTCAAGTGATCCTCCCTTTTCAGCCTCCCAAGTAGCTAGGAACTACAGGCATGCACCATGATGCCTGACTAATTTTTACATTTTTCTTTTGTAGAAACAGTCTTGCTATGTTGCCCAGGCTGCTTTCAATCTCTTAGGCTGAAGCAATCCTCCTGCCTCAGCTTCCCAAAGTTCTGGGATTACAAGCATGAGCCACTGTGCCCAGCCTCTCTCTGACACTGACCTCAGCTGGAAAAGTTTCTTTTAAGGACTCATGTGATTAGGTTGAGCCCACCTGCATAATCTGAGATGCTACTCTCATCTCAAAGTCATTAACCTTAATCACACCTGCAAAATCCTTTTGTCCATGTAAGATAACATATTCACACGTTCTGGGGATTAGGATTTGGGCATTTTTAGGGGACCATTATTCTGCCCACCAAAGAGATGAACAGAAATATTTTGGGGTGAAATGATGCCAAAGGAGAAAACAGGGTGGAAAAGAAGGGATTTTGCCACTGATGTTGGTTTCCATGTGACCTCATATCTAATTCAAACACTGATGAAATCTGCCAGCATTTGAGCTATACTTAGAATAGAGTCATTTGCAGAAGATCAAAAAAGAACCTGGAAAAAGAATAAGATAATCAAAGGGGTTGAGGGAAGCAGTTCCAGACTCTCAGATTAACTGCAGAGTGGGGAGGGTAGAGGTGGAGAGGGTGGTGTAGGAGGGTTATGGGGGCAGTGTGAGGGTGGGAGGAATTGCAGGCTCCCAGAAGTACTGTGAAACATGAAAATAAATGAGGTGAAGAGAAGAAAAAGGCTGAAAAGTATACATTTCCTTGTCTTTCATAAAAGAAAGCTAAGACAGATTGGGTGCGGTGGTTCATGCCTGTAATCCGAGCACCTTGGGAGGCCGAGGAGGGTGGATCAACTGAGGTCAGGAGTTTGAGACCAGCCTGGCTAACATGGTGAAACCCCATCTCTACTAAAAATACAAAAAAAAATATTATCGAGGTGTGGTGGCGGGCACCTGTAATCCCAGCTACTCAGGAGGCTGAGGCAGGAGAATAGCTTGAACACGGGAGGTAGAGGCTGCAGTGAGCCGAGGTCATGCCATTGCACTCCAGCCTAGGCAACAAGAGTGAAACTCTATCTCAAAAAAAAAAAAAGAAAAAGAAAAAAGAAAGAAAGAGCTAAGATAACTAAGCTCTGCAATAAAAACAGCAAAAACAGCTTTTTTTTTTTATTAGAGAGCTTAGTTATGGAGAGGTAATTTTGGTATTAATGTTTTAAGGGAATTCCTAGCAAAATCAAAAACTGTATGTTTGTCTTCCAAATGAGTGACAAAGATGACAACAAGTAGAGCATTGCCCAGACATCAGAAGGCCAAATAGAAGATTCAATAGCAAAATATTAAAATACAGCATGAAATAGACTGACAGAGGCTGGATCCAGGAGGCACTTACACCAGTGATTTGTACCTAATGGTATAAATTCCACTGCCAAGAAACAAAGACTCTCACACTACAAGACTGTATTTGTTTAACAAATTGCTGCTTGTGAAACATCTCGCTAAAGCTGAATGACCTCAAAAGTCTAAAAGCAAAGTTGAGAAAGGCAATATTAATTAAAAAATAAAATGTGACTTCTAGTGTAGAAAATAGTAACCTAACATCTAAGGCAAAACTATTGGCCATGACAAGCAGGAAAATTACTTACGATAAAAGTCTAAAATCAATAATACAATTTTGAGATTATCAAAGTTTTATTCTTTGAATCAATATGATAAATAAAATACAACCCATGGGAAAGACATGAAAATCATAATTAGAGGATAATTTTTTTTCTTGTTCTTTTTTGAGACAGAGTCTTGCTCTGATGCCCAGGCTGGAGTGCAGTGACATGATCTTGGCTCACTGCAACCTCCACCTCCCCTGTTCAAACGATTCTCCTGCCTCAGCTCCTGAGTAGCTGGGATTTCAGGCACCTGCCACCATGCCTGGCTAATTTTTGTATTTTTAGTAGAGATGGGGTTTCACCATGTTGGCCAAGCTGGTCTCGAACTCCTGACCTCAAGTGATCTGCCCACCTCGGCCTCCCACTGACCTCAAGTGATCCACCCACCTCGGCCTCCCAAAGTGCTGAGATTATAGGCGAGAGCCACCTCACTCAGCCTAGAGAATGATTTCGATTGTTATATGTTAATGACAAATTAAGGACACAAAAATTAAATATGAATATAAATGATATAAACAATGAAAATAAGTTAGATGGAATGAATAGGATAAGTTTTTTTTACTTTATTGAAAATATACCTTCTTTTCTTATGTTTGTGATTGTTTATACAAATTGATTATATGATACACACTAAAAAGCACAAAGATTCAAAAAAGCATTCAATAAATATGGAATTTTTACAAATATTTTATTAAATAACAATTGTCTCACAGCTCAAGATTAAAACCACAGATTATTCAGAAAATAAGGAAACTTCTTTTTTATTTTAAAACATTACAGAAACAGGCTGGGGGCAGTGGCTCACCCCTGTAATCCCAGCACTTTGGGACACGGAGGCGGGAGGATCACCTGAGGTCAGGAGTTCAAGACCAGCCTGGCCAACATGGTGAAACTTCATCTCTACTAAAAATTCAAAAGTTAACCGGGCATGGTGGTGGATGCCAGTAATCCCAGCTAGGGAGGTTGGAGTGAGCTGAGATCGCACCACTGCACTCCAGCCTGGGCAACGGAGTTATGACTCTGTCTCAGACACACACACACACACACACACACACACAAATAACCACTGCCACCAAAACCACTATAGAAGCATATATTCAGTCATGTGCCACATAATGACACTTGGATCAGTGATGAATTGTGTCTATGACAGTGGTCCCATGAGATAATAATAATGTATTTTTTGCTGATTCTTTTCTATGTTTAGATACACAAATGCCATTGTGTTACAGTTGCCTACAGTATTCAGTACAGTCATATGCCGAATAGATTTGTAGCCAGGGAGCAATGGGCTCTACCATATGGCCTAGGTGTGTGTTTGGCTCTACCATCTAGCCTTGTGTAAGCTCACTCTGTGATGTTCACACAATGATGGAATTGCCTAATAAAGCACTTGTCAGAAAATATCTCTGTTTTTAAGTGATGAGTGACTGCAGTGTGGTCAAAGTGGGACTCCAAAATAAATTCTTAGCTTTGACTATTTCATAATAAAATAAAAAGGTGAAAATAAACAAAATGAAGCATTCTAACTAAAATTTAAAAATAAAGAAAATAATTATACTGTCTACTTAAACAACATGAAACCATGAAACCTAGCAATAAATGTATTTTAGAAAAGACTAATAGAATAACTAAAATAATAGTTATTTTAGTATAAAATATTATACTAAATATAAAATGAAATAATTAATATCAGTAATATTAATTAGTAAATAAAGAGTAATTAATATTAAATAAAAATACTAAAATAACTGGGGCTGGTGGTGGTGGCTCACACCTGTAATCTCAGCACTTCCGGAGGCAGAGGTGGGTGGATCACTTGAAGTCAAGAGTTTGAGACCAGCCTGGCCAACGTGGTGAAATCTCTACTAAAAATACAAAAGTTAGTCTGGCCTGGTGGTGCACACCTGTAATCCCAGCTACTTGGGTGCTGAGGCAGAAAAATTGCTTGAACTCGGGAGGCAGAGGTTGCAGTAAGCAGAGATCACACCACTGCACTCCAGTCTGGGCAACAGAGTGAGAATCCATCTAAAAAAAAAAGAACTAAAACATTAGCAAGTTTCAAAACACGAGAGAAAAAAAAGAGGTGTAACAATAGAAAATAATAATGCACTTTTAATGCATTATTATAAATGCAATTATGAGGGGTACATAATTATATTCTATTAATAATGAAGCAACTTAATGAGATGTATTATTTTTACATAACATAAATTGACAATGGCAAATTGATATAAGATCAAATAAGAATTTGAAATTATACTAAGGAATGAAACAAATGAGAAATATTTAATGTGGGTGTTTTCTGCTCCCTGTCTTTACAAAAAGACAGAAAGCTATAAAATGTATCCTATGAGGTAGATGTTGCTGTTCCCAATACCTAACCAAGATAACCAAAAGTATATTAGAATAATCTCACTTGTGAATACAAAACTATGTGATTAATAACAATGTCAGTAAGTAGAATTTAATGATACATTAAAATAATAATATGAAAGTACAAAGGGTTTATCCCAAGTATAGAAGTGATCAATATTAAGAAAAACATTAATATATTACTACAGCTTATATTACATCTCTGAAAAATGAGTCTATAAATCAATAAATGAGTAGATATTAAAGGGTGTTTTATCAAGTCAATCCATTATTATTTTAAAGTCTTATAAAGACATATAAGAATTAGAGACTACTTCCTTAATATTATGAAGAGTATATTCTAAGCTATTAATAATAATTGACATTATGCTCCAAGGAGAAATAAGCCCTCTAAGGATTTCTCTTCAAACAAAGCACCTAACAAAAGTCCCTTGTCTGCCTTTTTAGTTAATTCACTTTTGAAAGTTATGTGTATCTTGGCTATCAATGAGGTTAGAGACTCAACTTTCATCTGAAAGAACTGTAAGTATCTGATATAATGTTTGTCCCCTCCAAATCTCATGTTGAAATATGATCCCCAATGTTAGAGGCGTGTGGTCATGGGGTGGATCCCTCATGAATGGCTTGGTGCCCGCCCCAAGGTAATGAGTGAGTTCTTGCTCTGTTAGTTCACTGAAGAGCTGGTTGGTTATTTATTTATTTATCTACTTATTTATTTTGAGACAGAGTCTCGCTTTGTCACCCAGGCAGGATTGCAGTGGCATGATCTCAGCTCACTGCAACCTCCACCTCCCGGGTTCAAGCAATTCACCTGCCTCAGCCTGATGAGTAGCTGGGGCTACAGGCGCCCGCCACCCCGCCTGGCTAATTTTTTATATTTTTAGTAGAGATGGGGTTTCACTGTGTTAGCCAGGATGGTCTCGGTCTCCTGACCATGTGATCCATCCGCCTTGGCCCCCCAAAGGGCAGGAATTACAGGCCTGAAGAACTGGTTGTTTAAAGGAGCCTGGCACCTCCTCCTCTCTCTCTTGCTTCCTCTCTCTCCATGTGATACACTGGCTCCCCATTCACCTTCTACCATGATTGGAAGCTTCCTGAGGTCCTCACCAGAAGCAGACACTGGCACCATGCTTCTTGGACAGCCTGCAGAACCATGAGCCAAATAAACCTCTTTTCTCTCTAAATTACCCAGTCTCGGGTATTGCTTTATAGCCATGCAAAATGGACTAACACAGTAACCTCAAGACACTAGTTCTCTTCCTGCTTCCAGGTGGGGCACCGCTTGCTTTCTCACCAGGTGCTGCTTTGGAAACACAGCACAATGAGAAACAGAAAGCTCACTTTTACTTCTTAGGGGTTATCTGGTCTGAACCCCCCATTTTGCATGTGAGAACACTGAACTTCAGAAAGTGCTGGGATTACAGGACCTATTACATTCTTGCAGATGAGAAGAGTGAGACTTGGAGGCATTAAACATCTGTGCTAAGATCACCCAGTTAGAAGAAGCGGAGCAGAGTGGACAGAACACCCAAGATAAGTTTGTAATTTTTACCTTTCATAACATTTCATAAAATAATGTTAAAATATTTATATCTCTCTTTTTTTTTTTTTCTGAGACAGAGTCTTGCTCTGTCACCCAGGCTGGAGTGCAGTGGCATGATCATAGCTCACTGCAAACTAGACCTCCCCTGCTCAAGCAATCCTCCCACTTCAGCCTGATGAGTAGCAGGGACTACAGGTACACACCACCACACGTGGCTAATTATTTTTTTTTATTATTTTGCAGAGATGGTGGTCTCGATGTGTTGCTTGGCTGGTCTCGAACTGGGTTGAACCAATCCTCTTGCCTTGGCCTCCAAAAGTGTTGCAATTACAGGTGTGAGCCGCCATACCCAGCCTTGTACCTCTTTTAAACATTTGTTCACTGTTTATTCAATGAGTCAGGATCAGCACATCACCTACCATATCGAGGGCAAACCACCAAAGCAGAAGTCCAGAACAGAGACCACATTTCTGATGTATGACATGTTGACATGGCCTAGGACCCTGTCTCTTAATCTGGTTTGGAGACAGTTTTGGATTGGAACTCAAATTTGCTGGTTCCATAGCCTGTGTACTGGGCTATGGCACTCAGACCTCCTGATTCCTGGACAAATGTACTTTCCCTGCAAACCGCTTTCTGAAAATCAAAACTGAAGATGGCATCATTTTCCCCTCCCAGGTCATTCCAGGGGTATTTCTTGTCCACCTACGTTGTGCAGAGTAATAAACATGAGACCAGGCAGGCAGGGTCTAGCCTCACCTAGAGGATAAGACCAGGCTGAAACATGCAACTGCATTTTCAGGCTGTGGTTTAATATTTGTCTCTGGAAATTCCAGCCAGGTGGGGCTAGTCTTGACTTCTCTGGCTTCTTTAGGAAGCTTTCTTTTCTGGCTCCTGATGTTTGGCTTTCTGCGGGAAGGTGCCTGTAAACTTTCTCCCCATGGACTCTGACCTTGCTGCTTGTAGTCTGATCATGGCTTTGGTTTCTTCCTTGCAGGAGAAGGCTTCCACTGCACAACTGGAAGAAACCATTGCTTTGGGAATTTTCTATCCTGCAGCCGTTAGCTACTCTTTGCTGGAATGCTGCCACCATGACTGCTAGAGACACTTCGTGGAAGCCCACAGGATGTGCCATCTTTTCTCATGTGGGCCAGGCACAAGCTTCTGTTCATTCCACCTATGGTTTGAAGGTCAACCCTCTGCAGCACCTGTTTAATCTCTAGAAGAGATGCCAATAAAACTTGGAAATGGGCCTAGCACGGTGGCTCACGCCTGTAATCCCAGCACTTTGGGAGGCCAAGGCGTGCGGATCACGAGGTCAGGAGATCGAGACCATCCTGGCTAACATGGTGAAACCCATCTCTACTAAAAATACAAAAAATTAGCCAGGTGTAGTGGCCGGCACCTGTAGTCCTAGCTACTCCGGGGGCTGAGGCAGGAGAATGGCGTGAACCCGGGAGGTAGAGCTTGCAGTAAGCCGAGATGGCGCTACTGCACTCCAGCCTGGACATCAGAGCAAGACTCTGTCTCAAAAACAAAAAACAAAAAACAAACCAAAGAAAAAACTTGGAAATGTTGTAGCTCAGGCATCTCCATTATGATTGAAACCACCTTTGCAAAAAGTATGACAGTGAGAAAAACATGAAACAGAAAAATTATGACAGGGAAAGAAATCTGACCTGATTCCATTTTGCTTCTAACCTCCAAGCTGCCTGTGTTCATTCTGGGCATAGACCAACCTAACCATGGGAGAAATTTAATTTACAGTTTAACTTTGAATCAAGGATAATAGGACTCCCTTTCTAAAACTGATCTCCTCCTTGTCCCAGTACTGAAACCATCTTTGTAAGATCCGTGAAAGACCACGAGATTGGGATTATAGGAGGGGTCTGAAATCTGCTAAGATGTAGGCTTAGTTAAATAATAACCTGTCATTGTTCCATAGCTTGCTTTCTTATAATCACTAATCACTCAGGATTCATGAAGCCAGACTTCACAAGATTTGTGACTTCCCTGATTGCTCATATAGATAACATCTCTATTGTAGAACCTAAAAGGGGCCTTTTGAGATGTTTTCCAGACTATTGCATTCTTAAAGTAACTCCATTTGGACCCATGACTCATGACTCAACCCAGTCCCGTGGTCCCCACCCAAAGGCTGACTCAGCTCACGAGGACTGTTTTCCACACCCCTATGATTTTATCTTCAACCAATAAGCACTACCCATTGCTTAGCCCTTCCCGGCCAAATTATCCATGAAAACCCTAGCTTCCAAGATTTCAGGGAGACTGATTTGAGTAATAAACTCCTATCTCCTGCTTAGCTGGCTCTGTGTTTATTGAACGCTTTATTACAATACTTCTGTCTCAGTAAATTGGCTCTATCTGTGCAGTGGGTGATAAGAAGCCATCAGGCAATTACACGATTACTCCTTAATACTTAATTAACAGCAATACTCATAAAACACTATTTCTAAATATTTATTCAACACAATCCCCAGAGGCCCAGTGGCATGAACCATAACACTCAAGTTTTTCAAACTGATACCTTAAACTTTCTGGGCTTTATTCACTTCCCAGATATGATGAAAATCAAGTTTCACAGCTTCCCTTTAGGAAGTTGAAATTATTTCTGATTCATGCCATAACTGCATCCAGTTCTCTCTCCTGCAGTATTTTTTGCTCAAGCCAAATGGGGCTTGTTGTGTTTTATCCTCATTCACACCATGTATTTCTACACTGTCACCCCTTTGTCCAAGCCATTCTTTTTGCCTGACATGCCCTTCTCATGGATGGATCTCTGCCTTCCCACAGTCCACTCATGCTTCAAAATGCCTCTAAAAACAAAGATATCAAAAAGACATCTGCACTTGTATGTTTATTGCAGCATTATTCACAATAGCAAAGATGTGGAATCCACCTAAGTGCCCATCAAGGGAAGATTGGACTTTAAAAATGTGCTATATAGACACCATGAAATACTACTCAGCCATTAAAAAGAATGAAATAAAATCATGTCTTTTGTAACAATGTGAATGGAACTGGAGGCCATAATCCTAGGTGAAATAACTCAGGAACAGAAAGCCAAATACCACACAGTCTCACTTGTAAGTGGGAGCTTATCAATGCATACACATGGTCATACAGAGGGAATAATAGACATTGGAGACTATGAAAGGTGGGAGGCTGGTAGGGGGTGAGGACTGAAAAAGTACCTATTGGGTATAATATTCACTCTTTGGGCGATGGGTACATGAAAAGCCCAGACTTCACCACTCCACAATATATTCCCTAAGAAACCTGCACTTGCACCCCCTAAATACATAGAACTACAAACAGAATTTAACCCAAAACCAACAGAAAAGCACAAAATGCTTCCAAATGCCAAATGTTTTATGCTGTGCTATGGATCTGTGTGGTGTGTGGAACACATTCAAAATTCAGAGTTTTCATGTCTCCCTCAGCAGGTACTTTCTGCTGGGCTCCCTCTTGTCTCTGACAACCCGGGATGCATGGAGAGTTCATACACACACACACACACACGTGTATAAATACGTATATACATATTTATTACTATATATATACATATTTATAACTACACATATACATATATGTGTTTTTCACGTCTGTATCTGTCTGCTTGTCTATACATCTCTGTATCCATCTACTTTTATTTATCCCTATCCATCTATCTATTCATTTCTCTCCATCTATACATATCTATTTATCATGTATCCATCTATTGATCTATATCTATGTATCTCTCCCTATCCATCTATCCATATATCTATCCATCCATTTTTCTCTCTCCATCTATACATATCTATATTTATCTATCATCTATGTATCCATCTATTCCTCTGTATCTGTCTATGTATCTATCATCTATCTATCCATCTATCTATTCCTATTCATCTGTTTCTTTCTCCATCTATACATATCTATCTATCTATCTTCTACTTATCTCTCTATGCCTATCCATCTGTTTCTCTCTCCATCTATACATACATATCTATCTATCTATCTAGCATCTATCTATCTATTTCTATCATCCATCTATCGATCAATCTATCTATCTATCTCATTTATTCTTCATGGCATGGCTTTGTGTCTTTTATCTTTAATTGATTCCAACAACACTCTGGGGAATGAATGAACACACGTTAAATAAATAAGAGAATGTCCCAGGATGCTACTGTCTGATTTTCTTCCAGGCCTATTGGCTGGTTGGGCCCATGCATGTAATGTCAAGGTTGGATATCTTGGCTGCTATGACATATTCCATTTGAGGAATAATTTAGAAGTGTGGGCGCAAGATAAAAATGTCAGTCTGGACCCTGATTAATGGGTGTTTCTAATTAAGCCTTGATATACAGTGCTCACAGCCAAATACAGTGTGGCTCCAGCGATAACTCACCAAATAGTGTGTTGTCTTCATTATCTCATTCCCTAACATGTCCCTGATGAGTTTATAAATCCCTGTGGAATCATGGCCTCAATCTCTTTAATGAGGCCTTTAAAAACTGGGGCAAAATTATAGCAGCAGATAAGGTTGGCTCCACTGTAGACCTACTTCATAAAGGTTTCTCCTCCCCCTAGTGAAATAAACACCATTTGCTAGACCAAGGAGTTTAATTCCATGTGAATTGGTCAGGGCATATGATTGAGTTAATTCTTCAAGCAGCAAAAGAATATTCAAAGTAGTTTCTGTCTTCCCTGACCTAGTGGGTAACTAGGTAACTAGAAATGGAAATATTCCTTTGCTCTAGTAAAGAGAAGGGTAGAGGCCAATGGTTCACACCTGTAATCTCAGCACTTTGGGAGGCCGAGGCAGGTGGGTCACCTGAGGTGAGGTTCAAGACCAGCCTGGCCAACATGGTGAAACCCTGTCTCTACTAAAAATACAAAAATTAGCTGGGCAAGGTGGCAGGTGCCTGTAATCCCAGCTACTCAGGAGGCCGAGGCAGGAGAATCACTTGAACCCAGGAGGTGGAGGTTGCAGTGAGCCAAGATGACACCACTGCACTCCAGCCTGGACGACAGAGTGAGACTCCATCTACAAAAAAAAAAAATTGTACTTTTTGTAGAGGTGGGGTTTCACCCTGTTACCTAGGAAGGTCTCACACTCATAAACTGCAGTGGTGTGATCGTGGCTCACTGCAGCCTTTCCAGTAATTTTTCTGCATTTAAAAAAAACAGTTGAGGGCTGGCACAGTAACTCACACCTGTTAACCCGGTACTTTGGTAGGCCAAGATGGGAGGATTGCTTGAGGTCAGGAGGTCGAGACCAGCCTAGTCAACATAACAAAACCCCATCTCTATTTAAAAAAAAAAGAAAAAAAAAGAGGCTGGGCGCAGTGGCTCATGCCTGTAATCCCAGCACTTTGGGAGGCCTAGGCAGGTGGATCATCTGAGGCCTAGGCAGGTGGACCATCAGCCTGGGTGACAGAGCGAGACTTCGTTTCAAAAAAAAAAAAAAAAAAAAACAAGGCTGGGTGCAGTGTCTCACGCCTGTAATCCATATAGTAGCAAACTTTTTTTAAAAAAATAAATCTTTGTTCCCATTTCAGATTGAGGTCAGGAGTTGGAGAGCAGCCTGACAAACACAGTGAAACCCCGTCTCTACTAAAAATACAACAACAGCAAAAATTATCTGGGCTTGGTGGCACGTGCCTGTAGTCCTAGCTACTTGCCAGGCTGAGGCAGGAGAATCACTTGAACCCAGGAGGCAGAGGTTGCAGTGAGCCGAGATCGCACCACTGCACTCCAGCCTGGGATACAGAGAAAGACTCCATCAAAAAAAAAAAAAAAAAAAAGAAAGAAGAAAGAAAGAAAGAGAGAGGGAGGGAGGGAGGGAGGAAAAGAGAGAGAGGGAGAAAGAAAGACAGAGAGAGAGAGAAAGAAAGAGAAAAAGAAAGAAAACATAACAGTTGAGGTTAAATGAAGTAAATTTTTAATTTTTTTCACTTAGTATATCATTACTATCTTCTCTTATAATTAGAAATTTATAAAGTTTTCTAAAATGCCTACACAATATTCCTTTAGGTAAATCAACATAACTTACCAATTAATTTTTGTTGTTGAATATTTCAGTTTCTTGAAACTTTTCCATATAATGGCCCAGGCACAGTGGCTTTACAGGTGGGATTATGCCTGTAATCCCAGCACTTTGGGAGGCCGAGGCAGCCGGATCATGAGGTCAGGAGATCGAGACCATCCTGGCTAACACGGTGAAACCCCATCTTTACTAAAAATACAAAAAATTAGCCAGGCTTGGTGACGAGCGCCTGTAGTCCCAGCTACTCGGGAGGCTGAGGCAGGAGAATGGTGTGAACTCAGGAGGCGGAGCTTGCAGTGAGCTGAGATTGCACCACTGCATTCCAGCCTGGGTACAGAGTGAGACTCCGTTTCAAAAAAAAAATCCATATAGTAGTGAACTTTTAAAAAATAAATAAATATTTGTTCCCATTTCAGATTGTTTTCTTGCACTGGGATCAAGCTGAAAGTATTAACAATCAAAATACTTAGAATTTTGTTGATGAATTAATGCTAATTATTTCTCAATCTTTACCACTTTTGGGCGTGAGCCACCACTCCCGGCTAAAAATCCATTTTAAAAGCCCAATTTTTCACTTCTATTTGCTTCAGTGTTTTTCATCTGTTAGATGGAGTTAATAACAATAACACCTATTATATCCACCTCTGATGATTGTTTTTAGATATGTAATGAAGGGCTGGACTCAGTGGCTCACACCTGTAATTCCAACAATTTGGGAGGCTGAGGTGGGAGGATCACTTGAGCCCAGGAGTAAGACCATCCTGGGCAACACAGACTGCATCTCTACTAAAAATTAAAAAAAAAAAATTAGCCCTTCATGGTAGCACATGCTTGTAGTCCCAGCTAGGAGGGAGGTTGAGGCAGGAGGATCACTTATATGTTCACTTTCCTAGCTAGTTGCTGTGAAGGAGAATGCTTTCTTCATGGCCTCATCTGTCATTTCATGTCCCTCTGAAGAAAACTAGTTTCCACTGTGTAGCAGGCAGGCATGTAACTATCTAAAGCAAAGTTCAGTCCTAAAAGGGTCTGGGAGAACAAATTATGTACTAGGTGAAGCAGTGCATTGTGGGAATCACAAAACAAACAGTACTCCAGAAAGACAAATATCAGAAGCTTCCCCTTCCATTTTTTTTTCTTTTTTTTTTTTTTTTTGAGACAGGGTCTTGCTCTGTTGCCCAGGCTAGAGTGCAGTGGTGATCACAGCTCACTCCAGCCTTGAGCTCCTGGGCTCAAGCAATTCTCCCACCTCAGCCTCCTTAGTAGCTGGGACTACAGGTATGCACGACCATGCCTGGCTAATTTTTTGAATTTCTGTAGTGATGGGATCTCACTATGTTGCCCAGGCTGGTCTCGAACTCCTGGCCTCAAGCAATTGTCCCAAAGTGCTGAGATTACAGGTCTGAGCCACCTCACCTGGGCCCCCTTCTCCATATGCCTCCAGAAACATGTCCCTGGAGAGTAGCCTGCTCCCACACTGTCACTGGATGTCATGGGGTCAAAAAAATCTCCTGCAATTGTGTATCTCAGACATTTCTGTGTCTGTCATCTTCACTCTGGGACCCTAAAGGCAGAGGGCCCGAGTGTCAGTAACTCTGGGCCTCCCCTAAAGAAAAAAGGAGATGGTGGCTCATCTAGGAAGTGGAGGAGCAGGGGGTTCCTGGTTCTCAGGCCACGTGTGATCTCTGCCAACCCAGGGCCTGCCCCAGCCTGCAGGTATTGCTGTGTGGTGGGAACACCCGCTTCCCTTGTGCACAGCCTTCGAGAGGGGATCGTGGCCTCAGCTCCAGGGGTTCCTGGCCAGGGCCAAGCGCTCCTTCTGCAGAGGCCTGCATGCATCTTACCCCTTTGACTTGTATTTCCATGGCTTCACCTCCCCACCTGCCCCCCAGCCCTTCCTGACTGGCCAGCCCCTCAGTAATCCTCCTCGGCCAGGCAGAGCAGCACGGCCTTGGGTGTGTTCTTGAAAAGGGCTGCCCAGTTCTGCTACTGCCCCTTCTTCACCCAGGGGCCATAGATTCGGGAAGCGTAGGCATCAATGAGCCAGCACAGAGGCTGGAGGGTGTAGGGGTGGGTCTCGGATGACGATCTCCCGGGTTACCGGGTTCACCCGGCGGTACTGGTAGTAGATCCGCACTGAAGCCAGCACAGTCAGAGCGATCACCTGCAGGGCCAGGCGGAGAAGCTGGGCTGCAGCCCCCGCCCTGCTAGACCCTGCCCCTCCAGCACAGGACTCTCTGGGCTCCTTTGCCACGAAGCCTTGGGTGGCTTCTGCGGGGCCCTCCTAGTGTCCCCCACTTCCCACTTGGCCAGCATCCTCAGGGATGGAGCCAGTGGGCCGACACCTGCCATCTCTGAAGCCATCACAGGGCGGCTGGGAGGGGAGGGGTGGGTACTCTGGAAACCCGCGGGGTATAAGGACCCCTGGGAGAGGAGACGGCTTAGAGGTTTGCACTTGGGGAGCTGGCGACAACTGCCGCAGGGCCTGGGTCAGGAGGCTTCGTACCTTGAACTTCCCCTGGAGGCTGAAGTGCCGCACTTCCTCCACCACGTACTGCTGGAAGAAGGGGTGTGCCAAGGCCTCTTCCGCTGTGCAGCAGCTCTGGGGTTGCACCAACAGGAATCGGGAGGCCTGGAAGGGGAGGAGAGGGTACCTGAGAACGTTAAGGCAGGTCCCCTCCAGCACGTCAGGAGAGGCGGGGCCTCCCTGGGCAAGGGAGCCTGGCATTGCGGCCGAGCCCAGGAGCCAGTCAGCCTCGCCTCTCACCAGGTCCTTCACGGTGTCCGAGTAATCATCCTACTCGGGTGAGCCAAACTGGTAGTTGCCACTCATGATCATTCTCAGCATCAGCATCTGCTTCCGGTGCCAGAAGGGTGGGGAGCCAGCCAGCAGCACGTACATGATGACGCCAGTGCTCCACCTGGACGTGAGAGGGCCCAGGGCCACTTACCCAGTGCCAGGGGCACCGACCCAGCCCTGCCTGCTTCCTCCCTCGCCCAGCCCAGGCGGGTGATCCTCCTCCCAGCGCACTCACATGTCCCCTCCTTCCGTAGCCCAGATGGTCCTCATTCATGGAGCACTCCATGATCTCAGAGCCAGGTAACATGTCATGACCTCTGCAGGAACAGTCATCATCAGGACAGGTCAGCAGGGCACTCAGAAGAGGAAGTCCAGGCCAGGTGCAGTGGCTCATGTCTATAATCCCAGCACTTTGGGAGGCTGAGGCAGGCAGATCACCTGAGGCCAGGAGTTAGAGACCACCCTGGCCAACATGGCAAAACCCCATATCTACTAAAAATACAGAAATTAGCTGAGTGTGGTGGCACATGCCTGTAGTCCCAGCTACTCAGGAGGCTGAGGTAGGAGAATTGCTGGAACCTGGGAGGCGGAGGTTGCAGTGAGCTGAGATCGCCCCACCACACTCCAGCCTGGGTGACAGAGTGAGACTCTGTCTCAAAAAACAAAACAAAACAAAACAAAAAGTGGAGTCAGCTGAAATACATTTTCAAGTGTAAATTTTTTTTTTGTTAAAAGTTGATGAGATCCTTCTTAATAATATATGCCTCATATTAATGGCAGGTGTTATTAATATAGTTGCTTCTGATCTCCTGAGCACACCCAGTGTCAGTGACTGCCCTGAAACAGCATACCAAATGTGTGTTTGTGTTTGCCAGTATTCTTCCGGTGAAAGGGTCCAAAACTTTTGCTAGATTTTCAAGGAGTCTATAATTCCCACTGTCCCCTAACACCACAAAAATCTTTTTTAGGCTCTAGAAAAGAAATAATCTAAAAATGATTTTTAATTGCTAAACTTAAGTAACTGAATATGTGTATTTAAGCAACTTAATATTATTCAACAATATAACTGTGATTGTAAATACATTAAATTAGAAATCAGAGAGAATTAAATATCTATTCCTACTTACATAACTCATCTATAAAATGTTTATTTTACTTTATCCTTGGGAAGGAGCAAGTAATTTTGCCACCTAAATTATTATTTAAATAACTCTAGGGGGAAAATAAGAGACTGCAGAGAAAACATCCAATGATGTTTCAAAATCTTCTTTTAGGCCAGGCACAGTGGCTCACACCTGTAATCCCAGCACTTTGGGAGGCCAAGGTAGGCAGATCACAAGATCAGGAGTTCGAAACCAGCCTGGCCAACATGGTGAAACCCCGTCTCTACTAAAAATACAAAAATTAGCTGGGCATGGTGGTGCATGCCTGTAATCCCAGCTACTTGGTAGGCTGAGGCAGGAGAATTGCTTGAACCCAGGAGGCAGAGGTTGCAGTGAGCCAATATCGTGTCACTGAACTCCAGCCTGGGTGACAGAGCAGGACTCCATCTCAAAGAAAAAGAAAAAAATCTTCTTTTAAATTCAAAATTTAAATATTAAAAATCCCTGTATAGTAAAACTGCTATGTCTTTGGAAAAACAATCCCCCGCCTTACATGCCTTCAACTGTATCATATCTAAAGGAACAAAAATTAGTGATTTAGCACATTTAAAGTAAAGCATGCTAAAAGCTTCAATTAAAGGCAAATGCGTAACTTTCACAATTAAATTTCTAAGGTATGTGCCCTAAATAAAAAAAAAATTACAGTAAAATTTGCTAAAGCTAATTTATTTCCCAAATTACTTTTGTAATTACACTAAATCACTATGAAAATAAATATGCTGTGCGATTGTCTTGTGAAAGTCTGTTCAAAGTTCTAAACCTGCTAAATGTGTGTACTTTCTAAAAGAAATTTGCAATATTTAACAGCTAAGATACTGTAAGTTTTTTAGCCTTGTGAAAATAATCTGACCAAATATACTCAAATACTGTGAAAAAATGTTCATTCATGCATATTTAAAATGAATTTTTGAAGTCTCTCACCAGTAAAAATATCTTTCAAATTTTTAATTTTTAAACTAACATCTCACTTCTAGTCATCTTTATTAATTTTTAAAAAATCAAAACAAACAATTGTGCTTACAATATAGAAAATGTAAGGAGATCACTTTTTGTCTTCACATTTACTATTTTTTTCCAAATAAAACCTTTTATTAAATGGCTGGAAAAACCATTTAAGTTATATCATTGCCTGTCTGCTTTTTAATAGGAAACTCTTACCCACACACATATAGTAGTAAAGCTTACAAACCTACCAGCAAAATTAAAAACCCAGACAAAGTAATGGAAAAAGCCTAGTAAAACAAGAAAAAGAAAATGGCTACAACGTAACCTGAATGTGAAACTAAATCCCCAAAGATTTAGCTCCTTCTAGGGTTGTCTTTCTAAGGTTAAAGTTCCTGCAAGCCACACCCCTTCATGTGACCAATAAAATCAGAGCCGCCACAGAAGGATGGCCTAGTCAGGTTCTACGTTGCTGCATTACACGTGACCCACATTTGGAGTGTAATAAAAGACAATCATGTTTCCTTTAAATTACGTGTGGTGGTCTTTCCTAAAGAACACATTAAACAAGTAGATTTACATATTTTTGCTCCAGTGGTTAGTAGGTCACTATGTGCAAAATTTTCCAAAGGAATTTCACTTAAATAATTTCAAAGATCGGCGGGGCGCGGTGGCTCATGCCTGTAATCCCGGCACTTTGGGAGGCCGAGGCAGGTGGAGCACGAGGTCAGGAGATCGAGACCATCCTGGCTAACACAGTGAAAACCCATCTCTACTAAAAATAAAAAAAGTAGCTGGGCGTGGTGGTGGGCGCCTGTAGTCCCAGCTGCTCGGGAGGCTGAGGCAGGAGAATGGCATGAACCTGGGAGGCGGAGGTTGCAGTGAGCCAAGATCGTGCCACTGCACTCCAACCTGGGTGACAGAGCAAGACTCAGTCTCAAAAAAAAAAAAAAAATTCAAAGATCAATAAAAATTTCCAAAAATTTTGAGTAATAATGGTTGCCAACATCTTGTTTTGCCAAGTAAGAGTATTAAAACCAAACATAAACAAAACTCCAACTACTATCATTATAATTTCATGAAAGGACACTTGAATAAAGAGTAAAAGATACAACTGAGTAAGTTTAATTTTTTAAAACAACTTGAAATTTTCAGAAAATTGTCTTTATTTCTATTTAGATCAATGAAAACTCTTGTCATGTATCAAGAATTCTGAGGATCTACCTTTGAAACTTGTATTTTTAGTCATTTACTTATAAAGTTTTCCCAAGATGACTGATGGAGAAGGCTATAAAGAACAGAAAAATAAATTAACATAAAAGAAACAGAGACTAGGGTTTGCCCCAACTTGGAGCAAGGTATCTATTGTCACAATTGGTACCAATGATAGACATCAGTTCTGAAAAAGAGTCACCAATCAAATGTGACTTTAAGTAAAGGTTACAAGGAAGATCAAGGAAAAAGGAGGCAGATACAACTTCAAGAAGGACGTTTAGCAAAAAAAAAAAAAAAAAAGAGAGATGGCCCTTCTCTTACTGGGGATCGCTTCCTTTAAGAGATCAGCAATCTGGATATGACCAACTCTTCTCCCCTTTCCTTTACAAACCCTGGCTGAATTTTCTTTGATTTCAGAGGTTACCATTTCTGTGGCTTCCAACCACCCAGTAACCTTCATACAGGGCTGCAAGATATATTCTCTAAGGATACAAGAAGCACTTAGATAGCTCCGTACTTTCTTTGTCAGAAACAGGTAATTACTGGATAGCTGCTAAGAACAGCATCCACTTCTCCAGATCTGACCTTGAGACGAATTATAGCTGACTGGACAAGTTCAGCTAGTCTTCAGATTTAAACCACACAATCTAATTCAGCTAGTCTTCAGATTTAAACCACACAATCTAATTCTTCAGATTTAAACCACATAATCTAATTCTTGTTTTAAGTGCCTCTAAAATAGAATTGTTCTAGGGCTCTTGACATAACAGAAAGGCACATTTTCAGATATCTACACATATATTTTAATTAATTTTAATTTTTTATTATACTTTAAGTTCTAGGGTACATGTGCACAATGTGCAGGTTTGTTACATATGTATACATGTGCCATGTTGGTGTGCTGCACCCATTAACTCGTCATTTAACATTAGATATATCTCCTAATGCTATCCCTCCCCCCTCCTCCCTAATTTACTCCCTGGAATAGGATTAGAGAAGGTAAGCAAGAATAAATTCATCTACCTATTCCTTTTATTAAAGCCTGTCCTTTGTTTCCACACAATCTGTAAGTGAAAACTCCATCAAAAATGGTTCATTCAAAAAAGTTTCTGCTATTAACAAAGCATAACAATATACATTTATGCTGTTGTGCATAGAGAACATTATCCAAATTTTCTAGTGAGGAGCCAGGAGAAATTTAATGAAAATGAAACAATATGATTATTGACTACAGAAAGAATACCTTTTTTGGTGAAAAAAATATATACTTACTTAGTCAGGTGCCCTTTATTCTTGTTGTTATCAACTCCATTGTAAGTCACAGCTGCCAGTTTTCTGCTTTCATAGTTCTTGTAGTGGACATTATTAGTAACATCTCAAGTCCTGCATGTGTGTTCTGTCATAAATAAACAGCAAGAGTTTGCTTCTATTAATAGCTAGGGGGTATAAAGCTAAAAAAGCTTTAATATAAATTCAAAATTTTACCAAAACAAAAATTTCAGATTTAAAATGAACAAAAGACTATTGTTAAGGAAGGTAGCATTCATCTGTTTTCATTTACACTCAAAGTAGACCAATAAAAAATAAGCTAACTTGACACCAAATTTAGATTCCATAGAGATTTTAAAACCCACAGCAAGGACTTCATGACTAAAACACCGAAAGCAATGGCAAGAAAAGCCAAAATTGACAAATGGGATCTAATTAAACTAAAGAGCTTCTGCACAGCAAAAGAAACTACCATCAGAGTGAACAGGCAACCTACAGAATGGGAGAAAATTTTTGCAATCTACCCACCTGACAAAGGGCTAATATCCGGAATCTACAAAGAACTCAAACAAATTTACAAGAAAAAAACAAACAATTCCATCAAAAAGTAGGCGAAGGATATGAACAGACACTTTTCAAAAGAAGACACCTATGCAGCCAACAGACACATGAAAAAATGCTCATCATCACTGGTCATCAGGGAAATGCAAATGAAAACCACAATGAGATACCATCTCACATCAGTTAGAATGGCGATCATTAAAGTCAGGAAACAGCAGATGCTAGAAAGGGTGTGGAGAAATAGGAACACTTTTACACTGTTGGTGGGAGTGCAAATTAGTTCAACCATTGTGGAAGACAGTGTGGCGATTCCTCAAGGATCTAGAACTAGAAATACCATTTGACCCAGCCATCCCATTACTGGGTATATACCCAAAGGATTATAAATCATGCTACTATAAATCATGCACACTTATGTTTATTGTGGCACTATTCACAATAGCAAAGACTTGGAACCAACCCCAATGTCCATCAATGATAGACTGGATTAAGAAAATGTGGCACATATACACCATGAAATGCTATGCAGCCATAAAAAAGGATGAGTTCATGTCCTTTGCAGGGACATGGATGAAGCTGGAAACCATCATTCTCAGCAAACTATCACAAGGACAGAAAACCAAACACTGTATATTCTCACTCATAGGTGAGAAGTGAACAATGAGATCACTTGGACACAAGGCGGGGAACATCACACACGGGGGTCTGACCGGAGGTGGAGGGCTGGGGAAGGGATAGCATTAGGAGAAATACCTAATGTAAATGATGAGTTGATGGGTGCAGCAAACCAACATGGCACATGCATACCTATGTATCAAACCTGCATGTTGTGCACATGTACCCTAGAACTTAAAGTATAATAAAAAAAAAAAAGAAAAGAAAAAGAGAAAGAGAAATGGGCATAAGAGGGAAGACTTTCTTCTAGGGCATTTGAGAAGATTGTCAAGCCCAGATGACAGGCACCACCTTTCCACCTTATGCCTCATTAATGGAAATAGCACAAAGCCCAGATCTAAGGCAGAGCTTCCCACCTATGGGCCTGCATCTCAATCTTCACCTTCCAGGAGCCAGGCAGTGTCTTCTTGGCTGATTACTTCTAGTTTACCACATTATGATATCCAAATATTATAGCTCCCCTCTCCCTTGTGATGATCATGGAAAATATTGGTGGCTCCAAATTCCAATTGTTTCACCTTAGAAAATAAATCTGAGAATCCCCCTACCACAAAGCACAGTACCTGGATACAACAGGCACTCAATAAATATTTGCTCAGCCAACGCAAGGATAAATGAATGAAATTCCTCATCCCTGTATTCATTTCTGAAGACCTGCTGGTGAAAATCTAGCTGTAAACATCTTTCAGATTTAGTCCATTGAGGTATGAAAAAGGAAAAAAAAAATGACGATGTAAACGAAGTCAGGAGCTGGCACAGGAAGTGCAATCAGATTCTGCTTCCCCTGTAATTAAGTGTGCCCAAGGCCGCTGACTTGGGCGATGACAGCGTGCAGCTTGCCTGCCCGCCCTGGGTGCCTGGGAGGGCGGGCAGCCCTCAGGATGCCGCTGCACAACACGTTCGCCACCTTATCAAGAATTCCACAGCCACAGGAAGATTTCTCACCCCGCCATAACCCCCGCGGGCTGCCCGGTGCTGTCACATGTCCCTGCTACTCAGAGAGGGAAAGCCACTAGGGAGGCCCTCAATGGAAATATTACCCCCTGTCCAGGGTAGCATGGGCTTGATCGCCCCTGATTATTTCTGATCACTGTCACAGGCCAAGAGCACAGCGAAGTCAAGAAAGAAATGGCCTCGTTAGTGAGAGTGCAGCGGTCTGGGGAGGCAGCAGTGGCGTGGAGGACCTTCTTTTGTGAGGGCAGTGAAGAGAGGGGAAGGAGTGGTGTCTTTATATTGAGATATTTTGAGATTCCTGCTTTCTCCACTCACTTCAACTGCCCAAATAGGTTCTGCAGGTTCCGAAAGGTTCTAGAACTTGTATAGAATCGAACCTACAGCTTCTCATGGAACAAACCCAGAACCAAGAAAATCTGGTGGAAGTCACCTGGTTTAACTCCTTTGAGGTCTAGACCAGAAATTAAATAGTGCTTAATCTATTACTTTAAAGAAGCCTAGTTCTAACTTTACCTCAGCTCGCTCCCTCTTTTGCCTAGGATAGGAAGGGTGGGTGCAAAGGGCAAGCTCCCTGTAGGTCAGCCTCTTGGAGCCCTAAGTTTCCCGCCACTTCTATGCACTACAGGCTTTCCCCGGGGTGGGATCCGCAGCCCAGGGACCTTGTTTGTCCTCCTCTTGATGCTGGTGACTGCTGCCCAGCCACATACCCTCAGATTCATTTTTAAAGAAACGTCAACAGCTGTTAAATGGCAAATGAGCCTTTCAAAGAGGTGGGATGACTTTGAAAAAGGGCTTGAGGACAGCAGTCGACCTCTGACCGTAGCCCCTCAGGTGCCCTCTCCATGCCACCCTCTCTCCCTGTCCCCGACCTCCGCTTTCCCAGTGAGCCTGCCTGCTCTTCAACGCCCCTCCCTGCCCGCTTCTGCTGTCTCAACACCTCCCATGTTGCTTGATTCCTAAAATAACATAGAGGAAAACTTTTTTTTTTAAGACGGAGTCTCCCTCTGTCGCCAGGCTGGAGTGCAGTGGTGTAATCTCGGCTCCCTGCAACCTCTGCCTCCTGGGTTCAAGTGATTCTCCTGCCTCGGCCTCCTGAGTAGCTGCGACTACAGGCACGTGTCACCACACCCGGCTTCTTTTTGTATTTTTTTTTTTTTTTTGAGACGGAGTCTCGCTCTGTCGCCCAGGCTGGAGTGCAGTGGCGTGATCTCAGCTCACTGCAAGCTCCGCCTCCGGGTTCACGCCATTCTCCTGCCTCAGCCTCCCGAGTAGCTGGGACTACAGGCGTCCGCCACCATGCCCTGCTAATTTTTTGTATTTTTAGTAGAGACAGGGTTTCACCGTGTTAGCCAGGATGGTCTCGATCTCTTGACCAGGTGATCCACCCGCCTCGGCCTCCCAAAGTGCTGGGATTACAGGCATGAGCCACCGCGCCCGGCCAAAAATATTTTTTTAAATAAAGAAAATAAATCCTCGGCTGGGTGCGGTGGCTCACGCCTGTAATCCCAGCACTTTGGCAAGTGGAAGCGGGCAGATCACAAGGTCAGGAGATCGAGACCATCCTGGCTAACACGGTGAAACCCCGTCTCTACTAAAAATAAAAAAATTAGCCTGGCGTGGCGGCATGCACCTGTAGTCCCAGCTGCTGGGGAGGCTGAGGCGGGAGAACGGCGTGAACCCGGGAGGCGGAGCTTGCAGTGAGCCGAGATTGTGCCACTGCACTCCAACCTGGGCGACCAGGCAAGGCTCTGTCTCAAAAAAAAAAAAAAAAAAACCCCATAAATCTCCCAAAGCAGTTACTGAAGGATGACCTTTCTATGAAAGAGTATTCATCTTTATATTATCTATTTAAATACTAGATAAGAAACTGTAGTTTAGCTACTACTGAAGCTCATAAAATCTAAAAGAAACTGCCTTTTAGCAATATTACTAAGGTAATATATGAGTTTTTATTAATACATAATAATATATTTCAGATCACATATCAAGTTGTTTTCAAACTAGGGAATTTTAGAATAAATTTCTGTTTCTTCAAATTGTCTAGGTGAATGGCATTTTGGTTAAACAAATTTTTGTTTATAGCATTTCTATCATATATAAAATCAATACATATGAGATAAATCTACAATACATATGGGATGATGCCATCATTATTTAATAATTCAAGACACTGAAGACACCCTCAGCTGCTCTATGGATATCCTTTACCAATGCAGTGTTCTTGGATATACATGGGGTGGCAATACTCTGTACTGTCAGTCCTCCCTCTTCTCATCATCTATTCTATTTCAAACTTCCTATATCTGCCATCATTCATCTTCACCACTTTACTAAAACTCCCTTCTGGGAGACAAACATAAAGGTGTATTGTTGGCTGGGTGTGGTGGCTCACGCCAGTAATTCCAGCACTTTGGGATGCCAAGGAATGTGGATTACATGAGCTCAGGATTTTGAGACCAGCCTGGCCAACATGGTGGAACCCCATCTCTACTAAAAATACAAAAATCAGCCAGGTGTGGTGGTGGGCACCTGTAATCCCAGCTACTTGGGAGGCTGAGGCAGGAGAATTGCTTGAACCCAGGAGGTGGAGGTTGCAGTGAACCAAAATCGTGCACTGCACTCCAGCCTGGGTACAAGAGTGAGACTCCATCTTTAAAAAAAAAAAAGTGTATTATTGTACATTTTTATCATTCCTTACATCCAGAAAACTCTTACTGTTACTTTACAGTCCAGCTTCTTGAATCTCCCCCTTTGTGAATAAAATGTGATATTCAATTACTCTGATTCATATCGTACTGACATTTCCATGAAATTCTCTGGTAGTTCACTCCCCTTAGTCCTAAGTCTGGGTTTTCCAAAAATCTCATCTCCCAGACTCTGTCCCTTGATAAATTCATGTTCTCTTATAGCCACAACAGTTACTTCTAAAGCTCTACCGTGCCACTTCGGGCCCATCAGGCAAAATAAATAAGCAAGTAGGATCAAGTTTTTACAGCATAATTTTGCAGGTAATTTTAAATCTCAAGCCCTGTGAAGGTTACCAAAAAAATCCTATAATAGAGAGGAACATTAAAAAGGAGAAATAAGATATTCACTTCACAAAATTACTCCTTTGGGATTCTAGTTACTAAACTCCATCTTGCAGTTTGATATGTATGAGTTACTGCCCAGAATATATAGACAGTCCTTCCATCCTGTGCACTGGGATGATCACTTCCACTTCTTCAAATCCAGCTAAAAGCATCACTGCCTCAAAGAAGCCTACTCCAGCCAGAACTGTTCACTTGCCTCCTCTCTGCTCATGTCCTATATATCACATAAGCAGAGCTCACCAACAATATTTTTCATCAACAGTTTAGAGCACTGCTGCCAAATAAAAATACCATGTCAATCATATCAGTAATTTAAAATTTTCTTAGTAGCCACTTTTAAAATAGGAAAAAGGTGAAATTCATCAATTTTATTTAACCTGATACATCCAAAATATGATCACTGCAGTATACAATCAATATAAAAAAATTATGGAGATTTTTTTCCATGCTCAGTCTTAGAAATCAGTGGTATATTTTATATTTGCAGGACATCACAATTCAGACTACCCACATTTCAAAGATTAATAGCCACATGTGGCTACAGGCTGCTGTACTATTTAATAAGAAGTGCATATCTAGAGTCTAGCTCCTTGCTCTATAAAGTGTGATCTACCATCCAGCAGCATCAGCATCACCTGGGATCTTGTGAGAAATGTAGAAACGCAGCCCATCTCAGAACTACTAGAAGAACTAAATTTCACAGGATACCCAGGATAGGAATGCATAGCAAAGACTGAGAAGCAGTAAATTAGATCATATATACCTTGGGAGTCTTACAGAATTGCTATTGCCATTCAACTACGATATAGTATTACCCCACTGACTAATATGGAACACTGCATTTAAATAACAATAGCTTTTCTATGAATCATGTTTTCTCTACACTGTCCAATGCAATTTTCTGAAATGAAGAAAATCTTCATATATGTTCTGCACAAAATGGCAGCCACTTGCCACATGTGGCTGTTGAGCACTTGAAATGTATCTGGAGCAAAGGAGAAATCGCATTTTAATTTAATTAATTTAACTGATGTAAACATTTGGCAAATGACTATCATACTAGATAGTACAACTCCAGGAGAATTGGGTACTATGTCACAGTTTCATCTCTAGGAGAGTCCTTAGGACAAATTTGGAAAGTTCTAGTCAAGATAATTCTTCTGATTAACTGTACTTCTTCTTTTTTTAATTTTATGAAGTCATATTTACCATCTTACACTGGCTAAGGGCAAATTTGCATCTTACCTCTAAGGAAGCATAATAAAAGTTACAACATGTGCTTTGCATGTATTAATATTATTCCAGCTTATCATCAATTAACAATACTAATATCCATACCTGTACAGTCTTTTTAATTCTATGAGAAGGACCTGGATACTCTGGAGAATGCAAATCTGTGAGGAATAATGAGTTGATTAATGTCGACTTTCCCAATCCGGATTCCCCTAAAAGAAATAAGGGAAAATATCTGTTAAACTCACCCACTTTACCCAACCTTAAATATTCAACAGATGCTATAATCAAACATGCTTTATGCAAGTACTTCTTGGTGAGACAATGAAATGACATTAGAAAATATGCTACAAAGAGTATCTTTGTCCTCAGTTTCTTAGCTATCAAATTAGACTCATGTTTCCAAGGATTATTTTCAGCCTTCTAATTATACCACTTATATTCATTAAAAGTAATGTATCTAATAATTTACATTTTTAACAGTAATGTATTCCCAAGGAAAAAATTCAGTCATTTTTTTTTAAAATCCAAGTTGGATTATGTATCACTGCTTCAGTGAAATAAAGTTTTTCTTTATTAATAGACAATAATGGATGACCAAAAGAAATCACACAGCTACAAAAAGCAAAAATCTGCTAATACAAAGAATAATTAATCACAATGAACATCTCCATATAAAATTCTAAATCACAAAAAATACTTTCTAATTTAGCCACCCATCAGCCTAAACATAAGGGTGCTTCTCCATAAACCAGAATCCAAAAAAATCTTAAGTAATTACTTTTTCTACTGCTTCTACTCGAGGTAGACATGAAGGAAGCTACGGCATGATTTCTACTCTGATCACGTACTCTTTTTTGACTCTCCATGTCTAGTCCAATATACATAGTCTAGTGTATAGTAACTATTACAAGTATACCAAAATATAAATGGCTTCAAGCTATATATAACCTAAGGTTAAAACAAATTAGAAATCATATTATGATAATTAACAGGGCACAGAGTTAAAGTATTTATTGTTAATAATTCACCTAGAATAATAGGCATGTTTAGCCTAAGAAACTGATGTCACAATATTTATATGTCTAGGAGGAATTCTTTTTATATTAGCTTTCAAAAGAGATAAGATCCTTTCCACATGGTTTGGGCTTACTCCTTTGACTAAGAGCATGCCACTTTTTACTAGATGTAAAAATGCCATAAAGGTCTAAGTCACAGGAAAGTAACATGGGTAGGCCACACCTGATTCTTTCTTAACTCTTACACCTTGAAGGCAGAAAGACTAGAATAAAACCCAAGCATTTGGATGTTAACAGAAATATCTATATTTCCTTTTGGAAATATAAATGAAAATTTTAGTATATACAACAATGTTTTGGGAAATTAAAAACAAAAGTATGCTAATTAAAATATTAACATTGTACTCAATAAATCATGTTTAGAGGGTTTTTTTCAGTTTTTTACCTTTTTATTAGTGGTGAGGAGTCGGAGAATAAGACGACACAGGACAAAGGGAAAAGAGAGAGGAAGAAAAATAAAAGGCTCAAAGGTAACACAGTAAAGTGTAAATAGTGGCTGCTCTGGGGATAGTACAATGAGGGTGAGATTTTTTCCTTAGTTTGTTATACTTCTGGGTGCTGCAAACTTCCTTCAACATGATTCTATTATTTTCATAATTTAAAAAGCATTATTGAGTGGCATCAGCAAAACGGCAAATTAAGAAGCTCAAAGACTCATTCCCTCACAGAAACACCAAAAACAACCAGAAACTAGTTGAATTAACCTTACAGGACCTGTGAAAAACAGTCAAATGTCTATAGCAACAAAGCAAATGCCCAATTAAGAAAAAAAAAAATGTAAAACTTTTGTGACATTTTTCTGTGGTCTTGTCCCACCCCTTCTGCAGTTTATCTGGGTCTGGAGGAGGCAGCAAACCAACTCCCAATTCATTCTCTTCAAATGGGTGGGAAGAGTGCAGACCTAACTCGTAACATTTTACCCTCTCTGGTCGACCAGAAGGACTGATTCCTGTTTACCTAACTGGGACCTCATCCGGTGAGAGCAGCAATGGGCGCCATTTATGAAAGCTGCAAGGCTACACAATATGTTTACACCATAAGGAACTAGAAAAAAGAAGAGCAAACTAAACTCAAAGCTAGCAAAAACAAGAAAAAAATAAAGATTAGAGCAGAGATAAATAGAAGAGATTTTAAGAGTAGAAATCGGCTGGGCATGGTGGCTCACGCCTGTAATCCCAGCATTTTGGGAGGCTGAGGAGGGTGGATCACCTGAGGTCAGGAGTTCAAGAAGAGCCTGACCAACATGGTGAAACCCTGTCTTTACTAAAAATACAAAATTAGCTGGGTGTGGTGGTGCGTGCCTATAATCTCAGCTACTTGGGAGGCTAAGGCAGAAGAATCGCTTGAACCCAGCAGACGGAGGTTGCAGTGAGCCGAGATCGTGTCACTGCACTCCAGCCTGGGCAACAAAGAGTAAAACTCTGTCTCAAAAAAAAAAAAGAAAGAAAAAAAGAAAAGAATAGAAATCAGCCGGGCTCAGTGGCTCATGCCTGTAATCCCAGCACTTTGGGAGGCTGAGATGGGCAGATCACAGGGTCAGGAGATTGAGACCATCCTGCCCAACATGGTGAAACCCCGTCTCTACTAAAAATACAAAAATTAGCTGGGCGTGGCTGCGCGTGCCTATAATCCCAGCTACTCAGGAGGCTGAGGCAGGAGAATTGCTTGAACCCGGGAGTCGGAGGTTGCAGTGAGCCGAGATTGTGCCACTGCACGCACTCCAGCCTGGTGACAAGGCTGGACTCTGTCTCAAAACAAACAAACAAACAAAAATAGAAATCAACAAAACCAATTGTTCTTCAAAAGAATAAACGAAATTGACAACCCATAAACTAGATTGAGAATAAAAGAGAGACTCAAATTACTAAAATCAGAAATAAAAGTGGGGGCTGGGCATGGTGGCTGACGCCTGTAATCTTAGAATTTTGGGAGGCCGAGGTGGGGGGATCTTTTCGGCTCAGAAGTTCAAGACCGGCCTGGGCAACGTGGCAAAACCCTGTCTGTACCAAAAATACAAAAAAAATTACCCGGTCGTGGTGGCACATGTCTGTAATCCCAGCTACTCAGGAGGCTGAAGCAAGATAATTGCTTGAACCCAGGCAGCAGAGGCTGCAGTGAGCCGAGATCGCACCACTGCACTCCAGCCTGAGTGACAGAGCGAGACTCTGTCTCAAAAAAAAGAAAGAAAAGTGGTTCATGATTTTCCTAGTTAAGGACTGGACTGTTTGCCACCACCCCACCCCCGCTTTTTTGAGTAACTTCCTTTTTTGGAAACGGTGATGAAGGTTTCTCCCTTTATTCTAAACACTGTGTACCTCATAGTACTCTCTGCCATCAAATTTCTAAATGCTTTCTGCTTTTTTAATACTCTTTAAAAATTAGCAAATACATAGTTATACTTTCAGTTAAGATTATATTTTTTCCCATTGGATTCTTTCTTTATCTTTTAAATTCTTAACATTGACTATGTGAAGTAATACGGTGTATACCCTGAACTCAGCTATGAGATATTTAACATATCAGGGGATATATAAATAAATTAACTTCCATCAATTCCTAGACTACTTACACTGAAATTATGGACCAAAGCTTTCTAATTCAATTCCCAAGTGGTATTAAAACCAAACTGTATTGTATTTCAAGAAACTTTATCCATGGTTACAAAAGTTTAAAAACTTATCAAACATGTGGGAAAACTGCAATTTAAAGATAAATGATTAGGTTTCCTATTTTTTTAAGACCAACTACAGTGTGAACCATAACTACACTAAATGGGTGTTCTCTATCAAAGTCAACACTGCAAACAACAAAGGGTATCATCTGGCCAAGAAAAAGATAATTTCTGATTCCAACTCAAAACTGCTCCTGTGTAACAGGTGTTTCTCTAGTTCTCAGCTCCACATTTATGCTTGAGTTATTTCTATGCTAGTTGTACTTTTCTTTTTAAGTTGCCTCTGGGCAAAGTAAACATTTCATAACAGATTGAGAACTGTTCAATTTCCTCAACTCTAAGATACAATTTTGCCCCCCAATGTTTCTAAAAACAAATGTCTCATAATCAAAATGTAATTGACTGTACTATTTAACCTCCCTCAAATCAAATTTGATTATATGTTTCAGAGTAGATCTTATCTTAGAATCAAGGAAGCAGGAAAATCAAAGCACTTCTTCCCCTAGAATTGAATTCAATTAGAAAAGCCAAATCAATAAGACCTTAATTGTCCTATAATTGAGAACTTTATATTTAATTTTTAGAACAATTTATTCTGAACTAAAGGGATTTCTATTTCCTTCTAAATTGGAAGACCCAAAGAAACAGAAGCCTTTAACACAAACTTGGATGAGAAATAAGGAAAGTAACCAAGACCATCTCCCACCTTGAGGCTCATGAGGTGAAACAAAAGCTCACACTTGAGAGAGTTATATGCCACAGGGGAAATGATCCTCAAAGAGACAAGTTTCATTCAGAGTAAGGAGGCAGAAAAAATAGGTACCAAAAAGTAGTTGAGAACTCAGTCTGCTTTTTCTGGTTCTGTACATAAGGAGCTTGGAAGTTGCCACTCCATTCTAAGAAGTAAAAAACTGAACAGATCTGATCTTTAAGAGCAGGATCCGACCTTTAAGAGCAGTGAGGACACAAGGCAATGATCCAGCAATTGCTCTTCTTGATGTTTACCCAGCGAAGTTAAAAACTTAGATTCACACAATGTCCTGCACACCGGTATTTGCAGCAGCTTTATTTATAATTGCCAAGATGTGGAAGCAATCACAATGTCCTTCAGTAGTCGAATGCATAAATACACTGTGGTACATCCAGGAAATGGAATATCACTCAGCACCAAAAAGAAATTAGCTACCAAGCCATGAAAAGACATGGACCAATGTATACTGATGAGTGAAAGAAGCCAATCCAGAAAGAATACACACTGTATAATTCCATTATTATAATTCCATAGAGTGAGCAAGATACTTGCATTTTCGGTTTTCTTACATATCAAATTAGTATTAGAGTATGAACTATGAGGAATAAATTAAATAATATATGTGAAATCTGAGCACAGTGCCTGGTACACATTAAGTGCCTAATAAGTAGTTGCATTATTTCTGTGATTCATTTAAGGAAATTAGAAACACATGAAAGTTTGATATGACAGAGGCAAGAATATAAATAACAAAATTTTAAAAAATACTTAAGGCAAAAACTTGGAAACAATGGGAAGTTAGCAAATTCCACATTAAAAGACTAATAGGTCTTTTGGATATGGATAAATCAAGTGCTTAAAAAGTAAAAATGATTTAAATAATATGCTTAATTGTCAAATATATACACAGAAATTTCTACCCAGAGAATAAACATATTTTTG
The DNA here is from genome assembly GCF_028885655.2 of Pongo abelii. Classification (NCBI taxonomy): domain Eukaryota; kingdom Metazoa; phylum Chordata; class Mammalia; order Primates; family Hominidae; genus Pongo; species Pongo abelii. The sequence continues at coordinate 23,080,444 of NC_071991.2, forward strand.
AAACCTATGGAATACTTAAATAAGCTGATCCTATGTAAGGCTACACAGAAAAATAAATCAATACTGGAATCTACAGATCATATTCTCTGAAGGTAGTGAAATTAAAAATTAACAAAAAATAATGCAATCCATCTGCCTACTTACATATCTCTCCTAACTCTTCCTATGTGAAAATTACTCAAATACAAACAAAATGAGTATTACACATAAAAAACTAAGATATATGACTAAAGTATTCAGAGAAAAACTCATGCTTAAAATAAGCCTAAAGAAAATAAGTCAACCATCAGGGTGGTTCTTGGTGAAACTGTAAACTGGTACAACTTTTCTGAAGAATAATTTGGTAATCTATCAAAATTTAAATCTACATGCCTTTCGACCCAGGATTTCACTTTCAGAAATGTATATTACAGAAGCATTTATATGTATGCCTAGAAATCCAAGGAACCTAAGCACTGTTTGTAACTATGAGCATCCATCTTCATTAATAGCTGACTGTATAAATCATGATAAAGATATTATAGAATACCACATAATTGCAAAGAATATGCAGACAGGATTATATGTACAGTATATTCAGTGATAGGGACAAAACAGTCACAGAATGGTGCTTATAGCATGGCACTGTTTACACACAAAAAAATTGACATGGGAATGCCTGGCGTATATAAAAGTATAAAAAAATGCCAAAAGACTTGCACCAGTTTAATGCTTATCTCTAGAGACAGGACTGGAAATGAAGGCAAGAGAAAAAAGGAAACTCGCCTTTTACTAAATGTCTGTAGAATTTAGTTTTTAAAAAATAAAAATGTATATTTCATAAACTTTTCTTTCTTTGGGAGGCTGAGGGGAGGGTAATAATAAAAGGGAATATACAAAGTTTCTAATAGTGTTTATTTCTAGATGGAAAAGGTAGTGAGACATTTAAATTTTCTTTCTTTGTATATCAGTTTTTTTACAAGAACCATAAGCTATATAATATTTAATTTTAACTTTTAATTCTTTAAAGGGGTTGATAATATGTTATGCTACAAAGAGGTCAAGAAGAATGCCTGAGAACAGGCTACCTGCAAATATAATGACTGGGAGTACTGGGATAAGAGTTAAGAGAAAAATGAGTTTTGAGTCCAGTAGGATACTACAGAGCAAATGAAAGGGAAGCATCGGCACAGGTTACTGCAGATGCTGACAACTACAGATCCAGACAGCTGTACTGCAGGAATTCTCAATCTTGGCACTACTGACATTTTGGGTTGGACAATTCTTTATTGTGAGGAGTGTCTTGTTTGTTGAAGGACGCTTGGCAGCATCCCTGGCCTTTACCCATTAGATGCCAGTTAGCCTCCCTCCTCCCCAGCTGTGACAACCAAAAATGCTTCCAGACATTGACAAATGTCCCCTGGGGGGCATTTTTCAAATTTTGAATCCCCAAATCCTCTAGCACTGATACCACTATGCATGGAAAATAATGACAATGACAGCCAGTAACTTATAAATTCTTCTGTGTGCCAGTATTTTACAAGCATTGACTTAGTTAACCTTTATAATCCCATGAGATAGATACTACAGGTTGTGTATCACTTATCCAAAATGCTTGGGACCAGAAGCATTTTGGATTTGGGGCTTTTTCAAATTTTAGAATATTTGCATTGCTCATCAGTTCAGCATCCCTAATCTGAAAATCCAAAATCCAAAAATTGGTTCAATGAGCACTTGCTTTGAGCATCATGTCAGCACTCAAAGTTTCAAACTTTGGAGTATTTGAGAGTTCAGATTGTTGGATTAGGTATACTCAATCTGTATCATTATAGTTACCATTTTGAGGCAAAAAAAAAAAAAAAAAAAAAAAAAACAAGAAAAAGAAACAAAGTGAAATAACTTGCTGGCGCCAAATAGTTAATAAGGGGTAATGTCAGTATTTGACACTGGGCAGTATGTTCTACTGCCTTTCTGAATACCCACTCTCATTTATCCATTAAAGACTCTGTCCCCAAATTCCCAAGTACCTTCCTAATCTGGTTAACCAGGTTGGACCCTATCTGATATGGGATATTTTACCAGTATCTTCATTAACAATAATACTTAATATTTTTATTCAATAACTATAAGAAAGACACTGAGCTAGGCACTTTACATGCATTCAATGACTTCAATAATTACAAAACTCTGCATGAGATTCTTTACACAATTTTACAGGTAAGTAAGTAAACAAAACCTCTGAGAAGTAACTTGCCAATGACAAATATCTCTGCCAAGTAGCAGAGCTACAGCTCAATCTGAATGGCAAATCTCATGCCCTTAATCATACTATACTTTCCAGACTCTGAGCAGATGAAAGGAACATGCTTCTTGACCTCTTTGTCGTGGCCCACTTAGTCTTTTTTTTTTTTTAGAAGAGTCTCACTCTGTCGCCCAGGTTGAAGTAAGTGGCACAATCACAGCTTACTGTAACTTCTGCCTGCTGGGCTCAAGTGATCCTCCCACCTCAGCCTCCCAAGTAGCTGAGACTACAGGTGCATGCCACCATGTCCAGCTAATACTTTTTTAAGAGATGAGATCTCACTATGTTGTCCAGGCTGGTCTCAAACTCATGGATTCAAGCAATCCTCCCACCTCAGCCTCCCAAAGTGCTGGGATTACATGTGTGAGCACCAGGGCCACTGCTTTTACTGCACCACCCACAGTGAGTTTCAAATGGAAAAGTAAAGGATAAAGCAATTCAAAATTTAGAAGAGGAAGAAGAGAGAAACTAAGTTCAATAGCCTTTAATCTTGTCAGACTGAGTACTTCTACCTACCCCTAGTATCAAGTCCCACATCTGTCCTGAAACTAAATCCTAACCTCTTTAGCAGGCTGAGAAAGAGGGAAGAAAGGACCTTTTACAAGATACGATAATAGATCTATGTCCTTTCAAGAACAACACTGATTCAGTGAATATTCCTCTAAAGTACTCAGTCAAAACCCATTGAGCAAGCTCATACAGATGAGATATTTGTAGTTTATTGTATTGTCTTAATGATTCTAGTATCGTAACACAGAGGTTACCAAAATGTCATTCAAATAAGACTGATAAAACACAGTTTATTTCCCATAAGCAAAGTCACCTTACTCAAATCATTATGACTGTATGACATTGCTCTAAAAACAGACTATTGTGTAATGAGTGAGCAGTCCTTTTACTTGGTAGCAGAGTAAAATATAGCACCTGACAAATATGAAAATAGTTTGGTAATACTATTATTCTTCCCTGGAAATTTTTCCTAAGAAGTGCCCCGAAGGTGTAAATTAAGTGTATTCCAAATTTTTCTGTGTTTCCTTAAGTATCATATACCCTTAATCCAAGTTATATCATTTTTTTCCAAAAGTACCAATAATTGTAAAAAAGTAGTTGTGTAACTTTGGAAAAATCTAGGGGCAAAGGTTATAGTAGTCCATTAGAGCTTAAAATTTCCTTGAAATATCTTATCTCAGTTCCATCAATAAATTCGTCTTGTGACCTTGGGCAAACCATAACTTCTGTGTGTCAGTGCCCTCATCTCTGAAATGCAGATAACAGCAGTACCTACAAAAACACAGAGTGGTTGTGAGGAATAAGTGATCTCATTAGAATCATACCTTGGCTCAGTGGACACTTGAATATCAATAATAGGTAGTTGCAATGGAATATATTTTATTACTATTCATGTTTTCTCACAGAAAAAGAAAGAAAGGATCCTAGTGCAACTACTAAGAATAAGGGTCAAAGGTGAAGTAGACAGCCTTAAGAAGGGAATAAACATTTGAAACAGGGATGCAGGGGGATGGAGTAGAAGAGTAAGGTTGGCAATTTATTGACACTAAAGGGTACCAGCCTCAAAATAAATAAAAAGGAATGTTGAAAGCAGTGAGGTTCTGCCTGACTTTGGATATTAATATTAATTTCTACTCACATTTAGTAGAGTAATATTTACTTCCATAGCAAAATGTTAAATGGCCTATAATTACAAGACAAAATATAGCAGCCTTGTTCTAATAACCTCAAGGTGACTTATAACTACAATTGATCCTTGCTCATTGGCCTTACTAAAGGGAAGGAAGTAGTGTCATTAATGCACAACAATAGAGAACTATAATCAGTCCTATCAAATCAAACTCTACTTAAACACAAAATCTGTGGAAACAACCCAAATCCAGTGTACTTCTGCATTATTTAGAAAACCTTTAAGAATAAGAGAGTTCAGAATAATACATATACAGGGTTATGAAAAAAATTACTCAAGATAAAGACTATCTGTAACATTTCATATTTCTTCCAACTAATATTTTAATAAACACAATCTTTTTTGAATGTTCCAAATTGATGTCTATTTTACGTTTATTTTGACTTTGAAATGCACTAAACATGTTTTGCAACAATGTCATTATCATTCCCTCATTTTACTGCAGCTTAAGGGTAAATAACTGGATTAAATTTTTTTTGTTCTTGTTAAAACAAAATATAATATTTACAATTTAAGGTGGTACTCTATGGAAATTATGAAGCAAGAGTGACTAGAGTCAGTAATACAACACTTGTACTTTAACCTAATAAGCAGGTTAAAATAACCCATGTCTTTCTTATCTTTGAGGTCTCACCCATGAAAGCCATATATTCCATCACTATTCAAGAATGTTAAATTTCAAGCCTAACAATACAACATTCATCAAATACGTGTTCATAAGGTTTTGAAGAAAGTCACAATAATATTTGTTTATAATAGCTAACGTTAGGTTTCTTCAGGTCTTTGGGATTGGGCTTCTACAGTATTTATAATAAAAGAATCTGGGAAGTCCTGCTTTAAAGATAGTTGCTTATCTTTGCTTTACTCAGCATCTCAACTTTGTGTCCCTTTCTTGTTAATCTCTAGATTTTCTGAGACTAAAGTGGTACCTGACACTTTATAAGTGATCATTAAATTTTTATCAAATAAATGAATGAGGAATGCAAAGATAAGATGTAGTCTTTGCCCTTAAAAAGCTTGTTATGGTAGAAGTAAGATACGCAAGCAACAAACAAACAAACAAGGCAGAATTTTATCAAGACCACGAATGAGATACCCCAAAGAGGCAGAATTTCAGGAAACTGAGAAATCACACCAGCCTGGAAAGGAGGTCACATTTCAATGAGGCTTTGAAAGATGGAGTATCATTTCAATAAGCATTTCAAGTTTCTGGGATATCTGCAGATACAAGGGGCCACTTTTACCATTTTGTAGCAATTGTATAGAAAAGAAAGCAAAGGATTTTTAAAAACAGAATCTTTAAGTCCTTTCAGAATGTTTTACCATGTTAGAGTTGAGGCAAGAGGAAAGCCTCAGAGGAGCTGGTGATAACATTGTGGAGCTTTTCTATCTTATTCCTCTAACTCCTTCCTTCATTTTTCTCCTGGGTTTTGAAATCAGTTTTGTTCAAATTCAAATCCTAGGTCAATCACATACAAGTATGTGACCTTGATCAAGATACTTACTTTATTAATTAAATGCACAGGGCTTGACATTTTAAAAAGCACCTCAAATGAAACCTATTATTAAGAGATGAGACAGCAACAAACTATAGTTCTTAACTAAAATACATATTAGTGTCATTTCAGGAGCTATTTCAAAATAGATGATCATATTCCATGCTAGACCCAAAGCCCAGAATATCTAGGCAAGTGTTTCCAGGAATACTTTGAAGAAGCTTCCCAAAATGATTTGAAAGGTAGATGAAATTAAGAAATACTTATGTTCATGTTGTCCTGTCCATAAAAAGAAAATTAAATTCTAGTAAATAAAGGATGACATAGGGCAATATGCCAGATTACATCAACTTTTAAAGATGGCCCATAGGAAAGGATCCTAATAAAGCAGCTTCAACACAACCCGGTAAACCAGGAGGCAATAGCACAAAATGTGAGGAAGAGTTTCAAGGAAAAAATGGTCAATAATGCCAAATAAGTTAAAGAAAAAGACAACCAGAAGGCCTTTACTGACCTTTAATAAAAGTAGTTTTGAATTAAGGAGAGAAGCCAAATGGTGAGAAATTAAGTATTGGATGGGAAATTTAAAAGTAGAAGTTTATTTTTTCTTTGCATCTGGCTGTAAAATTAAGATACCACACCAAGATGTTTTGCCAAGGGAGGGCATTACTCTTTGTTTTACTTTTTAATAAGCTTAATCTGGTGAAGATTTAATCTGTAAAGAACAATCTAGATCAGGCATCCCCAACCCCCAGTCCATGGCCTGTTAGTAACCCGGCCACACAGTAGGAAGTGAGTGGTGGTGAGCATTACCGCTGGAGCTCTGCCTCCTGTCAGATCAGCGGCAGCATCAGATTCTCAAAGGAATGCAAACCCTATTGTGCACTGCGCATGTGAGGGATCTAGGTTGCATCCTCCTTATAAGAATCTAATGCCTGATGATCAGTTTCATCCTGAAACCATCCACCACGCCCCATCCCCGCCCCCACCCCCAACACACACACACACACACACACCCTGGCAGAAAAATTGTCTTCCATGAAACCAGTCCCTGGTGCCAAAATAACTGGGAGCCATTGGTCTAGACTACATTAGATCCCAATCATTTTCAAGGCATTCCATACATATGTTGATCTAGAATTTGCTACAAGACAATTTCATCTCCTCAAAATCTATTAGGATATCCTTTAACATACACACTGATGTACATGCTAACACTAAAAGGCAAGCTAAACAGGCTCTATATAACCTGCAATTATCTTAAAAGAAGTTTACTTATTCTAATTACTGTAATTGCACCAGTACAAAGAACTAAGTAACAATTCTGCTGTGTAGCTAGTAGCAAATATTCCAACCGGCTACTCAATAACTACCTCATTTGCCAATTCAAACAGCTTTCACTTGCTACATGTCTGAGGCTGGGAGGCGCTAAGAGGTATGTTATGATCTTTCTTGCTATACTCAGAAATAAAAACGTTCTTTATACAACCCAGTTCAAGTGGACAACTACATTTTAAAATCATCATGTTACCAGACAAATCCTTGCTGCCTACTCAGAACATTTTCTCCATGATTAATTATTTAGAAAATGATTATCCCAATTTTGTAGTAAAAGGTATTGCCTGACCTAGGTTCAAGTCTGCAACGTTTCATAAGATATATACCAAGTTTCTGTAAGTTCTTTTGCTAAACTGAAAAGAGTTCAAATTGGCAGTTTAGATACTGTCTCTGAGCTGTCCCTCAATGTTCCTCGAAATTCTTCCCATTACCTGAAATTCCAATTGATCATTCAATACACATTCCCCCTTAAAAATCAAGTATTTTTGTGAATACTGTTAGTCTTTCAGATCCTGGAATAAGACTTTCCCTCTAATTTCTATTTTGGGCCAGCATTAATTGAGAAAGTAAGAGTTTTAATTTGGAAGAAAATAGGGCTAGTTTTGAATTACATGAATCAGAAAAAGTAGATTTTGCAGAAACATAGCAAAGGGCTCTACAAAAGTAGAGGGCAACTTACAGCTGGCCATGGGGCAGGCTAGAGTGTAAGTAAAGGAGAAATATCAGAAAAGAGATATTATTTTACCTGGATATCTAATGGATAGAAGAGGGGAAGCAAGGTGTTGATTTATTCTTGATCAGGTAGCATGTTCTATAGAGTGGTTCTAAGAAGTGGCTTTCAAAGCAGAAGTGGGTAGTTTGTAACTGATTGAATTAGGTAACCTATAGATTCTTTTAAGTTCTCACTTTCTATACATCTCATATACCAAAATGTATCCCCTGGGGACCAGGAGTGAACTATATGAATCATACCAGTGATTATGTGAATTATATCTCACCGATATTTCTTTAAAAATAAATGAGTACTGCACTCATTTATTTTTAAGTTACAACATTCACAAGAAATATAACAATGAAACTGTCATTAGTGTTGTGACTATACTTAAAAAGCTAGGCAAAAAAAGTTTTAAAAAGAAGACTTCTGACACTAAAAAAGTTGCAAGTACAAAATTTCAGAATAAAGAACAGTACTTTTTAAAAATTTTCAAATAAATAATCAAAGGCATGTAAATTAAAATGTAAAACCTTTGTCTAATACCAAATTAGCAAATACCAAATTTGACATTTAAAAGAGATTTCCAAGCAGCTGCGGACCTAGCCAAGACAATGCAGACTTCACTGACTATTCTTGTGCCTATGCTCATTACCATGGGGCCCTGATGGCTTCAGCCTTGGCTTTGCCACTGATGGACGCTGGGGCAGTTGAAGCCAGAGGTTCCTGAAATCCAAGAGTGTCCCACAGCTCAAGAATTGCAGGAATCCCAGGAGCAGTGGGCTCGAGCTGCCCTTTGGGAGTGTTACCTCCGCAGCATGCTGGCCATGGAGCATCAACAGGTGAGCTTCACATTGTACGACTGTGTGCACATGGCTGTCAACTTCAGAGCCATCAATCTGGACATGGTCAGCTTCTATGTGTCACAGCTGAAGATTCCCATAGGTGAGCAGAGGTGCTGCTCTAATGTAGTGACATAATTTCATACACCTTCAAGCCATAAAGATTTGTGTTCACCTTTCGGTTTGGGTCTAAGCCACAGTATCCCAGGCCTCCCAATTTTCCTGAGCCAGGAAATCTGGGCCTCATGGAGTTATGGGCCCCCTTGGAATTCTGAGCCAAGCTCCAAGCAACTCTGGACTCCTGAGACCTCCTGGGTCTAGTCAGTAAAATTCTGCAACTCAAGGAATTCTAGGTCCCGTTGGAAGGAATGCTTTACCTCAAAGAACTCTGAACTCTCCAGACATATAGGCCTGATGCCATTTCCTAAAGTCTGGGGCTTGGGGGTGGGGTAATACAGGTGGGCAAATTACAGAGTGGGAAGTTATTTATTGAAGAGGTTGCAAAGTTCAGCCACCCTGAAGATACTCCCCAATGCTTCTCTCCTCCTAAAGAACCAACTTCTCCAGGAAAATAAAAGAGATTTCCACTCAATACTGGCAAGGATGAGATACATACGAGTATTCACACACTATAGAAACTGTATTAGTTGGTATGACATTTTCAGTTAACATCCTTTACCAAGCCATCTATTTCCAGGAATAAAACACACAGAGAAAAACACTGCAGTAATATTTTAACAATAAAAGTGTGTGTGTGTGTGGTGGCAGGGGGAGACCTTCCAGCTGCAACAATGGGAGGCAGGCTAAGCTTATTATGTTACACCTATAAAAATATTATTCAGCCATTGAAAATTAGTTTTTAAAGTTCTGACACACAGAAATGCTTGCCATAGCATTAGCTGAAGAAAGTATACAAAATGAATGTGGTATTACAACTATTCCTAAGATGCAGAAAATGTAACAAAATTTAACGATGGTGATGTCCTCGCTCTTAAAATGCCATATACTCCTTCATATTACTTTTCTAATAAAAAAACATTTTGTAACAAGTCCTAGTTTTTATAGGAAGAAAATTTCAAGCCATATATCTGAATATCTGTTACATCAAAAAAACAGAGTTATCTAAATATCCAACTACATTTCAAACAAATATATAATTCATGTTGATTCAACAAAAAAAGGCAAACATCCACATATAAAAAATCAGGCTCAAAATTTCAAACTAAAACTTTTTTAAAGTTTATTAACTTTTAATAAAAACAATCCCTAAGATTCTTTCTATCACTGACATTAAATACCCGACACTGTCAAGGGAAAGAAAGATACTCAAAAGGTTTGCAAGGAGTAGCATTAATATCCAGCACCTACAAAGCAAGTGCACCCTTCAGACTAAATAGTCATGTCACATAAAAAACTTGAGCACAATATTTACCTGCACAGAATTTAAGAACCCAAGCTACACATCTAAACCATGTTTAAAAAAGGAAAAGAATATAAGTTATCAACCATCTTTTAAATCTGACTCTCAGCAGAAAAGAGCTTTGCCCAGCAATCTGTACTGAATTACAAAGAGCACACATTGCCCCAAATGTTTGTAACCAAAAGAGTTCAAGCAAAACAGAAGTCCAAGGTAAGGATTAATCAAATATTTAGCTTATTAATTGTACATCATTGACTACCATCCCTGCTTTCCCTTTTCTTCATTCCTCATTTTGGATCTTAAAACTAAGTCATGAAAATGCACAAATAAAAATATGTTTAAAATTAACATTTATACAATTTACAGATTTACTAGGTATTTTACATATGTAATATGTATACTAAGTGCATTCATATACACAATTATCTCAAGCCCGCTGTGAGGCAGGGGTAGTCACTCATAGTGCACAGCATTCCTGTGTAAGTATCTCCACTCTACCACCTTCCCACACCCACAGGTTCTTAGGGAACTCTACCACAGCTCTTATTTATTTATTTATTTATTTATGAGATGGAGTCTTGCTCTGTCGCCCAGGCTGGAGTGCAGCAGCGGATCTCTGCTCAATACAAGCTCCGCCTCTCAGGTTCACGCCATTCTCCTGCCTCAACCTCTCAAGTAGCTGGGACTACAGGTGCCCGCCACCACGCCTGGCAAATTTTTTTGTAATTTTAGTAGAGACGGGGTTTCACTCTGTTAGCCAGGATGGTCTCCATCTCCTGAACTCGTGATCTGCCCGCCTCGGCCTCCCAAAGTGTTTTATTTTTATTTTTAATTTTTTTTAGAAATGGGGTCTCACTCTCTTGCCAAGGCTCATCTCGAACTCCTAGGCTCAAGCAATCCTCCTGCCTGGGCCTTCCAAAGTGCTGGAATTACATACATGAATGAGCCTGGCCTTCTTTTACTTTTTTGTAATCACAGTGCAATGTTTGGCTTAGAAAAGACTAGGTAAGGCTCGGAGTGACGGCTCATGCCTGTAATCCCAGCCAAGGTGGGCGGATCACTTGAAGTCAGGAGTTCAAGATCAGCGTGGCCAACATGGTGAAACCCTGTCTCTACTATAAATACAAAAATTAGCCTGTTGTGGTGGTGCATGCCAGCAGTCCCAGCTACTTGAGAGGCTGAGGCAGGAGAATGGCTTGAACCTAGTGGGGCGGAGGTTGCAGTGAGCCGAGATCATGCCATTGCTCTCTAGCCTGGGTAACAAAGCAAGACTCCATCCCCCTCCCCGAAAAAAAGGCTAGGTAAATATTTGTTGAGAAAAGGAAAGAGATTCGGCCGGGCGCGGTGGCTCACGCCTGTAATCCCAGCACTTTGGGAGGGCGAGGCGGGCGGATCACGAGGTCAGGAGAAGGAGACTATCCTGGCTAACACGGTGAAACCCCATCTGTACTAAAAATACAAAAAAAAAAAAAAATTAGCCGGCCGTAGTGGCACGTGCCTATAGTCCCAGATACCTGGGAGGCTGAGGCAGGAGAATGCCCTGAACCTGGGAGGCGGAGCTTGCATTAATCGGAGATCACGCCACTGCACTCCAGCCTGGGCGGCAGAGAGAGACTCCGTATCAAAAAAAAAAAAAAAGAAAGAAAAAAGAAAAGGAAAGTGAGATTCAAAGTGATCTGTCCAGGGTCATACAGCTTGTTTGTGATAGAAATTGAAGTTTTAAACTAGACTAAGTATGATATTCTTTTCAGTGTGACAGCTGCTGCACTGAGTATTATACACTAGATATAAAGTTAGTTTAAATACAGAAGGCTTATTTTCATGGTGTGACAAAAACATAAGTCAAAAACATGAATAAAATAAGTTCTTTTACAAAATTGCCAAAATAAACTGTAAATTCCAAATTTACACACAATAGTTAGCTACTGGTTTCAAGATTCTAATCAATTCTATCAGACTAATAAAGTTAGCACATAAATCCAAATAAAAACTCCTGACTGTTTACGTGGCACTTTAAATGTATGATACTATAGCATTTATTCAATTAAACATAATTAGTAGTGTGCATTTCCCTGGAAATTCCTTTGAGGGGAGAAGTAATCATTTTCATTTTCATTTCATCTTCTTGATCAGTAATTCTTAGCACTTACACTGCTGATGTACATAAAGTTAATTACTAATCATTCAATTAAAATTTATCCTCTGAACCAGGACAAGCATGCTATGGAAGAGTTCATCCTTTATGTTATTGTTGTAATTATTTCCATCTGTAACACAATAAATAATTTATAGCCTTCTATCATCAAAAACTTGAGTTAGTTAAGAATGAACTACAAATCTTCACATTTGATTCTTTGATATGCACAATTAGCTTGTATTTATCATCTGCTTACTTAAAGAGTTCTGGGCAGTGCAAGAAACAGAAGCCCCAAAGTCTAAAACTTTCTTCCTTCTAAATATCAGCCTATTTGTTTCAGCTGTTAGTAAATTTGGGGGACATCCTACTTAGTTTATCAGAATATATATAAATAATATCAATGAAAACGCTGTAACACTTCTACGCATAGGCAGATAATTTTAATTTCTAAGCTAAATTTTTCCAGAGCTTTTTATCTCCATTACTTTTTTCTATGGCAGTCCAAAATTACAATTTTACTAATGTTTCTACATTTTTAGGCATTGAAAAAACTATTCTATTCACATATCAATTAATTCTATATTACAGTTAAATATTGGGTTTTAAACACTTCAAAATTACTTCAGCTCTTTCTTTTCCACATTTCTTCCTAAAAATTCAGTCCAAAATCATTACGTGAGACTGAGAAAGGTAGGTGCCCATGCTGGAGAGAAAACCACAGTGGCCCGTAACAGGGTATTAGAGCCTGCAGAATGAGGAAATGTTTCTAATAGAGCATGAGAAGAATGGACTAGGATGAGCTGTGTGAGTTAAATAGGATGAGGGGGCATCCACATGAGAAGAATGGCCTGGCATGAGACATCACAGCACAAGAGAGATAAGCAGGGTCACTGCCTCCCCCTTAATTACACTAATCCCCCTGCAATTAACTAATCCATCACCTCCCTCAGGATCTTCCCTAATATTTTTCAGAGAAGAAAGGGAAGAACCTGAAGGAGGTGATGGATTAATTACAGGAGAATTGATCAAATAAGTACACATATGGAGGATAATGGTATCTCACCATCAGAAAGACAATACAAATATGGGAGGGATGAAAATTAGGACCCCTATAGTGATGGACTGAAATTGGAGATTGAAGTGTACACTTATATTTTTCAATATATATGTATATATATACACATACAAACACACAGACATATATATAAATGTGTGTGTCTGTGTGTGTATAACATACATTTGTTTGTTACTTTCTTATATTGATGCTATATCATGGCTATATAGGAGAATATCCTTAAGGAAGAGAAATATACTAAGGTATTTAGGGAGACAAAAGAGAAGCATCCATCTCAAATATCTTAGAAAAAAGTTATGTACTGTACTTGTAACTTTTGTTTAGAATTGTTTCAAAATTTAAAATTAACACATTATTTTCAGCACAGTAATCACTATAAATAATGATGCACACTTTTAATTATATAAAGTACTTCGTATCATAATTTTCAATATTTTAGGTAGATAACCTCTTTGAGATTCTAAATATGCAATCTGTCTCCAGAATATAAAGACATGATAAAAATCTCAATTATATTTCAGAAAGTTCGGCAAGTCATTGAACCCATTCAGCATCCCTCTTCCCTGCTAAAACTTTGATCCACAGACTTCAGAACCTTAGCCACTGCTTTAAATTCTCACTCCTATATAGTAAAATTGACCCAAAAAAACCCCGAGACCTAGATATAAATACATAACAATTATTACTTAAAATGTGGGTGGGTTTTTTTTTTTTTTTTCAAAAACAAAATTTGGGCCAGACGTGGTGGCTCATGCCTGTAATCCCAGCACTTTAGGAGGCTGAGGTGGGCGGATCACCTGAGGTCAGGAGTCCGAAACCAGCCTGGCCAACATGGTGAGACCCTGTCTCTACTAAAAATACAAAAATTAGCCGGGCGTGGTGGTGGGCGCCTGTAATCCCAGCTACTCGAGAGGCTGTAGCCCAGCTACTCTCAGGCTGCTTGAACCCAGGAGGTGGAGGTTGCAGTGAGCCGAGATTGCACCATTGCTCCCCAGCCTGGGCGACAAAAGTGAGACTCCATCTCAAAAAAAAAAAAAAAAATTGAGTAAAATTAACAAGGTTGGCAAGTTTACCACTACAAAGGTCTTTCATGGGAGATTGGTTATACCTTCCCAATCTTTAAAATAATCATAAGGTTCTGTAGTTCAGTAGTGAAACAAGTATGATATTCTGGCATAAAACTATCTTTCAGAAAAAATCCACCTGCTGTGTATAAAAAAAAAGTAATAATTGAAAACTTCCTGCCTTGGGAGAGAATAAACCTGATTTGCAATGCAAAAACCACTCAATCTACAAATACTTTGAACAGAAAGATGGACTAAATATAAAGGGGAAAATTCTGGACTTCTTTGGTGCTAGACTGCCTGTAGTTATAGCTAGGCAGGAGGCGATATTATTTATCTCATATTTAAAATTATATTTCAGACATATGTGATACAGTCACCTAAGAAAAGGATGGACCCATTTGACTCACAATAGTATTTGTCCTCCATGCCCTGGGCTAGGAAGGATTTAGAAATTACCCATTATGGATGAAGAAAGAGCAGTCTTCCTTGCCAAGATGAAAACTACACACTAAATGAGTCTCCTGTGTGAGAATTACATTTCTACCCGTAAAGAAGTTGCATTAACATATGCTCCCTTCATGTCCTTGTCTTCCATTTGGTGCTCAGTTCTTTTAAAATTTAATATTGACAGACTATGTGGCCTTCACATTTTTGTCCCAACATCTAGCTAATTAAAGTTAACAAATGTGATATCATTTTTACTTCAGTACACCTATCCAGTCAATCCTGAGTATATTCAAAACCAAGAGAAAAATTTCTGTAGGTCTGACAAGCATGACTATCCTTACCTCTCTGGGTAAGGTGGCTCACACCTGTAGTCCTAGCACTTTGGGAGGCCGAGGCAGGTAGACTATTTGAGCTTAGGAGTTCCAGACCAGCCTGTGAAATAAAGTGAGACCGTGTCTCTAAAAAAAATACAAAAATTAGCTGGGCATGGTGGCACCTATAGTCCCAGCCACTCTAGAAATAGCTACTCTAGAAAATATTTGCAAATTATGTATCTGATAAGGCATATCTGATAAGGCTTTTTCTTTCCATTGTAAGGGTAATGGCAAGGTGGGAGGCTGAGGTGGGAGGATTGTTTGAGTGTGGGTGGCAGAGGTTGCAGTGAGCTGAGATCATGCCACTGTGCTCCAGCCTAGGTGACAGAGCCAGGCCCTGTGCCAAAAAAAAAAAAATTATAACTCTATGCTTAACCTTTTCCATTAGCAGTTTCTATCAGCAAAATAAATCTCTTTTCCACCACCACCAAAGATTTTTCCACATCTTTGCCAACACTTGTTCTTGCTGTCTTTTTAAATTTCAGCCACTCTGTTAGGTGTGACATGGTATCTCATTGTGGTTTTGATTTTCATGTCCCTGATGGCAAACGGTGCTGAGCATCATTTCATGTGCTTATTGGCTGTATGTTTATCTGCCTTGGCAAAATATCGATTCAGACCCTTTGCTAACTGTTTTAATTGGGTAATTTTTTAAATAAAATTATTAACTTGTAAGAGTTTATCAGATATGCCTTATCAGAAATGTAATTTGCAAATATTTTCTCCCATTTTATGGGTTGTCTTTTTACTTTCTTATGGTGTCCTGTGAAGGACACATACACATGTGCTCGTGCTCTCTCTCTCTCTCTCAAAACTTTTGGACCAAAGAAGGAAGTGAAACTGTGATTTATTAAGCAGCCCCTTGAGGGCTAACAGCACATTTCTGACCACTTTGTATGCTGGTGCCAGCCGGGGGTGCCCCAGGCAGATGCTCCCTGGGGTGTCTGCTTCAAGGCTGCTGCGAAGGTGCAGGGCAGGGCTCCTCCACCTGGGAAACCATGGAATAGTTGGCAGCTGCTTTGTACGTCTTGAGAGACAAAAGAGAGAAAACTCAAAATCAAGAGCAGACACTGGGTTTGCACTGAAAAGACATTTATTATTTCCTTGAAGAGAAAAATTCAAGATGTGGAAAATGGATGCAAGGAAAGAAGAACTATGAAGGGAAGAGAGATTAGAATACCAACTGCTGTAGATCATGTCCCAATTATCTCCAAGTTCTTCCACCTTCTGGGATCACCAGCTGTTTTAACACCCAAAATACATGTAGGCTATATGTTGTAATCTGTAGGGTAACCATTAAAAGAACAGGATCTATAACTTGGCAAGAGAGGAAAAAGCTAGGATAGTAAAAACATCTATCAATCCAAAAGGCAAGAAAAAAGAGAAAAAGGAACATGCTGGCATATTATTATAATTATTGTATTATTCGTTATTCTTGTTAATTTTTTTACTGTTAATAAGTTAATAAATTAAACTTTATCACAGCTATGTATGTATAGAGAAAAATACCTCTGTTGTTTCAGGCATCCACTGGGGGTCTTGGAACATAATCCCTCCCCCAGATAAGGAGATACTACTGTAATTATTTAAGTATATATTAATTCTACTAGGTAGTAGCCACATTATATATTAATTGTATTAAATATATATCATATAGATTTATTTTAGGGAATTGACTCATAGCAGAAGAGGCTGGTGGGCTGGAGACTCACGAAAGAGTTGCAATTCAAGTCCAAAGGCAGTCTGTCAGAGAATTCCCTCTTGCTTGGGGGAGGTCGGCCTTTTGTTCTATTCAAATTTTTGATGAAAATAGAAAGCAAAGAGTATATTAACTAAATGCTCCAATTAAAATACAAACTAAATGCTCCAATTATTATACAAACTAAATGCTCCAATTAAAATACAAAAATTATAAAACCTAATAATAAAAAAACCTCAATTATATGCTGTTTAAAAGACACATTTTTAAGCTTAAGCATATAGAAAAGTTGAACATAAAAGAATGGAATAAAATAGGCCATGAAAATACTAGTGTAACACTGATGTGAAAATCTGACAAAGCACACAAAAAAAGAAAATAACTTTAACTGCAAAATTTTAAAATCCTAGCAAAGACAAAGCAGCACATGTTATAATTATATCACGACATGATCAAGTAAGGCTTACTTCAAAAATATAACAAAAAAAATTTAAACATGGTCCATTATTAGGAAACATACTAATAAAAATCCTCACAAAAAATAATTCAAAATCTAAAAAGCCATATGACAAGACTGATGAATGCTGGTTTACAGAACTGATTTTCTAGAAAACAGTTTTATAAAACTGGTTTTCTTTAAAAAGGCAATTTTGGGGAACTAACCCATTTACTCAGCTTTGTTTTTTTTTTTTTCTGTTTTTGTTTTTGTTTTTTTGTTTTTTGAGACGGAATTTTGCTCTTGTACCCAGGCTGGAGTGCAATGGCACAATCTCGGCTCACTGCCTCCCAGATTCAAGTGAGTCTCCTACCTCAGCCTCCCAATTAACTGGGATTACAGGCACCCACCACCATCATGCCCAGCTAATATTTTGTATTTTTAGTAGAAACAGGGTTTCACTATGTTAGCAGACTGGTCTTGAACTCCTGACCTCATGATCTGCCCGACTCAGCCTCCCAAAATGCTGGGATTACAGGCATGAGCCACCACACCTGGCCTTATTCAGTATCTGCTATGTGCTAGGCCTTGTTCCTTCTACTAGAAATAGTGAAAGAATTCTAACCGAATCCCTATCTTCATAAAGCTTACAGTCTAGTAGCAGAAAACTGACATTAAACAAATCACCTCACAGACAAATATGAGAAGTGATAGAAAAGAGAATTCTAGGACCTTAAGAGTCTATAGAAGAAGAAAATTTGACTTAGACAGGGAACTCTGCCAAGGCCTCCCTGAGGCACTGAGTCCTGAGCTGACAAATCAAAGATGAACAGGAATCAGGCAGGCATTAAGGAGGGCAGGGAACCCCATGCTAGTCAGTAACCTCAGAAAGGGTGGGAGCAGGGTCTGAAAGCCACATGTGTCTGAAGCATAAAGAGCAAGGGGGAGCAGGTGCCAGGAAGCTGGAGATGTATACAGGGTAGATCCATACAAGGGTGATTTTTCTTTGTCCTATAAGCATTAAGAAGCCTTTAAAGAACAGAAGCATGACAGTGACCTACCTGCTCGACATTTTGGAATGAACACTTTATTTAGCTGGGTGTAGAGAACATAGCACTGGACGTGGGCAGTCCAGTTAGAAGTTACTGATGGAGATGCAAAAGTGTTACAAGTAAGGAGATATTCAGGAGGTAAACTGCACAGGGCTTGATAATAGATTTGCTCTTGGGGTAACAGGGAGTGTAATGCTACTCCTGCCTGGTTTCTGATTTACCTAACAGATCCCATCCTGTGAGTCAGATAACAGAGGAAAAGAAGCTGGGCATGGTGGTTCATGCCTATAATCCCAGCACTTAGGGAGGCCAAGGTGGGTGGATCACCTGAGGTCAGGAGTTCAAGACCAGCCTGGCCAACATAGTGAAACTCCCTCTCTACTAAAAATACAAAAATTAGCCTGGTGTGGTGGTGGGCACCTGTAATCCCAGCTACTTGGGAGGCTGAGGCAGGAGAATTGCTTGAATCTGGGAGGCAGAAGTTGCAGTGAGCCAAGATTGTGCCACTGAACCCCAGCCTGGATGACAGAGTGAGACTCCGTCTCAAAAAAAAAATTCACACAACCTATCCGTAGGTAGTATTATTGAAAGCCATGAGCTGTCATAAATCAAGAAAGAGACAGAAGGCTAAACACTCTTCCATGAAAGGCAGTTGAAAATGAAATGGTGGCTGGGCATGGTAGCTCATGCCTATAATCCCAGCACTTTGGGAGGCCAAGGCAGGCAGATCATAAGGTCAGAGGATTGAGAAGATCCTGGCCAACATGATGAAACCCTGTCTCTACTGAAAATACAAAAATTAGCTGGGCATGGTGGCACATGCCTGTATTGTCAGCTACTCGGGGAGGCAGAGGCAGGAGAATTGCTTGAACCCCGGAGGCAGATGTTGCAGTGAGCCAAGATCACGCCACTGCACTCCAGCCTGGAGACAGAGCGACACTCCATCAAAAAAGAAAGAAAAGAAAGAAAGAAAGAAGGAAGGAAGGAAGGAAGAAGAAAGAAGGAAAGAAAATGAAAATGATATGGTGCATGACTGGGGGACTGGGGATGCAGAGGGAGGTGCCCAGCTGCAGGGCGGGAAGGCAAGAGGGAGGGAGGGGCTCTGATCCAGGGTCCACCAAGAGGCTCTGAACCTTTCCAGGGAACCACTAAGGCCACACTTTCAACCATGACACAAAGCCACTGGACACTTGGGCCCCGCCCCCCGGGCCATCTTCTTTGGTTAGTGACGGTCGTCATTCCCCTGATCAAGCTAAGAACATGTCTTTTCCATATTTGTTTGCCATAGATATTTATATAAATGAATGAATATATCAAATTAAGCTCTAAGGAATGAAAGAAAAAGCCTAGTGCCCATGTTCTGTAGCCAGGGTCTAGCACTTCATCCAAAACAGTCACTCTTTAGAAATTCTTTATCATTTCATAAAGTGAATAAATGCTATCCCTACATTTCTGACGCCGCGTCCTCAATGCCACACATTTTGGATAGCTCACCAGTTCCTTCTTCTCTGATGACTATACTGTCAACATCAAAACACACTGCATCTGCTGAGGGGAAAAGCTTCCTCAGCTCTGGGTGGGAGACCAACCTTGGAAGAATTTTCCTACTACAAGAAAAAAAGATAAATATATTTAAAGACATCAAATAAAATTATGAAAAGATCCCATCTTATCTACTGAGCCAATGTAACTTGTGTCAAAGTCAGTGCAGGCCACATAAGAGTGTACTCACGGATTCATTCATTTCTTATTCCTTTTCTTTTTTTTCTTTTTTACTTCCCATACTACACCAATTTTCTGTTTTCTTTTTGATGGAGTCTTACTCTGTTGCCCAGGCTGGAGGTCAGTGGTATGATATTGGCTTACCGCCACCTCCACTTCCCAAGTTCAAGTGATTCTCGTGCCTCAGCCTCCTGAGTAGCTGGGATTACAGTACAGTAGCCATGTGCCACCACATCCAGCTACCTTTTTTTTTTTTTAATTTAGTAGAAACGGGTTTTCTCCATGTTGGCCAGGCTGGTCTCAAACTCCTGACCTTAGGTGATCCACCTGCCTTAGCCTCCCAAAGTGCTGGGATTACAGGCATGAGCCACCATGCCCGACTGGTACCAACTTTTAAATATATTCGATTTTGAGGCTGGGTGTGGTGGCTCACGCATGTAATACCAGCACTTTGGGAGGCTGAGGTGGGTGGATCACCTGAGGTCAGGAGTTTGAGACCAGCCTGGCCAACATGGTGAAACCATATCTCTACTAAAAATACAAAAACTAGCCTGGCATGGTTTTGGGCACCTGAAATCCCAACTACTTGGGAGGCTGAGGCAGGAGAATCGCTTGAACCGGGGAGGTGGAAGTTGCAGTGAGTTGAGATTGCACCATTGCACTCCAGCCTGGGCAACAGAGCGAGACTCTGCTTCAAAAAAAAGAAAAAAGAAGAAGGAAAGAAAAAAAGAAAGGAAAGAAAGAAAGAAAGAAGGAAGGAAGGAAGGAAGGAAGGAAGGAAGGAAAGAAAGAAAAGAGAATAAGTCTTTAAAAATAATAATAAAATTAAAAAATAAAAATGAAAATAAATAAACCACCCACAGGGCACTCTAAAGCAATAGTTCGATGCTCTCAGGAGGATGTGCCCCCCCAACACTGGTGCTGAAATACACCTGGAGCAGGGAGTCCTCTTACCTTATGCAGGGGGTCAGGTGTCGGGGATGCTCTGCTATGAGTCTCTGCACCTGCTCCCTGGAGGGCTGGATGAGGGCTAAGTGCTCCATCAGGGCATCTTTGAAAGGCACTGCCCCACCCATGGCTGGCCGTGTCCCAGGACAAAGACCCAACAGTCAGGCCAGCCAGGTCCGATGTCCTCAAGGTTAATATACCTTACTGCCCCGGGTCTGCACAATATCCACCAAAAGGAAGATGCTACCAAGAGCCCCACTGTACAACAGACAGGCTCTGCTGCTATGAGAGCAAGGCCTTGGAATAAACTTTTGAAGGTTTGCTTGAAAATAACATTAACAGGCCGGGTGCAGTGACTCATGCTTATAATCTCAAAACTTTGGGAAGCTGAGGTGGGCAGATCACCTGAAGCCAGGAGTTGGAGACCAGCCTGGCCAACATGGTGAAACCCCATCTCTACTAAAAAAATGCAAATATTAGCCAGGTGTGGCAGTGCACGCCTGTAATCCCAGCTACTTGGGAGGCTGAGGCAGGAGAATTGCTGGAACCCGGGAGGCAGAGGTTACAGTAAGCTGAGATCCCGCCACTGCACCCCAGCCTGGATAACAGAGTGAGAATCCATTTCAAAAAAACAAACGTCTCACAGATTATCCATAGGTAGTTTTCTTGAAAGCCATGAGCTGTCATAAATCAAGAAAGAGACCAAAGGCTAAATGTTCTTCCATGAGAGGCAGCTGAAAATGAGATGTTAGCTGGGTGTGATGGCTCATGCCTGTAATCCCAGCACTTTGGGAGGCCGAGGTGGGTGGATCACCTGAGGTCAGGAGTTCGAGGCCAGCCTGGGCAACATGGTGAAACCCTGTCTCTGCTAAAAATAAAAATAAAAAAAATTAGCCAGGTGTGGTGGCATGTGTCCATAATCCCAGCTACCCAGGAAGCTGAGGCAGGAGAATTGCTGGAACACAGGAGGCAGAGGCTACAGTCAGCCAAGATCATGCCACTTCACTCTGGCCTGGGTGACAGAACAAGACTCCGTCTCAAAAAAAAAAAAAAAAAAAAAATATATATATATGTATATACACACACACATATACATACACATATATATACACATATATGTGTATATATATACACACACATATACACACTATATATGTATATATATACACACACATATATATTTGATGTTGAACCAATATTCAATTATTTTTAACCTAATTGTAGCAAGAAAGCAAGCAATAAAGTGAAGTGCATAAGGTTCTATGGGCACACAGGAAAAATGTTTAGCCTAATCTATGAAACAAGGCTTCAGCCTGGGCACAGTGGCTTATGCCTGTAATTCCAGCACTTTGGGAGACTAAGGCAGGAGAATTGCTTGAGGCCAGGAGTTCGAGACCAGCCTGGGCAATGCAAAGAGACTGAGTCTCTGTTAAAAATAATAATACAAAAAATTAGCTGGGTGTGGTGGTGCATGCCTGTAATCCCAGCTCCTCGGGAGGCTGAGGCAGGAGAATCACTTGAACCCAGGAGGTGGAGGCTGCAGTGAGCCGAGATCGTGCCACTGTACTCCAGTCTGGGTGACAGAGCAAGACTCTGACTCTAACTAAAGGAAAAGAAAAGAAAGAAGGCTTCAAGGAGGCACAGGTATTTGAGCTGAATCTGACAGGTAAGTGGCCCTCTGAGTGGGTTGTCAAAGAGCAGGGCATCGATTTGGCATGTGCTGGGAGGAGAGGGATAGAGGTGAAGACAAGGAGAGATGCTTGTGATAGCAGAGGGAGGAGTGTGAACAAAGATGAGGAGGAGGAAGAGGCAGATGACCTACTGAAAGCTACCCCATGGCTTGGCCCAGGGGCCTGGCAGTGCATCAGGAGTTCAGACTAAGTGGGTCCTAGGACCAGGCTAAGGAGCTTAGACTTTAACTTCCAGATACTGGGAAAGGCTTTCAGTCTCAGAAGAAAGGTCAGAGCTAAATATAAGGGTTAAACATACACAACGTCGCCAATGTAGAGGGTATAGTTGAAGACATGGTCTGATTTAAGTCCAGGGAGAGGCCGGGCACAGTGGCTCATGCCTGTAATCCCAGCACTCTGGGAGGCTGATGTGGGAGGATCACTGAAGGCCAGGAGTTCAAGACCAGCCTGGTCAACATGGCAAAACCCCATCTCTACTAAAAATACAAAAATTAGCCAGGTAGGGTGGCGTGCACCTGTAGTCCCAGCTACTCGAGAGGCTGAAGCAGGAGAATCGCTTGAACCTGGGAGGCAGAGATTGCAGTGAGCCAAGATCATGCCACTGCACTCCAACATGGGTGACAGAGCGAGACCCTGTCTCAAGAAAATAAAAAAAATCATAAAAATAAAGTCCAGGGAGAATAAGAGAGGGAGAAGAGAAGAGCACTAAGGACAGAGCCTGCAGGACCACCACCTTTACATCCTGACTTGAGCCTGGACAGGAGAAGGAAAATGGTGAAGTTACAGAAAGAAACTGGGAGGCACACTGCTGCACAAGCTGCAGAGGACAGAGATTCAAAACGAATTTTTTTTTTTTGAAACAAGTTCTCACTCTGTCACTCAGGCTGGAGTGCAGTGGTGTGATTATGGCTCACTGCAGCCTTCAACTCCTGGTCTCAAGTGATCCTCCTGCCTCAGCCTCCCAAGTATCGGGGACTACAGGCATGCACCACTATGTCTGGCTGATTTGTAAATTTTTTTTGTAGAGACAAGGGTCTTGCTATGTTGCCCAGACTGGTCTTGAACTCCTGGACTCAAGCAATCCTCCCACCTAGGTCTCCCAAAAGTGCTGGGATTACAGGCATGAGACCCCGTGTGTAGCCTTTATTTTTTAGAAAATCTTTGGACTAGAATTAGGGTGAAAGGGATCCTCAAGGTTGCCTAGACCAGCCTCCCATCAGAGACTAATATGTCATATACAAGGCTACACAGATGATGTAAGTAATCTATATTTAGAATAGACTGTGGTTAAAAAACAGACTCAAAGCAGCTGACCAACCCACTGCTCAGCTGATTTCCAACCAATGCAGTTGGCAGAATAATGCCATTTAAAGTTGACCTGGAAAAAAAAATCTTTTAAGTCAGGGGTCAGCAAGCTATGGCTTGTAGGTCAAATCCACCCTGACACCTGGTTTTGTATGGCTCACAAGTAAGAATGACTTTTACATTTTATTTTACTTTATTTATTTATTTTTTTTTGAGACAGGATCTCATTCTGCCACCCAGGCTGGAGGGCAGTGGTGCCATCATAGCTCACTGCAGCCTCAAACTCCTGGACGAGTAGCTGAGACTACAGGTGTGAGCCACCAGGCCCAGCTGATTTTCACATTTTAAGCAGTTGGAAAAAAATCAATAGAAGAATAGTATTTTTTGACATGTAAAAATTAATGAAATTCAAATTTCAGGCTGGCTGCAGTGGCTCACATATGTAATCCTAGCACTTTGGGAGGCTGAGGCGGGAGGATTACTTGAAGCCAGGAGTTCAACACCAATCTGGGCAACATAGCAATATCCCATCCCTACAAAAGTATTTTTAAAATTAGCCAAGTGTGGTGGCACACACCTAGAGACATAGCTACTCAGAAAGCTGTGGGAGAAGGATTGCTTGAGCACAAAAGTTTGAGGCTGCAGTGAGCTGCAACCATGACACTGCACTCCAGCCTGGGTGACAGAGTGAGAGCCTGTCTCAAAAGTAATAATAAGAATTAATAAAAATGAAATTCAAATTTCAGTGGCTATTAATAAATCTTTTTTTTTTTTTTTTTTTTTGAGAAGGAGTCTCACTGTCACCCAGGCTGGAGTACAGTGGCATAATCTTGACTTACTGTAACCTCTGCCACCCAGGTATAAGCAATTCTCCTGCATCAGCCTCCTGAGTAGCTGGGATTACAGGCACCCACCACCACACCCATCTAATTTTTGTATTTTTAGTAGAGATGGGCTTTCACCATGTTGGCCAGGCTGGTCTTGAAGTCCTCACCTCAAGTGATCCGCTCACCTCAGCCTCCCAAAGTGCCGGGATTACAGGAGTGAGCCACCATGCCCTACCAGTCACCACACCCAGCCAATTAACATAATGTCTTTATTACACAATTTATGCCCTTCATGATCTGGCTCCTATGCCTATGTATTTTACCAACCTCATTCCCCACAAATACACACACACACACACACAAATTTGCACACACACAAGTTACTCACATGCACACATACACTTTTTTTTTTTTTAGTTAGGGCCTCACTCTGTCATCCAGGCTGGAGTGCAGTGGTACAATCTCAGCTCACTGCAACCTCTGCCTCCCTGGCTCAAGCCATTCTCCCACTTCAGCCTCCTGAGCAGTTGGGACTACAGGCATGCACCGCGATGCCCAGCTAATTTTTTGTATTTTTAGTAGAGACGGTGTTTTGCCGTGTTGCCCAGGCTGGTCTCAAACTTTTGGCCTAAAATGATCCATGCTCCTCAGCCTCCCAAAGTGCTGGGACTACAGGCATGAGCAACCGTGCCTGGCCACACACACAATTTATGGCTCAAGGAATACTAAGAACATGTTTTGAATACTAAGAACATGTTTCTTTCTTCTTTTTTCTTTCTTCTTTTTTTTCAAGATGGTGTCTTTCTCTGTCACCCGGGCTGGAGTGTAGTGCAGTGGTGAGATCTTAGCTCACTGCAACCTCCCTCTCCCGGTCTGTATTAAAAAAAAAAAAAAAAAGAAACCACTGATTTGGCTTTGATCCAGCAGGAATCAAGCTAATTCATACTACATGCCCAGGCAGGTTCACTGTAAAGACCTTGAAGTCAGCAGGTCTATCAGCAGAGAAGCAGCACTTACTGTAGTAGAATTCCAGCAAGTATGGAGAATGAACCATAGGTGAGTGAAGATGAAGCCAGAAACAGACAAATGGTGTAAAAGGAGCTAAAATGAGATAAGTGTGACAAGCTAAAGAACTTTTTTTTGAGCTAGAGTCTCGCTCTGTCGTCCAGGCTGGAGTGCAGTGGTGTGATCTCAGCTTATCAGCTCACTGCAATCACTGCCTCCCAGGTTCAAGCAATTCTCCTGCCTCAGCCCCCAAAGCAGCTGGGATTACAGGTGCGCACCACCACGCCCAGCTAATTTTTGTATTTTTAGTCGGGACAGCGTTTCACCATGTTGGCCAGGCTGGTCTTGAAATCCTGACTCAGGTGATCCACCCTGAGTCCACAGGTCAAGAAAGACCTGTGGATTCTGCAAGAGCAAGAGCCTAGAGAGAATGAGGAAATGAACATCAAAGTCCAGACAAAAACCGGAAAGAGAGAGATGGTCTGGCTTCACTCTCTCTCCTGGTGGGACTGGCACAAAAATGGGTCAGAGGCAAAATTTCCTAAGACTGCTTCCTCTGGGAAATGTTTCATTCCTACCCCTTCAAGCAATGCAAAGTCGACATATTCTTTTCTGTGGCTTCAATTCTGCAAGGCTCAGGTCTGATAAGAAATCACATATACCTGATTAGCAGGGTACAAAGGCAAGGGAGAGGGAGAGGGAAAGAGAATCTCTTGGGAGAACTAAATGCATAGACAAAGAAGTAGACTTGGGAGGGTGCGGTGGCTGATGCCTGTAATCCCAGCAGTTTGGGAGGCCAAGGCGGGAGGATCACTTGAGGTCAGGAGTTCAAGACCAGTCTGGCCAACATGGTGAAACCCCATCTCTACTAAAAATACAAAAATATTAGCCAGGTGTTAGTAGCACATGCCTGTAATCCCAGCTATTTGGGAGGCTGAGGCAGGAGAATTGCTGAACCCAGGGGCAGAGGTTGTAGTGAGCCCAGATCACGCCATTGTACTCCAGCCTGGGCAACAGAGAGAGACTCCATTTCAAAAGAAAAAAAAATTCACCAGGTGTGGTTGCACATGCCAGTTGTCCCAACTACTTGGGAGACTGAGGCAGGAGAATTGCTTTAATCCCAGAGGCGGAATTTGCAGTGATCCGAGATCATGCCTCTCCTCTCCAGCCTGGGTGATAGAGTGAGACTCCAACTCAAAAAAAAAAAAAAGAAAGAAAAAAGAAAAAATATAAATAAATAAATAAATAAAAACAGGGGACAGAGACAACAGCATTCCAAGATGAATCAGAGAAAGGATCTGCTGCCCAATTACAAGGGAGCAAAGACAACAGCATGTGTGTGCACACGTGCGTGTGTGTGTGTGTCTGTCTGTGTGTGTGTCTGAGACAGCGTCTTACTCTGTTACCCAGGCTGGAGTGCAGCAGTGCAATCATAGCTCACTGCAGCCTAGAACTCCTGGGCTTAAGCAGTCCTCCTGCCTCAGCCTCCTGAGTAGTGGGGACTACAAATCCACACCACCATGCCCAGCTAATTTTTATTTTTTGTGCAAACAGGGTCTCGCTATGTTGCCCAGGCTGACCTTGAAGTCATGGCCTCAAGGGATCCTCCCACACTGGGCTCCCGAATTGCTGAGATGACAGCCGTGAGCCACCACACTGGGCCTGTAGTTTCTTATAAAGTTAAACATATACTTACCATAAGACCCAGCAAAGCTGGGCGCAGTGGCCCATGCCTGTAATCCCAGCAGTTTGGGAGGCTGAAGCAGGCAGAACACCTGAAGTCAGGAGTTTGAAACCAGCCTGACCAACATGGTGAAACCCCGTCTCTACTAAAAATACAAAATTAGCCAAGTGTGGTGGCATATGCCTATAATCACAGCTGAGGGAGGCTGAGGCAATAGAATTGCTTGAACTCGGAAGGCGGAGGTTGCAGTGAGCCGAGACTGCACCGTTGCACTCTAGCCTAGGCAACAAGAGTGAAATTCCATCTCAAAAAAAAAAAAAAATGAAAAAAACACTCAGCAATCCCAATCTTGGAGTTTTAGCCAAAAGAAATGAAAGCATATTCACAGCAGATTTATTTGTGACTGCCCAACACTAGAAAAAAACCGAAATGCTCATCAACAGATAAATAGCTAAACAAATTGTGGTATATCTCTACAATGGAACACTACTCAGTAATAAAAAGAAATGAATTACTGATACATGCTGCAACATGGATAAATATTTTAAAAATTATACCAATGGGGCCAGGCACAGTGGCTCACACCTGTAATCCCAGCACTTTGGGAGGCTAAGGCAGGCGGATCATGAGATCAGGAGATTGAGACCATCCTGGCTAACACGGTGAAAGCCCATCTCTACTAAAAATACAAAAAATTAGCCGGGCGTGATGGCATGCACCTGTAGTCCCAGCTACTCTGGAGGCTGAGGCAGGAGAGTTGCTTGAACCCAGGAGGCAGAAGTTGCAGGGAGCTGAGATTGCATCACTGCACTCCAGCCTGGGGGACAGAGCGAGACTCAGTCTCAAAAAAAATATATATATATACCGATGGAAGGCCAAGCACAGTGGCTCACACCTGTAATCCCAGCACTTTGGGAGGCCAAGGCGGGCAGATCACCTGAGGTCTGCAGTGACCAGCCTGACCAACATGGTGAAACCCCATCTCTACTAAAAATACAAAATTAGCCGGGTGTGGTGGCACATGCCTGTAATCCCAGCTACTCAGGAGGCTGAGGCAGGAGAATTGCTTGAATCCGGGAGGCAGAGGTTGCAGTGAGCTGAGATTGCACCACTGCACTCCAGCCTGGGCAACAAGAGTGAAACTCCATCTAAAAAAAAGAAAAATTATACTGATAGAAAGGAGTCAGACACAAGAGCACATACTGTTTCAGTTATATGAAACACTAGAAAATACAAATACTGAAATGACAAAGATCAGATCAGTAGGGTGAAGGGTTGAGACAGGGGGCTCACTGGAAAGAGGCCCTAAGAAACTTCTGGGTGACGGAAATGTTATTGTGGTGATGATTACAAGTATGAATAAATTTGTCAAAATTCATCAAAATGTGCACTTAAAGAGTGCATTTTATTGCATTTAATTATATATCAATAAAACACTGGCTTTAAAAAGTCTCTGATGGGAGGCTGGTCTAGGCAACCCTGAGGATCCCTTTCATCCTAATTCTAGTCCAAGTTTTTTTTTTTTTTTTTTTGAGACGGAGTCTCACTCTTGTCACCTAGGCTGGAGTGCAGTGGCACGATCTCAGCTCACTGCAATTTCCGCCTCTCAGATTCAAGCAATTCACCTGCCTCAACCTCCCGAGAGCTGGGATTACAGGCACACACCACCATGCCCGGCTAATTTTTTGTATTTTTAGTAGAGACAGGGTTTCACAATGCTGGCCAGGCTGGTCTCGAACTCCTGACCTCAGGTGATCCACCCGCCTCAGCCTCCAAAAGTGTTGGGATTACAGGCATGAGCCACCATGCCCAGCTAGTCCAAGTATTTTCTAAAAAATAAAAAAAGGCCAGGCATGGGGGCTCACCCCTGTAATCCCAGTACTTTGGGAGGCTGAGGCAGGATTGCTTGAGTCCAGGTGTTTGAGACCAGCCTAGGCAACACAGTGAGATGCCATCTCTATAAAAAATAAAATAAATGAGCCAGGCATGGTGATTGCATACTTGTAGCCCCAGCTACTTGGGAGGCTGAGGGGGGAGGGTCACTTGAGCTCAGGAGTTTGAGACTGCAATGAGCTATGATTGCATTGCTGCACTCCAGCCTGGGTGACCAAGTGAGACCCTGTCTCTTAAAAGAAAAAAGAAAATAAAAGAAGGAAGGAAAGCAAGGTAGGTATCAGGCATATATTAAATCATTTGAAAATTTTAAAAGTCCTGACTACTTTGTTTCACCAACGTGAAAGTGACAATACTATGGTCATGATATTGAAAACCTACCTGGCACTGTAATACAGGAATATTGGATTTTATTATTTTCCTCCCTGATTCTCATTCCAATATCAGTCATCAAATATTTAAAAAGTAATAATATGCAAACATACGTAAAGAAAATATAGTGGCCAGGTACGGTGACTCATGCCTGTAATCCCAGCACTTTGGGAGGCTGAGGCGGGTGGATCACTTGAGGCCAGGAGTTTGAGACAAGCCTGGCTAACAGGGTGAAACCCTGTCTCTACTACAAATATAAAAATTAGCTGGGCATGGTGGCACACGCCCAGCTACTCGGTAGGCTGAGGCAGGAGAATCCCTTGGATCCGGTAGACAGAGGCTGCAGTGAGCCAAGATCGTGCCACTGCACTCCAGCCTGGGCAGCAGAGCGAGACTCTGTCAAAAAGAGAAAGAAAAGAAAAGAAAAAAAAGAAAAGAAAGAAGGAGAAGGAAGGAAGGAAAGAAAGGAAAGAAAATATATAAATATATTTAATGAATGAAAGCATGTTTTATTTAATTCCCAATTTGAAGTTGTATCCTTATAACAATGTACCTGGTAAGTACTTATTTTAAAATTCTAATTCTAATGGGAAAGGAGACGACAAAGTCGGACACTTCAACTCTGAGTTTGGGATTGCCCCGGTCTTGCACTGAGGGTGCTCCTGTGCAGGACTGCATCATTCATTCATGCTGTTTGGAAACAGGCAGCTGCTGTGAGATTAGACAGTGAAGCTACCCAAAAAATAAATCAATGAAAAGAAAGCTTGTAGATTCTAGGAAATGATCTGCCTACGCAATTAAGAAGAATAAAGGTAGATTCAGAGAGGAAGCCTGGACCGAGGAAAAGCAAAGTCGGTGAGATCAGAGAGTTGGGAGCAGGGAAGGCACAAGCTGGGACTTAAACCTTGCGTCCTGGGCCTCCGGTGCTCCTCGCTGCTGCAACTTTCTGGCTGCAGGGGGCCAGCGCCGGCTCCGACGCTCCGGCGAGCAGTTCCCAAGGAGGTGAGCTGTGCAGACCGGCAGGGCCTCCACCGAACACTCTGCTGATAAGCGGGGTGGGTTGACTGGTTGAGTTCAGGAGTTCATGACCAGCCTGGGCAACATGGCTGTCATATTGGGTTGAGGCCCACCCTAATGACCTAATTTTACCGCTTTAAAACACAGTCTATCTCCAAATACAGCCACATTATGAAGTATTAGGGGTAGAACTTCAACATATAGATTTTTGGAGGGTTACAATTCAACGCATAACATATATGATTTTACATTCATTTATAAATGTATTGATTGATTTCACATTTCCTTCCAGAGGGTTCCATAGCCCTTGGCCTTAAAGAGCAGTGGCTTGGGGAGAGGGGGCACTACTGCAGATGCACTGGCTCTTCCCAGGGTGGGAGAAAGGGAGGGAGAAGGGCTACCTCTCCACAGCTAACTCAGGGCTCCGTACTCTGCAGCCAGATTATTCTGGCAGCCCCCAGAAGCAGCCTCTTTTCTTGGATAAAGTCCACATGCCCACTCAGTTCAGAGGAGATCTGCTGATAAGCGGGGTGGCTTCTGATCAGTTCTGCAAGTGCTTCCGTAAACTGGAGACACCAGATCTCTGCTCTGCAAAGCCCGGCTGGGAGGACGCCTTGGCCCTGCCCCAGGTAGGGGCTCCCCGAGCCCGCCCCCTCCTCCTCTGGGGGCTCAGTGCTTGCAGACCAAGAAATGCACGGTGTGGAGTGCGCTTTCTCGCAAAGCAGCGCCCTGTGGCGCCTTTGCTTTGCAGAGGAGGATCAAAAGAGCTCCAGGACCTTCAGAAGCTGCTTCGTGCTGCCGCCACCACCACTTGGGATAAGGGTAGATGAGGGAAGCAAGGGACCACTGCACTGATTTTGCAATTAATGAAATCCCCGTGGGGGGCCTCTTTTGAAATCCAGGTTTGACATTATGCACTTGTAGCAGTGTAGGTCCCAAAAGAACTTCAAAGACTACTTATATTTTTAATTAAAATGCAACCATGAATAACAAAATGAGTTTCTGCACCTTGTTTTTATTTTCAATTTTTTTTTTTTGAGATGGAGTCTTGCTCTGTCACCCAGGCTGGAGGGCAGTGGCACAATCTTGGCTCACTGAAACCTCCGCCTCCTGGGTTCAAGTCATTCTCCTGCCTCGGCTTCCCGAGTAGATGGGATTACAGGCAGGCACCACCATGCCCAGCTAATTTTTGTATTTTTAGTAGAGACGGGGTTTCCCCATGTTGTCCAGGCTAGTCTTGAACTCCTGACCTTGTGATCTGCCAACCTTGGCCTCCCAAAGTGCTGGGAATACAGGCTTGAGCCACCGTGCCTGGCCTATTTTTAATTTTTATTTATGTTTTTAAATAGAGGCAGGGGTCTCACTGTGTTCCCCAGGCTGTGCTTGAACTCCTGGTCTCAAGCGTTCCTCCCTCCTCTGCCTCCGAAGGTGTTGGGATTACAGGTGTGAGCTACCACGTCCAGCCTATTTCTTTCTTTTTAAAAAATTTCTGGCCACACATGGTAGCTCAAGCCTGTAATCCCAGCATTTGGGAGGCCAAGGCAGGTGGATCACCTGAGATCAGGAGTTTGAGACCAGCCTGGACAACATGGTAAAACTCCAATTCTAGCAAAAATACAAAAATTAGTGGGGCATGCCTGTAGTCCCAGCTACTTGGGAGGCTGAGGCAGGAGAATTGTTTGAACCTGGGAGGAGGAGGTTGCAGTGAGCCAAAATCATGCCATGCGCTACAGCCTGGGCAACAGAGTGAGACTCCATCTCAAAAAAAAATTTATTCCATGTACCACTTGCCCAGTTCCTTGTATGTTAACTACAACAAATAAGAGGCGTTTCCCCCAAACATTTACCACTGGAGTTAGCTGGGTGGAGCTGGGCATCGAGGTCCACTCTAAAACACAACCTGAAACCTCAGAGGCTGACAGTCTGCACTCCAGGCTCACTCTAAGTTGCTCACTCACGCAGAGGATGCAGGACACTTGGTCACAGCATCCCTGCCCTTAGCTACAGGATCCTCCCCACCAAAACAAAATTCTTTTTTTTTTTTTTTTGAGACTGAGTCTCCCTCTGTCACCCAGGCTGGAGTGTAGTGGTGTGATCTCAGCTCACCGCAACCTCCACCTCCTGGGTTCAAGTGATTCTCCTGCCTCAGCCTCCCCAGTAGCTGGGACTACAAGTGCATGCCACCATGCCCAGCTAATTTTTGTATTTTTAGTAGAGACAGGGTTTCACCATGTTGGCCAGGCTGGTCTCGAACTCCTGACCTCAAGTGATCTGGCCACCTTGACCTCCCAAACTGCTGGGATTACAGGCATGAGCCACCATGCCTGGCCACCAAAACACAATTCTATCCAGTAACAAGAGGCCTGATGCTCTTGGATTGGATGTGTCTTACATTCAATACTTCCAGATTTTGAGGCCAGGCTCGGTGCTCCTGCCTGTAATCCCAGCACTTTGGGAGACCAAGGCGGGAGGATCGCTTGAGTCTAGGAGTTCGAGACCAGCCTGGGCAACAAAGCAAGGCCCTGTGTTTATTATAAAACTAAATAAATAAATACAGAATATTTCCAGATTTTATTAGTAAGAAAATGGTTGCGGGTTTTTGGAGACATCCAGTTTTATATCTGCCAGTGAGGCAGAAAATTTAAAAATAAATATGCATTCACTTACTCCAAGAAAAGTAACAGGCAAGGCAAAGGTTAAAAAGAAAAGAAACAAGTTTTCCTCTGCTTAGCGGCTCACTTAAAGGACAGTTATAAAATAACACTGTCCGAAAAGCCAAGGCCAAAAGAATAGGCTCCAGACACCTCTCCAGCTTCCAGAGCAAGGTTGAAAGAAGAAAAAAAAGAGAAAGACAAATTCCTTTACTGTTACTCCTTTCCCTAATTTCTTTTTTTCTTTTTTGAGACAGAGTCTTACTCTGTCGCCCAGGCTGGAGTGCAATAAATGGCGTGATCTCGGCTCACTGCAACCTCCGCCTCCCAGGTCCAAGTGATTCTCCTGACTCAGCCTCCCGAGTAGCTGGGATTAAAGGCATGTGCCACCATGCCCGGCTAATTTTTTTGTACTTTTTTAGTAGAAACGGGGTTTCACCATGTTGGCCAGGCTGGTCTTGAATTCCTGACCTCAAGTGATCCACCTGCCTCAGCCTCCCAAAGTGCTGGGATTACAGGTGTGAGCCACCACGCCCAGCCACTCCTTTCCCTAGCCTCTTAAGCATGACTATGTTTTACAAACGTCTGTATTTAGCCAGTTCTTGTTTTTCTTTCACTGCAGCTACAAGGCTACCAGCTATGTAAGGCCACAAGTTATGCACTATATGATCAACTGCCTTTGTTTTGCTTTTGTCAGCCTGCTGATAAAAACCCCACCCTGTCTTTGTTCAGTGTTCAGCTTTTTAGATGTGAATCCACTGAGCCAGTGCATACCTTAAAATGAATATCCTTCTGTTTTCCCATATCAGTCTCTCCATTCCTCAGTTTACCATAACACCAAGTCTGTGGGAGGTGGTTCTCATGATTCAGAGGATGAATTCTGACATTTTGAAATAATGAGATAAAAAAATTAGGCTGGGCACGGTGGCTTACGCCTGTAATCCTAGCACTTTGGGAGGCCTAGGCGGGTGGATCATGAAGTCAGGAGTTCAAGACCAGCCTGGCCAAGATGGTGAAACCCCATCTCTACTAAAAATACAAAAATTAGCCGGGCGTGGTGGTGGGTGCCTGTAATCCCAGCTACTTGGGAGGCCGAGGCAGAGAATTGCTTGAACCCGGTAGGTAGAGGTTGCAGTGAGCCAAGATTGAGCCATTGTACTCCAGCTTGGGCAACAGAGTGAGACTTCATCTCAAAAAAAAAAAAAGATTTAATTTAAATTAAACCCAATATTTTACGAAGCAGACTATTTTTATTTTATTTCATTTTTTGAGACAGGGTCTCACTCTGTCACCATGGCTGGAATGCAGTGGTGAGATCCTGGTTCACTGCAGCCTCAACCTTTCAGGTTCAAGCAATCCACCTCACTCTCCTAAGTAGCTAGGAGGAGTACAGACAACATCACCACACCCAAATATTTCTTCTTCTTTTTCTTTTTTTTTTTTTTTTTTTTTAAGAGACACAGTCAGTCTCCCTTTGTCACCCAGGCTGGAATGCAATGGCACAATCTCGGCTTACTGTAACATCTGCCTCCTGGGTTCCAGTGATTCTCATGCCTCAGCCTCCAGAGTAGCTGGGATTACAGGCATGCACTACAACACCCAGCTAATTTTTCTATTTTTTGGCCAACATAGTGAAACCCTTTCTCTACTAAAAATACAAAAATTAGCTGGGTGTGGTGATGCATGCCTGTAATCCCAGCTACTTGGGAGGTTGAGGCAGGAGAATCGCTTGAACCTGGGAGGCATAGGTTGCAGTGAGCCGATTTTATGCCACTGCACTCCAGCCTGGGCGACAAAGTGAGACCTTGTCTCCAAATAAAAAAAGGCCAAGGAAGGATTGTAAAAGACTAAAAAGACATACAATCAAAATGCAATGCGTGATTCTGAATTGGACTCTGAACTATATAAGATATTAAACTTACTATATACTATTATATTAGTAAGTATAAGCATATATTTACTAATACTATATACTATTAATGTACAGATCTTATAAGTTAATAGTTTTCAATATTATCAGGACAACTGACAAAAATCTGAGTAAGATCTGTACATTAACAGTATTGTTGTAATCCCATTACTTTGGGAGGCCGAGGCTGGTAGATCACCTGAGGTCAGGAGTTCGAGACCAGCCTGGCCAACACAGTGAAACCCCATCTCTACTAAAAATACAAAAATTAGCCGGGAGTGGTGGCGTGTGCCTATAGTCCCAGTTACTTGGGAGGCTGAGACAGGAGAATTGCTTGAACCCGGGAGACGGAGGTTGTGGTGAGCCAAGATTGTACCACTGCACTCCAGCCTAGGCAACAGAGTGAGACTCCATCTCAAAAAAAAAAAAACAGTATTGTATCTAAGTAAAATTTTCTAATTTAAACAATTATACTATGATTATGTAAATGAATGTATTGATTCTTAGGAAATATACACTGAAGTCTTTATGAGTAACAGGCTGTTGCCTATAACTTATTCTCCAATGGTCCAGAAAAAAAAGTGTTATATATAGAAAGAATGAATGATAAAGCAAATGTGACAAAAGCAACAACTGGTAAATTTGAGTGAAGAGCATATAGGACTTCGCTATATAATTCTTGCAACTTTTCTTTACTTCTTTATTTTGAGACAAAGTCTCTGTCATCCAGGCTGGAGTGGGGAGGCATGATTAGGGCTCACTGCAGCCTCTACCTCCTGGGCTCAAGCGATCTTCCCACCTCAGCCTCCCCAGTAGCTGGGACTACAGGCACATGCCACCATGCCTGGTTAACCTTTTGTATTTTTTGTAGAGACAGGTCTCACTATGTTGCCCAGGCTGGTCTCGAACTCCTGGACTCAAGTGATCCTCCCACATTGGCCTCCCAAAGTGCTGGGATTATGCCTGGCCTTTTTGTAACTTTTCTGTAAGTCTGAAATTATATTTCAAAATGAAAAGTTAAACAACAGGTATCAACTACTCATTTTCCCTTTTTACTAAATTGCGCCAAACTGGTGTGCTTCTGCAGGCTTCCTTACCACTGTTTCTTCTTGCTGCTGTCATTAACTCCAGCTGCCTCTGGCTTTCCTGTCTATTTTACACCAAACTGTCAGAAAAGAGGCCCAGGCAGGGCTGAAAGCTTTTACTACACAGTAAATGGCATAAGATTTGTGACAGCTAAATTACTCTTCAGAACAGCTTTCTACTGTGTTTTAAGGTTAGCAACAATCAGTAACTCTAAATCTCTTATAAAGCTCTGTGAATAAGTTTTGCTTTCACATTACCATTTCCATCATCTCTAGATCTTCAAAATCATAAATAATATGTTCTAAAATATCTCTGTCAGACACAAAACCTAATGCTCTGAACACAATAATGATGGGAACTTCTTGCTTGATATATGGTAGAGTTGCCACAATGCACTAACCAATAGCACTCTTTTTTGCACCCTAGAAAAATAAACTATCATTAGAACATGAATATACAAAAGCTCACAGCAATAGAAACACATCAAGAGAACTACATTATATATATATATTCTTTGTGCATATTTCAAAAGAAGCATGCCTCCCAATGCTGTGAGGAACCTGCTATGATTGCTTTTCAAAACCACTGAAACAAGTGTACTAATTTTACACACAGGCTGGTCACAGACCTGAGAGAACTTCCATTCTCTCCTATCTGCCTGCCAAGATTCTCTCAGAATTACCCAATACTGTATTTGCAAATCACTTTTGGCTGCAACAAAAATGTGAATACTGATTCCTCACCCTCTCCAATCTAGCCCCCCTCTAAAACTAAACCTGTGGAAGAAATCAATAAATAAGAGGTTAAAAAAAAGAGACAACATGGATAGACAAATATGGAAAAAAGCTAAGCACACAATGAAAAATAAATATTAAATCAGAGCTGGTCTGTGAGGCATTTCCTTGTTTCAATGTTTCAAAACTAATAGCCCTTTTCACACAGCTTCTTTTTTCCAATTTCTCCCTCTTTAATTGCACACACATACAAAAACAAATTAAAAAGTACTAACCTATGATATATCTGATTTCTCAGTTTTAATCATATTTGTTTACTTCAATATCAATTTCACTCTATCGTCCCTTGGCCTCATAACCCTGCGTTATTATAATCCCTCTAATAACTTCAGTCATCTTCCTCCTCCCACCACAGGCCTCCTTCAGAACTCCTCTCATGGGCTTGTTCAGTAACAACTTTTCATAAATGACACCCAAATCTTCATCTGGAGCTTTTTCCTGTCCCCTCAGCCCCCATATCTCCAATTGCCAATTGGTCGTTTCTACACGGGCGTCAATTATTCCATTTAGTCTATTATTTGTTTCATCATGGATCCTATTTCAGAACAAGCAGAACATTAAAAAATAATATAGCCGGGCATGTTGGCTCACGCCTGTAATCCCGGCACTTTGGGAGGCCAAGGTGGGAGGATTGCTTGAGCCCAGCATTTCAGGACCAGCCTGGGCAACATAGTGGTACCTCATCTCTATAAATATTTTTAAAATTTTAGGCTGGGTATGGTGGCTCATGGGCCGGGCGCAGTGGCTCATGCCTGTAATCCCAGCATTTTGGAAGGCCGAGGTGGGCGGATCACCAGAGTTTGGGAGTTCGAGATCAGCCTGGCTAACATGGTGAAACCCCATCTCTACTAAACATACAAAATTAGCTGGGCATGGTGGCACATGCCTGTAATCCCAGCTACTCAGGATGCTGAGGCAGGAGAATCGCTTGAACCCTGGAGGCGGAGGTTGCAGTGAGCCGGGATCGAGCCCTTGCACTCCAGACTCGGTCTCCAAAAAAAAAAAAAATTATTTAAAAGAAAAAAAAATTATGTCTGCAACATGCAATCTCCAAAAATCTTACCTAAAACTGAACTTATTATATTCTCTCCTGAATCAGTTACTCAAAGTTCACCACTCTCCTGGAACCTCAGAATACAAACCATAGTATCTTAATTGACTCATCCTTTTATCTTATCAAACCTATCATCAAATCCAGATCATTTTCCTTTCTCTGACTCTAATTAATTCATTTTGTTCGGAGTTGCCATGATAGTCTCCCTAATATACTGTTTATGTCTTTGCCCTCCGTCATCCAGGCCGATGCCTCTCGACAAAGAATGCACATCACAATCACCTGGGGACCTCTTTCAAATACTTGTACCTGGGCTCCATTCCACCCCCATTCCCTCTGTTGCACTTGGAAGAGCCTTAGGTTATTGATGTGAACCTTTAGTTAAGATCCACTAATTCAGATCCACCCTGATCATCTACTTGTCACTCACTATTCAGCATACTTCATCCAGCTCAGTCAGAGCTATCTTCCAGTGATTCTCCAAACACTCATCCCCACTCTCCTCTAATAAGAATGTCCTTCCACTTTCTCTCTGCTTATATAAATCCATACCATCTTTCAAAGTGTAAGTCAAGTCCCATCTTCTCTATTAAGTTTCATGAACTGGTCAGGGGTGGTGGCTCATGCCAGCACTTTGGAAGGCCAAGGCAGGCATGTCAGTTGAGCTCAGGAGTTCGAGACCAGCCTAGGCAACATAGTGAAACCCTGTCTCTACTAAAAATACAAAAATTAGCCAGCTGTGGTGGAGCATACCTATAATCTAACTACTTGGGAGGCTGAGGCACAAGAATCACTTGAGCCAGAAGGTGGAGGTTGCACTGAGCCAAGATCGCACCACTGCACTCCAGCCTAGGCAACAGAGTGAGACCCTGTCAAAAAAAAAAAAAAAAAAAATCTTTGCATGGACCACACCATACTAGTAATCTCATTCTCCTCCAAATTTCTATCAAACTGTTATATGGAATAGGTGTCATTTGGCCTCTGCACTGTGTTCCTACCATTTAATGTCTAAAGCTTGTATTCCCAATAAAACCATCACTTTCCGTTTTTTCTTTTTCTTTTTTTTTTTTGAGACAGGGTCTGGCTCTGTCACCCATGCTGGAGTGCAGTGGCACCAATCTGTGCTCACTGCAACCTCAGCACTCAAGCCATCTTCCCACCTCAGCTTCCCGAGTAACTGGGACTACAGGCGCCTGCCACCACATCCAGCTAATTTCTGGGTTTTTGTTGTTTTGCTAGAGAAAGTGTTTTGCCATGTTGCCCAGGCTGGCCTCATATCCCAGGCTCAAACAATCCACCCACCTCAGCCTCCCAAAGTGCTGGGATTACAGGCATGAGCCACCACACCTGGCCACCTTTTCAATAAGGATTGTGTGTTTTAATGATCTCTTACAATACCCAGCAGTGTTGTGCACATGGGAAGAATGCTTATCTTACACACTTTATGTTTTACAAATAAAATATTATGAAAAACATGCTAGGTATGCTAAGTACCCTAATTTGATCATTACACATTGTATACATGTATCAAAATATCACACTGCATCCCACACATGCATAATTATTAAATTAAATTGAAAATAAAGCTTTTTTAAAAATTACAAAAAACAAATGGAAACATTACTTACCAAAAACCATTCACATATAAAAACCATTTTAATTATTTAAAACACCTGGCCAGATGCAGTGGCTCAAGCCTATAATCCCAGCACTTTGGGAGGCTGAGGAGGGTGGATCACAAAGTCAGGAGATCGAGACCATCCTGACCAACATGGTGAAACCCCATCTCTTCTGAAAAACACAAAAAATTAGCCGGGTGTGGTGGTGCGTGCCTGTAGTCCCAGCTACTCAGGAGGCTGAAGTAGGGGAATCACTTGAACCTGGGAGGTAGAGGTTGCAGTGAGCCGAGATCAGGCCACTGTACTGCAGCCTGACGACAGGGCAAGACTCCGTCTAAAAAAAAAAAAAAAAAAAAAAAATATATATATATATATATATATATATATATACACACACACACGAACTGAAATAGAGGTTTTCCAAGATAACCATAAAGATTAAATTAAGCAATCTGAGTAACAGAATTGGCATACAGCAAATATTTAAGAACTGCTAGCTACTACTAGATTCCATTATTATAAGCAACCTATGCTTATAACTATACCAATGATCTACAGCTTCTAAGCTGGTAGCCATTGATTCCTGCCTCCTACTATTGCCCTTGTAATACCTTCCTCACAGTGTGAGCTGGACATACTGACTTGCAACTAACAAAAACAACATGGCAAAAATGACAGGATGTTGCTACCACTTTTAAATTGTAAAAGACTGATTCCCGCCTTGCTCGTACTCTCTGTCTGTTGCTCTTTTTGCTTATTTCTCTGAAGAAGCAAGCTGCTATGCTGCTGTCAGCTGCTATACTCAGAGGCCCACATGGCAAGGAACTCAGAAAGGCTTCCAGCCAACAGCGAACAAAGACCCGAGACTCAGTCCAACAGCCAATGATGAACTAAATCCTGCAGACAACCATGTGAATAACTCTTGAGATTATGGCAGCCCAGGGAAACACCTGATTACAGCCTTGTGAGAGACGCTTGGCCAAAAGACCCAGCTAAGATGCATCCAGATGCCTGACTCACAGAAGCTGTGAGATGATAAATGTTGCTAGAGGAGTAATTTGTTACACAGCCATAGGTAAACAATACAATATATAACAACAGTATGCTCCAGAAAAGCTTTTTTGGACCAAGAATGCAGTCTAGTAAATTTTAAAACAAGGCACAAAGGAATAAACCCAAATAACATCATATCCAGTCCATACCTGTCCTCCTCTTGCCAGTGTGCTAACCCATGTAGTACTGGTGGGTCGGGAAGAATTCTCCAGACATGATCTACAGTCTCCTGTGCAGGCATATTTAGAATCCTTTCTGGCAAACACATAAACTGTGTTTGTTGCCATTTTCTCTTGGGCAATCAGAACCTATTTGGACAATAGAAAGTTACAGCCATAAAATCCCAAAGGTCACTGAAGAGAAAAGAGAGTAAAATCTGCATCTTAATTTGATCTGATCATATAGGCTCACAGAAATATTTAATTCTTCAACTCTACAAACTCCATTTTGCATAAATGCTTCATAGAAATATATAAGCTCCAAAGTTGACCAAAATTGGATAAATTTCCAGTGCATACTATACACAGCTAAATAAAGCTTTGGTTTATATAAGTTTAGCTGTCATACCCTAAATAAGTCAACTGTCACTGCCAGGTTATCCTGCATGAAAATCTTTCTTTTTTTTTTCATTTCAACTTTAAACTAAACTGAATTTTAACTACCATTTTGTAATTTTTTAAAATAATGTTACTATACCTTTTCTCATCCATTAATAATGAAACAGCCACCAGGATCCAAAGTTAACTCACAAAGATCAAGATCTGTCAAGCCATTCAAAAGGCAGTAAGTTGACCACAACATAATTGGAATTTTTCCTATAAAAGTTTTCTGATGCTGAGTCTGAAGTTGTTCTTCACCTTCTTTAATGACTGTTTTTGTTATATCAACATAAAGCGGAGCAGAATACCTTTGAAAATAAAAGTAGATCACAGTTAAGCAATAGGGTATCTGTTAAAACAAATCCTCAAGTGGTTAAAGTTACATTTTCAGAATTCTATTTCAGTATCTGCTGCTGACAAGGAGAAACTCTTTCTTAGGTGAGATTTCTTAATCTAGCTTCATTGGGCATCATTGGTGAAGGAGCATCATCTCTTTCCCAATGAGCAGGCTTGGAAATATAAATTTGTTCAAACTTCAGCAAATATCTTGGCTGAAATTAAACAAAAAAACATGAAAAGGGTAAATAATTTTTTCCATCAAAGTTTTAATGATTCCATTTTAATTGACATTAACATTTTAAGTAGAAGAAGCTCTACAAACTGGCAAAATTAATCCATTTTACTGAAATGGGGACTTCCCAAAGTCAATATCCATACTGCATAGACATCAAGTTTTAAACCAAATCACTTTCTCTTTTTTTCCTCTTTTCTTAAAAATTTTTTTTCACATCAGACAGGTAATGTGCTAACGAGGTTTATAACAAGGTTTAAGGAAGGCACATCTCACACCCAATCATCACACTTATCAACTACAAAAGGATCTACTAATTGCTTTCTTAAGGCAGAAGACAAAAATAGACTTAATATACCAAAAGTAAATAAAGACTGTACACATCATGTGCTCTGAGTTTATATCAAACAGTTAAAATGGATTTACATTAGTGATCTATATAGTTTCATGTGCCCTCTCCTTGGTAAGGGTCATCAAAAATACAAAGTGACAAGAGAACAAAGATAACAAATCCAGACAACTAGAACTGTGCCCTAATCTAATCAATAGAACATTTTAAAAAATAAACCTGACTCTTCAATTAAACATACAAATTAATCTGTCAAAGGAGTAGAGTTAACAAAAGAAAAAAAATTTATTTTAAAAAACCTACGAAATATCCTAATCATTCTATATAAAGGGCTGAGAACTTCTAACCCTGTCTGGAATATAGCTTAGCCCATAGCAAAAAAAAAAAAAAGAAATTTTTCAATTAAACATTCACTTGCTGCCTAATAAAACAAGATCCATGAGGACAGCTTTCTAGAGATAAATGGATAGCATATTTTTCTCTAAATCAAGTCTCAGAGAAGAAAATAGGCCTAAGCAGACATTTTACTAATGATTAATTATTGACACTCAAGTCTCCCAAGCTGGGGTAGATAAACGGCAAAGAGAACCAAAGGGAAGCCAACCCTCTACCCTTATCTGTGCCATCATCTAGTCTAGGTCACTATTATCTTAATCATAGGCTATTCTAAGATTTTTATCTCCTCCAGCCTCTTTGGTTTTGTTTTGTTTTGTTTGAGAGTCTCACTCTGTCTCCGAGGATGGAGTGCAGTGGCATGATCTTGGCTCACTGCAGCCTCTGCCTCCTGGGTTCAAGCAATTCTCCTGCCTCAGCCTCCAGAGTAGCTGGGACTATAGGCGCATGCCACCAGGTCTGGCTAATTTTTGTATTTTTTGGTAGAGTTGGAGTTTCATCATGCTGGTCAGGATGATCTCGAACTCCTGGCCTCAAGAGATCTGCCTGCCTAGGTCTCCCAAAGTGCTGGGATTACAGGCGTGAGCCACTGCACCCGGCCTCCTCTAGACTCTTTCTATTCCAAGTAAGCATCAGTTTCCAAAGTAACTTTTCTAAAATAATGCTTTATGTATACTCTTTACAGTCTCTCAGTAACTCCTCATAACATGCAATGACATTCAAAGCTTTCAACAATCAGGTTCCATCTTATCTTCGTAATGCCTATTAAAAATGGACAAGCCCTGTAATCCCAGCACTTTGGGAGGCCAAGGTGGGCAGATCATGAGGTCAGGAGATCAAGACCATCCTGGCTAACACGGTGAAACCCTGTCTCTACTAAAAATACAAAAAAATTAGCAGGATGTGGTGGCGGGTGCCTGTAGTCCCAGCTCCTTGGAAAGCTGAGGCAGGAGAATGGCGTGAACCCAGGAGACGCAGCTTGCAGTGAGCTGAGATTGTGCCACTGCACTCCAGCCTGGGCAACAGAGTGAGACTCTGTCTCAAAAAACAAAAATAAAAAATAGGCCAAAATCCCCATCCCATTCCCAGCCTAAATACACCAAGTATTTTCTTTCTTTTCTTTTTTCTTTTTCTTTTCTTTTCTTTCTTTTTTTTTTTTTTTTTTTTTTTTGAGACAGAGTCTTGCCCTATTGCCCAGGCTGGAGTGCATTAGCATGATCTCAGCTCGCTGCAACCTCTGTCTCCCACGTTCAAACAATTCTCCTGTCTCAGCCTCCTGAGTAGCTGGGACTACAGGCGCCTGCCACCATGCCCGGCTAATTTTTGTACTTTTAGTAGAGATGGGGTTTCACCATATTGGCCAGGCTGGTCTCAAACTCCTGACCTCAGATGATTTGCCCGCCTCGGCCTCCCAAAGTGCTGAAATTATAGGCATGAGCCACTGCGCCTGGCCACACCAAATATTTCCTTGCTCAAATGACTAAGTGCCTTTTCTCTTCTAAGAGAACTCCTATCTGTTCTTCACAGTAAATTTAAGTCTCTTCCATCTTTTCTACTAAGCTCTGATAACTAAGCATTAGAGATCTCCTCTGCCTTTAGTACTTCCGTTACTGGCACTTTGAATTTGTTATGTTGTATTGTTATCTCTCTTGTCATACAAAGACCATGGAGAAAAAAATGACCCAACAAGACAGGGGCTGTGGCTCATGCCTGTAATCCCAGCACTCTGGGAGGCTGAGGCAGGTGGATCACTTAAGGTCAGGAGTTGGAGATCAGCCTGGCCGACATGTGGAACCCTGTCTCTATTAAAAATACAAAAAAATTAGCCAAGCATGGTGGTGGGCACCTGTAAGCCCTGTAAAAGTGAAAAAATTACCCAAGAATAAAAAAGAAACTTAATGTCCCCCTTTCCAGCACAGCCCTAGAAGAGGCAATTACTTTCGATCTTTTTTCTTTTTTTTATTATACTTTAAGTTTTAGGGTACATGTGCACAATGTGCAGGTTAATTACATGTGTATACATGTGCCATGTTAGTGTGCTGCACCCATTAACTCGTCATTTAACATTAGATATATCTCCTAATGCTATCCCTCCCCCTCCCTCCACCCCACAACACGCCCCAGTGTGTGATATTCCCCTTCCTGTGTCCATGTGTTCTCATTGTTCAATTCCCACCAATGAGTGGGAACATGAGGTGTTTGGTTTTTCTCCTTGCGATCGTTTGCTGAGAATGATGGTTTCCAGCTTCATCCATGTCCCTACAAAGGACATGAACTCATCCTTTTTTATGGCTGCATAGTATTCCATGGTGTATATGTGACACA
Source organism: Pongo abelii (assembly GCF_028885655.2). Lineage (NCBI taxonomy): Eukaryota > Metazoa > Chordata > Mammalia > Primates > Hominidae > Pongo > Pongo abelii. Next base: position 23,125,386 of record NC_071991.2, read on the forward strand.
TTTTCTTAATCCAGTCTATCATTGTTGGACATTTGGGTTGGTTCCAAGTCTTTGCTATTGTAAATAGTGCCGCAATAACATACGTGTGCATGTGTCTTTACAGCAGCATGATTTATAATCCTTTGGGTATATACCCAGTAATGGGATGGCTGGGTCAAATGATATTTCTAGTTTAAGATCCCTGAGGAATCGCCACACTGACTTCCACAATGGTTGAACTAGTTTACAGTCCCACCAACAGTGTAAAAGTGTTCTTATTTCTCCACATCCTCTCCAGCACCTGTTGTTTCCTGACTTTTTAATGATCGCCATTGTAACTGGTGTGAGATGGTATCTCCTTGTGGTTTTGATTTGCATTTCTCTGATGGCTAGTGATGATGAGCATTTTTTCATGTGTTTTTTGGCTGCATAAATGTCTTCCTTTGAGAAGTGTCTGTTCATATCCTTTGTCCACTTTTTGATGGGGTTGTTTTTTTCTTGTAAATTTGTTTGAGTTCCTTGTAGATTCTGGATATTAGCCCTTTGTCAGATGAGTAGATTGCAAAAATTTTCTCCCATTCTGTAGGTTGCCTGTTTACTCTGATGGTAGTTTCTTTTGCTGTGCAGAAGCTCTTTAGTTTAATTAGATCCCATTTGTCAATTTTGGCTTTTGTTGCCATTGCTTTTGGTGTTTTAGACAAGAAGTCTTTGCCCATGCCTGTGTCCTGAATGGTATTGCCTAGGTTTTCTTCTAGGGTTTTTATGGTTTTAGGCCTAACATTTAAGTCTTTAATCCATCTTGAATTCATTTTTGTATAAGGTATAAGGAAGGGATCCAGTTTCAGCTTTCTACATATGGCTAGCCAGTTTTCCCAGCACCATTTATTAAATAGGGAATCCTTTCCCCATTGCTTGTTTTTGTCAGGTTTGTCAAAGATCAGATGGTTGTAGATCTGTGGCATTATTTCTGAGGGCTCTGTTCTGTTCCTTTGGTCAATATCTCTGTTTTGGTACCAGTACCATGCTGTTTTGGTTACTGTAGCCTTGTAGTATAGTTTGAAGTCAGGTAGCATGATGCCTCCAGCTTTGCTCTTTTGGCTTAGGATTGACTTGGCAATGCGGGCTCTTTTTTGGTTCCATCTGAACTTTAAAGTAGTTTTTTCCAATTCTGTGAAGAAAGTCATTGGTAGCTTGATGGGGATGGCATTGAATTATAAATTACCTTGGGCAGTATGGCCATTTTCAAGATATTGATTCTTCCTACCCATGAGCATGGAATGTTCTTCCATTTGTTTGTATCCTCTTTTATTTCATTGAGCAGTGGTTTGTAGTTCTCCTTGAAGAGGTCCTCCACATCCCTTGTAAGTTGGATTCCTAGGTATTTTATTCCTTTGAAGCAGTTGTGAATGGGAGTTCACTCATGATTTGGCTCTCTGTTTCTCTGTTTTTGGTGTATAAGAATGCTTGTGATTTTGCACAATGATTTTGTATCCTGAGACTTTGCTGAAGTTGCCTATCATCTTAAGGAGATTTTGGGCTGAGACAATGGGGTTTTCTAGATATACAATCATGTCATCTGCAAACAGGGACAACTTGACTTCCTCTTTTCCTAATTGAATACCCTTTATTTACTTCTCCTGCCTGATTGCCCTGGCCAGAACTTCCAACACTATGTTGAATAGGAGTGGTGAGAGAGGGCATCCCTGTCTTGTGCCAGTTTTCAAAGGGAATGCTTCCAGTTTTTGCCCATTCAATATGATATTGGCTGTGGGTTTGTCATAGATAGCTCTTATTATTTTGAGATACGTCCCATCAATACCTAATTTACTGAGAGTTTTTAGCATGAAGAGTTGTTGAATTTTGTCAAACACCTCTTCTGCATCTATTGAGATAATCATGCGGTTTTTGTCATTGGTTCTGTTTATACACTGGATTACATTTATTGATTTGAGTATGTTGCACCAGCCTTGCATCCCAGGGATGAAGCCCACTTGATCATGGTGGATAAGCTTTTTGATGTGCTGCTGGATTCGGTTTGCCAGTATTTTATTGAGGATTTTTGCATCGAGGTTCATCAGGGATATTGGTCTAAAATTATCTTTTTTTTGTTGTGTCTCTGCCAGGCTTTGGTATCAGGATGATGCTGGCCTCATAAAATGAGTTAGGGAGGATTCCCTGTTTTTCTATTGATTGGAATAGTTTCAGAAGGAGGGGTACCAGCTCCTCCTTGTACCTTTGGTAGAATTCGGCTGTGAATCCATCTGGTCCCTGACTTTTTTTGGTTGGTAAGCTATTAATTATTGCCTCAATTTCAGAGCCTGTTATTGGTCTATTCAAAGATTCAACTTCTTCCTGGTTTAGTCTTGGGAGGGTGTATGTGTCGAGGAATTTATCCATTTCTTCTAGATTTTCTAGTTTATTTGCGTAGAGGTGTTTATAGTATTCCCTGATAGTAGTTTCTATTTCTGTGGGATCAGTGGTGATATCCCCTTTGTCATTTTTTATTGCGTCTATTTGATTCTTCTCTCTTTTCTTCTTTATTAGTATTGCTAGCAGTCTATCAATTTTGTTGATCATTTCAAAAAACCAGCTCCTGGATTCATTGATTTTTTGAAGGGTTTTTTGTGTCTCTATTTCCTTCAGTTCTGCTCTGATCTTAGTTATTTCTTGCCTTCTGCTAGCTTTTGAATGTGTTTGCTCTTGCTTTTCTAGCTCTGTTAATTGTGATGTTAGGGTGTCAATTTTAGATCTTTCCTGCTTTCTCTTGTGGGCATTTAGTGCTATAAATTTCCCTCTACACACTGCTTTGAATGTGTCCCAGAGATTCTTGTATGTTGTGTGTTTGTTCTCATTGGTTTCAAAGAACATCTTTATTTCATTTTGTTATGTACCCAGTAGTCATTCAGGAGCAGGTTGTTCAGTTTCCATGTAGTTGAGCAGTTTTGAGTGAGTTTCTTAATCCTGAGTTCTAGTTTGAATGCACTGTGGTCTGAGAGAGAGTTTGTTGTAATTTCTGTTCTTTTACATTTGCTGAGGAGTGCTTTACTTCCAACTATGTGGTCAATTTTGGAGGAGGTGTGGTGTGATGCTGAAAAGAATGTATATTCTCTTAATTTGTGGTGGAGAGTTCTGTAGATGTCTTTTAGGTCCACTTGATGCAGAGCTGAGTTCAATCCTTGGATATCCTTGTTAACTCTCTGTCTCGTTGATCTGTCTAATGTTGACGGTGGGGTGTTAAAGTCTCCCATTATTATTGTGTGGGAGTCTAAGTATCTTTGTAGGTGTCTAAGGACTTGCTTTATGAATCTGGGTGTTCCTGTATTGGGTGCATGTATATTTAGGATACTTAGCTCTTCTTGTTGAATTGATCCTTTACCACTTTGTCTCTTTTGATCTTTGTTGTTTTAAAGTCTGTTTTATCAGAGACTAGGATTGCAACCCTTGCCTTTTTTTTTCCATTTGCTTGGTAGATCTTCCTCCATCCCTTTATTTTGAGCCTATGTGGGTCTCTGCACCTGAGATGGGTTTCCTGAATACAGCACACTGATGGGTCTTGAGTCTTTATCCAATTTGCCAGTCTGTGTCTTTTAATTGGAGCATTTAGCCCATTTACATTTAAGATTAATATTGTTGTGTGTGAATTTGATCCTGTCATTATGATGTTAGCTGGTTATTTTGCTCATTAGTTGATGTAGTTTCTTCCTAGCCTCGAAGGTCTTTACAGTTTGGCATGTTTTTGCAGCGGCTGGTACTGGTTGTTCCTTTCCATGTTTAATGCTTCCTTCAGGAGCTCTTTTAGGGCAGACCTGGTGGTGACAAAATCTCTCAGCATTTGCTTGTCTGTAAAGGATTTTATTTCTCCTTCACTTATGAACTTAGTTTGGCTGGATATGAAATTCTGGGTTGAAAATTCTTTTCTTTAAGAATGTTGAATATTGGCCCCTACTCTCTTCTGGCTTGTAGAGTTTCTACCAAGAGATCAGCTGTTAGTCTGATGGGCTTCCCTTTGATGGTAACCCGACCTTTCTCTCTGGCTGCCCTTAACATTTTTTCCTTCATTTCAACTTTGGTGAATCTGACAATTATGTGTCTTGGAGTTGCTCTTCTTGAGGAGTATCTTTGTGGCATTCTCTGTATTTCCTGAATTTGAATGTTGGCCTGCCTTGCTAGATTGGGGAAGTTCTCCTGGATAATATCCTGCAGAGTGTTTTCCAACTTGGTTCCATTCTCCCTGTCACTTTCAGGTACACCAATCAGACATAGATTTGGTCTTTTCACATAGTCCCATATTTCTTGGGGGCTTTGTTCATTTCTTTTTCTTGTTTTTTCTCTCAACTTCTCTTCTCGCTTCATTTCATTCATTTGATCTTCCATCACTGATACCTTTTCTTCCAGTTGATCGAATCGGCTACCGAGGCTTGTGCATCCGTCACATAGTTCTCATGCCATGGTTTTCAGCTCCATCAGGTCCTTTAAGGACTTCTCTGAATTGGTTATTCTAGTTAGCCATTTGTCTAATTTTTTTTTCAAGGTTTTTAACTTCTTTGCCATGGTTCAAACTTCCTCCTTTAGCTCGGAGTAGTTTGATCATCTGAAGCCTTCTTCTCTCAACTCGTCAAAGTCATTCTCCGTCCAGCTTTGTTCTGTTGCTGGTGAGGAGCTGCACTCCTTTGGAGGAGGAGAGGCACTCTAATTTTTAGAGTTTCCAGTTTTTCTGCTCTGTTTTTTCCCCATCTTTGTGATTTTACCTACCTTTGGTCTTTGATGATGGTGACGTACAGATGGGGTTTTGGTGTGGATGTCCTTTCTGTTTGTTAGTTTTCCTTCTAACAGTCAGGACCCTCAGCTGCAGGTCTGTTGGAGTTTGCTGGAGGTGCACTCCAGACCCTGCTTGCCTGGGTTATCAGCAGTGGAGGCTGCAGAACAGCAGATATTGGTGAACCACAAATGTTGCTGCCTGATCGTTCCTCTGGAAGTTTTGTCTCAGAGGAGTATCCAGCCATGTGAGGTGTCAGTCTGCCCCTACTTGGGGGTGCCTCCCAGTTAGGCTACTCAGGGGTCAGGGACCCACTTGAGGAGGCAGTCTGTCCATTCTCAGATCTCCAGCTGTGTGCTTGGAGAACCACTACTCTCTTCAAAGCTGTCAGACAGGGACATTTAAGTCTGCAGAGGTTTCTGCTGCCTTTTGTTTGGCTATGTCCTGCCCCCAGAGGTGGAGTCTACAGAGGCAGGCAGGCCTCCTTGAGCTGCAGTGGGCTCCATCTGGTTTGAGCTTCCCGGCCGCTTTGTTTACCTACTCAATCCTTGGCAATGGCGGGTGCCCCTCCCCCAGCCTTGCTGCTGCCTTGCAGTTTGATCTCAGACTGCTGTGCTAGCAATGAGCGAGGCTCTGTGCGTGTAGGACCCTCTGAGCCAGGTGCAGGATATAATTTCTTGGTGTGCCATTTGCTAAGACCATTGGAAAAGCGCAGTATTATGGTTTGGGAGTGACCCGATTTTCCAGGTGCCATCTGTCATCCCTTTCTTTGACTAGGAAAGGGAATTCCCTTACCCCTTGTGCTTCCTGGGTGAGGTGATGCCTTGCCCTGCTTCAGCTCATGCTAGGTGCACTGCACCGACTGTCCAACAATCCCCAGTGAGATGAACCCGGTACCTCAGTTGAAAATGCAATCACCCATCTTCTGTGTCACTCACGCTGGGAGCTGTAGACTGGAGCTGTTCCTATTTGACCATCTTGGCTCCTCCCCCACCAGTTGACCCTCTTCTGCAATGTTTTGTTATGCAGAGTTTATTCACACTTATTCAGTAGCATTTAAAGAAACTGCAGAAATATAGTTAATAACAGTGTGCTGAATTCTTGAAAATTGCAAAGACAGTAAATGTTTAAGTGTTCTCACCACACACACACAAATGATAAGCCTGTGAGGGAAAGCATATGCTAATGAGCTCAATCAAGACATTACACAATGCATGCCTACACCAAAACATTCTGTTGTACATGATAAATATATATGGATACAATTTCTGTCAATTAAAAAAAAATAGAAAAAAGAAACCACTAAAGTGGTGGATTCTTTCTGTTGAGAGGATTTGGAGGCCTTACAAAGTTACTTTATTAAACATGACTGTTCTGTCAAGAGTAGAAGTCAACATGTGAGATACAATGAACCAGGATGTGACCAAATAAGGGGATTTCCAGAACATTCCAAGAGAGTATTCTACTCTTTCCAGGGTATTTTAATCTCTGAAAGATTACTATAAGGTAGAAGTGTGACCACATCCAGCTATCCCTTCTCTCCATCTGGCTGGGCACATCCAATCTCTGATGCCACCTAAATTCCACCTCTTGCACTGATCCTTTGACAACCACTTTAATCATAAGGGCTGTTTCCCCTCTGATTTCCCGTACCCTCTAGTGAGTAACCTTGTATTTACTCCTTTCTGACTTTCGTGTGGCCTCTGTTTGAATTTTGGATATGCCGCTTATTATGCTCCTGCCTTGCAGAGGCCTCCCTTAGCCTGTTTCCTCATCTGTAAGGAAGTAGAAGACCTAATACAGGCTCTATAGTCTTATAACATTCAGCCTTGTAGAGATGTTATTTGTAGCATAAATGAAATGCTATACGTTATTACCAGTTGCTCAATAAATAGTAGAAATATTTTTGTGAATATGTGCATTATTATTTTTACTCCTTTTGTATTTTTATGAATCTTGTTTTATTTTACCATCTTTACTACAATATATCATGTAGCTGAACCCATGGACACATCCTCAATAAACATTTGTCAGATGAATTAAACATGGATAAATAAAAGAGAGAATATTTTGAGGGAGTAAAATATATTCTTTTGAAATGAGAACTTATTTGGAAAATGTTGGAAGTGTCAACCAATTCGGAAACATTTCTGCTATGTCCAAAACAAACAAACAAACTAACAAAAAAAATGACTACAAGTAAAAGAATTCCCAAACAATCTCTTTAGGCTTCTTTTGTAAACAGTAGGTAAAGTAACATTTTAAAAATGAGTTAGTCCAAATATATAACAGTAAAAAAAAAAAAAAAAAAAATCTATGGGTAGTCAAAATCTATATCTTGTCAAACTTTAGAAAATCGAAGTTGGAAGCTAAAAATTATTTTCACAAAATGACTTGGCATAAATTATATTGGTAAGATGAATTTTCCTTCCTAAAATAAAAAAGACAAGGCGATGCTGATAACTTTTCTTTTATAGTATTTCAAGGCCTTACACTGAACTTCAAAGAAAGCCAGACTTCAAATAATCTGAATGCAGCTGCATTTTCATCAGTTTCACGGCACTTTTACCTTTACTGCCATTCATCATCTAAGTCAGTTTATAAGGAAAGGACGTAAATTCTAACCCTAAGCCAGGAATGCTATCAATGAGTTTGGAAGTCTACATTATGTTGGCATGAGGTCACTATTTGATGTAATTGGTGATCTATGAGCTGGCCAGTGTCCTTAGCCCTAGCCTATCTTTCTGGGTTTAGCAAGTTTCCCAGTTTTAATGAGTTTACTTACAGTCCTCAGAAAATAATTTTCTTCTGAAATTCACCAAGTCACATTTAGGTGATTTAAAATAGCAAACAATTTTTAAAAGCAGTAGGAATCTAAATTGCCATCCACACTGTTAGCATTTTAAAAACAGTGATTGATGAGACAGAGGAGAAAGGATTATGTCTATAAATAAGCAAAGACTTAAAACCTTTTAGCAAGAACATTTACATCACCCAGGTTAATATCTTATGACAATAGTTCTAGTCTCTTGGAAATTTGACAATGTCTTCCACTGATTAGGAAGATATTGTTTTCTTATTAATACACAAAGAACTGGGGTACCATGGTTAATATTTTATTGAATTGTGGAAAAGTGGTAGGTTTTTCTCAGTCCTAGTGGGCACTGACATTTTAACTCACTTATCTCTGATTTATTAAGTTCTTGACAGTGCCAAAAACAAGGGGGATGCATTTTGCCTGAAGGATCTATAGCTAAGGTGATTTGACATATGCTTTTCTTCTCTCTTAAGGGGGCGGTCCCAGCTGTGCAATTGCCATTTCATGGTGCAGCAGTCTTTAAGATTATTTTTTAGATAGTGGAATTTTGTGCCACCACAATATTTTGAAAATTTGCTAAAATGACATTTTACATTACATTTTGAATTTTATGAAAAAAAATACTTCAAGCTAAAATTATAATCAAAGATTATCCAAAGGATACAATGGAAAAAATGCCCAATAATACATGACAGGGCAAATACAATAGACGGGATGCTTATTAGATATTAATATCTTGTCAATGCATTGCTCATGTTGATTAGATTTCTCTTTTAAGCTACTAATTATAAGGACGGATATACTATAAATCCTCCTTCCAAGTTGCAGACATTATCAGAAAGAAAATACAAAACATAATTAAGGCAATTCATAGTGTATTACTGTTTATTCACTTCTTTTTTTTTTTTTTTTTTTTGAGACGGAGTCTCGCTGTGTTCCCCAGGTTGGAGTGCAGTGGCGCGATCTCAGCTCACTGCAAGCTCCGCCTCCCAGGTTCTCGCCGTTCTCCTGCCTCAGCCTCCCGAGTAGCTGGGACTACAGGCGCCCGCCACCATGCCCGGCTAATTTTTTGTATTTTTAGCAGAAACGGGGTTTCACCGTGTTAGCCAAGATGGTCTCGATCTCCTGACCTCGTGATCCGCCCGTCTCGGCCTCCCAAAGTGCTAGGATTACAGGAGTGAGTCACCGGGCCCAGCCGTTTATTCACTTCTTAAAACTGGACACTTCCTTCTTTGCTAAATAAGTTTTAATTGTTTTTATTCAGAGATATTTTCCCATCACTGAGAAAGGAGTCTGCTGTGAGTGTGGGGTAGAGTAATAAATCGTGTGGGTGTTGAATTATCAAACATTTAGTAAATGACTTAGCAAGTGGCATCCACATTCAAGAAAGCAATAAAGCAGTGTTTAATATAATGCATAATACTTCTGAGAAGATGACCAAATGGATGTTTTAATGAAAGTTAAACATAAATTTTATATGCCGGCTTATTTTCTGTGAATAGTTTTACAACCACAAACAATCGAAAGGAGGAGCCCTGAGAGAGACACTTTACTCCTTTTTGCACAATCTCTCAATGCCTCTTGTAGAATAAATCCTCTACACTGGTATTTTGCATTATCCCAACTGTCACTGTTGTAGTAAAGACTCTCAAAATATTTCATGGAAACAGTCACAACTACTTTCTAAATAGCCTCTGTGATAACTGTTGATGACTCTCATAAATGTGATCAACACCAGGATATCTGGAAGGTATTTTCTCACTATTTGATATCTCTGTAAGATACTAATAGTTCTTAAAATTATAGGCACTAACACATTTGATTGATGTTGAATTAATTCAGTATTAATAGATTCTTTTACCTAAAAAATTGTCAGAATATTCACTAAGCTAATGAGTGTGGTAAGTTGAATATAGACATCTCACACATATTTAACTACTGAACCTGATTTTTGAGGCGTTTCTACAGGATCTTCTACTTCTCTGCCTTGGAACATTTCTTCATGCAAAACATCTTGTGAAGCACTTTATTTTACTTTCAACCAAATTTCATCATATTCATCTCCAGAATTAAAAATCCTTAATAATTTCCCATTTTCTAAAAATATGGGATAAAGCCTTTCACACCTTGCCCCAAATACTTAACCAGCATAATTTCTATTCCCCACTTTTTGCCACTACCAAAGCTTGTTCCTTTTTTGTTTCCCCCACCAAGAAAATTATTTTCTCATTACTATTTGCTTTTGAACACACAGCTCCTTCTGATTGGCTAATCTTTAGCTATTCTATTTCTGCCAAACTTTTAAGTGCCCTCTTTCAAATATCCCTCAAATATTACCTGCATTTTAAAACTTACCGTACATAACCAGACATACTTTTTGACACAGTTATTCTCCCACTCTGGGAATCTCAGCATATATAGTTTATGTGTCTTTAAAGCAAATATCATGCTGTCAGTAAATATTGTATACCTATTATTTTCTTTTACAATGTGAACTCCTATACAGCAACTTCAGCAACTTCCTATTCATCTCTGCATCAAATGATGCTAAAATGGGATTCTTTCTCCATTTTAGCTGAGATCCTAAGATAACAGATGTTGGATATTTTTATATTTTTAAACCATCACCCATCTTCTGGCTATATAAGTAAAATTGATGTTTCAACAAAGATTTAGAAATTTGGATTTTTAATTTTTGCATAGAATATTGCCTTAAATAGCAAAAAATCAAAAAAGGTTACTTTTTTTTCACTTTAAGCCTGGCGTTGGAGACTACAAGGAGGCCATTTGAAGAATTTGATATAAGTCTTCTTCCATTATAAGAAAAACTATAAACTGTTACATGCATGGGAAATACAAAGGGTGAGAATTTGACTGATATTTCATGTGGCAACATATAAAGGATTGTGTTAAAATGAACAAAATTTCTGCAGATGATGGTTCAAATGTGTGTTTCTCAAAAATCAGATATGGACACGTGAGGAAAAAAGGAACTTTCCCATAACTATCTTATTGACTTGGAAGACATTCTAGACTCTGGGTCCCCACAGAAACCGTTGAGTATAAGTGGAGTGCCCAGACAAAAGAGCCATGGGGAAAATAACAAGTGGCCCGCAGTTCAGTAGAGTTACTTACTTACTGTAGAGTGTAGTAGGTAAGTGATGACGAGTGACTTGAGGATATCTCCAATGAGCCCACGGAATGCTCTGGAAGAGAAAGGGTATTCTTCAGCATCTGCCACAGCAAAAGGAAGTCAAAGTTCAAAGTAGTACTAATCCAATAAGATTTTTCCTGGATAACCAACTCTCTTTTCTGGGCAGATGTTACAGAGTTTAACCACTGTGGAAGACAGTGTGGTGATTCCTCAAGGATCTAGAACCAGAAATACCATTTGACCCATCAATTCCATTACTGGGTGTATACCCAAAGGATTATAAATCATTATACTGTGAAGACACATGCACACGTGTGTTTACTGCAGCACTATTCACAATAGCAAAGACTTGGAACCAACCCAAATGCTCATCAATGACAGACTGGATAAAGAAAATGTGACACATACACACCATGGAATATTACGCAGCCATAAAAATGGATGAGTTCATGTCCTTTGCAGGGACATGGATGAAGCTGGAAACCATCATTCTCAGCAAACTAACACAAGAACAGAAAACCAAACTCTGCATGTTATCACTCATAAGTAGGAGTTGAACAATGAGAACACATAGACACAGGGAGGGGAACATCACACACTGGGGCCTGTCAGGAGGCAGGGATTTAGGGGAGAGATAGCATTAGGAGAAATACCTAATGTAGATGATGGGTTGATGGGTGCAGCAAGCCACCATGGCACATGTATACCTATGCAACAAACCTGCACATTTTGCACATATATCTTAGAACTTAAAGTATAATTTTTTAAAAGCTAGCTGAAAAAAATGAGGAAGAAATCAATCATGACCCTCATTTCCCACTGCTGACAAAAGATGAATGGAGAAAAGCATTGCATTCAAATGAAGTTTGTAGATTTGACTATTCCTGAAATGGGATTAGATTTATAATCAGAAGTGACAAGAGGAATTGTTATCATCTGAGCATGATTGCACAAATCACAAAACTTGCCCTAGCTTTTATCTAAGAGTCAGGAGAAAAAAATGATAGAGGAAAGAAAAGAGAGAATAATAATATTGATTTCAATTCACATCCTTGAGATTTGATTCACAAGTTATTTCTGTAATGTCTGCATCCAATATATAGTATGATATATAATAAGCACTCAAGAAATTAATTATCAACTGAAGGTTATTTTCCTGCTATAGAATGTAGACCAAGTCTCTGGTCAAACAATAGAAGCCATTTTAAAATTAACAAAATATTATTCGTGTACACTTAAGTGGTTTTTATAAGAACCCTAATGGAAAGAATCTCTGTAAATCTTAAATGGAAGTGATTTCTGCACCTAATCTTGAAAACTATAGCTATCTAACCATTTACAGAGTGTATTTTATGAGCTAAAATCAGTGGTAGGTGTCATGAATATAAACCAGTAAGTTAGGCACAGTCTTAATTAAAGAAGTTTATGAACTGTTGGGGAAATGAGATATATACAAAAATAAGTTTTAAAAATACCATGGGTTCAGTATTTTAGAATGCATTGTGCTTAGTGTGGGTACAAAAGTGGAAGTAATCAATACTGTTAGTATATCAAATCATGCTTTGTAGATTTTATTACATTTGAAATAGGTATGAAAAGATGAATATGAGAAATGTAAATTAAAATGTTTAAAAAATATTTGAAGCAAATAATCTAAAAGGAAACGAACTGCCTTGCCTATAAATCAGGAACACATGGAGGTAACAGTGACAGAAAGAATGAACTAGAAACAAACCTGTTCACCAAAAGAAAATTGCCTGTACAACTTTGGCACTGAATGGAGAGAAGTCATCCATGAGAATGTGCAACTATAATCTAGTCATTTCATGCATTGTTGGACTGAATTCATACTCTATGGGTCATAAAGTATTATTTTGCTTAAGGACATAAAACCTTATTTTAAACATGAGTAAAGGGCATGTTTACTCATGTTACAAAAGAGATGTGGAGAACACCAATAAGCCTTTTAGAAATAAAAATAAAATGAAATTAATAATATTACCAAAAAATAAAACCCTCAATGGATGGACTTAAAGGTTGATTTTAAAAGCTAAGTAAATAGTTAGTAAACTGGAAGACATAGCTTTATAAAAACCTACGTGAAACACAATATAAACACACAACCATAAAAAATATAAAAATAAATTTATTAAAAGTGTGGATAAAGTGAAGTCTCACGTGGGTTCAAACAGAATTGCAGAAAGAGGAAATAAAGGATGGCAGTACAGGTAGTATTTGCAGAGACCATAAGTGAGAATTTTCTACTACTAAAGAAAGTGCCTCTTAATCAGGAATCCCAGCGAATCCCAAGTAGAGTAAAAATAAAAATCCACAACTTAATCAATTGGGAAGACTGTAAAGTATGCAGAGAGAAAAGAAATATTACAGTCAAATAAATAATATTGAGATTAATTTTCAAGTACAAAAGTGGATGCTATATGAGTGTATTGTTTTCAATAAAATAAGATACAATAAATAATGCATAAAATAATCAACACAGTATTTTCTAAAATTAGAGTAAAAAAACACTTTTATACTAATAAAAACAAATTTTCTAGCAACTGATTCTTATTAAAGAAAATGCTGAAAGACATACTTCAGAGTAATGGAAAGTGTTTTCTAGTCCAAAGTCTGAAATTCAGGAATATATAGTGAAAAAAGTTGCAAATATGTTGAAAAATCTATCAAAATCCTACTTCTGATAATGATACACCAGTAATGTCCCCACGTAGGCCAACTAGAAAGAATATAGTAAATTAATATGGCAGTAAATAATTATCAAGCCCCAATTCAAATTCAGAAAAGGGAGAAATATGGACAGGTAAAAATAGTTGCCTGTCTATTAAGGCAAGTTAATATAATATGGATCAAATAAGCTGCCCCTTTCTATTTAGGGACATTTGGCTCCCTCTCTCATCCTTGTTTCCCTCACTTCAGATAAAAATGTGGTTAGGATACTGAAGAACTAAGCAATCCTTTTCAGTTCTAAAAATACCAAAGTTGGACAGCAAGACATAACAAGGCATCTGTCCTGTTAAACCCCTCTACATCGAAGTGATGCATCATAGGAGACAGTAGTGTAGTATTTGCAGAGAGAATGACCCAGATTCATTTTATCTCAGTTCGATGAGATAATTAGATGAAGTTGATATTTGATAGTGAGTGGCTCTCAGCCACTAAGCTAAATCTTAAAAATTCAAAAAAAGTAATAAGGCTTTGCGAAATGTAAGAAAGATTCAGAACATTTAAAATTGCATTCACTAGTAGGATATAAACATTTTAAACTTGTGTGCACCTTTGTAGCATCAAAATATATGAAGTGGAAATTTACTAAACTAAAAAGGGAAGTAGACAAATCAATAAGCCATCAAGCAAGATTTTATACATCTTGTTATCTAAAATACGAATAATATAAAATATTAAATAAATACAATTTATAAATAGTCAATATAATTAATCATGTGATTACATATAAAAGAATTTACCCAATAGATACTTGTAATGAATGTATGGAATATTTATACAGTTGACAATATACTGGACCACTTAACAATGCTCTTTTAAGTTCAAATTATTGATATCATAGATAATATTTTCTTTAGACACATCCAACAAAACTAGGAATCAATGGTAAGGGAATAACTATAAAATCCTTGTATAAGTGGAAAGCCAATACCAAAAGCTGGTGATGATGAGAAACAACAACACTCTCATACATTCTTGTTCTGAAAATAGATTCTCTTTTTAAAAAAAATTTGCCATCATCCATGCAAGTTGAGGAAATATATAACTTATGAGTATTTTGGTATAGACAGTATCTACCAAATACACACATACTATAAATATTTATCATTTTAATATATGGTATTTAAATATAGAATATTTATATACATAGATAATATACAAGAATTTAATTAACATAAAATATACAAAATATAAAATACATAAAATATAAGTAGAAAACAAAATATGAATAAATTGTAAACTCAAATGAATTATATATAAATATGAAATATATTAAAATAAGAAATGTATAAATTTTATAAATTTATATATCTATAAATTAATATAGCCCATCATTTCCACTCTTATTTAACCAACTGAAATGTTTAAATATGTACATAAAAAGACAAGAAATACTCATGGCTGTATTATTCATAATTGCTTAAAATTGGAAATGATCTAAATATGCAAGAATAACAGAATGGATAAATAAATTATGGTGGCCTTAATAAAATATGAAAAGTGATGAAAATAAAAAATAATACAGTATAATGAATCTGACAACAAACACATCACCAAAGAGCAATAACTAATTATAAAAATTTAAATACAGGTGAAATTAAAGTATACGTCTATCAAAAGGACCAGATGTCATGGGTCATGCTTGTAATCCCAGCACTATAGAAGGCTGAGATGGGTGGATCCCTTGAGGCCAGTAGTTTGAGACCACATTGGCCAAAATGGTGCAACCCCATCTCTGTTAAAAATACAAAAAATAGCTGGACGTGAAGGTGCATATCTGTAGTCCCAGCTACTAGGGGGGCTGAGGCAGGAGAGTAGCTTGAACCCAGGAGGCGGAGGTTGCAGTAACCCCAGATTGTGCCACTGCACTCCAGCCTGGGCAACAGAATGAGATTCTGTCTCAAAATAATAATAATATTAAATTTAGAAAGATAATTTGGTTACAAAATAATTGATACAAATGTCAATGTGATTTCATAAATTGGAGTTTACAATTTGTAGGGGGCAAGAAGGGAGCTCCTAGGGTGCTGTATGTCTCTTTTTTGTGGTTTTATCACAGTTTTATTCAATGATTATTTTGTTATAATTGAACTGAACCGTTAAGTTTTGTATACTTTTCTAAGGGTATATTTTATTTTACAGTAAAAGAGATAAAGCTAAAGATACCAAATTTAAAACATGTCATTGAACTTTGAATAACACTGTAGCTTTGTAAAATTATAAATGTTAGTGTCACAGGATCCCTGGAGTGTTGCTTTGCCAGCCAGAAACAGTTGTGGCCAGGATTGCCTCTGCTTGGGTTTTGCTTGTGCCTGCTGGGCTCATCTTGCCTACTCAGCTTGTCAGGCTGCACTCAGCTCGCGCTACTGCCCTGAATGCTATGCCTGACGAGGGCAAGCCAGGTGTGGAGCAGCGAGGGGTGTGTGAGCAAGTGTACACAGAGTCTGGTCACTGCGCACAGCCAGGTGCTTTGGCTGCAGTGGAAAGGGAAGTTCCAGGTGCTGTCACAGGTGCCACCTCCATGCGAGGCTGTGGCTAGACCAGACATACCTCAAGTGGCTTCCACTGAGGCCACTAGCAGCTGGACAAGGGGAACATGGTGGCTCTCAAGAGCTTGGACACCAAGAACTGCAGAGCTTCAAAGAGGGGTATTACCGTGTGTCACAGGCCTGGCTCTGGGAGCCCCTAGGTCTGCACTCCCAGAAGGGCTGCAGCTCTTCTCTCCTTCTTGTCATCCACAATGTGGTGAGCAGGGGTGTGTTTCCACCCTGTTTACATTACAGCTCTTTCAGTCCCACCATTCAGCAAGTCTCAAGCTCTTGATCCAGTAAGAATGAGGTACACGGACAAATGGAGGGTTGGCAAGGTGGAAAGGAGCTTCACTGAGAGACTGAACAGCTCTGAGAAGACCTGAAGTGGGTAGCACCTTCTGGTAGGCAGGTCATACAGGCAAGTGTCCAGCTCTCAGTGGAGAGGAGACCTGTGGTGGGTAGCTCCTTTCCACCAGCAGGTCATCCAGAAGAGTCAAAGAGACCTGAAGTAGGAAGCTCTCTCCCACAGCTGGGCGTTTGTGTGAGTTTGGCTAAGTCTGGGGTCTTTATGGGCTCGGATGGGAGGAAGTGCATGCTGATTGGTCTGTGGGCAGCCATGGGCGGGCCAAATAAAGTACAGTAAGTTCTCATTCTGGGCCACAGACTCCACCCGAAACTGGCAGCCCCACCCCCAGGCTTAAAGCCGTCTCTGCCTTGAAGGTGGGGTTTCCCCAGAGGCTTGCCCTTTTCTGCCCAGGAACCTGTCTGCCTCCTGTCATCAACATGTCATCCATAGCGCCTAGGCTGTTCATACCAAAGGGCACCTGTAGGCCAGTGCAAAGCCGCCCTGAGTCCCTGTGGCCTCCCTTGTGTGCTACTCAGTGCCCAAAGTCCAGTGGGAGATGAAGCAGCAGGGGGCTAGTGTGTAAGCACAACCCTGGGCTCATGCACACCCAGCCAGGTTGCAACAGTTCCCGGGCTTGGCCACAACTTTGCTTTGTGGCACAGGCACAAATCAGAGCAGGCACCAGGAGCCAGGGAGAGGCCAGGGAGCAGGCACTTCCTAACCTGCGGGGGCAGGGTGGCTCACTGGACCTCCGAGAGAGCAGGGATGCCCGGATTTGAAGCCTCAGCTGGGTGGCTGCAGCCTGCACCCAGCAGTGCAGGACTCCCACCCTGCCAACTCGGTAGGGGGCAGGGCTCCTGTCTGTTCTCGGCCCCCAGCGGCTCTGAGGAGTGCGCAGTCTTGGCCACGCCTACCCCGCTGCAGCCAACATCTTCACAGCAGCCGCTGCAGACAGGCTGCGACTGCCATCATTGGGAGGTAAAATCTTTAATAGGTACAGTGGTAGCTATTTGTTGAGCGAGGTGTTAAGAATTTTTGTATTATTGGTAAAGTTATTAAGTCCAGACTTTTGACACCAAGTCGGGGTGGTAACATACTTGTGATAATCACAAAAATAAAGAAGTATAATTTCCAAAATAAAACAGAATAGAATGAGATAGTATATTCAATCAATCTAAAACAAAGCATAGAAAATAAAAATAGAAAAGAAGTGAGTAAAATTAAACACAAAATAAGGTGAAAGAAAAATGTTATGGGTAATAAGAATTAATTAAATTTGGTAATTATTTCAATTAAAAGAGCTTTCAAAATGGATTATAAAAATATTGATATTTTATTTACAAATATATGTGTTAAACAAAATTTAAACAAAAGTTAATCAAAAAATCGATGTCACTATATTAATAATTAAGGTATTAAAGCAATTTTAAGAAAACACGATTCCTGGATATACAGAGGGTCTTTTGATCTCTTGATAGATTTTCTAATATTGAATCATACTTGCCTTGCTGGAATTTATTTCCCCTTCTTTTCACAGGTGTTGAACTTGGGATTTTAAAACACTTTTTCAGATAAACATGAAGCCTAACCCATAAAAATCCTGCTTGTACTTTAACATGATTCAATTATAATATAACAACTCTTACAGAGATAAATTTATGGGACACAGATAGGAAGCCTATCATGGAGAAAATTGTTCTAGTTATCTATTCTTCAATAACAAATGTTTTTAAACTCAAGATGTTTAAACTCACAGATGTTGGGTGTTAGGAGTTCCCACAGTGCACAGGGGATATTGTGTTTTTACTGATCCACAAAGTTTGAGGTCTGACCTGGGAGATTTAAAGGCTGGGGGTAACTTAATGCTTAAAGGCTGGTTAACAACATCATTACTGGTGCCAGCTGTGAATTTTGACCTTAGCTAAGGCTGTTTGTCAGAATACCGACATTCGGTCTCTCTGAGGTGCCTAAGTTCACAATATGGTGGTTGGTTCTCAAGGATAAGCTTCTCAACAGGAAGCCAGGAAGAAATGTATTACTTTTTTTTTTACATAACCCCAGAAGACAAACAGGATCATTTCAGCTCTACTCTCTTTCTCAAAGCGGTCACAATACCCCACCACATTTCAATAGGAGGGGAAATAGGATTAACCTAATGATTGGAAGTGACAAGTTTTTGGAAGATCATGTAGGAACTGAAATACTATTGTATTACTTGTAAATGAACTTTGGACTATCCTCTATATAATGGAGATTATTTAAGGATTTTAGTTGCAAAGACACATGTTCAGATTTGTATTTTTATTAGAAAGTTCAGAAAGCCTTCTTGGGTGCTAAGACTGGGAAAAGAAAAACCTGTTAGGAATATACAGTAATAATCAAGTGACAGGTAACAGACTAAACTAACTTAGTATCCCTTAAGTTTTACATAAGGAGATGGAATTGCAAGATATAAAGAAAACAGAACCACTGAAACTCTGTCATGTATTTATGGGAAGAATGAGTAAAGAGGGAAATAACAGTTTTTAGGTTTCTGACATGGCTGAGTGAACAGATGGTAGTGCCATGTGCTCTGATACAGGAGAAAAAAATAGATATTTTTATACATATTAAATATGAGGATTTCCCAGGAAAACCCAGAAAGAGATGCAATCAGCCAGCTATGAGAACCGGAAGCTTGAAGAAATGCAGGGAGAACAATTTTGCTATCATGAAAATATAGATAGACTTTTTTTAAAGAACACATTCAATAATCCAGTGAATATATACAGTAAGATGACCAGAGATGAGCATTTTTGTGAACATAATTGGGCAAATATAAGGCAGCTTGCCAAAAACACCAAGAAGGAACTTTACAAACATGAAAGGAAAATCATATCAGAGAAAACAATTTAGGTCAAAGGGAAAGATAATTTTGTGGAGGGAAGAGTCACTGATTTGAAATACTGTGATATAGTAAGTGAACAACTGAAAAGATCATTAGTCCCTATTTTACTTTGTTTTTTTCTACCATTTGGAAAACATTGTTGACAATTGTCACAGAAGATTCAAATGAGTTGGAGGCAAAATGTGCATTTTGCTGGATTGAGATGAACATTTAAAATCAGAAGTTAGAGACCATAAATGTACATGATAATTTTTCAAAAGGCTTTTAAATGTACTAAGAGAAAATTATTTTCTCCTCTGCGAATAAATAATTGGATGAATGAAAAATGAAAATCTTTATGGTCATTAGACAACATCTTGTAAGTTCACAATGAAAATTGTCATATTTGATGTCTGAGAAATCTTGCAATGAAAAATTCAATTTCAATTTATCTGATCCAAACATTCTTCGAATTATTTAATCTTATAATATTTTCATGAAATTTTTGTAGAAGTACCAATCCTCTGGGAAATATTAGTCTTCATATCATTTGCATGAGCTTAGCAACTCAGCAATGAAGGAAGAAAGAAAGAAAGAATCTAATGGTGGTCGTTAGGTTGCTGTATGGTTCCCTTCTTTTTACTTTGTTTTATAATGGGATAAATTTTAGCATGTCGGTAATCTGTGGGGGAAATATACATATATATTGGCAGGTACAGTTTGAAAATATAGGAATGAAATTACTTGGTAATGCAAATTCCAGAGACCAGACTGGCTGAAGAATAGGGACAGGGCAGCTCAGTGCAAAGTGAGGCATTTCAATTTTAGGTACTTAAAAAAAAATGATGGGAGACAAATTATGGAAAATACTGAGAATTACACCATATTTTGCAAAGGTACAAACTCAGATTTGTCTTTGTCTAGGAGTCAGAGTAACAACTGACAAGTTTCTCTATACATAACCCTGAGAAGAGAGAACATTAGACCACAAACAAAATAATTTAGCTACTTGTCACATGAGTGAAAAGTCCAAGCAATTAGTTTAATATGAAATACAAATTGCTTGTCTCATTCCTATCCTACTGAAATGTTTCTTACCAATTAGAGAAACAGTCTCTACCCCATTCCTTGAAAATGTCTCTTTCAGAAAAGTTTTGAATTGGCAAGTTCTCTTTTCAAAGTTTTCTACCCTGCTTCTCCAGCTCACCTATTCATCCAGCTCTCCTCTTGGTGATTTATTCAGGAGTCTTGGGACTAATTTCTGTGTACTGAATCTGAGCTACCTGCATGTGTATGTATATATCTGTATGTGCTTGAATTCTTAAAGTGAAAAAACCACTTAAATATTAAAATTAAAAAGAGCTACTTGAATTTCATTTTGAAAAACACTCATGCAGCATTTATTTGATGAATCAAGGCTCTCTGTTCTTTTAATTGATATGGTTCTTATTGAATTTATAAAAAATCTTTATACAACTTTTACTGAGTGCCACCTAATTTGATCCAAAATGCTAGCACACACTGCTTTTTATTTTTAAAATTTAATTCAAGGCCCGTAGCATGAAATTTGGTTTAATTATCTAAATCCATTGATTTTATTTTATTTTTTTAAGGAATGAAGGGATTTATTGAAAATGAAAGTACAGGGCTCAAAGGCCCTGTTACAGAATTTTTGGGAGTTTAAAGACCCCCTACAGGATTCCATTGGTTACTTGGGGTAAGCTTTATGTAAATGAAGAGGATGAAGTAAAATTACAAAGTCATTTACTTGGCCTATGCACTATGGAGAGGCTTTTTCCTGTCATAGCTGAAGTGTGAATCGGCTTTATGTTCCCTGCCTCCAGACCCTATTTTCCTGCCTCATCTCCCCTCTGAGAGATGTGATCCCCATAAATCTTTATGGAAGGTAGAAGTTTTTGTTTCTGTTTTTGCTGTTGTTTTTGTGTAACTGCTTCATGATGGCTTGGAGCGTAGTCCCCACCTATTGGGGATCACAAAACTCTCACCCTGCTCTGTCTAGTGGAGTCAGGGTAGCTCCTTGATGGCCAGGGGTGGTGTCTTCACCTGAAACTGGCTGGAACCTTTGTTGGATGATCATCTGAAGCTTGATGTTCTCTAAGCAAGAGAAAATGAATTTAGTTAAAAGATTTAATGGGAATTTCAGGGGGTGGAAATCTATGCTGTCAAAATGTTTGTTATAGAGATTTGCAGGAGAAAAAACAAAACCTGGTCTTTTCTGGAATCTATGTGTTTCCTTAAAGTCTTAGCACAAGCAACTCCATTTTGGTTTGGTTCAGTTTTTTGGGGCCTGCTGCATAAGCTTAGTCTTTAAATTCTCTTGTGGAAGTTACGCTAAATAATAGAATCAGCTGAACAGAAAAGTACCTGTGCAGCTACTGGCACTTGTGGCCTATGGAGAAATACATAAAATGAAGATTATAGAAATTCAGTGGCAGGAGATTCACAAAGAAATTTCTTAGTCAAGTGAGTTTGACCTATTTGTTCTTAGGAGGTTTGGTTTATGGGGACCTTGGGTAAGGAGCATACTGCAAACTCTTGGTATTATCCTCCCAATAGTCATAATAATAGTTTCCCTGGTGTTCTGTATTCTCTCAAAAGTTTTAAATGCTTGCATGCAGCCATCTCTAGAATATCATATGATCTCTCTTCAACTATAATAACAGGAGCTGAAAGAAATCACAACCATGAAGACACCGTAACCTATAAATGACGTGCTGAGACCAGAAACCCAAGATGATGGTAACTGAGTGTAGCGCTAAGGCCCTATGTTTTGGTTATACTCTCACCTAAGTGGCAGCCTGACCAAAAAGGAGGAATTTTTTTAAACAACACTATGGGAGGCCATTGTTTTGGACTAATCCATTGATTTTGGAAGGCAGAATTATCATCAGTATACTGAGAAAATCGGTTCCATAGAAAATATATGGACTTCAACAATTCTTAATCAAATAAGGCTCCTTCAGTTTGGATTTTCGTAGCAACATCTAGTTGGTATAGTTAAGCAAAAGTCAAGTCAGTAAAGGATTGTATCAGTCAAAAATCTCACAAGTAGAAGTTGATGAGAGTAACAATGCCTCAGAACGACTCACCTATAATGAAATGCTGACAGCTATGATGAAGTTGGTAATTAAGATTAAATGTCTTTAAATGCTTTCACAAAGATGCTTTAGATCATCTTTTGAATTTACCAGAAAACAAACTCTTGATTGAATAATCAATAAAAAATGGACTCTTGCAATTTATTTTTAAAGATATGTTTTCCTTACTGAGATTAATGCTGCAACAAAATTGTTTTTTTTATTTTGATTTGTAGTGTGGGTGTTAGGAGTGGCAGGGTGGGAGAATCCAAAAAGCAGCTCCTCCTACAGTGTGAATGCAATAAACGTAAAAGCCCAAGGTTGATTTTTTTTTTGGCATGTACAATATTCTAGACAGTGCATTGATGGGTTTCAACTTTTATACTGACTAAATTGTTCACACCATCAAACGTGACGGGAATTGGATGAAGTCAAGGGAATTGGATGAAGTCAGGGGTAAAAAAAAAAACTGAGAAAGAAGATACATTCAAGAGAAAGAGGAGAGGAGTGAGAAAAGTAAGCAATGCTGTCTTTCTGGTGTTCTGTGATGCACAATATAAGTATGAAGGCAGGACTGCTCTTTCTGCTTTCTCAATTGACCTATATACAGGTAGTTTTGCTTGGCTTGAAATCCTGAGTATCTAAAGGTCTGGAATAACATGCTTCAAAAAAACTGTTCAAAAATAAGTTGAAAATAACGGTGGGAATTCTAAACAAAAGGCTAGCTAATGAAAGGAAAGGGTGAATAGGAAGTCAAATTAAGTATTCAAAATACTTGATATAGGTTGCCATAGAGAAGGCGACATTTAATTTATTAAAGAATAAAAACTAAGCTAAAGGATATTGTCTATTATCTTTGTAATATAAAACATAAAAAAGTTGAGTGATTCACATATGTGAAATGTGGAATTAAATGAGCAAAAAATTAATAGTATTTCAGGGGTCATGATATCCACTTAATATATAAGTTATATCATGAGGTTTCTTGAAATAGTGCTATCTTGAGTAGAAAGAGGTCCCCAAAGGACAATCTTAAAACCCAAATAGTTTCAATCCTTTTGTCCTATCTTTTTGAAATCTAATCTACAGTTAAACATTTTGGCAGGGCTTGATGGCTTATGCCTGTAATCCCAACATTTTGGAAGGCCAAGGTAGGTAGATCACCTGAGCCCAGGAACTGGAAACCAGCCTGGGCAACATGGCAAAACCTCATCTCTATACAAAATACAAAAATTAGCCAGGCACGGTGGTTCGCTCCTATGGTCCCAGCTAGTCAGAAGACAGAGGTGGGAGGGTCACAGGAGCCCAGAAAGTTGAGGCTGCAGTAAGCCTTAATTGTGCCACTGCATTCCAGCCTGAGCAACAAAGTGAGACTCTGTCAAAAAAGAAATAAAAAGGAGACTCCTGAAGATGGTGGTTAGGGGCTTCATATGACTCTAATGATATAACTCTATGTGCCCTATGGGAACCTTCTGCTCTTATCGATGAAATTTCATGTTTATGCCTGCTCCTACATGTGCTGTTATGCATTTCAACTCATCTACCCACTATAGCACCAACTCTGTAGGATCTGTCAAAAACTTACCAAATGTCAAGACTTTGCTCAAATCCAAAAGTTTTCATGGCATAGATGATTTTACATCTGTAGTACTCAAATTGTTATATACTCATGCTTTTAATTAATGCAAAACATTCATGCATTAATTATTTCATTCATTTATTCATTATGTGATTTATTTAGAAAAACATACTACATACTTATGTTAGCAGACTTCAGAGAGAAATTTAAGTGGCACTGGGCTGGAGAAGAAAAACATGAACATAATGACTTAGTTAATATATGCAATATGATAGCAATCATTTAGAACAAAATTGAGGAACAAAATAAAGTATGATCAATTTACTAAAGCAGTCAGGGTATGACATACCAACCCTAGGTGAGCCCCAGTGATCCCTACTTCCTGGTGTACATGCCTTTGTGTAATCCCCTTACTTGAGTGTAGACAGAAACTGCGACTTTCTTCTAACGAAGAGAATATGGCAAAGGTGATATAATGTCACTTCTATGATTACAACACATTCTGCAAGACTCTGTCTTAGCAGACTGGACTGAAAAACTCATCACAAGCCTTGAAGAAGCATGCTGCTATGACATGCATGAACTGCTTATTAAAAGGGCCAAGTGGCATGGAACTGCAGACAGCCTTTAGCTGTTAAGGGTTTCAAACCTCCAATTGCAAGGAACTGAATTCTGCCAACAATCATGTGATCTTGAAAGAGGATTCTGAGCCTCCAGTCAGCTTAGTCTTGAAGGATATCTTGATTTCATCCTGTGAGCAAATCATGGTAGAATTCCTGGTCCACAGGACCCGGGAGATAATAAATGTGTGCTGTTTCTAGCTGCTACATTTGTGGTGATTTGTTACACGGCAATAGAAAACGGATATACAGATGAAGCTAGGAAAAAAAGCTAGGAAAAAAAACTTGAGAAAAGTGAGCTCTGATCTGATCTTAAGAATGACTATTATACAATGAAAGTCTGCAAAGTCTTTATTTAATACATTGGCATAAGCCATTTTAAGTGCCCAGAATGATACACCTGTTCCTCCTCTGGCTCTGGTAAGAGGAGTTGTAAAATAATGGAAATGCTCCTTGTACTTGTTTAAAAAAATGTTGCTTACATGCCTCGGGAAAACACACATATATACACACACACATACAATTGGGAACATTTTGGCCCCCATCTGTGAATTCATTGATCATCCCAAATTGTTTCTGGCTTCCAGATTTAAATCAATGTTGTCTTGCTGACTTACTAAGCAATTAATATAGTATCACCCATGTAATTCAGAAAACAGCTCAGGATCTTCCAACTACATGTATATATCCATCCATCCTTTCTAAGATGCAAAATCTGGCCCCATCATATATTTTCAGATGACATCCATTCACACCAGGTATTGAAATGTTTGTATAGTCTTTCTTAAAGTCCTTAAGGTGGTAGAAAAGAGTCACATTTCACAGTGCAGAAAATCACACACACACACACATACACACACCACACACACACACACACACACACATTTATATTCCATGTGAACTGTTTGTGCCATCATGGCTGCTTCCTGGAAATTCACTCTCTCTCTCTTCTTAAATGTATGACCAAACTTGTTGGCTTTTTTTTCTCCTTCCTAGATTGTCCCTTGGAGAATTTGAATTTTTTTTATTGTTTTGCAGAAAATGTAGTCACTGCGTTCTGATGCTTCAGCAGTTTCTCCAGGTACCTCACCCTGCTCCAGGTGGATAAACAAGGTATTTCTTCTTAATAGATATAATGTAGTCATCAGAAAACCTTGTTTGGACTTACCAATGAATTAACATCTTTGGGCCATTTTGAGTAGCTGCCTTCATTGTGAAAAAATGATCAACTACCCAGACCAAAAAATATTAGTTTAGATCTCCCAAGTCAATCACGTTAAAGCTATAGTTTCCTTATCAGCAAAGTTCCAGTCTCTGCATTACAGTTTTTGAATATTGACTGAGGAGCATTTGCTAGACCAGAGATTATTGTTCTACAGAAATAAATTATTCTTGGAAGAATAACTGTCCAAACTATGTGCTGTGTATGCTTAACCTCTGCTTGATATGTACTTCTGATTTTGACTGGAAATAATAAACTTTCTTTGTAAGTAACAGGTACTTTGGGCAAATCTTCATGTCCCGAAGAGCAAGGAATGTATCCAACACTGACACTGGAAGCTTACTCCTTAGCATTTATAAAGGAGTTTTTAATTACTATAGGTTTTAATAAGTTTGGAATTTTACTCTAATTCATGATTAAATATTAAAGAGTGACCTAGAAGTTCAGGTTGAAGAAGTTAGACTTTAGAAGGAACAAAAGTGAATATAGAGAGATGTTCATAATCAGAGTAGAATAAGAAAGAGAAACTTAAAAAACAAGAAATATTTCTGGAAGAGAGTGAAGACATACTATACTGAAGGAGAAAATGTATAATAGAAATTGCTAGGCCAAATGACAGAGTGTGTGACACTCTCTTTAGCAGTGACACTTTCTCAGCCAGGCAGCCTAAGTTTGAAATCCAACTGTGATGTTTACCGGCTTTGGACCTTGGGCAAGTTTTTCATCTTCCTTGGGATTCAATTTTTCCCATTTTTAAAATGGGCATCTACCTCATAGTGTTGTTTCTGAATTAAATGAGTGCTTATAGCAATGCCTAGAACATTTTAGGTGCTGATAATAGTTGATACCTTTCTAATGAGATCAGAAGTGAGGGGACACAAAAATAATACTAACTGAGAAATTGTTAAAATAGGGCATACAGGAAAGTAGAAGAAAAATGAAGCAGTACAAAGAGAAAGTAGTCCCCTGTTCTTCCTGGAGGAGTGCCATGTACTGGAAGAATTTAATAATAACAACACTTGTCTTCCAGTTGTCATTTTTTTGAGGGGGAGACAAGAAATGTTTTCATAAAAATGGTTGTGGCAAAATATGGTATTGCATTAAAAAATTATAAGGGCATAACCAAACATGAAATTAAGAGAAGATTATTTTCACTTATCAACTGTAAGCAGAAAAAATATGGCAAGGATCAGAGATGTGTAATTTGAAGTTGCAGTTATTAAATCAATATTAGTATGTATGCCTAGATGAAATATTATATTAGAAGGTCCTTTGTATTTTGCAGTCATGTCTCAGTTTTGTGCCAAAAAACATGGACAGTCTTAAAATTTCAAACTGCCTATCTTTGGCCACTCATTTGCATTTTTGGGTTCCTGACAATATTTGCTTAAAGGTGTACTAAGCTGAATTGTGAATTTTAAGGGAAATTACCATGCCATAAAAACAGCCTTGGGACAATGATGAAGAAAGAGTTAGATTGGCGTAAAAGAATGGGTAATAGTACAAATATTAGGTGCTATTGTAATTAAGGGAGAGACGAAAATATCATTCTGGATTTTACAACCTTGACAGTCTTCATCAAAGCAAAGGAATACTGAATTGCTATAAAGATGACCTGGATGACAATGTCTAGTTTCTGTTATATACAGAAAACATTTTCATAGAATTCATTCTAGAAACAAATCTTTATGAGGTCATGATTATCCCAGAGCTCTAAAGTGAAAGCAGAATTGTGTACTCATATGGCAGGAAGAGAGAAGTAAAAAGAGTGGAAAGGCAAAATCCTATGTGAAATTTGGTTTGGGTGCACTTCCATTTTACTTTATTTTTTCTCAAGGCCTTCTATTACTTGATATGATGTGAAAGATCTTTAAATTCAGCAAAAATACAAGAAACAGGCTATGCAAATTATTGTCTCAGTTTTGAAAGATTGCTGAACCTTTTTTTATTAATACTGTGGGAAAATATGCAGTTGTATATTATGGCATACAATAGAGTGATTTGGACTACATCTTTTATCTGGTTCCCTGTTTAAACTTTTTAAAAAATTCCTTTATTCTGTTTATCTGACAGTTGATGGGGTCTAATATGTTTTTATGCCTCCTAAAATTACTTACTCAGATAAGTGACTCCCTCTGCCGAATAGCTCTTGGCTTCTACCTGGTATTAGTACCCAGAAAGATTTCATCTCACACAACAATTACAAATTGCAAATCAAGACCCATCCCAGTCTTTACTTTTGCTCTTCCATTAATGATAAGACCATAAGAAATAGACTATTAGCTAACAGAATATCCGGAGATTGTTTGTTACATATATCCTCCACAACTAGGGATTCAACTTGGTATTACACAGAGCCTAGTGGCTAAAAAGTTCTCAGAAAGAGTTTATGAGTTACACAGTTTTAAATAATTGAATAAGTGTCTTCTCATGAGTTCTTCACTGCACTCAACACAACTTGGCAATCACCCTCCTCTATATGATCAAAAATATTCTGCAGAAGTAGCTTTAAAGAGTGTTTAGAAATTTTGGCCTTGAACTTACTTATTTTTTAATAAATTCTAAATTCATTTCATCATACATCTAAGCAGGGCAATTTGATATTGATTGTTTTCTTTCCAGTGCTTCTCTCCCAAGAATACATGTGCTGTCTCAGTATAAAGAACCTAGATATTTGTCCTAATGCTACACATTTTCATGTTATAGGTACATATAGAATTCCTAAAAATTTATAATATTTTGGTATAAATTTATAAGAAAAAAATCCTCCAAGATCAAATCCAAAATGACCAAGAAAAGATTTGTATCTTTTCAGAAAAATAACTTCCACAAATTAAAAAAAAAGTTTCAAAAAAGATAACAAGGAAAAGAATGTTGAGCTTTCAGGGGTTTCAAAAATGGGAGCAAGTGTGTGATACCTAAGAGGTTTACAGCTATTATTTGGTACAATTGAATTAAAACATAAATAGAAACATTTGTTTTATTAATCTTTCAAATTGAATGTTGCTGTAAGAAAAAAATCAAAGGAAAAATAAAACAATAATTCTGACTACAATTATATTTAAACACATTGAAATTTTTATATATAAAATTCTGAAAATTCCTATCTGGTTAATTCTGTTTAAAACTATATATATTAATCTCAGTAAAATTAGACATATTGGTGGTAAAATTGTACTTGATAAAATGTGTTACTGATTAAAATCAAATAAGATAACTAAATTTTTTCACTATTAATATCTCTAAATTTGATCAAGCAAAATGCACTTAGCCAGAAAATAAAACTGCAAGAGAGAAGTTGTTATAAAATTTGATATAAATCATAAAATTAAAGGAATCTAGTCTTTATAGTACAATTTATGAAAGAAAAACTCAAGTCACATGAAAATAAAGAAATTTAAATATTTTGTCTTCATATTATGGAAAATTATCAAAATGCATTTGTGTTAACTTCAAAAACTGTATCTCAAAATTGACTGTTTATGCACTTATCAAATATTTGCACTCATCAACATGAATTTTGAAAATCCACAAGATCAGAAGATAAGCGAAAAGTTAATCAAAATAATTGGTTCAAAATGATAGAATGAAAATATTTTTTATTTTAACATCTATCCACAAATACTAAAGAAGACTGATTTAGCCATAATTCTTCACATCCATATGTAATTTTAAAAGACCATGATTGTTGTAATTGATAGAGGAAGCATATTTCTGCATGGCTTTATTTCTAGTTTTGAAAGGCTGTTGTCAATTGAAGTGTAATTCTCTTAATTAAGAAAAAAGAAGAAAAAGGAAATGTGACAATGTCAGAGTTATTCTGTTTTAAGATGTGAACAGAGAAAAAATCATTTCAAAGTTTTCTAAACTATAGCTAGCATTATTTTAATATTAGACATTGGAATGATATATATTATAATTCTACACAGGCCTCTAGGTCATGTTTGTTTTTTAGTGACTCTCATTTGAATAAGAGACGAATAAAAGCAATTGAATAGAATCCTGAACAGCCATATAGAACAACCTGAGTGCCAGATCCTCTTTTTTGTTGTTGATCTTATAGTATTTATCTCGTACTGTTTCTGTTCCCTGTGGCTCTTATGCATCACCTGCTAACCATTTGGCCTCATATACGGGCCATCAACTCCTGAATATCCTATTGCCGCTACTGAAAATAAACAAATTTTATAGACTTTCAAATAAATTTACCTTCTATATGTGTTTTTATTTCCGCTGATAGATTCATTTTTGCCTTGACCTTCATATTTCATTTGACATCTGCTTTCCTGGTTTTTTATTACATTTTCATTTTAAGATATAGAAATCGAAGCAAATCTTTGTCATGGATATTGCCATGAATGATTTTGAAATTAGGTATAGATTTTTGACATATAGATAAAATGATGCACAATGGAAGATATGACTGATAGTCAATGATTATTTTTCTTAACTACAATCCAAGGTTACTATAATAATTAATTGAAAGAGTATGTACTAAGGGAGAACACACACTCACACCATGATATCTATGTAAGAGAAAGATATCCATTGCATCACAAATAAAGCAAAGGGTGTTTGTAACAGGGTTTGGGGTGGGTCCACATTTTTTGCTGTGCAAAGAAAACAGAATCATTGCTTTACTCTTTTTTTTTTTTTTTTTTTTGAGATGGAGTCTCGCTGTGTCAGCCCAGGCTGGAGTGCAGTGGCGCCATCTTGTCCCACTGCCAGCTCCGCCTTCCCGGTTCACACCATTCTCCTGCCTCAGCCTCCCAAGTAGCTGGGACTACAGGCGCCCACCACCATGCTTGGCTAATTTTTTGTATTTTTAGTAGAGACGCGGTTTCACCGTGTTAGCCAGGATGGTCTCAAATCTCCTGACCTCATGATCCACCCTCCTCGGCTTCCCAAAGTTCTGGGATTACAGGCATGAGCCACCACACCCGACCCATTGTTTTACTCTTTAAGGCAGTGTATTGAAAGTAGTTAGCAAAACCCCTGTATCATCTACCGCAATCATTGAGAATACGGATGTTTCCCATATATCAAAAGGAGCCTGGAACAAAGATACATAATATATAAATGTTTTATGGCATTCAGTTTGAAAAGTAATGAAGGGCATGTGAACATACAACAACAACAAAAACAAAAGGAACAATTTCTCTCTTTTGGTAATATAAAATCTTTGTTTCTTTTTAATCAAAAGAATCAAAATACAATCTAGTCCCTAAAGCAGATGCACCAAACCTTGACAATCCCTAGAAGAAACCTGGGTGGAACTGAACCTTGATAAATGCACACACACACACACACACACACATTTTTTTGTTTTAGTGTTAAGAGTGAATTTATTCATGCATGTATTCAACAGATATAAATTGAATGCCCCATATGTGTCATCTGCTCTGCTAGGCATGAAAAAATGTTTAGAAATAAATAAAATAGAGTCCCTAGCAAGAGGGAATTCAACATCTGGGAATAAATACATCAACAAATAAATTCTAAAATAATGTAGTATGTGCAGCAATAGAAAAATACAGGTATTAATATGAGAACACTATAGAGAGGCTTCTAATTTAGGTTGATGGTACTAGGGGAGAAGCAAAAAAGACCTGTAAGTGTTGATAACCAAACTGAACTTTAAATAATTCATTCATTTTTTCAGAAAATATTTGTCAAGGGTCTACTACATGCCAGACACTAGTGCTGGCAATAGATCAAGAAACTAAATATTTTAGTGCATGACTTCCATTTACAGTGTACACTCTAGTGGATGAGAATTTAGTGAAGTAAATGGCAGGGGTAGGTATAAGGAGAAATCACAAGGTGAATTATGCTGAGTTTAAAACTTGAGAAAGGTAGAGTGAGAAACTAAGCAGGAGTTGGGGATAGCGGTCATAGTATAGAAAGCCAGTAGCTCATGTTAGTGCTTTGTACTAGTAATTGGAAATGAATTTATTTCTCTCTATATAACTTCTTGCATATATCTTTGTAAAATATTGATTAGCAAGTGTCATAGTTATATTTTTATTTGTGACAAA
Organism: Pongo abelii; assembly: GCF_028885655.2. Taxonomy (NCBI): domain Eukaryota; kingdom Metazoa; phylum Chordata; class Mammalia; order Primates; family Hominidae; genus Pongo; species Pongo abelii. Next base: position 23,157,138 of record NC_071991.2, read on the forward strand.
TGTCTGAGGAATTATATTTAATATGGCAGGCATTATGGGAAAGGCAAATACTGAAGCCAGATAATTTAGGACATTTCTGCATCTCAATATTTAATCTCCACAGACTGTCATCGTCATCTTTAAACAGGTTCTATAAATGAAGCGAAGTATGAGAATTTTGGCTAAGAAGACCAGAACTATATTTAATCATATTATGTTGTATTCTCCCAAGATATGGTATTATTTTATAATTGCAGGATTGAAGAAACCTCACTTAGAGGCCTTTTGCAGTGTTTGAAAGATGACAGGATCTTCTATCATCAAGATTTTACTAAACAGTATAGCAGTTTTCTTCTTATGGCATCATAATATTATGTGACTATTAAGTAAAAAAGAGAGTAATATAAAAAATTTAGATGCTGATCCCTAGACTAGACCAAAATATATTCTGATGTAGTGTTTAAAATGCACTTCCTTTTCTAAAGGCTTTGACGTGTGTGAGCCCAGGATCACATTGCCTAATCTTGTCCCTGGATCAGCTTGGTCATAGCATGTTTAAAGCAGATCAGGCCATACAGCATCTGTTCCAGAAACCTAAGATGTCTGATTGCCATGGAATTACATTCAGACTGTTTGAAGTGTAGCTTTTAATGCAATACAGAAGTCATCGTTCTAAAATGCTACTGTGAGAGGGCAACCATGACTAAGAAACTGTCGAAATGAATTCTGCCTGAGTGCTTTTTAAGTGCAAATAGTTTGAGAATGAAGTGTCTCATAGAGAACAGTACTTCAGAGAGGAGGCACTCAATAAATATTAAACTACAGGAGTCCACACTAAAGTAGTTCTTAACAAGCAATAAATCAACTTCACTCTCACCAAGATCTAATTCTTGCAGACCAAATGTGTATTTGGTGCTATGTACATATATGTAAGTCAAGAGATACTTTTTCAGGTTCAAGGAATTTAAGAATAGGCAAAATAAAAAATAAGGCAAACACACATACAACTAGGGATTGGATAACTGACTTTTCACCAAATCAGTGTTACTTCAGCTTTCCCTTGGAACATGCTCTGCAATGCAAGCTCTGCCTCCTGGGTTCATGCCATTCTCCTGCCTCAGCCTCCCAAGTAGCTGGGACTTCAGGCACCTGCCACCAGGCCCGGCTAATTTTTTTTTTTGTATTTTTAGTAGAGATGGGGTTTAACCATGTTATCTAGGATGGTCTTGATCTCCTGACCTCGTGATCTGCCCGCCTAGGCCTCCCAAAGTGCTGGGATTGTAGGCATGAGGCACCGCGCCTGACCCTATATTTAAGTTTTAAAATAACTTAAAACACTAGTGTGAGGAAAATCATCTCAGTGAGCTGATTTGTTGCCCTTACAAACTCTTTTTGTCCATGGATGAGACAATGAATGCACTAAAAATCTTAATTAACTGATATCCATAATGGATGGACTCCAAGAGTGCCCCTATCTTCCATCTAACAAACATACTCTGATATTCTTCTCTCTGAGATAGACTATGTTATTATCATGTAATTGAATCTTGTCTGGCTTCCACCTCTCTGCCCAAGCCCTTTGGATGGATCCCAAAATCCTTTGCTATAAGTCTCTGTCTCTAAATTCTTCCTGGGTTTCGCAGTATGCAGATAAGCCTGAAGGCTTTCTCCCACCCTTTGCTTAGCCAGCCTCTTGAAATTCTACTTTGCTGGGAGGGGAATTTTTATAGAGAGAATATGAATTGATTTATTAGAAGTAACAAACATTAACTAGGAAAGCAAATAAAATAGAAAGGATAAAATATTTAAAGTGTTGAATCTTTGAAATGTGTAGAGTTTGTTCAAGTGTGAGCAGTGAGTATAAGATGAAATGCCAAAACCACACCAGACACAGTGGCATGGCCTGTAGTCAAACTATGAGGGAGGTTGAGGCAACAGGATTGCTTTGTCCCAGGATTTCAAGGTTGTAGTGCCTATAAATAGGCATGCACTACAGCCTGGGCAACATAGTGAGACCCTCATCCTGGAGAAGAATAAGAGGAAGAATAAGGAGGAGGATCAAAGTCATTCTACATCTACAGAAAGATTGCAACATTATTATAGATTTTAGGAGATTTTATTGATATTATAGATAAAAAAGTTTGCAAAGAAGGGATTTGTATCTTTAGTTGGAGCTATATATTAAAAATGGGATGACTGGTATGCCTTCAATGAGTGGAAATACGTGGATATTTATATTGTCAGGAAAACCTATAATACAACTTAATGGTAGACTGTGTTATTCTCCTTAACTCTAAGTGAAGGCAGGCAAAAATTCTAATTATGTTTAGTAATTGTTTCTTTGAATTTTCACAATGTTAAAAATGCAGCATCCATATAAATATAAATATCAAAAATAGTGTTTTACTCATCCATTTTTATCTGAAAATTATGCTGGCAGTGAAGATGTCATTCGTAACTATAGATCAGGTTTTGTTGGAGGCTTATATCAGATCTTCTTTGGGTAATTTTAATATTTTTTATTTCTTTTAAAACATGTCATGGGTATATATATGGTGTATATATAGGGCGTGTGTGATATTCTGATACAGGCATACACTGTGTAATAATCACATCAGGATAAATGGGTTATTCATCACCTGAAGCATTTATCATTTCTTTGTGTTACAAACATTACGATTATACTCTTTTAGTTATTTTTAAATGTACACTAAATTATTGTTGAATATAATCTGCTTTGGGCTGTAAAATACTAGCTGTTATTCATTTTAACTATATTTTTGTACCCATTAACCACTTCCGCCCCTCCCCAATACACTCCCCAGTCTGGTAACCATCATTCTGCTTGCTCTCTCCATTAGTTCAATTGTTTTACTTTTTAGCTGCTACAAATTGTGAAAATAAGCAAAATTAATCTCTCTGCCTGGTTCATCTTACTTAATATAATGTCCTCTAGTTCCATTCTAGTTCCATGTTCCATTTTACTTGATATGATGTCCTCTAGTTGCATTCTAGTTCCATGTTGTTGTAAATGACAAGATGTCATTCTTTTTATGGCTCAATAGTACTCCATTGTATATACGTACAACATTTTCTTATCCATTTGTCTGTTGACAGATAATTAGGTTCCTTCCAAATATTGGTTATTGTGAATAGTGCTGCAGTTAAGATGGGAGTGCAGATACCACATCAATATACTGAGGTCCTATCTTTTGGGTAAATACCTAGAAGTGGAATTGCTGGGTCATATGGTAGTTCAATTTTGAGTTTTGTCTGGAACCTCCGTACTGTTCTCCATAATGGTCGCACTAACTCACATTCCCAATGCACTTCCTTTTCTAAATTTACATTCAAAATACAGCAATTCCAAATCCTCAAGAGCGTTCATTATTGCCTGCCTTTTGGATAAAAGTTATTTTAACTGGAATGAAATGATATCTCATTGTAGTTTTTATTTGCATTTCTCTGATGACCAATGTTGTTGAGCACCTTGTTACATACCTGTTTACAATTTGTATGTCTTCTTTTGAGAAATGTCTATTCAGATCTTTTGCCCATTTTTAATCAGATTATTAGATTTGTTCCTATTGAGATTTTTGAGCTACTTTTGTATTCTGCATATTAATCCCATGTCATATGGATAGTCTGAAATATTTTTTCCTATTCTTTGGGTTGTCTCTTCACCTTGCTGCTCGTTTCCTCTGCTGTGCAGAAGCTTTTTAACTTGGTGGGATCCCATTTGTTCATTTTGCGTTGATTGTCTGTGATGGCTCATGAAAGATTTGCCTAGACCAATGTCTGCAAGAGTTTCTCCAGTGTTTTCTCTTAGTAATTCCATAGTTTGAGGTTTTATATTTGTCTTTAATCCATTTTTATTTGATTTTTATATATGATAATATATCATATTTATATATGATATATTATCATATATATAAATATGATATATTATCATATATCATATTTATATATATGATAATAGTGGTCTAGTTTCATTATTCTGCATATAGATATCCGTTTTCCCAGCATTGTTTATAAATGAACTATCCTTTCCACAATGTGTGCTCTTGGCACCTTTGTTGAAAAGCAGTTGGCTAAAAATGTGTGGACTTATTTCTGAGTTCTCTATTCTGTTCCATTGGTCTATGTGTCTGTTTCAAGCCAGTACCCTATTGCTTTGGTTACAGTAGCTGTGTAGTGTAATTTGAAGTCAGGTAATGTGATTCTCTAATTTTGTTATTTTGCTTAGGATACGTTGGCTCTTCTGGGTCTGCTGTGGTTCCTTATACATCTTAGGATTGTTTTTATGTGAAGAATGTCATTTGTATTTTGATAGGGATTACATTGAATCTGCAGAATGCTTTAGGTAGGGTGGACATTTTAACAAGATTTATTCTTCTGATCCACGAACATGGAATATCTTTCCATTTCTTTGTATTCTCTTCATTTTCTTGATTCAGTGTTTCATAATTTCATTATACCCATCTTTCACTGGTTTAGTTTGTGCCTAGATATTTTATTTTATTTGCAGGTATTGTAAATGATATTACTTTATTGATTTTTCAGACTGTTTGCTGTTGACATATAGAAATGCTACTGGTTTTTGCTGGTTGATACTGTATCCTGGAACTTTACTGAATTTACGTATCAATTCAAATAGTGTTTTGATAGAGTCCTTAGGTTTTTCAAAATATAATATCATACCATTGCAAACAATGATAATTTGACCTCTTGACTTGTCTGATTACTTTAGCTAAATCTTCCAGTACTATGTTGAATAGCAGTGATGAAAATGGACATCCTTGTCATTTTCCAGATCTTTGAGGAGAGGCTTTCAATTTATCCTCATTCAATATGATACCAGCTGTGAGTCTGTCATATGTAGTAGTTATTGTTTGGTGCATGTTCCTTGTATACCCAGCTTTTTAGGGGTTTTATCCTGAAGGGATGTTGAATTTTATCAAATGATTTTTCAACATCAATGGAAATTATCTTATAGTTTTATTCTGTACTCTTTCGATCTGATTCCTGGACTTGCCTATGTCGAGTCATCCTTGCTTGGATCTTTGGGATAAATCCCACTTAGTCATGATTAATGATCTTTTTAATGTGTTTTTGAATTCAGTTTGCTGGTATTTGGCTGAGAATTTTTGCATCAATGTTCATTAGGGATATTGGAGTTTTCTCTTCTTTTCTTTGTCTGGTTTTGGTATCAGGATAGTACTGGCCTCTTAGAATGAGTTTGGAAGGATTTCCTCTTCCTCTATTTTTTGGAATAGTTTGAGTAAGATTGGTATTGGTTCTTCTTTACATGTTGGATAAAGTTCAGCAGTGAAGCCATAGAGACCCTAGCTTTTATCTTCTTGGAGACTTTTCTTATGGCTTTGCTCTAATTACTTCTTGGTCTATTCAGGTGTTTTTATTTTGTTTTGTTTTGTTTTTTGAGACGGAGTCTTGCTCTGTTGCCAGGCTGGAGTGTAGTGGCACGATTTCAGCTCACTGCAACCTCTGCCTCCTGGGCTCAAATTTGAGACGGAGTCTTGCTCTGTTGCCAGGCTGGAGTGTAGTGGCATGATTTCAGCTCACTGCAACCTCTGCCTCCTGGGCTCAAACAATTATCCTGCCTCAGCCTCCTGAGTAGTTGGGGTTACAGGCATGTGCCATGACATCCGGCTAATTTTTGTATTTTTAGTAGAGATGGGGTTTCACCATGTTGGCCAGGCTGGTCTCGAACTCCTGACCTCAGGTAATCTGCCGACTCGGCCTCCCAAATTGCTAGGACTACAAGTGTGAGCCACCACGCCTGGCCCTATTTAGGTTTTGAAGCTCTTCATAGCTCAATCTTTGTAAATTGTTTGTATGTATCTAGGAATTTATCCATTTCTTCCAGATTTTCTAATTTATTGGCACATATTTGCTCATGGTATCCTCTAATGGTCCTTTGAATTTCTGTGGTATCAGTTGCAATGTCTCCTTTTCCATTTCTGATTTTATTGATTTGGATCTTCTGTCTTTCTTTCTTAGTCTGGCTAAAGATAGTTGATTTTGTTTATTTTTCAAAACAACAAATTTTCATATATATATACATATATGTTCATTTCAGTGTTGCTTTTATCTGCTCTAATCTTCATTATTTCTTCTAATTTTGGATTTGGTTTGCACTTGCTTTTCTAGTTATTTAATATGCATCATTCTGTTGTTTATTTGAAATTTCTCTACTTTTTATAAACTTTCCTCTTTCCAATAGTTTTTCATATGTTGTTCTTCCACTCTTATTTGTTTCAATAAATTTTTCAAGTTTCTTTTTAATTTCTTTATTGACCAACTGGTCATTTGGAAGTATATTATTTAATATCCTTGTGTATAGTTTCCAAAGTTTCTCTTGTTATTGATTTCTAGTTTTATCCTTTGTGTTCAGAGAAGATACTTAATATTATTCCATTTTTTTTGAATTTTTTAAACTTGTTTTGTGGCTTAACATATGTAATATCCTTGAGAATGATTCATGAACTGAGGAGAAGGATGTTTATTCTGTAACCATTGAATGAAATGTTCTCTAAGTATTAGGGCCCTTTGTTCTACAGTGCAGATTGTCTGTTGTTTCTTTGTTAATTTTCTGTTCGGATGATCTGTCCATTGCTGAACGTGGGATGCTGAGGTCTCCTAGTATTATGGTATTGGGGTCTCTCTCTTTCACTCTAATAATTTTGCTTTGTAAATCTGGGTGCTCTAGTATTGGGTACATATGTATTTAAAATTATCATATTCTCTTGCTGAATTGATTATTTTATCATTATATAATGACTGTATTTGTCTCTTTTTATAGGTTTTGCCTTGAAATCTATTTTGTCTGACATAAGTATAGCTATTTCTACTCTTTTATTATTTCTATTTGCATGAAATATCTTTTTTCCATCCCTTTCAGTCTGTGTGCCTTTATAGGTAAAATGTCTTTCCTGCAGACAATAGATCATTAAGTCTTTTTTAGAAATCTATTCAGCCAGTTTTTTTTTTTTTGATTGAAAAGTTTCTTCCATTTTACATTCCATGTTATTATTGATGAGTAAGGACCTACTCCTGATATTTTGTTATTTGTTTTCTGGTTGTTTTGGCCTTCTCTTTCTTCTCTCTTTCCTTCCTATCTTCCTTTTTGTGAAGGTAGTTTTCATTGATGGTGCATTTTAATTTCTGCCTCTTTATTTTTTGTGTATGTATTGTAGATTTTTTTTATTTGAGGTTACCATGAGGTTTGCAAATAACATATTATATAAACCGTTATTTTCAACTGATGACAACTTAACACTAATTGCAAAAACAAACACAAGCAAAGAGATTAGTAATAAAAACTATTCACTTTAACTTCATACCCTCACATTTTAACTTTTTGTTTTTTCTATTTAAATATTTTCATACTGTCTTTGTCTTGAAGATTATTGTAGTTATTATTTTTATAGCTTCATCTTTTAGTCTTTCTACTCAAGATATGATTAGTTTGCACACCATAATTACAGTGTTATCATAGTGTATGTTTGTCTGTGTACTTACTATTACCAGTGAGTACTATAACTTCAGATGATTTCTTATTACTCATTATTGTCCTTTTCAGGAAATATTATTTCCAATTGAAAAACTCCCATTAGCATTTCTTGTAGGACAGATCTGGTGTTGATAAAATGCTTCAGCTTTTGTTTGTCTGGAAAAGTATTTCTCCTTCATGTTTGATGGATATTTTCACTGGATATACTATTCTAGGTTAAAAGATTTTTTCCTTTAACATTTTAAATATGCCATGCCACTCTTTCCTGGCCTCTAAGGTTTCCACTGAGAAGTCTGCTGTCAGACATAATGGAGATACTTTGTTTTTTCTTTCCTCTTGCTGCTTTAGGACCCTTTCTTTATCCTTGTGTTTTGGGAGTTTGATTATTAAATACCTGGAAGTAGTCTTAGTTGGGTTAAATCTGCATCATGTTCTACAAACTTCTTGTAGTTGATTATTGACATATTTCTCTAGGTTGTGAAAGTTTTCTGTTTTTATCCATTTGAATAAACTTTCTACCTCTATCTCTATATCTACCTCCTCTTTAAGGCCAATTACTCTTAGATTTGTCCTTTTGGTGCTATTTCCTAAATCATGTAGACATGCTTCATTCTTTTTTGTTCTTTTTTTTGTATCCTCTGACTGTGTATTTTCAAATAGCCTTTCCTCAAGTTAGATAATTATTTCTTCTCCTTGATAAATTCTGCTGTTGAGATATTCTGATGCATTCTTCAGTATGTCAGTTAAATTTTTCATTTTCAGAATTTCTGTTTGATTTTTAACAATTATGTTGATCTTTTTGTTAAATTTATCTGATAAGATTCTTAATTCCTTCACTGTGTTATCAGGAATTTCACTGAGCTTCCTCAAAACAGCTATTTTGAATTATCTGTCTGAAAGTTCACATATCTCTGTCAGTCTGTGATTGGTCACTGGTGCCTTACTTAGTGTGGTGAGATCATGTCTTTCTGGATGTTCTTGATGCTTGTGGGTGTCCATCAATGTCTGGGCATTGAAGAGTTAGGTATTTATTATAGTCTTCACAGTCTGCACTTGTTTGTACCTGTCCTACTTGAGAAGGCTTTTCAAGTATTCAAAGAGAATTGAGTGTTGTGATGTAAGTCTGGTCACTGCAGCCATATCACCCACAAGGGGCACCCCAAGACCAGCAACATTTTGACTCTTACAGACTTGTAGAGGTACTCTCTTGGTGGTCTTGAGTAAGATCTGGGAGAATTCCCTGGATTAGCACTTAGAGGCTCTTGTTCTTGTCCCCTACTTTCCTCACAAGCAAACAGAGTCTCTCTTTTTATGCTGAGCTTCCTAGAGTTGACCCAGAAGGGTAATACAAGCATCCCAATGACCACTAGCATTGGTACTATTCTGAGTCAGACCTGAAGCCAGCACAGCACTGGGTTTCACTCAAGTCCCACTGCCAATATTCACTCACAAATCAAGCACTGTTCACTCAGCAGTTGAATCCAGCCAGAATTGCGTCCTTTCCTTAATAGCGGTGAGCCCCCCCTTGGCTCAGGGCAGGTCTAAAAATGGCACCTGAGAGTGAGGGACTGTAATTGGGAACCTTAGGAATCTACTTAGTCCTGTATTCTACTGAAGCTGCACTGGCACCCAAACAACAAGACAAATTTCTTCTCTCTCTTCTCTCTCCTTTCCTGATGCAGAATGAGTCTCTTCCTGCCCCAAGCCCATCATGAGAGCTATCTCGATACTGCTGATGTTTATTCAAGGCCAAAGGGCTCTTCACTTAGCTTGTAGTAAATGCTGCCATGACTAGGTCTCTTTCTTTAGGATAGTAGGCTCCCCACTTGTCCAGGGAAGATCAAGAAATGTCATTCAGAAACCAAGGTCTAGAATCATAGACCTTAGGATCCCACTTGGTGGGAAAGGGTTGTTGTCAGCAATTGGACACTGTTGTTTTTTTTTAATCCTGTTTCCTTGATATAATGTTAAAGCCAGGTACTTTGATCACTCACCTGATTTTTGATTCTTACAAAGGTGATTTCTTGTATGAAGAGTTGTTCAATTTGGTGTTCCTGCATTGAGGGGGTGAGTGTGGGAGAAGAATGATCACTGAGGATTCTATTTGGTTCCCTAACTAAAGGCAATATTTCTCTTGTAGAATTAGAGATTTTCTCCTGTTAAGGCTCTGGATTCCCTCAGTTCACATATTTTCTTTTCATGAAAATGATGATATAATATATGTGATTTTAGTTCATTATTTAAAATTACAAGAAGTTTAAAAAATAATGTTCTTTTACTTTAATTTCTCTTCAAATGTAAAAATGAATGCTTAAGTGACATGTGGTAACAAAGAACATCTAGATGTTGATTTCTAAATGCTGTTCAGCAATAAAAACAATCAAGAATCCCTGAAAAAGTGTTTGAGCCTCTTAAGACTGAGCTAGAGATAATACAAAATGAATCTATGGTAGTATATATAGTAGTATATATAGTGTAGTGCCCGGAAGTATAAAAGTATAAAAAAGAAGGAGGAGGAGAACAGTGACTAAAAAGAAGTACAAGGAGACATGTTAAAATGATGTAAGAGCAAATCTAAAAGACTTAGCAATTACCAAAAAGGCAGCAATTTTAGCAACAAAATAAATATAATATTAAATTATATAGCCCTAAGATAAAGTGAATACTCTTAAATTTAGAATGATTAAAAATAAGTGAGGAAATTGAAGAGGACACACACAAAAAAATGGAAATACATGCCATGTTCATGGATTATAAGAATCAATATTGTTAAAATGGATATAGTACCCAATGTGACCTATGGGTTCAATGCAATCTCTATCAAAATAACAATTATATTCTTTTTTTTGAGACAGAGTCTCACTCTATTGCCCAGGCTGGAGTGCAGAGGTGCCATCTTGGCTCACTGCAACTTCCATCTTCTGGGTTCAAGCAATTCTCCTGCCTCAGCCTCCCAAGTAGCTGGGATTACAGGTTTCTGCCACCATGCATGACTAATTTTTGTATTTTTGGTAGAGACAGGTTTCACCAGGTTGGTCAGGCTGGTCTCAAACTCCTGACCTTTAGTGATCTGCCTACTTCAGCCTCCCAAAGTACAGGGATTGCAGGTATGAGCCACTGCATCTGGCCAACAATAACATTCTTCACAGAAATAGCAAAAGCAATTATAAAATTTGTATAGAACCACATAAGGTCTCAAATAGCCAAAGCAATCCTGAACAAAAGGATTAAGCTGGAAGCATAATATTGCCTGACCTCAAAATGTACTACAAAGCTATAGTTGTCAAAACAGCATGGTACTGACATAAACACTGACACATAGACCAAGGAAACAGAGTAGAGAACCCAGAAATAAATTCAAGTATTTACAGCAAACTGATTTTCAACACAGGCACCAAGGACTTACATTGGGGAAAGAATAGTCTCTTCAATAACTTGCACTGAGAAAACCGTATACAGAAGAAAGAAACAATATGCCTATTTCTCACCATGTGAAAAAAAAACTCAAATGTATCCAAGAACTAAATATAAGACTGAAATTATAAAACTACTACTGTGAAACAGGGAAAAAGCTTCAGGAGTTTGATCTGGGCAAAGCTTTTATGAATAAAACCTCAAAAGCACAGGCAGAAAAAGTAAAAATGGACAAATGAGATTAAATCAAACTAAAAATCTACACAGCAAAATAAACAGTCATGAATAGACAACCTACAGAATGGGAAGAAATATTTGCAAACCATTAATTTGACAATGAATTAATATTCAGAATGTATAAGGAACTCAGCTCAACAGCAATAAAACAAATAACCTAATTTAATATGCTCAAATAATCTTAGTAGATATTTCTCAAAAAATAGACAAACAAAAAATACTTTATTGCTAATATAGGCCAACAAGCATCAAAGTCTTCCACAGTCTTTTTCTTGTTTGTCTCCCATAAGCAATTCTTACAAGTCTAGGGGTGATAAATTTCCTCAGCTTTTGTTTGTCTGGGAAAGACTTTATTCTTTTTTAGCTTATGAAGGATAACTTTTGTGGGTATAGTATCCTTGGCTGACAGTTTTCTTTTTCTTTTTTTTTCTTTTCTTTCAGAAGTTTGAATATAACATTCTATTCCCTCCTGGCCTGTAATATTTCTGATGAGACATCCACTGTTAGTCTGATGGGTGTTTTCATATAAATGACTAGATATTTTTCTTTTTCTGTTTTTAAAATGCTCTCTTTGCCTTTGGTTTTTACCAGTTAGACTTGTAGTGTACTATGGAGAAGACTCTTTTGAACTGAATCTCTTTAGGGTTCTCTGAGCTTCCTGTATGTGTATGTGTAAATCTCTTGCTAGATTTGGGAAGTTTTTAGCTATTATTTTGTTAAATACATTTTCTAACCCTTTTAGTTTCTGTTCACTTTCTGGGACACCAAAAATTTGAATATTGGGTCACTTTATGGTGCTCCATATGTCATGCAGGCTTTGTTAATACTTTTTATTTTATTTTATTTTTATGTGACTTAATTTTTTTAAACCTGGCTTCAAGTTCTGAGATTCTTTTTTTCTGCTCGATCTGTGTATTATTGAAGCCTTCAAATGTATTTTGTATTTCATTCGATAAATTCTTCAGTTGCAGAATTTCTGTTTGGTCCTCTTTGGTGATATCCATCTCTTTGGTAAATTGTTCATTCATACCCTGAATTGTTTCTCTGATTTCTTTGTATTGTTCATCTGAGTTATTTCTCTTGTATCTCAATGAGCTTCTTTAAAACCATTATTGTGAATTCTTTTTCTGGGATTTCATAAATTTCTTTATCATTGGAATCTTGCTGGAGAATTTTTGTGCTCCTTTGCAGGTGTCATATGTCCTTGCTTTCTCTTGTCCCTGTGTTTCTTGTGTCCTTACATTTATTTCCGTGCATCTCATAATGGTTGCTTCTTACAATTTTTTAAACTTGTTTTTGTAGGCAAGAATTTTTTTCTGAAGATGTATATATGTTGTTGGTTAAATAGGGTGGTTTGGCTTAAATTCTGGGTATGTGCAGTACTGTAGTATCTATATGATTTCCTTGGCAATAAACAGAATCAGTAGTGTGTGATTTTTCTCAGCAGGGTGCAGTTGTCAGTGAGGGCTTTGGTGAAGTTTTGCTAGTGATAGAGATGTTAGATAGGCTAATAATCCTCAGGCCTCAGTGGGACAACTGGTGTAATGAGCTTGCCTGTCCCTGGGACCCAGGGCAGAATACTCTGGCACTGGTGTGAGTGGGTTCAGGAAGGCTGATTTGTTGGCCTTTGGGCAGCTTGCTCAGGTGCTGGCAGTGGCTGGCCAGGTGGGTGAGTAGATCCTTAGGTCCCAGGTCAGTGAGTGTGGCAGGAGCAATGACAGTGGTAGTGGCAGGGCAACCTCTGGCTCCCAAGCAGTCTGCACTAGTGTTGGCATTATCTGCAATGTGCTGGGGTCAGCCAGTCCCTGGGGCCATATGTGGCACATGTGGGTGGGTTCCAGCTGTAGTAGTAGCAGGTTGGGTGGGCCCATCTTCAGTCCTCTGGGTGGAGTGCTCAGGTGCCAACTGTAGTGGATGGAGCAGGGTTATCCCCAGTCCCCTAGATGGTGTGCTCTGGCACTGAGGGGGGTGAAACCAGGCTAGATGCGCCTGTCATCAGGCCCCCTGATGGTTCATGTGATTGCTAGCTGTGGTAGGCATGGGTGGAGTGATTACCAGGCCCTCAGGAGAATGCTTGGCTGGAAGAGTCAGCAGCTACACTGTGGCCATGTTGCTGTGGAGGGTACAGTTGCTTTCAGTAGCAGCAGCCATAAACAAGTAGCTAGGGAGTGCATGCTTTGGTTCCATGTAGTGGCTGCAAGCCAGTTACCTTGTTCTCAGGATGCATGTAAATGCATGGCAAACCTGCTACTGGGGGCAATAAGGTCACTGCCAACCGTTCATGCTTTGGACCTGATGGCAGCAGCCAGCCGCAGTGCCCAGCTTTGGGTGGGGGATATCAATGGGTTTTCAGGGATATGGACATACAGGAACTGTTGGGCCCAGGGCAGGATGCAGTCTAGTGGGGACTTAGCTCTTAAAAGGGCACCTTGCTGTTTAGGACTCCAGGGTGTGTGGAATCCAGCATGAATTCCCTCTCTGGAGCAATGTCATTGCATGGTTTCTAGGCAGCTCTCTTTGTTAGTCTCAGGACCTGCATGAGTTGAAGGGCTCTGGCTGTGGCTAACATTGCAGGAGTCCCTGGTGAGAATGTGAACCAGTGGGGATCACTCACTTACCCTTTTCCCACACTGGGGAGCCTCTATATGCTCTCAGCCAGTCGCAGTCGAGTAGGCTGCCTAGCTTCTCTTTTTCTTTGCTCTGGGTGTTTCCTGTCACTTCTCTGATGAAGTCCAGCATTCTCTCTTAAGTGTGATCTATTCTAAGTGTGATTATCCACTCATTATCTTGACTTTTCTGTGTTGGGGAGGTGAACCCTAGATGCCTCTAGTGAGCCATCTTCAAGCTCCTCCTTATGAAATGTATTTCTGAAATAGTGACATGAAAGTTAAAATTATTTACTGAGCAATAAGCTATAAAGTGGATGTTATGTTAGCAAGCATGAAAACAACATTAACGTTTTTGTATATCTCCACTGGAACTGTTGATTGACCAGGCACATTATCAATGAACAGTAATATTTTGAAAGAAATCTTTTCTTTTACCTGCACAAAAATTATCATCAGTGGGCTTAAAATATCCAGTAAACCTTTCTATAAACAGATGTGCTGTCATCCAGGCTTTGTTGTTTCATTTGCAGTGCACAAGCAGAGTAGATGTAGCATAATTCTTAAGGGCCCTAGAATTTTCATAATGGTAAATGAACATTGGCTTCAATTTAAATTCACCAGGTGAATTAGCCTCTAACAGGTGAGTCAACCTGTCCTTTGATGCTTTGAAGCCAGGCATTGACTAGTCCTCTTCAGATATGAAAGTCTTAGATGGTATTTTCTTTTGAAAGAAAGCTGCTCTGCCTACCATGAAAACCTGTTATTTAGTGTAGCCACATTTATCAGTTATATTACATAGATCTTCCACATAACTTGCTACAGCTTCTACATCAGCACTCGCTGCTTTGTCTTGCACTTCTATGTTATGGAGACAGCTTCTTTTTTGAAACCTCTTAAAGCAACCTCTGCTAGCTTTCAACTCTTCTTCTGGTGCTTCCTCATCTCCCTCTACCTACACAGAACTGAAGAGAGTTAGGGCATTGCTCTGGATTAGGCTTTGACTTAAGAGAATGTTGTGGCTGGCTTGATTTATCCAGACCACTAAAACTTTCTCCATATCAAAATAAGGCTACTTCACTTTCTTATCATTTGTGTGTTTACTGGAGTAGCATTTTTAATTTCCTTCAAAAACTTTTCCTTTGTATTCCTAACTTACCTGTTTGGCATAAGAGGACTAGCATTCCACCTCCCATGGCTTTCAACGTGCCTTTCTCGCTAAGCTTATTCGTTTCTAGCTTTTGACTTAAAGTGAGAGTCATGTGACTCTTCCTTTCACTTGAACACACGGAGGCCATTGTTGGGTTACTTATTGGCCTAATTTCAATATTATTGTGTCTCAGAGACACCTGAGGAGAGGGAGTGAGAATGGGAAATAGCTGGTCAGTGGAGGAGTTGGAACACACGCATTTATTGAATGAGTGTGCTGTTTTATATGGATGCAGTTTGTGGCTCCCCAAAACCATTACAATAGTAACATCAAAGATCACTGATTACAGATTATTATAACAGATATAATTATAATGAAAAGTTTGAAGTATTTTTATAATTACCAAAATGTGACACAGGGACAAAAAATGATAATATGCTATCAAAAAGGGACACCGATAGACTTGCACAACACAGGGCTGCCACACATTTTCAATTTTAAAAAATGCAACATCTGCAAAGCACAAAATAGTGAAGTGCAACAAACTGTGATATACCTGTACATTGTTGATGGAAATGTAAATTACATAAACAAACAAAAGAGAACTACCATATGATCCAGTACACCAACTATTGGTTATATATCCAAACAAAAGGAATTCAATATAAGATATCTGGTGCACACTCCTAAGTTTATTGCAGCACTATTCACAATAACCAAGATGTGGACTCAATCTAAGCATCCACTAATAGATGGGTAAAGAAACTATGTGTATGTGGGTAAAGAAACTATGTATATATATATGTCATTTTGTTCAATGAAATAAGCCAGGTGTAGAAAGACAAATACTGCATGATTGCAGTCATATGTGGAAGCTAAATAAGTTGATCTCATAGAAGTAGAAAGTAGAATACTGGTAACTAGAGGCTGAGAAATGTAGGGGATGGGGATGGATTGGTTAATGGATAAAACATTACAGCTAGATAACAAGAATAAGTTCTAGTATTCTATAATACTGTAGAGTGACTATAGTTAAAACAATTTCTTCTATATTTTCAAATAGCTAGAGGATTTGTAATGTCCCCAACCTAAATAAATTATTATTGTTTGAGGTAATTGGTATTCTGATTACCCTGATTAGGTCATTACACATTGTATACAGAAAGAAACATCACATCATAACCCATAAATATACACACGTATTATGTGTCAATTAAAAATATTCTAAATGTTTTAATTAATTACATGGAGGAGAATATACAATTCTTCCTTACTTAAAAATTTTACTTAATAAATATAGAAAGGTGAAGAAAATAGAAATCACCACTAAGCAAACAACACAATAATTTCTGCATGATATATTAGCATTTTAAAATTACTGAGTCAAAAAATTAGAGATAAATAAATTTTTCTAGTGTTAGGGTTCTTCTCCCAAAGTATTAACTAATTATAAAAAGAAAAAATAATATTACAGTGAAAAAATCTGGCAAACACCACCTGAACCCAGTGTTTAAGCTATCACCAGTAATAAGACATATCAGCATTATGTAGTTTCTGATATGATGCACTGAGAGGGGCATATCACATTTATGGTATTATTTTCCACAAACCCATGATCTCAAGTGAATCATGAGAAGACATCAAAGTCAAATAAAGGGATGCATCACAAAACATTTGGCCAATAATTTACAAAACTCTCACGGTTTTGAGAGACAAGGAAAGTGAGAAAAAGCCACATTTTGAAGAAGACTAAAATGGCATAATAGTTAAATGTAATGTGGTAATCTGGATTCGATCATGAAACAGAAAAAGGATAATTTCAGAAAACATGGTAAAATATGAATCAAGTCTATGGTTTAGTTAATAGTATTTTACCAATGTTTAGCTTAGTTTTTACAGTATTACAATGGTTATGTAAAATCCTAACATCACTGGAAGCTAAGATGAAGTTATTCATGAAATCTTTGCATTATCTTTTCAATTTCTCAAACAAATGTGCAAATTTAAAATTAGTTTAATTTTTTTTTTTTTTTTTGAGACGGAGTCTTACTTTGTTGCCCAGGCTGGAGTGCAGTGGTGTGATCTCAGCTCACTGCAAGCTCTGCCTCCTGGGTTCACACCATTCTCCTGCTCAGCCTCCTTTTCTAAATAAAAAGGAATGCATGTTTTTCTTCATGATATTTAATTGCGGTTTTTGCCTTATGGCAAAACTGCACCAACCTAAAATATTACATCTGCACCAACCTAAGTAGAGAGATTATTTGGGCCAAATTTAAGAATTGCAACCCCAGGAAACAGATTCAAGTCACCCTGAATATATACTCCAATGAATAGCAGTTACAAGTGAATTTTTAAAGGCAAAAAAAAAAAAAAAAAAAAAAAAAAGAGAGAGAGACAAGGAGTGGACTGAGGCAAAGATGTTTGCCAGGAAATCTCTTTGGTTTACAGAAATAATATTGTTTGGTGATTGACTATCCATCGTTAAAATCTGGGTGTGGGTTAGGGGGTTCGGTGAAATTTTTTTTTTTTTTTGAGACGGAGTCTCGCTCTGTCGCTCAGGCTGGAGTGCAGTGGCACAATCTTGGCTCACTGCAACCTTTGCCTCTCAAGTTCAAGTGATTCTCCTGCCTCAGTCTCCCAAGTAGCTGGGACTACAGGCCCCTGCCACCACACCTGGCTAATTTTTGTATTTTTAGTAGAGATGGGGTTTCACCATGTTGACCAGGCTGGTCTCGATCTCCTGACTTCAGGCAATCCACCTGCCTTGGCTACCCAAAGTGCTGGGATTACAGGTGTGACCCAACCGAGCCCGCCCTGGTGTGATATTTACTAGGTTAATTTGTAGCTACTTTTTTAAAAAAAAATTATTATTATTGTACTTTAAGTTTTAGGGTACATGTGCACAATGTGCAGGTTTGTTACATATGTATACATGTGCCATGTTGGTGTGCTGCACCCATTAACTTGTCATTTAGCATTAGGTATATCTCCTAATGCTATCCCTCCCCACTCTCCCCACCCCACAACACGCCCCAGTGTGTGATATTTCCCTTCCTGTGTCCATGTGTTCTCATTGTTCAATTCCCACCAATGAGTGGGAACAGGGATGTTTGGTTTTTCTCTTGCGATAGTTTGCTGAGAATGATGGTTTCCAGCTTCATCCATGTCCCTACAAAGGACATGAACTCATCATTTTTTATGGCTGCATAGTATTCCATGGTGTATATGTGTCACATTTTCTTAATCCAGTCTATCACTGTTGGACATTTAGGTTGGTTCCAAGTCTTTGCTATTGTGAATAGTGCCACAATAAACATACGTGTGCATGTGTCTTTATAGCAGCATGATTTATAATCCTTTGGGTATATACCCAGTAATGGGATGGCTGGGTCAAATGGTATTTCTAGTTCTAGATCCCTGAGGAATCGCCACACTGTCTTCCAAAATGGTTGAACCAGTTTACAGTCCCACCAACAGTGTGGAAGTGTTCCTATTTCTCCACATCCTCTCCAGCACCTGTTGTTTCCTGACTTTTGAATGATCACCATTCTAACTGGTGTGAGATGGTATCTCATTGTGGTTTTGATTTGCATTTCTCTGATGGCCAGTGATGATGAGCATATTTTCATGTGTTTTTTGGCTGCATAAATGTCTTCTTTTGAGAAGTGTCTGTTCATGTCCTTTGCCCACTTTTTGATGGGGCTGTTTGTTTTTTTCTTGTAAATTTGTTTGAGTTCTTTGTAGATTCTGGATATTAGCCCTTTGTTGGATGAGTAGGTTGGGAAAATTTTCTCCCATTCTTTAGGTTGCCTGTTCACTCTGATGGTGGTTTCTTTTGCTGTGCAGAAGCTCTTTAGTTTAATTAGATCCCTTTTGTCAATTTTGGCTTTTGTTGCCATTGCTTTTGGTGTTTTAGACATGAAGTCCTTGCCCATGCCTATGTCCTGAATGGTATTACCTAGGTTTTCTTCTAGGGTTTTTATGGTTTTAGGCCTAACATTTAAGTCTTTAATCCATCTTGAATTAATTTTTGTATAAGGTGTAAGGAAGGGATCCAGTTTCAGCTTTCTACATATGGCTAGCCAGTTTTCCCAGCACCATTTATTAAATAGGGAATCCTTTCCCCATTGCTTGTTTTTGTCAGGTTTGTCAAAGATCAGATGGTTGTAGATCTGTGGCATTATTTCTGAGGGCTCTGTTCTGTTCCATTGATCTATATCTCTGTTTTGGTACCAGTGCCATGCTGTTTTGGTTACTGTAGCCTTGTAGTATAGTTTGAAGTCAGGTAGCATGATGCCTCCAGCTTTGTTCTTTTGGCTTAGGATTGACTTGGAAATGCGGGCTCTTTTTTGGTTCCATCTGAACTTTAAAGTAATTTTTTCCAATTCTGTGAAGAAAGTCATTGGTAGCTTGATGGAGATGGCATTGAATCTATAAATTACCTTGGGCAGAATGGCCATTTTCATGATATTGATTCTTCCTACCCATGAGCATGGAATGTTCTTCCATTTGTTTGTATCCTCTTTTATTTCATTGAGCAGTGGTTTGTAGTTCTCCTTGAAGAGGTCCCTCACATCCCTTGTAAGGTGGATTCCTAGGTATTTTATTCTCTTTGAAGCAATTGTGAATGGGAGTTCACTCATGATTTGGCTCTCTGTTTGTCTGTTATTGGTGTATAAGAATGCTTGTGATTTTTGCACACGGATTTTGTATCCTGAGACTTTGCTGAAGTTGCTTATCAGCTTAAGGAGATTTTGGGCTGAGACAATGGAGTTTTCTAGATATACAATCATGTCATCTGCAAACAGGGACAATTTGACTTCCTCTTTTCCTAATTGAATGCCCTTTATTTCCTTCTCCTGCCTGATTGCCCTGGCCAGAACTTCCAACACTATGTTGAATAGAAGTGGTGAGAGAGGGCATCCCTGTCTTGTGTGGATGGCACTCTTTTAAAGACTTGACTTTTGTTTGTAAACATTTCATAGGAGAGGAAATCAGAGAATTGTTCCTTGACACTCCACGGTAAATAATCTTTGTCCCTCTCCTTTGATCTTCCCTAGGTACAGGGAACTGACAGTTTATCAGAATGTCCTTGGGTTGAGGGTTTTGCTCTGGAAACTTGATGGGTTATGTGTCCTTTGCCACAACTGTCCCGGAGTGACCCAAGATGCCCTCACTGGCCATGTGAATTTAGGATGAACAAATGGTGCTGCCAGGTCTTCTACTTGGGGACTAATTATGATTATCTTCCTTCTGTCTTTGTAATCTCTTAGCAGGTTTTATGTCACTTATGTCACAGTCTGGTTTAATTATGTAATAAAACAGTTTTCAGCAGATCACCTGAGGTCAGGAGTTTGAAACCAGCCTGGCCAACATGGTGAAACTCCGGCTCTACTAAAATTACAAAAAAATTAGCTGGGCATGGTAGCAGGCACCTGTAATCCCAGCTACATGGGAGGCTGAGGCAGAAGAATAACTTGAACCCAGAAGGCGGAGGTTGCAGTGAGTCGAGATCGTGCCACTGCACTCCAGCCTGGGCGACAGAGCAAAATTCTGTCTTCAAAAAAAAAAAAAAAAAAAAAATCCAGTTGTAACTGCTACTAATTGAAATGTGTATTCAGGGCAAGCTGAATGTATTGTTCCTGGGTTGCGATCCTCTAGCCTGGCCCAGACTCTCTGCTTACGTTTTGCCTCAACTTCTTCCTTTTGATCAGTGTGTCCTATATAATGTGTTAGAGCAGCCTCCATGAGGGGTGGTCTCCTCTGGTTTCACTCTGCTTGCTGTTATACCCATGAATGCAAAGCCAGGTTGACTCCACCTAGAATCTGCACATAAGAGCTGGCTTCCACCTGGGATTCACAAGACAGGGCCAGACTTTGAATTGAGGATGGACAGAAAACCCAGGGGAGACATCTTCTGCCTTGTGAGAGGTCAACATAGACATCGTGAAGCCCCCTTTTCAGAGTGGGGTCCTTTGAGTTGTTCAGATTTTGTCCAGTGACCTGCTGCAGTTGCGTGAGAGGTTCCTGGTGTGAAAAGAATCTGGTGGCAGAACCTGCCAGTGTAAGCACCTTGACCGTGGGAGGTCAGAGCCACAAGATCTCCAGAGCCATGATCACAACAGTTAGCTGCTCACTGTGATACTGGAGTAAGATATTCTTGCCCTTCCTCTTAGCTGATCAGGGACAAGAAATACCACATCTGGATCCAGGATCTACAGCCCTACCGGAGTGACTTCATTCTGTCTTCTGAACCCACAGGGACAGCCCAAGTCTCTCCTGCCTGGATCACCCTGGGCCATCAACCCAGGGTCACTGGGGACCCTCTCACCAGAACCAGGGTGTCTTTGAGACATTTGGTGATGTCCTATGCAGACTGGAGTCAGGCTAAACACAGAGTCTAATTCTGCTTTTATTTCAGAGGAAGAGGAATGAGTTATCTAGGGTTTGTTCCTCCTCTCACAGAAGAAATCTCCTTGGTTGGTACCCAGATGAGAGTTGCTGCAGCTTCCTGGTACTTGAGTGAAGAACGGGGAGGAGGTTTGTAGATGCAAACTGATAAATAAACCAGTTGCTTCCATTTCATGTGGCTGTTAGAAAAACAGGAAGCAGCCATGACATGGTACCTATTTTCTGGAAACTTTCAGTCTAGAGCAACCAGATAAACTAGCATCATGTACTTAGTATAAAGAAAGGAGGTGTACAGAGGACTTGGCCTTCACCTGGGCCACTTTCTCATGTTGTTATTAGTTCCAGTTTGCTGCCTGAAAAGCCATTCATGGGCAGAAGAATTGTTGGAGTTGTTGTTTTGTTTTTGGGGTTTTGTTTTGAGACAGTCTTGCTCTGTCACCCAGGCTGGAGTGCAGTGGCATGATCGCTGCTCACTGCATTCTCAACCTCCTGGGCTCAAGCACTCCTCTAGCCTCAGCCTCCCAAGAAGCTGGGACTGTAAGTGTGCACCACCACGCCTGGCTAATTTTTGTGTTTTTTAGTAGAGATGGAGTTTCCACCATGTTGCCCAGGCTGGCCTGAAACTCCTGGGCTTAAGCAATCAGCCCACCTCAGCCTCCCAAAGTACTGGGATTACATGTATGAGCCACCACATCTGTCTGAGTTATTCTTGTTGTTATTATTATTACTTCTATTGCTTTTATCTTGCTAAGAATAAATATTCAGCTTCTAATGAAATTGTCCTAGAAAACCTAAGGGTTTTGGTTAAATTGCTTGTTACCGTATGTTATAAACTAGGTAAGTGGCTAATATAGGTTTCAAGTATATAAACTCTGGGGGTCAAGTTTCTCCTGTGCAGTCTTAGGAAAGACAGAATTGGACATACCCTAGCTGCAAAGTGATCAGAAGCCTAGGGCCTGCTCCCTGGCCCGGCTCTGCTCAGATCCACTGTCTTCTGAGCCTTGCCTAGGTCTGGCCCAACTCTGGAATCTCCCCTCACAGAACCTAGTAGAGATGAGAGTTTTGTGCTCCTGCCATCTCTTCAGAGTTCGTACTCCCAATTTTTCCAAACCCTAAAGCAGGTAAATTGGAGTAAAATACTATATGTTTAATTTCTGTCTTTTAAAACCATTACTTCTAGAGACATCTCACCTGGCAACCTGTTTTCCATTTGCAGATCCAGTAGTTGCTTCACAATTCACAAGAACGTTCATATAAACAACAATGAAAAATCCCTCTGAACTTAATCCTTAATCCCACTTCGTGCTTTCTTTCTGTATACCTCCCATCTGTCCATATTTAAAATCTCTTCTCTTCACCTTCTCATTTCACCTGGAGTCAAATTAAGAACTTTGCCCATGGCAACTTGGTAAATATGGTGTGGGTTTTTTTGTTTTTTTTTTTCTCAGTGACTGTTGACATTCAGGGATGTGGCCATAGTATTCTCTCTGGAGGAGTGGGAATACTTGGACTCTGCTCCGTGGAATTTGTATAGGGATGTGATGTTAGAGACCTACAGAAACCTGGTCTGCCTGGGTGAGGATAACTTTAATGTACAAATTTTATTCCGTACTAAGGATTCCATATTCTTCCTTTGTAGTCACCCAGGTGACCTCCCTATTATTATCACACCGAAGGAAATGAACAGTAATTCCGTAATCACTCCCTTGCTCACAGAGACACAAAGGTATCTTTCACTTTGTTCCTCAAGCCGTTTCCTGCCTCAGGGCCTTTGCACTTTCTGTGGCCTCTCCCTGGCATCTCTCTCCCCAGATTGTGCTCCAAAAACTCTTTCTCACTGCTCGGGTTTCAGCATAATGTCACCCCCTTGGAGAGTTTGTCTCTGTCTGTTTCACCTAAAAATGCTTCCCAGTCACTCTATCCTCCCTCCCCATTTTAGCGTCTTCCTATGACATACCACTATCTGAAATTCTGTTTTTATTTTCTGTCTGTGACCGTGGTCTATGCCCCCTTCCCCACTCCCCACCCCACACTACCTGCAGAAGAGCAGGGGCCGTGTCCATTTGTTCACTGTTGTAGCTGCAGTGCCCAGAACACTGTCTTGCGTGGAGTAGATACTCAATAGATATTTGTTAAACGAATGAATGAATATTCTATATGTGATGTTTTCAGACAGAAGAGGTAGTAAAATGGAGGGATTGGACCCCAGTTTTTAGAGATAAATCCACACAGCTTCAATCCCAGTGCTACCACGCACCAACTGTGTGTTACTGTGGTAAGGCCTCTGTCCCTTAAACTCACCTGCCAAATAGGGACAATGACAATCCTCTCTCCACCTTCTAGGACTGTTGTGAGTTATTAATGAGCTTATATACCAAGAGCTTAGAACAGTATCTGGCATCTAACACCAACCTTTCTTAAGCACTTATGATTAATGTTGAATAGGCTGGCCAGAGGCCCATGATTTTAAGCACCACTGGCTGTTCACAGGCTCACACAGAAACTGTCTCCAAGCATAATGTCCCTGGGAGAACTTCTTGGAAGTGCTGATGCTGCCCTGTGTGAGACCAGCTAGGTCAACATTTGCCTGGAAAAAGCTCTGGTTGTTTACAGCAGGCATCTGGGCTGATGGGTCAGGGCCTGTGGTTAAACATTTTGATTCTCACCCCTCAGACCAGCCCTTAGAAGCTCACACAGGAACCAAGGCAGGGAACCTGGAGAGAAGAGGACAAACAGAGATTTCTGTCTGCTAATTGAGAGTGAACCCACTGGCAAGGGTCTGACTCTGTGGATTCCCTCCCACCCCACTCTGGTAGGTAGACTTTGTTGTGAATTTTACCTTATTACTGGCCTGTACTTTTTTTTTTTTTTTAGACAAGGTCTTGCTCTGTTGCCCAGGCTGGAGTATAGTGCAATCATGGCTCACCGCAGCCTTGACCTCTGGGCTCAAATGATCCTCTCACCTCAGCCTCCTGAGTTTCTGGGACCACAGGTGCATGCCACCACACCTGACAATTTTTTTGATTTTTTTGTAGAGACGAGGTCTCACTACGTTGCCCAGGCTGGTCTTGGACTCCTGGGCTCAAGCAGTCCTTTTGCCTTGGCCTTCCAAAGTACTGGGATTATAGGCATGAGCCACCATACCCAGCAGCCTGTACATTTTTAAAAAGAGAATATTTGGTACTGGATGTCCATATGCAGGGGCATGTAGGTAAAGATGCTTTTCAGCTAAAGCTGCAATAAAAAAAAATGAGTTAGGACTGGGCGTGGTGGCTCACACCTATAATCCCAGCACTTTGGGAGGCTGAGGTGGGTGGATTGTCTGGGGTCAGAAGTTCAAGACCAGCTTGGCCAACATGGCCAACATGATGAAACCCCATCTCTACTAAAAATACAAAATTAGCTGGGCGTGGTGGCACACGCCTGTGGTCCCAGGTACTCGGGAAGCTGAGGCATGAGAATTGCTTGAACCCAGGAGTCAGAGGTTGCAGTGAGCTGAGATCACACCACTGCACTCCAGTTAGGAAACTAGGAGAAGTGTTGGAAATTTGGACAATAAAAATTGCATTTAACTGGAAATAAATAAGGTAGTCTACCCAAGAAAGTGTGTATGTAATATAGGTAATGGGATGACCGGCTTTAATGCAGTTGACTTGGCTAGCATTTCCACTGTACTGGGTGGAGCAGTGTCCCCCCACCCCAATTCATGCCAACCCAGAACTTCAGAATGTGACCTTATGTGGAATTGGGGACCTTGCAGATGCAGATAGTTAAGACGAGATTATACTTAGATTAGGGTGGACCCTAATCCAATGATTGGTATCCTTCTAAGAAGAGAAAGTGAGGGCCAGGCATGGTCACTCATGCCTGTAAACCCAACACTTTGGGAGACCAAGATGGGTGGGTCACTTGAGATCAGGAGTTTGAGACCAGCCTGGCAAACATGGTGAAATCACACCTCTTTTAAAAATACAAAAATTAGCTGGGCTTGGTGGTGTGCACCTGTAATCCCAGCTACTAGGGAGGCTGAGGCAGGAGAATCACTTGAATCCAGGAGGTGGAGGTTGCAGTGAGCCAAGATTGCACCATTGCACTCCAGCCTGGGTGACGGAACGGGACTGTCTCACACACACAAAAAAAAGTGACAGAGAGAGTGGGAACACAGAGATACAGGGAAGAAGTTCATGTGAAGGAGGAGACAGAGATCAGAGTTATGCTGCTGACAGCCAAGGACATCAGGGATTCTGGCAGCCACCAGCAGCTGGAAAGACCCTACCTGGGGCCTTTGGAGGAATGTGGCCCTGCTGGCACCTTGATTTTGGACTTCTGGCCTCCGGAACTATGAGAGAGTCAATTACTGCTGTTTTGAGTCACCCAGTTCATGGTTATTGTTATAACTGCTCTAGGAAATGGATATGCCATCAATGAGTTGGGGAGTGGTCACTCCTCTTCTCCCAGGGTGAATGAGTGATGGTGGCACTGGAAAGAGATGTCCCCACGGTGACACCAGAGCAGGAATCTCAGCCCAGGCCCCAAATCAGAGATTCTGATTTAATGGTTCAGTGACAGATCTAGGCCTGGGTATTTTTTTTTTTAAACAAGTTTATTGAGGTATAATTTACATACCATAAAATTCACCCATTTTAAGTGTACCATTGAATGATTTTTAAATTTCCCAGGTTGTGCAACCATTACCGTAATCCAGTTTTAGAACATCTTCATCATCCCGATTCCATCCCTCGTGGGCATGGGTGGTTTTCAAAGCTCCCTAGGTGGCTCCAGCCTGCGCCAGGGCTGAGAACTCCCATCCCTGGGGAGTCCTGGGGGGAAAGGAGAGTGGTATAAGGTTTCCCCAGAGGTGCTCAGGACTAGTTGACCCTGAAATAAATGTGTAGGTAACTTCAAAACATGCCAATAGGCATCCACGGAAGCAGTTTTGGTTGCGGTGGTGGGGAGAGGGCGGGAAGCCGGCTGCAGAGGTGGATGGAAGCCCATCTGGGCTGTGGATAGTGTCTGGGGAAGAGGTGAGGAAGGAGGGGCTGGTCCCATTTCCACCTGGCTGGAGAGAGCCCTGTGTCCACTCCCCAGTGTACACATCATATCTGCCCTGGAAGTTAGGGTGGGGGGATGGGAGCTGGGAACTGGGGTTGCTAGCAGGGAGTCAGTGGGTGTCAGGAGGCCCAGCCTGGCCCCTCCATGGCCCAGAGTCAGGTACATGAGGCTCACTGTTCCAGAGGGGTGAAGCACTACCCCCAAGAACACATAGCAAGACTAACACAGGGGAGAAGAGGACCCAGGGCTTCGACTCTTTTATTTATTTATTTATTTTTGAGATGGAGTCTTGCTCTGTCGCCCAGGTTGGAGTGCAGGGGTGTGATCTCGGCTCCCTGCAACCTCCAACTTCCTGGTTCAAGCAATTCTCCTGCCTCAGCCTCCCAAGTAGCTGGGATTACAGGCACACACCACCACGCCCAGCTAATTTTTGTATTTTTAGTAGAGACGGGGTTTCACCATGTTGGCCAGGCTGGTCTCGAACTCCTGACCTCAAGTGATCTGCCCACCTCGGCCTCCCAAAGTACTGGGATTACAGGCGTGAGCCACCACCCCCGGCCTCTACTCTTGTTCCACCTTGGCGCGGCTCCCTGAGCCCTGTGCAACCCTGGAGAGAGGCTGGGGCCAGCTTGGTCCTGATCAGCACTCAGGGCCAGTCTCTGCTGGGCTCCCGCTGGAGCATTTCCTTGCCTGCCTTCCAGCAAGACCTTGCCTTGCCACGTGAGTCTGACCTGAGAGGTGTCTCCTGTCCGTCACAGTCTGGTCCTCTGCCAGGACTTGGTGGAATCTCTGCCCACTTGGCACCCAGGTCTGCTCTCACCCTGCGATGGCTCTTGGGTGACTCATCAATTTCTGCTTATATCCGGTCGTCTGTGGCTCTGGCAGGTCCTGGTACCCACAAGGGCTGGGCTGCCAACCAGGCTTGCAGCAGAGGCCTCTGGGGTGAGCCTGGCTTATCCTAGTCGGTTCCCCTTCACCTCAGAGCAAGTGATTTATGAGTATCACAGCTACTGCTGATTGAATATTCACTGCACATATACAGGACATCAGCTCTGAGTAGCAGATCCTCATCGGTAAACGGACTCCCAGATCTCCCCCAGCCTTGGATCCTTTCAGGACCACTGCGTGGATCACATGTGAGTGTGACTGTAGAACAGAAGGATAAGGCGTTTTCTTCTTCGTTAATCATATTCCATGCTAGCAACTTTCCAGAAGTTTCCCCTGTGGCTAAGGAAATATGTAACAGGTACTGCCTGTTTGCAGCTGCATTCACTCAGGGTCATAAGGCATCACACAGCGGGTTATAGGAGTTCTCAGCTGGTGGTGTCTGTTTAGACGATTAGTGAATTAAGGGCTTGTTTCTTTGACTTCAACAAGAGACCACATCCCAATGGGCAATTAACAGACACTATTTGGGATGGATGGCCACAGGCTCTCTGTGTCAGCGGTGAAGACCCCCAAACAGGCATTGTTCTTGGGTTATCCACAGGCTGAGTTCTGACCCTGCAGTGTCACTGCAGAGCAGGGATCCAGCCTCCCCGGGAGGACAAGCTGACAGGGAAGACACCTGAGCTGCTTTGAAGGGGAGCTGCTGTCCTGGTAGAGAAGGGGCTGCTTTGGGGTTTGTTTGTTTGAGTCTTGCTTTGTTGCCCGGGCTGGAGTGCAGTGGTGCCATCTCGGCTGACTGCAACCTACGCCTCCTGGGTTCAAGTGATTCTCCTGCCTCAGCCTCCTGAGTAGCTGGGATTACAGGCGCCTGCCAGCACACCCAGCTAATTTTTTGTATTTTTAGTAGAGATGGGGTTTCACCCTGTTGGCCAGGCTAGTCTCAAACCCCTGACCTCGTGATTCACCCACCTCGGCCTCCCAAAGTGCTGGGATTACAGGTATGAGCCACCGTGCCCAGCCTGCTTTGTGTTTTGGAGGCTGCCTGCATGGGCTCCAGGAAGGTGTTTTGATCAAGGTGACCTGAGGGTGCAGCAGCCTTGGACATCTTTGGTGACATGTTCTTTTATCCACTCATTTGAAAAATCTGTTTAAAGTTGCCACCAAGTCACAGTAACTGTATCAAGACCCCAAGGCCCAAAAAGGTGTCTTTCATGACCCCCTTCTCCCAGGGGGCCTAGAGTCTAGTGGGCAAAAAAGATACAAGTGAGCTCCACAGAGTTTGTGACAGAAAGTCTTGTATTTTACCACCACCTACCTCCTTTTTCCCTTTGATTGGTTTGGGTGATCATGTACCCAGCTCAAGATCACTGAAGTCAGTGGTCCTCGAAGTGTCGTCCCTGGACTGGCATCATCTGCATCACCAGAGAACTTGTTAGAAATGCCAAATCTTGGGCCCCATCCCAGTTCCACTGAATCAGAAACTCTGTGGGTAGGGCCCAGCCATCTCTCCTTTAACTAGCACTACTTACCCTGCACCAGTCGTATGCATGGGCACTTGACTGGTTCTTGCCAATGAGATGTCAGGAAGCATTTGCTGGGTTTCAGGGAAGTCGTTTTCTTCCTGTTAAAAAGGCCAGAGTCTTGGAAGGAGAAGGCCCTGCCTCATGCCCCTTCCTGCTGCTCTATGCGTGGTCCTGAGTGCACGTGTGCATGGCATTGAAGAATCAACGTATGGCCAGGAAGGGCAATGTCACTGTCACCAATCAGCTGAGCCTGACTGAGCAGAAAAGACCAGTCCAGGGAGTTCTTATTAACAAGACAGCAAATGCGTTCATAACATTGCTACTGTAGCCAAGAGCACCCCCAACTGATCCAGGTTCATGAGATTGATAATGATGTAGGTATGACCAGAACATCTCCCTGGCTTATTATGATGTTGCATAATAAGCAACATCTTGCTCTGTACCTTTGTGACATCTGTAGTTCAAAAACCTTGGCCAGACCAACTTAGACCCTTTACGATAGCTACTGTCAAAACCCAGAAAATCACAAGTGTTGGTGAGGATATGGAGAAATTAGAACTCTTATACACTGTTGGTGGGAATGTAAAACGTTTGAGTTCAGCCACCGTGGAAAACAATATGGCAGTTCCTCAAAAAATTGAACATAGAATCACCATATGATCCAGCCATCCCACTTTTAGGTATATACCCCGAAGAACTGAAAACAGGGACTTGAAGAGAGATTTGTCCCTCGTGCTCATAGCAGCATTATTCACAATAGCCAAAAGGCGAAAGCAACTCAAGTGTCTATAAATGAATGTTTAAGATGGTAAAGTTTATGTTTGTGTATTTTATCATAATTCAACACTTTTTTCTATGTCCATAGAAATGAAATAATAAACTCTTTTAAAATTAAAAATTTTTTTTTTTAAGAAACATGGCTGGGCCTGGTGGCTCACACCTGTAATCCCAGCACTTTGGGAGGAGGCCAAGGCCAGTGGATCACTTGAACTCAGGAGTTTGAGCCTGGGCAACATGACAAAACCCTGTCTCTGCCAAAAGCAAAACAAAACCAAAAGTTAGCTGGGTATGGGTGCATGTGCCTGTAGTTCCAGCCACTTGGGAGGCTGAGGTGGGAGGATCACTTGAGCCCAGGAGGTCAAGGCTGCAGTGAGCCATGATTGTGCCACTGTGCTGCAGCCTGGGCGACAGAGCGAGACCCTGTCTCAAAACATAAACAAATAAATAAAAATAAAAAAAGAAAAAAGAAACATATATACACATCTCTTAAAATCCACACCCTTTCCCTCATTTATGTCTGCAGGGCGATGGTCACTGTTGTTCTTGCCTCTCCTCTGAGTTCTGGTCTCATTTATCCAACAGACATCTTGACATCTCCACCTGGATGTTTTGAAGGCAACTCAAGCCAGTGCGCCTGGGTCTGAACTCCTAATCTTCCTTCCCAAACCTGCTCCTCCTGCTGTGTTTGTCTTTGGAATGACTCCCACTTCTATCCATTATAAGTCAGAAATCACCTCCTCCTCAATCTCCTCCCCTGGCTTAATCCATTTCAAATTCCTTGTAGATTGTCCTTCCTAAATACCTGCCAAGGGCGGCCACCCCTGCCAACCTCCTCCAGTGTCACCTCTGACAACTGCAGTGGTACCCGACCCATCTCCCTGTACAGACCAGGGCACCGCCCACATCCACATTTCACAACAGGAGCCAGAGTGAGCTTTTCCAACTGCAGATCTGATTGATTTCATTCTAGCTTCACTTTCAGTAATCAGTGCCATATGAAAATATTTCACAGAAAAATCCAGTCCCTCCCATTATAAATTGCCATGCAGTCTTCTCCTGGGTTGATTTCTCATCCAGTTATAAGAGCCAAGCTCTCTTCTGGGTCTCTTTGGACTGAGTCTCTCAGGTTTGGGGTCTGACCTTGAGGGTGGGTGGGACAAATGTCACTGATGGTTGATGCCTTAGTTTGCATTGTCCCAGGTGCAGACTCTGAGACAAGAATTTGTGAGCAAGTAGTTTACTTGAGAGGTGACCTTAGGAAGCTCTGGCAGGGCTTTAGGAAGTGCAACAGGAAAGGGAGGAGGCCAATTCAGGGCATAGTGTTCAGCCAGCTGGTGCAGAGGACAGCTGGAGTTCAGTCCCATGGAGAAATCACACACAACAGAGGAATCCCAGGAGCGAGGCAGTGCGGGTATTTATACACCAACTCCTATGAGTTATTATTTGGGGGTTGTTGGAGGTGAGTGTTAATCCCCTGACACCGCCCACCTGCCACAGGTGTGGGTAGAGTGGCCTGCTGAGGTCATGGACAAAAGCCTGCAGGCAAAAAGAAGAAGATATTGGCAGTTAGAAGTGGCTCTCAGCCTGCTGGAGGGTTCCAGGGCTATGTGCAGGGCACGAACAGCACCTGCTCCTCTGGGGATGATGACAGGTGACACTGGGTGACTCAGATCTTCCTGACATAACATGGAGACACATGGTTAGAAAGCCAGTCCATTGTCTGAAGGAGAAGAGTCCCAGTTTGGTGCTAATATTCTTAACACCTTTCCAACACTGTTCATCTCCATCTGGAACCAAGAAAGAGCCAGCCTTGGGCCTAGCGTCTTTGGTAGGCCATCGTATGTACCTACCTGCAATTGATGATGTTGCTTTGGTTTCTACTTAATTTTTTCCAATAAACTTCAGCATATAAAGTTTGCTATTGAAATAAATTTATATACTTAAAAAATAAATTGATCTTTAAAGTGTTCAATGCCATCCCAGGCTGCCCTCCATGAGAGAGGTGGCAGGCGATGCCTAAAACAAGGGGACACAGTGCACACTCTGCCATGGGCGTCTCAGGCCTCTGCCCTCTGGGTTCCAGCCCCTCTCTAACCTGGTTCTCACTTCTCCCTGTCCACTCCATCCACCAAAGCAACCTTCTCGCTCCCACTAAGTACGTTCTGGGCTCTGGCTTTGTTCCCACCCCACCCCTCCTCCCTCCTTTCTTTTCAATGGCCTGCTTATGCTTGGAGGCCTGACTCCAACACCACCTCCCCACCCCACCTGAGTCCCCGACCACACCCCCACACACACACTCCCAGTGGGAGCTGAGGGCTTCCTGCTGGGGCCACCTCCACTCCAGGATTATTTCATCCTGGTGCTGTGCTATTAACTGTTGACAGATGGGTCCCGCACCAGCCCCAGTGCTTTGTGGGAACAGAGTCCTGGCCCTCTCTGAGCCTGGCCTGGTGCTGTCTCAGAAGAGCCCATGGTCTGTGCTGAGCCAGTGCAAGAGCAGAGTGGACCGCAGCTTCGTCCTCCACGGCACTCCCGACGCCCCTCGGGTGACTCCGGCCAACCAGGTGTTCCAGCAGAGAGAAGGATGATTATGGGTGTGACTATGGCCCTTTTCCTTCCACCGCTCAGGCCACACTGTGGGAGCTTGTCCCCTTTCAGCTGCTGACCAGTCCATCCATTTCTTTCCATTGCCCTGTGGAGTCTGTGGCATTAGCCTTTTCTCTGGGTTCTGACTGATACCAGAGTCCAGCCTGCCTGGGGGCAGTTCTACACTGCCTTGAGTGCCTGGTTACAGGGAGACAGCACTGCCAGTGTCTCTGGGTTGGGTTTGGGGAGGCACCAGAGGCCTGAGCAGATGGCTGGGTTGGTTATGGCTGTTGGGAAGGGCACAAAGCCAGGAGTGGGTGGCACAGGGAGACCATGAGGAGCCTGTGCAGCCCGTTTTGTCTCAGCAGAGGGGCGAGTCCCAGTAGCTTCCCCAGGCCAGGGCGTCAGCCGAGTCCTGGCAGTGTAGGCAGCCCCCAAGCTGGGCATCTGGGCAGCGGGTGGGAGGGCTTCAGGGAGGACGCAGTGGGTAGCACATGCCTCAGGGGATGCGTGTGCGTGTGAGAGGGTGATAGTGTGTGTATATGTGTGCCTATGAATGTGTATGTGACTGTGTGCATGAGAGTGAGGGTGTGTGTACGTGAGTCTGTACATGTGTGAATGTGTGTATGTGTGTATGTGAGTGTATGAGCCTGTGTGTGTGTACGTATGCATGTGTGTGTGAATGTGTGTATGTGTGAGTGTAGGTGTGTTGGGGCCTGTGTGTGTGTGTGTGAATGTGTGTGAGTGTAGGTGTATGTGAACCTGTGTATGTGTGTGAGCCTGTATATGTGAGTGTGAGCCTGTGTGTATTTGTGTGTGTACAAGTCTGTGTGTGTGTGTGTGTGAGACTGTATGAGTGTGTGAGCCTGTGTGTGTCTGTGAGAGTGTGTTTGTGTGGGCATGAGAGTGTGCACGTGTGTGGGAGACAGAGTGTGTGGAGGAGGCAGGCAGTGGGATATGGGAGCAGAGAGAGCAGGGTGACCTCCAAGGAGAAATGGTGTCTGGGCGACCCACACCATCATGAATTCTCACAACTGCCCTGTGTGGGAGGCACTGCCGCTACCTCCATCTGCAGAGGGGTAGGGGAGCCTGAGAGCTGGCGGGCGGAGGGCTGGGTGGGGTGGAACTGGCATCTGCCTCCAGGGCTGGGCTCCTCCCATTGGTGATGCCTGGGTTTCACTGTGCTCGTAAAAGCCACGGGTCAATTATGCTTATTACCTGTTCTGCAGGTGGGAAAATGGAGGCACACAGGGGTGAGCAATTTGCTCAGCTTGACAGAGCCAGGACCCAGCCCAGGCCACGGCTCCAGACCCACTCTGTAACCACTCACTGGGGGCCCCACAGTAATGAGCTCTTTGAAGAAAGGCGAGTCACTGACCTTGGCTGTGCCTCAGTTTCTTCATTTGCCAAGTGGGGCTCTGCTGCCCCTGCCTCTGCCCTGCTGACTTGCAAGAAGAGTGAGAGAATGGAATTGGATGAAGGCTTCCAGAAACTTCCATCAGGAAAGTGCCCTGGCCTGGGAGAAAGCCGGTCCTGGCCAGCTCTGCCTGCAACACCCTCAGTGGCCAGTCACGTCACCTCCTTGAACTGCAGGTTCCTCACTGGAGCAGGGGTGGCCCGAGGTGAACCCTCAGATGCACTAAGCCCCACACCCTGATTGTCCGGCTCTGTTCTGATGGACAGCCAGGAACTGGGTGTCTGGAGACGGGCAGACCCGACCATTTGAGGCTTGTTCTAGGAAATGTGTTCAGTGCGGCCAAGCTTGGTAACTCTGGGGCTTCTGGAATGGTTCCCATGCCAGAGAATTATAAAAAGATCCTTTATATTGAGAAGATAAAGTACAACTTATTCTCTTAGGGACACCTTCCTGGAGGGACACCAGACAAGAAGTCCAGTCCCTGGAATCAGACGCCCTGGGCCAGGCAACTTCTGTCTGTCTCCCCGAGTTCTCCGCGGAGGCAGCGCTCTCGGAAGAGTCCACTGTTCATTCATACTCCAGCTCTTTTCAGAGCAGCTTCTACGTGCCAGGCATGCTCTAGGCACCAGAAATGCAACTGTGGATGAAAAAGACCAAGGCCCTGTTCTCGGGGAGCTGGCAGGGTGGGAGGGGCAGTGAACAACAAGTACAGCCTGCCCCTGCAAGTACAGTCACATAGACATATGTGTGTATGTGTGCACATATACTTGAAATATCAAGTGGCTGGAGGGTTTACTTTAGACTGGGGGATGTGGAAGTCCTCTTTGAGATGCGCCCCCTTTGAGCAGAGGCCTGAAGGAATTAAATGAGTCTTCCATGTGCACATCTGGGGGAGGAAGTTTCCAGGCAGACGGACCTGCATGTGCAGAGGCCCTATGGTGGAGTGTGTTCTAGGAGGATCAGCATGGAGGGAACAAGGAGAAGAGCTCGAGCTGAGGTTATGGAGGGCCTCGTGGGTCATGGCAAAGACATCTGGGTCATATTCTGAGATAGGTGGGGTGGGGTTTGGCACAGAGGACTTGGTGTATTTTGCCTTAATATTTTAAAAGGATCCCTCTGGCTGCCTGTGAGCCTTGGATGGTGCAGGATCAATGCAGGGAGTCGATGGAGGGAGACCTGCAAGGAGGCGATTGCTACAGTCAAGAAAGGATGACGGACGCCCAGTCCTCTGTATTTGGAGTGGTGTGGTCAGGCGATCACATGGTGGCCATCATTGGAAGCTAAAGCCAGCAGGTTTGGTAGATGGTTGGGATATGGAGGAATAAGAGAAAGAGGAGGGTTATGCTGACTCTAAGATTTGGCCTAATCGCCAGAAGGTTGTAGGCACCTTTTTTTTTTTTTAATGGGAGTGACCAGCTTGGAGGGAAGACAAGGGGCATCAGAAACCTGCAGAAACCTGCAGGAGTGTGTACTGTGTGACCCCGATGCCCAAAGGTGATCCTTGGGCCAAGCAGAGTCTCCACCCTTAGTCTCTGGGGCCCCTGCCCACCTGCAGAAGCGACCGTAAACACTAACCTTTGATTTAAATCCAAAACATTCTTCCCTAATGTAAAGTTGCCCAGGGCAGTATTGGTTTCTCTTTTAAAGACTGCACCTGGATTCTATTCTAATGGTAGGGGTGCATATCTAGAAAGGATGGGCAGCCCCTGTGGGGAAAGAATGAATGGGGCTGGGTGCAGTGGCTCACACCTGTAATCCCAGCACTTTGGGAGGCCAAGGTGGGTGGATCACTTGAGGTCAAGAGTTCAAGACCAGCCTGGCCAACATGGTGAAACCCTAAAAAAATACAAAACCTAAAAAAATACAAAAATTAGCTGGGTGTGGTGGCATGCGCCCATAGTCCCAGATACTTTGGAGGCTGAGGCATGAGATTTGCTTGAACCTGGGAGTCGGAAGTTGCACTTGTGGTAGGAGTTATTAAGAAATTATTTTAGGCAGATAGAAAGGAAAAAGGGTCCTTGGGAAGTTTTCATTTTTTAAAGCATCTCCAGAAAAGTTTCTCATAAAGCCGGGGCTCTTAGAGCCGGGCCGGCAACCTTTGATATGCAAATGCCAGCCATTAGAAACTGGGTCCACCCAAACATGGAATGGACATTCTGGAGCCTTCTTGCCCTTTCCTGACCTGTTCCTGGCAATGTGGCCGCCCCCACATATCCCCACATACCCCATCATGGCGCCCTGTATTTGCATATTAAAAGACTAGGGTGGGAGGGCCAGCTTTTTCATGGGCTACCATGAATGACATGCCTGGTCAAACCAATCCCCTGAGCCCTATGCAAATCAGACACTGTCTCCTCCAGCCTCTGTATATATACCTGGCTGGTATCCGTGGCAGGTGGGGACCTCCTTTTTAGGCTTTGGAGCCCCTGTTCCTCTGTCTCTGTACAGGGGAGCTTCTTCTTTCTCCCTTCCTTCTTGCCTATTAAACTCTCCACTCCTTAAAACCACTCCATGTGTGTCTGTGTCATCTTATCTAATTTGACATGAGACAAGAGCCCTGGTGTTCCTCCCCTCGTCGGAACTGTATCACAGTGAGCCAAGATAGAGCCACTGCACTCCAGCGCCTGGGTGACAGAGTGAACGCTCGTCTCAAAAAAAAAAAAAAAAGAATTAATGGAAGAAACCAGGCCTGGTGGTTCACACCTATAATCCCAGCACTTTGGAAGGCTGAGGCGGGTGGATCACTTGCAGTAAGGAGTTCAAGACCAGCCTGGCCAACATAGTGAAACTCTGTCTTTACTAAAAATACAAAAATTAGCCAGGCTACTCGGGAGGGAGGCTGAGGCAGGAGAATGGCTTGAACCAGGGAGGCAGAGGTTGCAGTGAGCCGAGATCGTGCCACTGCACTCCATCCTGGGTGACACAGTGAGACTCTGTCTCAAAAAAAAAAAAAAAAAACAAAAGAATGAATGGAAGAAGATTCCATGAGTGCCCAGAGTGCCGCAGGCCCATGCAAAAGACTTAACGTGGCTGCCACCTGTCCAGATGGGTTTGTGGGAAAGCACTACATCTATTTAAGGGAGTTTGAATGTTCAAGAGGGATATTAATTGCAGGAAAGAAATTACTGAGTCTTCAAATGTCATCAAGTGGGAGAAAGACAGATGGGACTTTTATGGACATGTAGTTTGTCCCAGTGAAATAAAGCATCTTAAAACCTGTCTTTACTAGCATAAAAGTACTGCAGTGTCCTCTAACAGAGCAGTTTACATCACAGTGGTGAGTTTCTGAAAAACAAAAAACAAGAGAGTGCTTTCCACCCATCTATCCAGCTTTCTAAAGCAACTGCAATAAAATATGTTTTTGTGCAATGGAATTTACAAAGCACCTACTAAGCACAGAACCCTGGGCTAAGGAGAAGAGTGAAGAAACAGAGCTCGTTCTCGTTGGGCCCATGGCTGGTGGGAGAAACACATGGACATAAATGGCACGCAGAATGCAGTGGGTTGGTGCAGTGAGAAAGGTCCCAGGGTCCAGAGAAGGGAGAGGGTCAGAGAAGTCTTTTTAGGAGGGATTGTATGTGAGTCAGCTTGTTATTGGCTGAAAGTGACTGAAACCCCTAATGAATCTGGCTTACACGGTTAGGGAGTATGTTATCTCCCATAAGAGAGGTGGACTTCAGGGTGGGTCGATTCAGTGGCTCTGCAACACCACCAGTCTCCCTCACCTGTTGTGGGATGTCACAATGTGGCTGCCACCAGCAAGTGGCACCACATGTCTTCTTGTCCAGCTGAAGTAGGAAATTTTCCCCGACCCCTTCACAGGTGGGACCTGGAGTGTCGGAGGCTGGAGCTACCCGGTGCCAGCAGGGCAAACTCCACACACACAAAGCTGTTGCGCTCAACCCTTTGTGGGAGGGAGCTTGTAGATGAGCAGATTCAGGAGCTGTGGCAAGTGCCTTTGGGTGCTGGCAGGAGCAAACTCTGTGCGGGCTTCACAGCAGCATCTAAGGGCGGAGTACCTGCAAACACGGAATCCCCAGAGGATGGGTGTCACAGTGCTCTTTTAGCTTTGCCTTCTGCAGATGGCTTAAGTGTTAAACAGCTCAGTGGGCCCTCTGCCTTTTTGCATGAGGTTGCTGCTCTCCACCAGCGAAAGCAGAGGGTCAGTGTGACAGCCTTTAGTGTCCATACCTGTGGCACCTGAGCTCTTGTTTGGCATCCAAGAAAAATCAGGTTGCGTGAACGAATTGAACGGTAGTGAATATGGAGGATTTTATTGCCGACGAAAGGGGAGATGGAAAAGGGATAGAGTGGGAAGATAATCTTTCCCCGCTGGGGAACATTCCTTTCATCCTCTTCGAAGCAACACTGTCAAGCCGTCCCTCTGAAGTCAAGCTGCTTCTCTCCAACGTCCAGCTACTTCTCTTCTCTGCCGGAGAAGCCTGGGGTTTTTATGGCACAGGATGGGGGGTAGGGTGTGTCATGTGTGGTTTTGGAAAAGGCAACATTCAAGTCAGAAAACAGGAATCCATGTTCTCACTTTGGGCCATGGTTCCAGGTTTGAAGGTAGGACCCTTTCTGGGGACCACCCTCTTCTGCCCAGAATTTCTCTGCCTCCTGTCCCTATCACAGGTCCCCTGGCATTGAGAGAGAAATCACTCCTTCAAGTGTGGGATGTACTCCTTGTCTTCAGTACAGTTGGCCATCTTGGGCCATGTGTCCCTTCCGGGACCACTGACAATCACCAGGAGATTGCTGAATGTAGTAACTGTAGACTAATTGGGATGACCCTGAAGCTGAGAACCACGTCAGCATCCCCTGAACCAAAGGGCTGCATGGGGAACAGGTAGACACCAGGACAAAGTGTCCTGTCAGGCTTCTGTCAGGAGGAGGAATGTGAAGAAGGATATTGGTTAGGCAGCCATCTGAGCAGGGCTTTGGTGGAGTGGTGTGCTTTTAGACTAGCAGAGATGACAACAATTATGTTTTGCATGCCACTCACTGAGCTTAGAGCTTTCAATGCAGAGTAGAATCTTCTCTGTGCAACTCCCTTAACTCACTCCCCTGATGCTTCCAAGCCCTCCGTTCCTCTGTAAGTGGATGGACAAGCCCACAGCTTGGGGCTATCTGCTACTCTCTGAAATGCCCATCATGTTCTCTGCTTGCGGAAATTCAGGGGTTTGTTCCCAAACCTGTTTACTCTGGATGTACCTGGCATTGCAATTGCAAAACTTAGTAAACATAGTAAATGGATAATTAGGAGGGGAAAAAGAAAGGGAGTCACTGTTTTTATGAAAACCAAGTTGAATTGTCTGGAAAGATCTCTTAAGGGCAAAAAGCTGAAAAAGAGATCGGAAAAATATCGAGAACTGCCCAGTAACTGCCCAATATAATAGTCATTGCTGCAGGCAGGGCACAGTGGCTCATGCTTGTAATCCCAGCACTTTGGGAGGCTGAGGCCAGAGGATCACTTGAGCCCAGGAATTCCAGACCAGCCTGGGCAATGTAGGGAGATTCTGTCTCTACTTAAAAAAAAAAAAAAGAAAAGCTGGGTGTGGTATGCACAACTGTAGTCCCAACTACTTGGGAGGCTGAGATGGGAAGATTTCTTGAGCCTGGGGATTTGAGGCTGCAGTGAGCTATGATTGTGCCACTATACTCCAGCCTGGGCGGGAGAGCCTGTAATCCCAGCACTTTGGAAGGCCGAGGCGAGCGGATCACTTGAGAGGTCAGGAGTTTGAGACCAGCCTTGCCAACATGGTGAAACCCCGTCTCTACTAATAATCCAAAAAAAATTAGCCAGATATGGTGGCACCTACCTGTAGCTCCAGCTACTCGGGAGGCTGAGGCATAAGAATCGCATGAACCCAGGAGGCGGAGATTGCAGTGAGCCGAGATCGTGCCACTGCACTCCAGCCTGGGCAACAAAGAGACTCTGTCTCAAAAAAAAGGGTTGAAAGAAATAGTCATTGCTGAGTGTGACTACTGAGCTCATTAAATGTGGCTGATGTGACTGGACATGGTGGCTCACACCTGCAATCTCAGCACTTTGGGAGGCTGAGGTGAGAGGATAGCTTGAGGCCAAGAGTTTGAGACCAGCCTGGTCAACATAACGGGACCCCATCTCTAATTTTATTTAATTTTATTTATTTATTTGTTTTGAGACTGAGTTTCTCTCTTGTTGCCCAGGCTGGAGAGCAATGGCACGATATCGGCTCATCACAACCTCTGCCTCCGGGTTCAAGTGATTCTCCTGCCTCAGCCTCCCAAGTAGCTGGGATTACAGGCGTGTGCCACCACGCCCACCTAATTTTTTTTTTTTTTTAGTAGAGACAAGGTTTCTCCATGTTGGTCTGGCTGGCCTTGAACACGCGACCTCAGGTGATCAGCCTGCCTCCGCCTCCTAAAGTGCTGGGATTACAGGCATGAGCCACTGTGCCTGGCCTCCATCTCTAACTTAAAAAATATTTTTTTAAAATGTGGCTGATGTGACTGAGAAGCTGAATTTTTAATTTTGTTCAATTTTAATTAATTTAAATGATTAAAAACTGATATGTGATTCAGTTATTGGAAAGCTTTTAAATATGTTTGGGGATAGTTGTTTATGTGAATCCACTTTTTCAGCTGTCAAATTTCTAAAATTGAAATAGAAGTCAAGTATATCTGATAAACATGGAGGTACACTGGAAGGGTAAAACTCACACCAGAGTTTGAAGACTTAGAATGAAAAATGTAAATGACCTTAATTTTTACATTTATTGTATGTTGAAATAATATTTTATGTATGTTGGGTTAAATAAAATATATCATTGAAATTAATTTATTCTGTTTCTTTTTAGCTTTTTTTTCCTGATGTGGTTACTGAAACGTTTTAAATTATGTTTCTGATTCACATTCTATTTCTACTGGACAATGCCGGTGTGGAAGGATCCTGCACTGGGATTGCGTGGCAAGTGTTTTTCTGCCCTCATTCCACTTCAAAGAAGCCAAAACTGAACATTGTAGAATTATATAAAGAACAAAGACAATGGGAGATTCCAACTGCAGGCCCACATTATGAAGAAAGTCATTAGCCCTGGCATGAAAATATTTGCCAATTATAGGAGAGTTGTGTGTTTTCTTTTAACTGTATAAAGCTGCAAGTGTAAACGGGGTTTTTTTTTGGATTCTCCACTTTAGCATATTTAGCTTTCTTAATGAGCCTGCTGCTGGTCCCAGCTGTGCTGGGTTTTCTGGACAGCTTCTCCTGGTTTTATGGCAGCCCTTGGAGGTCAGGGCAGTTATGACAATTCTCACTCTGGAGCTGGAGAAACTGAGGCTCGGGGAGGGTGCATGACAGGCTGAGGGTCCCACAGGCAGTGAGCAGAGAAATAAGGAGTGGCCAGCGGGGGTGCCAGCCTCTGTGCCCTGGGATTCTCTTCTGCATTTTGTGTTTACCACCTGGCCCTGGTGGCTGTACCTTCCTTCCCACTCCATGGGCCACACCTCTGGCTCTCATAAGAGGACTGCCCTGGGGCTCCTGGATCTGCCTTGCCGCAACAGAGAGCTGGTTGTATCTGGAGTGCAGGTGTTTGGAAGCCCAGCTCCCTGCCCTGAGTCGGGACAAGGAGTGGCTGTGACTCACACCCTGGGCTGGATTCCCCTGCAGGGTGGGCTGAAGCCTGCCTCCCTCCCTAAGGAGCTTGGCTTAAGGCCGCACCCTGGCCTGGCTTCCTGCTCTTCCTGATCCCCTCTCCACACCCCTTTCTCATCTTCCCTGGTGCAGATTCCTAGATCCAGTCCTTCCATGAAGGTCCTCCTCTCAGGATCTGCTTCAACGGTACCTGACATAAAATAGGTGTATGGGGTGGGGGAGAGGAGCGTTCAGAGACACCCTGGGGCTGCATACTGCATGCTTTTCAGACACTGGGGCGCTGGGAATGCACCCCTCATTGCAAACCTTACCTTCAATTCCTGCCCCACGTAAAGCCTTAGGGAACCTCCACCCAGCGGACCCCTTCCCAGATGGGTCCAGTCCAGCATCCCCTCTGCCCATGGAGGTTCCCAGCACTCTTTGGGGAAGAATAGTCTGAGAGATGCTGTCCTGCTTGGAGAGTAGCCCAGCCTCTGCCGCTGGTTTCTCGAAGCCCTGCTCCTTGTCTTGGGCCAAAGTGTCTCCTCCTGCTAATTCCCTCCTAGAAATCTCCTTTCGAATGTCCCTCTTTCATGTTAGGGTGGTGACTGATGGCTTTCATAGAGATTTCCGTACTCTCTTTAGAACAAATTGGTTCCAACACTTCTAATTGTGGGAATGCAGCCAAAATTCTGAGAGCTCTGGAAAAGTCTGGTTTGCTGGATTCACTGTCTCAGAAGAGGACTTTTTCCTGGAAAGAGGCATCTGGAGCAATATTGGTACCAGGGCTGTCACTGAGGCCCCTTTTCTGTCAAGAGCGCCATCAGTGGTCAGTGGTCAGTGGTGTGGGCCTGGTGCTGGCCAGGGGTCCTGGAAGTGGCTCCACTGTCCTGCAGCCATGGGCCCAGGAAGCATTGATTCTGCCCAGCCCGGCTCTGTTCATCTGTGAGCGGAATCCTAATAGCATCGTCGAGTTCAGTGAGGATTAAGCAAGTTCACGCACCCGGAGGGCTCAGAACTGCAGTCCCCGGCCCGCGGTAAGGGCTGTGTGTGTCAGCCCATCATCATCTGCTGGTGCCGGTCAGGATCACAGATGAGCCTGGTCAAAACGCAGCCCGGGATCAGGGCTTTGGGCTTAGGAAGTGAGGTTTCTGTAGGAGCTCTTTGAGATTTAGCCTGTAATGGGCAGCTTTGCTTCTAATCGTTCTTGAGAGACAAGCCATCAAACATTGGTTATCCCTAAACTGGGAGCAGAAAGGGCTGAGAGGAGGAACAATGGCCCTGGCTCCCCCTGCCATGCACCCACTCTGCCAGCTAATATTAGACAGACGCAGATGAATGGAGGACGTTCCAAAGTCGAGGCTCAGGGCTGCTGCCTTTTCTCCTTCTACTTCTTAATTTAAAAAAATTTATCCCAGAGTCTCCATTACTATAGATTCCCTGACACTCTGCTATGGGCTAATCTTCAGGATAAAGCATCACCTTTTTTGAGTGTTTTTCTCCTTCAGGTATCCTCTTTTTTCTTGAAACCAGGAAGAAACCTATGCTGTCATTCAATGCTGGAAAATCCATCCCTTGCTCATTTTTAAACCTTTTCATCTTCCCTTCATTTTCTGCCTAAATGTCTCAATTGTGTTTATCTTTCTCTTTCAGGGATGGCAGATGCTTAAGTATGTGCAGGCTGTGAAGTGGGTTGTAAATAAGATATTGTTATTAGGACTATCCCTGATAAGAAAGGCATGTCCTCTGCACCTCCAATCCTGGGCCACTGCTATGCATCCCCACTCAGATGACCGACTGCAGTTGCTCAGAGCAATTATAGAGAATGGTGAGGAATCAACCTATTTGGATGAAGACCTTTTGTGGGCAGGCAGAGAAGAAACCTCTTGAGAGAAGGAAGCATTGCCAGGGGCATGGGAGCCTACATCTGCTGGTGCCTCAGTCCCATCCCCTTCAACAAACATTTATCAAGGAATGTCTTTGTGCCAGACCCCATCCTAGGCATGGGGCATGCAAGAAGGACAGGTCCCTGTACCCATGGAGCCTCCGTGCAAGAAGCAAAACAGGAAATGAACAATTTAACAAACACACAGTGTAATTTCAGATCATACTAAGTGGTATAAAATAAAGTGAGTTGATGTAATAGCAAGGGACTGGGGACTAGGGAGCGTCAGGGACGGCTGTCTGTTAGGAGACCATGTTTGAGTTGAGACTCGAATGCAAAGAAGGAATCTACTGAGTGAAAACTAGTGGAAGGACCACTTCTGTTCAACATAGCAGTGGAACTCCTAGTCAGAGCAATTAGGCAAGAACAATAAATAAAAGGCATCCAAATTGGAAAGGAAGAAGTAAAATTCTCTCTGTACTCAGGTGACATGACCTTATATGCAGAAAACCCTAAAGATTCTACAAATCCCCCTGTTAGAACTAATAAGTGGATTTGACAAGTTACAGGATATAAAATCAACATGCAAAAATCAGTGAACACAAACAATTCAGAAAGAAAATTAAGAAAACAATTCAATTTACTATAGCATCAAAAAGAATAAACAACAGGAATAAATTTGAAGAGGCAAAAGATTTGTACACCAAAAACTATAAAAAATGATAAAAATTGCTGAAAAATTAAAGCAAACACAAATAAATGCAGACACCAGGTGATGCTCATGAACTGGAGGACTTAATACTGTTAAGATGTCCTTACCTTCCAAAGCGATCTACAGATTCAATGCAACCCCTATCAAAATTCTAATTTTTTTGTAGAAATAGAAAAATTTATACTAAAATTCATATGGAATCTCAAAGCACCTCAATAGCCAAAACAATCTTGAAAAAGAACAGTTAGAGATATCACACTTCCTGATTTCAAAACTTACTGCAAAGCTACAGTAATCAAAACAGTATCATACTGACATAAAGATATGCATGTAGACCAAGGGAACAGTATAGACAGCCC
Organism: Pongo abelii; assembly: GCF_028885655.2. Classification (NCBI taxonomy): domain Eukaryota; kingdom Metazoa; phylum Chordata; class Mammalia; order Primates; family Hominidae; genus Pongo; species Pongo abelii. Next base: position 23,201,283 of record NC_071991.2, read on the forward strand.
AGAATTAAACCCTCACATGTAGGGCAGATGATCTTCGACAAAGATGCTAAGACCTCTCAGTGGAGGAAGGACAGTCTCTTCAACAAATGGTGTTGGGAAAACTGTATATCTACATGCAAAAGAACCTTACATCATCTATAAAAATTGACTCAAAATGGATAAAAAACCTAAACTCAAACCTGAAACTATAAAATTCCTAGAACAAAACATAAGAGAGAAGCTTCATGACATTGGTTTGGCAATGATTTATTGAATGTGAAACTAAAAGTGTAGACAGCAAAAGAAAAAATAGATACATTGGACTACAGCAATATTAAACACTTTGCATCCAAGGACACAGCAGAGTGAAAGGTAACCTATGAAATGGGAGAAAATGTTTGAAATATATATGAGGGGTTAATATCCAGGATATTAAAAAAAACTCCTACAACTCAACAACAAAAAAAGAAATAAACCTATTATAAAATGAGCAAAAGACTTGAATAGACATTTCTCCAAAGAAGATACACAGATGGATGGCTCATAAACATGTGAAAAGATGCTCAACACCACTAATCATTAGAAAAATGCAAACCAAAACCACAATGAGATACCATCTCATGCTCATTAGGATGTCTACTCTCAAGAAAACAGAAACTAACAAGTGTTGGTGTGGGTGTGGAAAAACTGGAACCCTTGTGCACTATTGATGGAAATGTCAATTGTATACCCCTATGGCTATACCCTATGGAATTATACCATAGGGGTATATCATGGGGGTATAATTGTATACCATAGGGGTATACCATGGGGGTATAATTGTATACCCATATGGAAAACAGTATGGCTGTTCCTCAGAACATTAAACATATAATTACCATGTGGTCCAGCAATTCATTTCTGGGTATATACCCCAAAAAATTGAAAGCAGGGACTTGAAGAGGTATCTGTACACACATGCTCATAGCGGTATTATTTACAATGTCCAAAAGATGGAAGCAATCCACGTGTCCATTGACAGATGAATGGATAAAGAAAATGTGGTATATCCATGCAATGGAATATTACTCAGCCTTAGAAAGGAAGGAGATTCTGACACATGCTGCAACATGGATGAACCTTGAGGACTTTATGCTGAATGAAATAAGCCAGTCACAAAAGGACAAATATGTACAATTCCACTTATAGGAGGCACCTAGAGTAGTCAGATTATAAAGACAAGGTGGAATGGTGGCTGTCAAGGGCTGAGGGGAAGGAGAATGGAGTCATATTTAATGGATACAGAGTTTCAGTTTTGCCAGATGAAAAGTTCTGTTGAGGGATGGTGGTGATAGTAGCACAATGGTGTGAATGTACTTAATGCCACTGAACTGTACACTTAGAAATGGTTAAGGTGGTTAATTTATGTGTAATTTACCACAGTTTGAAAAAAATGATCAGAAGAGAGTTCCATGCTTAGGGAACAGCAAATGCGGAGGCCCTGTGGGTAGGAATGAGCTTGGCACATTTGAGACAAAGGAGTCCCGTGCTCTAGGAGCAAAGTGAATCAGGTGGAGGAATGGAAAGAGGTGAGACCGCAAGGACAGACAGGGGACAGAACAGGCTGGATCTTGTGAGTTTGCATTTGATATTACAGATGTGAAATCTGAGATTCACAACAAAGATCCCCAGTAACTTGCCCAGGGTGAAATAGCCAGTAGGTGACAGTGGCAGGGAGTCCAAGTGGTTCCCTAACAGCTTAGCTGTTCCCCCTTCTTCCTTACTAATAGAACTACTGCTGACTATCAGTTGTGCCTATGGTCACCCAGAGTTATGACTACCTTTCCCATGATGGGGGCACTGGAGGGTTGCAGTCAGAGAGGTGCCCAGGTCTGATTCAGCATGAGAAGGATCCTTCTAACTGCTGTGTGGGGAAGGGGCTGCTCATGACCAGGAGAGGACACCAGGGCAAGGCTGGGGAGTCTTTCAGGGTCAGCAGATGCTGGAAGATGGAATGGGAAGCACGTGTTCTGTAGAGTGTAGAGTGCAACCACCTGTGGGATGATGGGCCAGCACCTGCCCTGGGCTCAGGGACATGGGTGGCTGCTGATTGTGATAAAGATGGGGATGACCTCAGAGCTCCCTTCCCAGCCTGCGTTTCTGCAGGGAAATGTCGGATCCAGGGAATGGAATTGATCCCAGCATAAAAAACACACGACACTGTAGGGCCAGGAATGAAGGTCATGAGAATGTTATCAGATGCCTTATAATACTCAATATATAACCAATCAGTAATAATCAGAAGTAATCAATATACAGCCAATAATCAATATAAAATTCAATGCAACCATAATGAGGGTGATTTTTTAAACCCTCGCATCCCATGGGCAGACGGTGCACTGAGCACTTTACTGGTATTTTCTGCCTTAACTTGTCTGACAATCCTATGTAACAGGAACTATCATTATCCTCAGTTTACAGAGGAGGAGACTTAGGCACAGAGAGGTTTAAATAACCTGTCCAAGGTCACACAGCTAGTAAGTGATAGGCAGTGGGCTGGGATTTGAACCCAGAGAACCTGTCTCCCATGCAGGTGTTGTGTGCAAATTTGGCTCAGCCAATTGGATCCTTTTGTCTAGATCTGGGAGGTCTTCACCTTTGTCGATATCTGGCTCACTTACATCCTGTGATTGTGCTCCCCCCAGAGTGAGGGGGCACATCAGGGCTGAGGATGCTGGTTTGAGTCTTTGAGCAGCATGAGAGACAAACTGAGCAGCAGATGAGGCCAGGTGGGAAAGCTGACACCTCCTGGACTCTCGAAGGCTGAACTGGAGACCCAGGGACAGGGACGGGAGGGTCCCATGGGAGTCCCCAACTCTTGTCATCATTTTCGTGTTCATTTGTTCTTGGGAGAGGGGACATCAGACCCCCCTTCCCCCATTAGAATTTTAGCTCCAGGAAGGGGTTTTTCTTCAATGTGTGTCTCTAGTGCCTTGGGCAGTTCCTGGCTCAATATGTATGGAAATATTATTGTAATAAAGAAGAGGGCAGTGACCTTATCTGTCCCTTTCAACCCAGCACCTAGCAGAGTGCCTGGCATGTGGTAGGATTCAATAAATATGTGTAGAATGAATGAATGGATGAATGAATGAATGACATCTCTCAATCCTTCCCCATACCTGCCTCTTCTGTCTTCAGGACCCTCTCCTCCCCATCTCATTCCAACATCCCTGTTTTGGGGCTTTCTTGGGTGGATTTGGGGCCCCATTTTGCTCCCCCAGTGCCTGTTTTAACAGCCTCCCTCCTGCCAAGATGACAAATGTCTCTCAGCCCTGGAAGCTGAGGCTGCCTCCACTGTGAAGCTGATACCACTGTTGGAAGATGCTTCCTCCCACCATTGGCACTGCTCTGCTGTGCCCCTGGGGTTGCGGCACCTCCTCTGACTGGCCCTTCGCTTCAGTCACACTCCTGGAAACAAGTTCCCAGGCAGACACCATCCCCAAAGTCTAGGATTCAATTGTCTGCCTACACCAGTGCTAAAAACAGCATGATTTCCCCCAACTCAGCTGCACCTGTGCAGACAGAATAAGGCAGCATATTTTTAGCAGGTAACAGAGTGCACACATGGAGGCTATAATTAGCATTTCATTCAAAGGGAGGAGTTTCCCTTCCAATGCAAGAGTGAGTGACCACGGGGTCTTCCCACTGCAGCCTCTGTCTCAGGTGCCTGGTGCGGGAAGGAGCCAGCAGCACTGAGGGAGACCCTGGGGTTCCCTGGGCAACCAGGAAAGGGGTGGGGCCTTTTTGGATATTGCTCCCATCACTGCTCATACCTTTCCCCTCTGGCCTGTCCAGAGCCTCGGTCCTGCCCAGACCCCAGTGCAGTCCTCCTGTGAGGATGACCTGGCCAGGCCATGTGATGAAGATGCCCTGTCAGGTTGGTGTGGGGCTTGCCAGTCCTCTGTCCTGCACTCAAGGAGGCCCCATGGGGGACAGGGACAGGGCTGGGGTTACCCAGACCTCAGCATCCCTCCTGGTAGCAGGGAGCCCGGCTGCCTGGAATAAAGACTACATTTCCCAGGCCTCCTTGTGACCAAAACATGGCCAGTGGGGTGTGAACATTGTCTCTTTTTCTCTTCTCTTTGGATGGGAGAAAACAGGGGACAGATGTCTGGGATGAAGCGGAAGGCAACAGTCTCAAAAATCTGAGGATAAAGATAGAAGGAGGTGGGGCCTCCGTTTTCTCTGCTGTAAAATGGAAGAGTAATTATACATATGTTCTGTAGTTTCCATAAGTTGAGATTCTTTCATCTGCTAAGTGAAGAAAAATTAAACCCCAATGGTCTGAGGTGAAGGTGGATTTATTGGCTCAGGTAACTGGAAAAAAAATGTTCAAGAAAGAGGCTGACTCAGGCATGACTGTTTATCCATAGCCTGGGGGGACCTGACCTGCCTGAGTTACCGGTGGCTGTTATTTTCCCCATAAATTTGTTCATGTGACCAACAATTCTGGCTTGAAAGGACCACAGAATCTTATTGTAACCCCAGTGTTTAAATCCTGGTGCATGGGATGTCCAAAATCATCATCGTCACGATTTCTGCCGTTCACGGAGCTGACATTTTTCCTGCTCCTCCCAGCTCTTTTTTCTGGCCTCTGCTGAGGTTGAATTCTCCACTCTGCATCTCACAGCTGCCCTTCTCGCTTCTGCAAGGGTCCCTCCATCCAACCACATCGTGGGCTTCTTCTTCTGCTTTTCACCTCTCCAAGTTCCACATCCCCAAGCAGCTGCTAGAGACATATTTTACTGAACACTTTGGAGCAACCCAGGAGTGTGATTTCATCCATGCCCCGGTCCTTTGGCCATTTCTGCCAACTCTAACAGCAGTGTGTGTTGCTTAGCAACCCCATTTTTGTTTTTACTAAGAAACTTTAATTCAAAAGGAAAACTCTATCACCAGAGTAAATAGAAAACCAGCATCTTTTGCTTGCAAAAGGATGGTGACTGTAGAACTAAAAGCAATAAACCTAAACAGAGGTGCTTCATTCTGCAGGAAGCCTGGGGCCTGTCCTTTCTTTGTTCAAAAGGATGAAATGCAAGGTCTGGAAAGGAGCTAAAGGCACATCAGCACCAAATCAAGGTGTTTTCTTTGAGGTGATTGAAGAATTGGAGAAGAACCACTACAGGATTCAGTGATCTTAGTGCTAGCCCTGTGTGCTCTGCCAAATCATCTCATGTTTATCCTCTGGGAGTTCCTGAGCTAGGAGGGGCTGGGAGAAGGGCCTTCCAGGCAGAGGGGCTAGCATCACACAGGCTTGACAGGAGGGGGAGGCCCTGGTTCAAAGAAGTAGCAGAAGGCCAGGCGTGGTGGCTCACGCCTATAATCTCAGCACTTTGGGAGGCTGAGGCGGGAGGATCACTTGAGGCCAGGAGTTCAAGACCAGCCTGGCCCACATGGCGAAACCCTAACTATTTTTTCAGTCTCTACTAAAAATACAAAAATTAGCCTGGTGTGGTGGCACACACCTGTAATCCCAGCTACTCGGGAGGCTGAGGCACAAGAATCGCTTGAACCCGGGAGACAAGTTGCATTGAGCCGAGATTGAGCCACTGCACTCCAACTTGGGCAACAGAATGAGACTGTGTCTCAAAAAAAATAAAAAATAAAAGTAGCAGAGAGAAACCAGTGAAACAGGAAGGCAGAGGAGGTGAAAGAGGAGAACAGGCAGGGGCCAGATGGCACAGAGCCTGGCAGCCACAGTCAAGGGTGCTGCCAGGCTGGAAAGCTGGGGCATGAGGGCATCAGGTGAGTGCTCTTAAAGTCCAGGTGGCCTGGGAAAAAGATAAAGCATGGGGCACATTCAGCCAGGCAGGACCGGGTCCCACCCATGTGCCATCCCCAGTGTGGCCTCTGCCCCTCCCTCCCAGCAGGTGACCCTGCATCTCTCAGTGGCTGAGGTGTGGGGTAAGTGGAGGCTTTGAGTCTTTATTTCCTGAGCCCACGTGTCCCTGTCTCTAGGCAGGGACCCTTGGCCAGCTCAGGGGTAAGAATGCAGTGATGGTCAGCGGTGATGTCCCCTGTGAAGAGCCCTGATTGGATTTCCAAGGCATCTCCAGCCCCAAGGACCGCAGAGAGGCCCTGGCCAGGGACCTTTATCCGCATGCCTCTCACTCCCCTGATTGAATCTATCGATTCCCTGTCTATCACCACCTTCTCCGAGATACAAGGATGGGATGGTTTAAATGATTTACTTATTTCAAGCCACTGGGGCTTGGCAGAGAAACCAATAGGTGAATGTTAGAATGTTTTCCCTTAATGATTCAGGCTCTCTGAAGAAGAATCTGAAATATCTTGCTGTGAATGGAGCCAAGGGTGAGATGAGGCTGCAGCTAGAGGAAGGGTTCTCTGAACCACCTGCCCTCCTGCCTGGGTCCCCCCCAGGGCACAGGTGTATTTAATTCACCTGTAGTCAGTGAATGTTGGTGGAGCACCTCTGCCACATCGAGCACTGGTCTAGCTGCAGGGACACAGAGATGGAAACCATGCGGCCTCAGACCCTTCAGCTACTCACGGTCTATTCAAAGAGGGGGAGTGTTTGGGGCATGATTAGAGCTATAGTTTAAGGATGGATAGACCAGGTTAAGAGTACAGGGAAGAGGAAATTCATGGAAAGGATACAGAAACAGAGCTGGAAATGTACACAAGGGTGAGGATATTTGATGCTTAAGAATTTTTAATAAATTATTTCCTTCTTTTGTTTCTTTGAATACAAAAGAAGCCTTTACAAAATTTTAAAAATAAAGATGATTATAGGCCACACTCTGATCATTACAAATGACATTAAAATAAATGGTAAAGAGATAGCCCTGGCCAGATGTGGTGGCTCATGCCTGTAATCCCAGCACTTTGGGAGGCCAAGGCAGTGGATCACTTGAGCTCAGGAGTTCCAGATGAGCCTGGCCAACATGGAGAAACCCCATCTCTACCAAAAATACAAAAAATTAGCTAGATGTAGGGGTGCGCACCTGTGGTCCCAGCTACTCGGGAGGCTGAGGTGGGAGCTCTCATTTCAGCCCAGGAAACAAAGGTAGTGAGCTGAGATCGCATGCCACTGCACTCCAGCCTGGGTGACAGAGTGAGACTCTGTCTCAATAAATACATAAATAAATAAAGTAAAAGATGGCCCTGCTAGGAATGCTCTGTCTTGATTGGGATGATGTTTACTTGAGTAGACACATTTGTCAAAATGCATTGAATGGGACACGGAGAACAGTGCCTTTTATTGGGGAAGGAATTCTCTCCTAGATAACTCCCAGATCAAAGCAGAAACCAAAACTAGAATGATGGTTTCTAGAAAACAACAAGAATAGTTTACACCAGCATCTGAAGGACTCGGCTAGTGCTGTACTCAGAAGAAAATTTATGGTCTTAAATGCTTGTATTGCTCCAGAGTTTCAAAAGGGCAATGGTAAAAGTACTGAGTTCTTAAAAAATAGGAAAAAACAAAAAACAAAACAAAACAAAACAAAACAAAAAACAAAATAAGCCAAGATAAAATGGGGAGAGGAAATTAAAGATAAGAGCCAACATCGAATATGCAAGGGTGTGGACGGTGAGTTTTGGGGGGAGTTAGTGATGGGAGCACGCCACTTTGGAAGTGTATTTTTCCATTTCAGGAGCTGGAGGGTTTTTACGCAGTAGAGTGACTGTGCGTGGAGCTGGATGGAGAAAGACCGTGGAGGCTGCAGGGTGGAAAGCTGACTGGGGAAGACTGATAGTCACTGTCTGCCTGGTCTGTTCTTGTTCTCTTCCTGGGCTCTAAGATTTCTTTCTTTTTTTTTTTTTTTTTTTTTGATGGAGCCTCTCTCTGTCACCCAGGCTGGAGTGCAATGGTGTGGCCTCGGCTCACTGCAACCTCCGCCTCCTGGGTTCAAACAATTCTCCCGTCTCAGCCTCCCATGTAGCTTGGACTACAGGCACATGCCACCACTTCTGGCTAATTTTTGTATCTTTAGTAGAGACAGGGTTTTGCCATATTGGCCAGGCTGGTCTTGAACTCCTGACCTCACGTGATCCACTTGCCTCGGCCTCCCAAAGTGCTAGAATTAGAGGTGTGAACCACCATGCCCGGCCAAGATTTCTTTCCCTTCTCTAAATCATTACAGGGGGTCTGGATACTAGTTGTGCCCTGCCTCTGGGTTATGCAGCCCAGAAATGCAATTTCAAGAGAGTGGGTTGATCTGTGCCAAGTCACGTCTTCACCAAAGAAATCTGGGCTCTGATGGGGTCTGCAATGGACTTGTATGGGTACCATCTGGGGGATGGAGTGTGGGGTGGTGGCCAGGATGGGCTTGTCTGGGAAAGAGGCTTCCCTGAACCAAGTCAGTGGGGGCCACAGGGGACTCTGGGATGGGAGGGCCAGCCCAGCCAGGGTCTTTGGGGGATCTGGAGGGGATGTGACAAACCAACAGGGTAGGAGGGGAGCCAGGAGTGGGAAGCTGGGGAAGCCAGAGTAGCAGAGGCTGGAGCAAATCCCATGGGAAAGAACCAGGAATGGGTGGTGCCTGAGAGAGTGGCTCAAACACCTTCGCCGGGGGGTGGCTCACCTTTAAAGAATGCCTTGCTCTGGCCGGGCACAGCGTCTCATGCCTGTAATGCCAGAACTTTGGGAGGACAAGTGAGATGAGGTTGGTTGCACTGAGCCGAGATTGTGCCATTGCACTCCAGCCTGGGCAACACAGTGAGACTCCATCTCAAAAACAAAACAAAACAAAAATGCCTTGCTCTTCCTCAATCAAAATCCCACTGGGAGTAAAAAATATTGAATGATAGCATACATAAGAAAAGTGCCCAGGCCAGGAGCGGTGGCTCACGCCTGTAATCCCAGCACTTTGGGGGGCCGAGGTGGGTCGATTACTCGAAGTCAGGAGTTTGAGACCAGCCTGGGCAACATAGTGAGACCTCATCTCTATTAAAAAAAAAAGAAGAAGGAGGAGGAGGAGGAGAGGAGGAAGAGGAAGAGGAAGAAAAGATACGTGTCCAGATCATACGAGTACATTTCAATTAATCCTCACCAGGTGCACGCACCTGTGCCCAGAATCTAGATAAAGAAACAGCAATCTCACTACACAGAGTCCAGCTGAATGCCTCTCAGAGGGCCACATTCTCCTCTTCAGTGTTGAGGAAATTGGATGCAAAAGAGCCTTGGGTCTCTTTCACTTGTTTCATTTGAGTATTCTATGGGCAGATTTTTATGTATTGGACTTCTTGAAATGGGACTTACCTGTGTTTAATTTATCTTGATTTCACCCCACTGGGTAACAAATACAATGGACCCTGAACAACACAGGTTAGAACTGCCAGAGACCACGTATACGCAGATTTTTTTCTGCCTCTGCCACCCCGAGACAGTAAGACCAACCCCTCCTCTTCCTCCTCCTACTCCTCAGCCTACTCAATGTGAAGAAGACAAGGGTGAAGACCTTTATGATGACCCACTTCCATTTAATGAAGAGTAAATGTATATTCCCTTCCGAATGGTTTTCTTAATAACATTTTTTTTGCTCTAGCCGACTTTATTGTAGGAATACAGTATATGATACATTTAACATACGAAAACTGTTTATGTTATCAGTAAGGCTTCTGGTCAACAATAAGCTATCAGTAGTTAAGTTTTTGCAGAGTCAAAAGTTATATGTGGATTTTCAACTGCGTGGGATTTGGTGCGCCTAACTCCCACATTGTTCAAGAATCAACTGTATTCCAAATGATAGAATGTAATGTGAGACATCTGGAAAAGACTGATATATTTTTCTGACCACCAGAAGAAAATCCACCCAGGGAATCGGTCAGCGGAGGCAGGCACTCAGGTTTCATGGAGCCATGAGTTGGAGGGATTCTGCCAGCTTGGGTGATGAGGGGTTCACAGGTCCCAGGAAGGTGACAGTAGCCTGGGAGTTGCTTCCTTGAAAACTCTGAATGGGCTGGGACCTGTGAAGAGGGACCAGCAAGGGCTCAAGTGATGCATCTGAGCTGGTTTTTAAAGTTTATCTGTGTTAGAGAAACTGCCGCTCCAACATCAAGAATAAATCAGCTCCATTTCCCATCACCTCGGTTGCTTCTTTTTCCCATCTCTTCCTCTCTGTAAATTTTGCCTCAGTAAGAAAAATGTATTATGGTTTCTGAAGGCAGCCGCTTCCCCCTCTTCCCTTGTGAACAGTCAGGCAAAGAATGAATTTAGATTTTTTTGTAGTGTCAAGGTCTCTCTCTTGAAATTACTGCCACCATCTGTTGTCTCTCCTGGTAAGTGAGTTTAATGATCTCTTGCTCCTTATTCTCTTGAAAACTGCCTCGTGTGCTTCTGGCTTGGGCAATCTTAATGCTTTGGGCAGCTTTCAGTTTCCTGACTGTAGCCTGCACTCCAGACCTCATCCCCAGCCTGTCCCCATCCTCATCTCCGCCCAGCGCTTCCCATCTTCCCACATTCCTCTTCTCATCCCCTGTTCTCTCTGCACTTATTTGCTCACTGACATTCCCATATTTTCTACTTCTACTGAAATCCTGATTGTATCCAGTCATGCTTTTTTGATTTTTTAAGAAACTGAAATGTCCATAATTCCAACACTTTGGGAGGCTGAGGTGGGTGGATCGCTTGAGCCCAGGAGTTTGAGACCAGCCCAGGCAACATGGCAAGGCCCTATCTCTACAAAAAATACAAAAACTAGCCAGGCGTGGTGGCATGCGCCTGTATTCACAGCTACTCAGGAGAGTGAGGCAAGAGGATCACTTGAGCCCGGGAGGTTGAGGCTGCAGTGGGCCATGATCACACCACTGCATTCAGCCTGGGCAACAGAGAGAGACCCTGTCTTAAAGACAAACAAACAACCCTGAAATGTTGGCTGGATGTTGGGGCTCACACCTGCAATCACAGCACTTTGAGAGGCCGAGGTGGGCAGATCACTTGAGGCCAGGAGTTGAAGACCAGCCTGGCCAACATAGCAAAACCCCATCACTACTAATTTTAGCTGGGTCTGATGGTGGGTGCCTGTAATCCCAGCTACTCAGGGAGACTGAGGCATGATAATTGCTTGAACCTAGGAGGCTGAGGTTGCAGTGAGCTGAGATCATGCCACTGTGCTCCAGCCTGGGCAACAGAGTGAGACTTCATCTCAAAACAAACAAACGAACAAACACACACACAGACACAGACACACACACACACACACACACACACACACACACAAACCCTGAAATGTGATGATGACCATTGTCTTTATCAACAGCCATTGCTTGCCGGCTTACGTTAGTTGCAGTGGGAGGGTAGGCAGCTGGAAGTATTGGGCATTCCCCTGGCCTGTGCATTTTTGAATGATGAATACAAAACTGCTCAATTCACCAAAAACAATCATGTAAGAAAGCAACGTTTCACTTCTTCATATGGGCCCCTGATTACATGTGATGCAGGTGACAATTACATATGTCCCCTTAACAGTTTGGAAAATTCTAGTGAAGAGAGGAGTTTAAGTCCCTTCACACTGAACTGAAACAATTAATTCTCTATAAAAAATCTCCACATGATGGATCATGTTGCATTTCAAACCTCTACAAACTGTCTCATATAAACATCTGTTTCTTTTTTTTTGAGACAGAGTCTCACTTTGTCACCCAGGCTGCAGTGCAATGGTGCAGTCTTGGTTCACTTCAACTTCTGCCTCCCAGGACCTGCAGAGGTCCTGGTCTCAGAGTTCATGCCCTGTAGCTGCTGTGTGTCCAGCAGCTGGCAGGGCAAGAGATTTGGGGGAGGGTGTCACTCCCTCAGACACACAGCACCTGGCAGAACCCTGGCCTAAAGCCGTGCAGCTCTGGGGTCTCTCAAGCCCACCTGGGAGCAGGTCCTGGAGGACAGCTGTGGAGGACAGGAACTCCCAATGTACAAAACAGGCCACAAGCTGGGCAAGCTGCTCCTTCCCGTAACCTCAGACCTTTCTTCTGACCCAGTCAGGACAAGCTCCTGGTAGCTTGCAGACAATCCTGGGCCCAGAGAAGCAGGCAGATGTGGCTGTTGGTAGCACTAATATGGGCTGAGAATATCATCTTGTGGTTATTACTTTACTTACGTTACCCGCCAGTACAATCGATCCTGCATGTGTCCCCTCACTTTATGCTCACAGGGTTTGCATGATGGGACGAGCACTCCCAGCAGGTGATGAAGGTGATAAATGGCACTGGACATTCCTGGAGCACCTGTTGGCGCCCAGGGCGGGGCTTAGTGCTCCATTTGAGTCTGGAGACTTTACTCTGCAATAGTAGCTGTGTGACCCCAGGTAAGTGGTTTAACCTTTCTGTGCCTCTTCTTTCTCAACTCTAAAGGAGGATAATAAAGTCCCTGCCCTCAAGCAATCAAAGATGTGTGAGAGGGGCCTGGCACATGGCAGGCAGGCAGTATACATGGTTGGGATTAACCCCACTATACAGATGAGGACACTGAGGCTCAGAGGCTCTGGCCTGGCAGGAAGTGGGACCTGCACCCAGGCTTGTCTGATGCTGAGCGCTTTGGCCTCCTTCCCTTATGGCTGCTCCCCACTCCACACTGGGACATATGCTGGAGGGGCAAACCCCAAATACCCTCCCTAACCAGAAACCAAAATACCCAAATCCACCACATCCCAGCCCTTATGGCTGCCTTCAGAAGGGACAGAGCAGAGGGCCATCCCCTCTCACACACACAGGGGCTGACCATCCAAGGACCCCCATCACCTGGCTGAGAGCACCCCTGCTCCCATGGGGACACTGACCGCTCCGAGTGCCCGGCATTCAGGCCTCGAGCCACCCACCAGGCACAGCACAGGGCCTCCTTGGAACGTGTCTATCCCCAGGGGCCATTTCTCTGAGGGATGGCGCTGCTGCTGTGGGGACGACCCCTCCTCCTTCCTTCACGACAACCTGCCCTCACCTGGCTCGTCTCTTGGTAGACACTGTCCCACACATCTCTGTCATTTGCATGCCACAATGGTGACAGTCTTCCTGGCCATGCTTGTGACAGGGCCTTTTAGTTTCTGACTGACACATTCCAGCGCGGTTTCAACTGTTTTCACTTACAAAGGCAGGTTTCCCTTCCCAGCCTCACGTGGCGGTGGTCTCAGTGGAGTTCAAGAGGCTGTGGGCTGTGAGGAGGGGCAGCAAAGAACCCCAGCCCACCCCAAGCAGGAGATGGCAGAGTCCACCCAGCTGTCTGGAGACAGCCAAGACCCTCGGCCACTGCAGTTCTCCCCACTGAGCCTGGGCCCCCACCCCCACTCCGCACTGGGACAGATGCTGGAGGGGCAAACCCCAAATACCATGCCTAACCAGAAACCGAAATACCAAAATCCGCCAGATCCCAGCCCGGCCTGGCCAGATAGTCTGACTTTCCAACGAAGTCAAAAATACAGATTTTTAGAATTAAAATGTAAATGTTGGCAACTGATTCAAATTCAATTTGTGTGTGTGTGTGTGTGTGTGTGTGTGTGTGTGTGTGTTTGCATGGAGGGCTTTCTGGTGAAAACCAGACCCCACCTGGGAGCAGGCCCCGGGGGTACAGCTGTGGGAGAAGAGGACCCCTCCCCCACAAGTGCAAAGAACAGGCCACGAGCTGGGCACAGATGCCTCCTCCCCGAGACTTCCCGGGAGTGGAAACCAGAAAACATACTAGACAAATTCTGAAAGAGCTGTAACACCTTATATTATTTGAAAAGTCTGCAGGTTGAGTTTATCCCAGACCCTTTACAGCTTTTTCCTTCTGACTGATGAGGCCTCAGCTCAAATGTCACCTCCTCAGAGAGGCCCTCCCCGATGGCCCTATTTAAGTTGCCCCCACCAGAGTCACAGTCAGCGATATGCACCCTTCATTTCCTTCTTGGCGCTGACCCCTACCTGCAAGTGCCTCGTCATTTGTGGTTGACATCTGCATTGTCCACCAGCACTTAGGCTCTGTGAGGACAGAGGCACATGGCCTTGTGCCCTAGTGAATCCCAGATCCCCGCCCTGAGCACAGTGCCTGGCACAGAACAGACACAGGCAATGAGTGCTGCTGAAATTTCCCCATGGAGCCAGTGGTGATCTGTCCAGGCTCTCCAGCCCTCCCCCTAAATGTGTTCAGAGATGGGGACACTGGGGCCATCCTCCTTGTTCCACTCCTGGTGAAGAGCCCTCAGACCCATAGGATGGGCTTGTCAATATCACCTTCTCAGGTGAGCCTCATACATAAGCAGGTTCGGTGGGTTAACCAAGCCTACATCTTTAACCCACGTGATAACCACAGTACCAGGGTTCTGCCACCAAATCTTTTCTATCCTCAGTCCTGCCTTGGGAATTCAGACTCTCCCAGAATTCAGAGTTTCACAGACTCAGAAGAGAATGTGATGCCAGATTGTTCTGAAATGTTTGGTAAAGCAAGATCAAATGATTACGTTTGTGATCTGAAATCATTTGTTTGTGTCATGCCAACCCATATCTCCTTCCAAATTATTTTCTTTAAATTCTCCCCAGAATGGGGAGCAGTATTAATTTTTGCCAATGGAAAGACTGCCCCTTTCATCAAAGCCATGAGCTTTATCTGCCATTTTTGAATATAACGCTGGCTTAGTGAAAGTGATTGTAAATAGCAGGTCTTCTTTGTGCATTTTATGCTTCCAAATGTGCTAGTTGTAATAAAGAAGTGAAAAGTTTAAAAATCCTCTCTTGTAAATGTTTAGAAAATTGCACCAGAGTTATTTCTTGATCTTTGAGGGGAGAGGTCATCCTGCAAACGCAGTCACACCTGTTCGGCTCCCCCAGGTTCTGAATGTCACCAGACCCCCCACTTACCCCCGACCTTGGCAGGTCAGACTCTGTGAAGGACGCTTACTGTCTGTACGACCTCACACCAGGTACAGGGACCGGGGGAAAGAGGAACATCTGGCTTGTAGGACAGTCCTGCAAGGCCACTTTTCTGGTAGGGAGGTGACACCTTCAAAGGAACGTCTCATTTCTCCCAGCTCCAGTCAGTTTCAACAACAGGTGGGGTTTTCTTTCCTCTCAATTATTATAGATTTTTTTCTAATAATCAAAGTCACAACTCATTTTGAAAGTTTTTAAAAATAGAAGAAAACAAGATTTTAAATCACAAGTGATTCCAACACCGAAGATAAGCAGCATTCGCATTTTGCTATGTAGTGCTCCTATTAGACAATATACACACATAGATCACACTTACACACTTATGCATTTTTGCTTCATTAAAATAGAATAAAGCTTTATGAGCCAGGTGCAGTGGCTCATGCCTGTAATCACAGCACTTTGGCAGTCCAAGACAAGCAGATCACTGAAGGTCAGGAGTTTGAGACCAGCTTGGACAACATGGGGAAACCCCAGCTCTACTAAAAATACGAAAATTAGCTGGGTGTGGTACATGCAGCTGTAATCTCAGCTACTTGGAAGGCTGAGGCAGGAAAATTGTTCGAACCCAGGAGGTGGAGGTTGAAGTGAGCCAAGATCTCACCATTGCACTCCAGCCTGGGCAACAGAGTGAGACTCTGTCTCAAAAAAAAAAAAAAGAGCTTTGTTTACACTAAACAATATTTTGTGTCCATATTTACACATAGATAACAACAGATCACTATTATTTTTGGTATATGCATATGTAGGTATAAGTATTACATGAATTTCCTACTTTTTATTCAGTTACAGTTATATCACCTATCAGTGACGTAACTTCAGCCAAGACAGAAGTTTATCTCATAAAAACCAAGACTGGGCTGGGCACAGTGGCTCACACCTGTAATCCCAGCACTTTGGGAGGCTGAGGTGAGTGTTTCACTTGAGGTCATGAGTTCGAGACTAGCCTGCTCAACGTGGTGAAACCCTGTCTCTACTAAAATTAAAAAATTAGCTGAATATGGTGGCACGCACCAGTAATCCCAGCTACTTGGGAGGCTGAGGCATGAGAATCACTTGAACCCAGGAAACAGAAGTTGCAACGAGCTGAGATCACGCCACTGCGCTCCAGCCTGGGCAATAGGGCAAGACTCTGTCTCAAAAAATAAAAAAGTGAAAACAAAACTGGAGGTTGTCAGTCTGGTGTGGCATTAGGGACTTTCATTTCCTTCCAGAGGACATTCTGCTATCCGCAGAGTAGAAGCCTAATCCTCAGGGTTCAAGGTGACAAGAATAGTTCCAACCATCATATGCTTATTCCAGGAAGCAGGTCAAAGGATAGAACAACTAAGAAATGACACTAAAGATATGTGTCAGTCCATTTTTGTTGCTATAAAGGAATTCCTGAGGCTGGGTTATTTATAGAAAAGAGGTTTAATTGGCTCACAGTTGTGCAGGCTGTACAGGCATGGCACCAGCATCTGCTCCTGGGGAGGCCTCAGGAAGCTTCCAATCATGGTAGAAGGTGAAAGGGAAGCAGGTACATCACACGGCGAGAGAAAGAGCAAGAGAGGGAGGAGGATGTGCCAGGCCCTTTAAACAACCAGATCTCCCATAAACTCAGAGCAAGAACTCAGTCATTGCCATCGGGACGGCACCAAGCCATTGTGAGAGGGATCTGCCCACATCACAAAAACATCTCCCACCATACCCCACCTCCAACATCAGGGATCACATTTCAACATGAGATTTGGAGGGGACCAACATCCAAACCATATCAAGACAGAAGTTACAGAAGGGGGTCTCCAAAAATACCACCCAACACTTTTATTACCTCCCATTGGCCAGAACCTGGTCACCTGGCCACAACTCACTGCAAGGAAGCCTGGGAAAATGTAGCATGTGCCCACCCACTAGGAGAGGGGAGCACTGGTGCCAGGGTGCAGGACCACCAGCGGGCACATGCTTCCTACTTCTTTCTTCTTATAAAAATCCTTAGAGATTCATCTTTGCATATTTTTCTGACTATTTCCTAGGGATAAATGCCTATAAATGAAATTTGGGACCAAAAGTTATGCACTTTCATTGGCCAGTTGCCAAATTGCCCTCTAGAAACGTTGTACCAATGAACTCACCCAAGAGGTGAGGTTCTATTTCATGAAATGTTTCTCCACCCCACATTTCCTTTTAATCCACACCCTTTGGCCTTTATTAAGCTTACACATCTCTTCAGAATCCCTGCTTCCTACATCATAATCTTGGGATTTAATACGTGTTTTTCATTCAGGTTATTATTAATGTCAGATTTATCTGACTATGCGTGAACCCAGCCACAGCCTTAGGAAAGAGATGTACCTTTCAGCGGTGAAGAAAATAAAAATTAATAATCCTCAGAGACTTTGAAACTGAAGTGGGCAGGGAAGGGTGGAAAGAACAGATCTCATTCTATGAAGAGCATGGAGGGATTTTCACAGAGCATGTAGTGCTGAGTACAGCAGACCAGGCACCTGGGGGGCACCCAGAGAGCAGCCTTTCTTCAACAGAAGAGGAGTGAGCACCACACAGAGTTACAGAAAGGGAATCCCAGACAGGGGTAACGGTAGATGCAAAGGCCCCACGGCAGGCACCAACTTGTCCAGGTTTGCCCAGAACTTTCCCGGTTTTAACACTAGAAATCTCACATCCCAGGAAACTTCTGAGTCTCAGCCAAGCTGGGATGATTTGCCTGGAACTGCCCCTGTTATAAAACTGAAAGGTCTGTGCCCCACCACCCCCCTCATCCTGAGCAAGCTGAGGCAGTGGATCGCCCTAGACTGGAGCAACATGCATGACAGTGGGAAGAGCCAGTGACTCTCTTTCATGACCTCTCTCCCCTCGACTTCAGGAGTCACCCAGGTGGGCACTGGCATCCAGGATGAAAACTTCCCAGCATCCTTTGCAGCAAGCAGTGGCCACGTGACCAGGCAGTGGCCAATGCACATGAGGCTAGTGCACAGCAACTGCCTTTAGAGGAAGGAAGATTTGTGTCCTCATGTTCTCTTCTCCCCTCCCTGCTCGCTGGCAGTAGATAGATGGACACTGTGGGGGAAGCTACACCCTAAGAAAGTCAGAGCAGCAAGGTAGAAGTAGCCTAAGACCCTGAAAAATGCACAGAGAAGAATCACCCGACTGGCTTGGATTTTCATGTGAAAGGAATGAACCTCTGTCTTAGTAAAGCCACTGTGATTCAGGGTCCTTGTCACATTCACTGAGGCTGTAACATAATTGTTAGAAAGAACAGGAGTGGGAGGGGAGATGGAGTCAGACAGGAAGACAGAAGTTAGATCACATTGGGCCTGTAGGCCAAGGTGGAGGAAGAAACAGGCGACATAGGACTCAAGGAACACACCTGCTCCCAGGCAAAAGGAGTTTGCTGTGGGTGCCCCTCCCTGTCTGTGTGTCCAGTGTGTGGATATTCTTTATACCTTGCCCATATTGTACAAATACTTTTTTCTATTCAATATTTAGAAGACATTGCATTAAACAGCAAGATGGCAGATGAGCATCAGGAAGGAACATTAGGAACATCCACGTGTTCCATCCAGGAACCTTCACCGTGGAAACCCTTGTGCTCATGGGCCTGGTCTCAAGACACATTCAGCTGTTGGGGATCAGAGGCTGCACTCATCGTAGCAGAGCGGCAGGACCAACTGGGAGAGGGTCCTTCTGTGACACCTACTGCATCACCGGGCTGTGTGAAGTGACTCAGCTGCGAGAACTCACACAATATCATTCTACACCAAAACCTCACGGGAAAAATGGTAAGTTATCAGTTTCTCCATTAATAGCAACTCTCAGATTAATCTCTGTCCTCCATTGCTTCTCCATGAAACAACTTTTTATAGCTTTGCTTGGGTCTATTTTTCCATTTATTTTTTATTTTACTAACTGATTGAAAGATATATATTGTGTGTGTGTGATTTTGTCTCTGTCAGCCAGGATAATCATGGTTTAATTCCTATTATTATTATTACCAACATCCTTTAGATTTGTTTTCTGTCTCATGAGACAGAAAACAAATCCAAAACTGTGTAAGAGGAAAAAGAATGCACTCATCACTAGCATTGAGAAGTTCCCAAGCTTAGCTTGCTTGGGCTACAGCTACATCACCGTTTCCAGGGTCATCCTGTAACTCTCTCTCTCTACTTCCCCAACTTTGGCTCCATGTTTAGCTCCATGACCCTCAGACTTAAACAGCAGCACTGGCTCCTCCCCAGATCTCCAGCTCCCTGACCCTCAAACTCCAACTGCAGCACCAGCTCCACCCCGGGTCTCCAGCTCCACGATCCTCAAACTACAACAGCAGCACCAGCTCCCTGGTGGATCTCCAGCTCAATGACTCTCGGACTTGGGAGGTGGCACCGGCTCCCAACCAAGGCTCCAGCTCCACAAACCTCAAACTAGAACAGCAGCACCAGCTAATCCCTGGGTCTCCAGATCTCTGAAACTTCAACTATAGCACTGGCTCTTCCCCGGGGCCACCAGCTCCACAACCCTCAACTTACACAGTGGTAGCACCAGCCCCTCCCTAGGTCTCCAGCTCCACGACCATCAAACTTGAACTGCAACATCAGCTCCTCTTCAGCCTCCAGCTCCACAATCCTCCAACAACAACAGCAACACTGGCTCCTCCCTGAATCTCCAGCCCAACAACTCACAGACTTGAGAGGCAGCACCGGCACCTCCCCAAGGCTCCAGCTCCATGACCCTCAGATTTGAACAGTGGTAACACCAGCTCCTTTCCAGGTCTCCAGCTTCACTATCCTTAAACTAGAACAGCAGCACCGCTGCCTCCCTGGGTTTCCAGCTCCATGACCCTAAGACATGAATGAAAGAACCAGGTCACCCCAGCACTCCAACTCCAAGACCCACAAATTTGAACAGCAGCACTGGCTCTTCCCGGGATCTCCAGCTCTGCGGCCCTCAAACTAGATCAGCAGCACCGGCTCCTCTCTGGTTCTCCAGCTCCACAATCCTCAGACATGAACAATAGTACCA
Organism: Pongo abelii; assembly: GCF_028885655.2. Lineage (NCBI taxonomy): Eukaryota > Metazoa > Chordata > Mammalia > Primates > Hominidae > Pongo > Pongo abelii. Next base: position 23,221,170 of record NC_071991.2, read on the forward strand.
GCTCCTCCTTGGGTCTCCAACTTCACTACCCTCAGACTAGAACAGCAACACCGGTTCCTCCGTGGATCTCCAGCTCTACAATCCTCAGACATGAACAGCAGCAGCACTGGCTCCCACCCTTATCTCCACTTCCACTACCCTCAAACTACAACAGCAGTACCGGCCTCTCCCCAGGTCTCCAGATACACGACTCTCAAAAGAGAATGGCATCATAGTCTCCTTCCTGGGTCTCCAGCTCCCAAACCCTCAAACTTCAATTGACACACTGGATTCTCCCCACAGCTAAACAGCAGCATGGGCTGTCCCCCAAAGCTCCAGATCTACGAACCTCTGACTTAAGTGGCAGTAGCACCGGCTCCTCCCTAGGTCTCCAGTTCCACGACCCTCAAACTATACACCAGCATCAGCTCCTCCCCAGGTCTACAGCTCCACTACCCTCACACTAGACACCAAGACCTACCTCCTCCCTGCTCTCCAGCTACACGACACTCAGACTTGAACAGTAGCAGCTCCTCCCTATACCTCAAGCCCCATTACCCTCAGACTTGAACAACAGCAACACCAGCTCCCCCCCAGGGCTCCAGCTCGAGGACCCACAGATTTAAACAGCAGCACCGGCTCTTCCTGTGACCTCCAGCTCCACTAACCTCAAACTAGAACAGCAGCATCGGCTCCTTCTTGGGTCTCCAGCTTCACTACCCTCAGGCTAGAACAGCAACACTCGTTCCTCCCTGGGTCTCCAGCTCAACGACTCTCAGATTTGAAAGGCAGCACTGGCTCCTCACAAAGTTTTTGGCTCCAAGGCCCTCAAACTAGAATAGCAGCAGCTGCTGCACCCTGGGTCTCCAGCTCCACAGCCCTCAAAGCAGAAAAGCAGCCCTGGCTCTTCCCCAGGTCTCCAGCTCCTCGAGTCTGAGGGTTGTAGACCTGGAGACCCAGGGAGGAGTCAGTGCTGCTGTTCTAGTTTGAGGGTCGTGGATCTGGAGACCCAGGGTGGAGCCGGTGCTGCTGTTCTAGTGTGAGGGTCACGGAGCTGGAAGACCCCGGGAGGATCTGCTGCTGCTGTCCTAGTTTGAAGGTCATGGAGCTGGAGACCCGGGAAGGAGCCATTTGAACAGCAGCACTGGCCCCTCCCCAGGTCTCAGGCTCCATGACCCTCAGACTTAAAAAGCCGTAGTATGGACTTCTCCCTGGGGCTCCAGCTCTACAACCCTCAGACATGAACAGCAGCAGCACTGGCTCCTCCCCGTCTCCAGTTCCATGACCTTCAAACTACAACATCAGTACCAGCCTCTCCCCAGGTCTCCAGATCCATGACCCTCAAAATAGAATGGCATCACTGGCTCCTCCCTGGGTCTCCAGCTCCCAAACCCTCAAACTTCAACTGACACATTGGATCCTCCCCACAGTTAAACAGCAGCATGGGCTGTTCCCCAAAGCTCCAGATCCATGACCCTCTGACTTAAATGGTGGTAGCACTGGCTCCTCCCTATGTCTCCAGTTCCATGACCCTCAAACTACACAGCAGCACCGGCTCCTCCCCATGTCTACAGCTCCACCACCCTCACACTAGACACCAAGACTACCTCCTCCCCACTCTCCAGCTACAGGACCCTCAGACTTCAACAGCAGCAGTGGCTCCTCCCTAGATTTCCAGCTCCATGACCCTCAACCTGCAACAGCAGCACGAGCTCTTCCCTGTACTTCAAGCCCCATGACCCTCTGACTTGAACAACAGAAACACCAGCCACCCCCAGGTCTCCAGCTCCACAACCCTCAGCCTTAAACAACAGCAGCACCAGCTCCTCCCTGTGTCTCCATCTCCACACCCCTCAGACTAGAACAGCACCCCTCCTCCCTGAGTCTCCAGCTCCATGACCCTCAAACGACAACAGCAACACAGGCTCCTCCCTGGATCTCCAGCTCAACAACTCTCAGACTTGAGAGGCAGCACCGGCAACTCCCCAAGGCTCCAGCTCCATGACCCTCAGATTTGAATAATGGTAGCACCACCTGCTATCCAGGTCTCCAGCTTCATGATCCTTAAACTAGAACAGCAGCACCACTGCCTCCCTGGATTTCCAGCTCCACGACCCTAAGACATAAATGGTAGAACCGGCTCCCCACCAGGGTTCCAGCTCCAGGACCCACAGATTTAAATGACAGCACCGGCTCTTCCTGGGATCTCCAGCTCCACTACCCTCAAACTAGAACAGCAGCACCAGCTCCTCCCTGGGTCTCCAGCTCCCAAACCTTCAAACTTCAACTGACACACAGGATCCTCCCCACAGTTAAACAGCATCACGGGCTGTTCCCCAAAACTCCAGTTCCACAACCTTCTGACTTAAATGGCAGTAGCACTGACTCCTCCCTAGGTCTCCAGTTCCATGACCCTCAAACTACACAGCAGCATCGGCTCCTCCCCAGGTCTACAGCTCCACCACCCTCACACTAGACACCAAGACTACCTCCTCCCCACTCTTCAGCTACACAACCCTCAGACTTGAACAGCAGCAGCGGCTCCTCCCTGTACCTCAAGCCCCATGACCTCAGATTTGAACAACACCACCACCAGCTACTGCCTAGGGCTCCAGCTCTAGGATCCACAGATTTAAACGACGGCACTGGCTCTTCCCAGGATCTCCAGCGCCACTACCCTTAAACTCCTCTCTGGTTCTCCAGTTCCACAACACTCAGGCATGAACAGCAGCACCCGCTCCTCCTTGGGTCTCCAACTTCACTACCCTCAGACTAGAACAGCAACACTGGTTCCTCCCTGGATCTCCAGCTCAATGACTCTCAGACTTGAAAGGCAGCACCAACTCCTCCATGGATCTCCAGCTCCAGGACACTCAAAACAACATGGCTCCTCCCTGGGTCTGCAGCTCCAGGACCCTCGAACTACAACAACATTGTTCCTCCCTGAGTCTGCGGCTCCATGATCCTCAAACTAGAACAAGACCTCTCCTCCCTGGGTTGCCAGCTTCCTGACCCTAGAACCACAACATTGCTCCTCCCTGGGTCTGCTGCTCCACGACCCTCACACTACAACAAGACCTCTCCTCCCTGGGTCTGCAGCTCCAGGACCCTCACACTACAACAAGACCTCTCCTCCCTGGGTCTGCAGCTCCACGACCCTCACACTACAACAAGACCTCTCCTCCCTGGGTCTGCAGCTCCACGACCCTCACACTACAACAAGACCTCTCCTCCCTGGGTCTCCAGCTTCCCGACCCTCAAATTACAACAACATTGCTCCTGCCTGAGTCTGCAGCTCCACGACCCTCAAACAAGAACAAGACCTCTCCTCCCTGGATCTCCAGCTTCCGGACCCTCAAATTACAACAACATTGCTCTTGCCTGAGTCTGCAGCTCCACGACCCTCAAATAAGAACAAGACCTCTCCTCCCTGGGTCTCCAGCTTCCTGACCCTTGAACTACAACAACATTGCTCCTGCCTGGGTCTGCAGCTCCACGACCCTCAAACTACAACAAGACCTCTCCTCCCTGGGTTGCCAGCTTCCAGACTCGAACTACAACATTGCTCCTCCCTGGATCTGTAGCTCGATGACCCTCAGCTAGAACAAGACCTCTTTTCCCTGGTTCACCAGCTTCCGGACCCTCAAACTGAAACAACATTGCTCCTGCCTGGGTCTGCAGCTCCACGACCCTCAAACTCAAACAAGATCTCTCCTCCCTGGGTCGCCAGCTTCCTGACCCTCAAACTACAACAAAATTGCTCCTCCCTGGGTCTGCAGCTCCACAACCCTCAAGCTAGAACAAAACCTCTCCTCCCTGAGTCACCAGCTTCCTGACCCTCAAACTATAACAAAATTGCTCCTGCCTGGGTCCGCAGCTCCACGACCCTCAAACTAGAACAAAACCTCTGCTCCCTGTGTCGCCAGCTTCCTGACCCTCAAACTGCAACAAAATTGCTCCTCCCTGGGTCGGCAGTTCCATGATCCTCAAACTAGAACTAAATCTCTGCTCCCTGTGTCACCAGTTTCCAGACCCTCGAATTACAACATTGCTCCTGCCTGGGTCTGCAGCTCCACGACCCTGAAACTAAAACAAGACCTCTCCTCCTTGAGTCACCAGCTTCCTGACCCTTGAACTCCAACATTGCTCCTGCCTCGGACTACAGCTCCACGACCCTCAAACTAGAAAAAAACCTCTCCTCCCTGAGTCGGCAGCTTCCTGACCCTCAAACTACACCAACATTGCTCCTCCGTGGGTCTGCAGCTCCACGACCCTCAAACTACAACAAGACCTCTCCTCCCTGGGTCTCCAGCTTCCGGACCCTCGAATTACAACAACATTGCTCCTGCCTGGGTCTGCAGCTCCACGACCCTCAAATAACAATGAGACCTCTCCTCCCTGGGTCGCCAGCTTCCAGACTCGAACTACAACACTGCTCCTCCCTGGATCTGTAGCTCGACGACCCTCAACTAGAACAAGACTTCTTTGCCCTGGTTCGCCAGCTTCCGGACCCTCAAACTAAAACAACATTGCTCCTGCCTGGGTCTGCAACTCCACGACCCTCAAACTCAAACAAGACCTCTCCTCCCTGGGTCGCCAGCTTCCTGACCCTCAAACTACAACAAAATTGCTCCTCCCTGGGTCTGCAGCTCCACAACCCTCAAACTAGAACAAAACCTCTCTTCCCTGAGTCACCAGCTTCCTGACCCTCGAACTATAACAACATTGCTCCTGCCTGGGTCTGCAGCTCCATGACCCTGAAACTAGAACAAAACCTCTGCTTCCTGTGTTGCCAGCTTCCGGACCCTCGAATTACAACAACATTGCTCCTGCCTGAGTCTGCAGCTCCACGACCCTGAAACTAGAACAAAACCTCTCCTCCCTGAGTCACCAGCTTCCTGACCCTTGAACTCCAACATTGCTCCTGCCTGGGTCTGCAGGTCCATGACCCTCAAACTCCAACAAGACCTCTCCTCCCTGGGTCTCCAGCTTCTGGACCCTCGAATTACAACAACATTGCTCCTGCCTAGGTCTGCAGCTCCATGACCCTCAAATAAGAACAAGACCCCTCCTCCCTGGGTCGCCAGCTTCCTGACCCTCGAACTACAACGAAATTGCTCCTCCCTGGGTCCGCAGCTCCATGACCCTCAAACTAGAACAAGACCTCTCCTCCCTGAGTCGCCAGCTTCCTGACCCTCGAACTACACCAACACTGCTCCTCCGTGGGTCTGCAGCTCCACGACCCTGAAACTAGAACAAGACCTCTCCTCCCTGGGTCACCAGCTTCCTGACCCTCGAACTACACCAACATTGCTCCTCCCTGGGTCTGCAGCTCCAAGACCCTCACCCTAGAACAGCAGCACCAGCTCCTTCCTGGACCTCCAGCTCAATGACTCTCAGACTTCAAAGGCAGCACCATCTCCACCCCAAGTCTCCAGCTCCAACACCCTCAGATTTGAGCAGCGGCAGCACCAGCTCCTTTCTGGGTCTTCTGTTTCACGATCCTTAAATTAGAACAGCAGCACCATCTTCTCCCTGGGTCTCCAGCTCCATGAAACTCAAGCTAGAATAGCAGCACCGGCTCCTCTGAGATCTTCAGCTCCACGACCCTAAGACATCAGTGGCAGCACCGGCTCCTCCCCTGGGCTCCAGCTCCAGGACCCTCATAAACAATCCCTTCTTATGAAATGTAGCAGTCAGGAAAACTGTAGAGGAAGTAAATAAATAAATGTTTTCTTTCAAATTGATGTTTCTTTTCCGTTCACGCAAGTCTGGAAGCTTTGCTACTTTCCATCAACCTTGCAATCTACTTATATTCAATTGTAAGATGGAAATTCACCATTTGAAATGACTTTAAAACTTAGTAATTCTTTTTTACTATGATCTTATCTCACAGCTCTAGAAATGATCTTTCCTTTTGCCTGTGCAGAAGTCTTATGAACATTCAAACTATGAATTTAGTTGGTTGAGATTCCTAGAATACACATTATCCCCAAATGTTACTGCCCTCCTTAAAATCTTCTAACATGTTCCCATCACCCGAGCATAAATGCCAGTTTCCATCCACAGCCCACAGTGCCCAGCGCAGCCCTCCCCTCTGCCCTGACCTTAGGGTCTCCCCTCTGCTGTTTCTTTCCTGCCAGACAGGCCTCTGTCACTTCCTCAAACCACACAGGCTCAGGCCTGACTCTGGGCCTTTGCCCCTGCTGTGCCCTCTGTGTGGAGTGCCTTTCCCCGGCTCCCCATCCTCCTCTCAACCCGCTCAGCTCCAGCCTGCTGGTCAGGTCAATGAACACACGATGTCCTCCCCCTGTGCCCGAAACACTTCCCCCTTCACCATCCGCATTCACTTTTCTAATTACCATTCATCCTTGGAGTCTCCACTGAAATATCGCCCCCCGCCTGCCCCCACCACTTGGACTTAATCTTGGTTAAATTGAAAACCCCATCTCCTGACTCCAGGAAGCTAGATGCTGTCATGGCACTTGGAAGTTTCCCATTGCAACGTTTTGCACACTTGTAATTGTTTTATTAGGTTGGTGCAGAAGTCATCGCAGTTTTTGTCATTACTTTCAATGAATTGCAGCACCAGCTCCTCCCCACTTTTGATTGCCATTACCTTTAATGGCAAAAACCAGAATTACTGCTGCACCAACCTAATAGAATAATTTATATTTATTCACCCATCCTCTGTCTTCCCCTCTAGAAAGTAAGCTCAATGAGAATAGGGACCAAATCTACTCCAATCACTCCACCTTCCTTGCACATTGTCAATAATCATTTACCAACTGACTGATAGAGAAATATCTTCATTGTTGCTGGGATGAGCCACATAACATGACACTCCCCTTTGAAAGTCAACATCATGGACAGTTAGCATTTGCTTTTCACTCCTGCACCCGTGGCTTGGCTGGGCTTAGGCTCATCTAGTCTGGGCTTGACTCCAGGCTGAGGGTTGGAACCCTGCAGGCTCCACATGCCTCTCATCCTGCAGCCAATATTCCCTGGGGCACACTCATCTCCTGGGAAAAATCAAGAGCATTAAAGGGCAGGCCTGGCAGTGCAGACACATTCCAGGCTTCTGCCTGTGCCGTGTCTATGAAAATCTCATTGGCATAAGCAAGTCTTCCAGCCACGAGCAATACCTGTGGGATGGATACGTCTCTCCACCCTCCCTTGGGCCCTGGTAAGGATGTGGATGTGTCATACTCTTACAGGGGGAGTGAAATATTGAGGCCTAACATTAAATCACCTACAGCAAGATATGTCAGCCTCTGTGTCCCCACACTGGAATCATGCTTCACCAGCAGGTTTACCTGAGCTGACTCCCCTTTGCCATGGTGCCTGCAGGTTTAGGCCAATGCTGTTCCTTATGGAAGACAGAGAAGCCTCAGTTGGCCTCCAACTGTTGGCAAGAACAAGATATTAGGTTGGCGCAAAACAGCCATGACCCCCAGGTGGCCCTTGCCCAGTGAGACAGGAGAGGGGCAGGAAGAACTGTGGAAGCTCAGGGAGGCTCCCATCCCCAGCCCCTCCCCGCTTGCTCCCATCTCTGCTTTCTTGTTTTTCTTTTTTTTTTTCTTGAGACAGGGTCTGATTCTGTCACCCAGGCCAGAGTGCAATGGCGTGATCTTGGCTTACTGCAACCTCCGCCTCCCAGGCTCAAGCAATCCCCCCACCTCAGCTTCCCCAATGGCTGAGATCACAGGCACATGTTATCACACCCAGCTAAATTTTTTTTTTTTTTGTAGACACAGGATTTTGCCATGTTGCCCAGGCTGGTCTCGAACTCCTGAGCTCAAGCAATCTGCCCACCTCGACCTCCCAAAGGGCAAGGATTACACACATGAGTCACTGAGTCTACCTTGCTTTCTTTTTCTATTACTTTTTTTTTTTTTGAGATGGAGTCTCGCTGTCACCCAGGCTGGAGTGCAGTGGCGTGATCTCGGCTCACTGCAGGCTCTGCCGCCCGGGGTTCACGCCATTCTCCTGCCTCAGCCTCCCAAGTAGCTGGGACTACAGGTGCCCACCACCTCACTCGGCTAATTTTTTGTATTTTTAGTAGAGACGGGGTTTCACCGTGTTAGCCAGGATGGTCTCGACCTCCTGACCTCGTGATCCACCCACCTCGGCCTCCCAAAGTGCTGGGATTACAGGTGTGAGCCACCGCGCCCGGCCTGCTTTATTTTTCTTTTTTTTTTTTTTGTTTACTTTATTGCTTCTCTCTCTTCATTTAAATAGGTGAAATTTTGCCATTCAGCAGTGATTCATAGGGCTGTATGTGGAGGTGGAGGTACATTATTATCTGTATTACATATGTGATAATATTTGTATTCCCAAAAGTAGTGAAAACATCATTAATTTGTATTTTTCTTTACAGTAACTGGAAACTTCTAATGTGCTAAGTACATGTGTATTTTCTTTCTTTTTTGTCTTCCCTAGAATAGGAGCTTAATGTGGGCAAGTATTTTTGTTTATCTCATTTATCACCCTATCCCCAGTGGCGGAACAGTGTCTGGCACATGAATTGAATGGTGTGTTCTAAATAAATATTTTTAGCAAATAAATAAATGAAATATCCTACAAGAGAAAGCCAGTATTTGGAACTCACCCATCAACAGAATGAAAAAGCTGAAGACCTTTAGCCTGTCACTACCTCTGAACGCACCCAACCCCACAGGAACCAGCAGAGAAAAAACAAGAACAAAGGTGGGGAAAAGAGCGGGTGCTTCCCCCAGCAACTAAGGACCCTCGAGGCTTAGGCTGAACTTGAGCTGGAGAAAGAACTAATCTAGGAGCTGGGTGTGAGACAAAAGTTTAGATTTGTCTGGCCTGGATTTTGTAACACCTAAACACCGGTTATTCCATTCATTTTTGTTTTTGTTTTTTTGAGACAGAGTCTTGCTCTGTCTCCCAGACTGGAGTGCAGTGGTGTGATCTCAGCTCACTGCAACCTCCACCTTCCAGGTTCAAGTGATTCTCCTGCCTCAGCCTCCTGAGTAGCTGGGATTATAGGCACATGTCACCACGCCCAGCTAATTTTTCTATTTTCAGTAGAGATGGGGTTTCTCCATGTTGACCAGGCTGGTCTCAAACTGCTGACCTCAAGTAATCTGCCCACCTCAGCTTCCCAAAGTGCTGGGATTACATGAGCCACCAGGCCCTGCTATATTCCATTCATTATTAACAAGTCTGTTATGATAAATCAAAGTGACCAAAATCCTAGGGAAACTTCCCCTGAAGAGACCAGAGACCTATCAGCAGGATGGGGACTAGGGCGAGGCAGGGGAAGGAGGACCTCATCTGTGGATTATCAGAGTCCAGCAAGGGAGGCATAAAGTTTAAGGGGGCACCAAAAAATTCACTGATCAGGCTGGGTGTGGTGGCTCACACCTGTAATCCCAGCACTTTGTGAGGCTGAGGCAAGTGGGTCACGAGGTCAGAAGATCGAGACCATCCTGGCTAACATGTTGAAACCCCGTTTATATGAAAAATACAAGAAATTAGCCAGGCGCGGTGGTATGAGCCTGTAGTCCCAGCTACTTGGGAGGCTGAGGCAAGAGAATCACTTGAACCTGTGAAACAGAGGCTCCAGTGAGCCAAGATCATGCCACTGTACTCCAGCCTGGGTGACAGAGCGAGACTCCTTCTCAAAAAAAAAAAAAAAGAGAGAAAACAGCCTCAGTTACAGGACCTCAGGCCTCCACACAGACACAATCAAGGAGTTTATTTATTTAAAACACAGCACTGTGTAGGTGTAGGATGGGGAATAATTCTTATTTTCAATTTTATTCTCTTTCTCTGTTGCTTGGCGTCCCTGGCCATGAGCCCGTCATTTCTCTAATCAGAGCACAGAATGTGGAGAGGGGAAGGACAGGCTGCCTGGCAATGTGGTCCTGTTTTTCCTGGACCAGTCTTTGTGTGAGGACCTGTGGCCAATGGGCAGATTCAGGTCCCTGAGGAAAGAGGAGGAGCCAGGTAGTGGAACATTTCAGGTGACGGCCCTTCCCCGGCTGCCCAGGGCCCGCTTGGCGCTGATGGTCATTCCCAGCATGTTGGGTTGGCTTTTAGGGGTCTGGTCAGGACTCTCGGGGCCATCAGGGTCTGGCAGACCCTGGTATGGGTGTGAAGACACCTGGGGCATCTCAGACGCCCTCTCTGGCCACTCATACACCCAGCACTGGGAGGCCACAGCACAGCTGCCCACCCCCGTGTTCTTCTTCGCTTGGCGGCTGGCCAGTCATCGTGGACACTGACCGTAGCTCGAGGGTAGGGTCCCGAAGTTCCTGCTGGGCCAGCAATTGTGCCCCTTGTGCTGCTGTATCTTGGGTGCCAGCACGGGGTCTCCATAGGGATAGAGACAGCATCTCTGCACCAACCAGTGGGCACACAGCTGTGTTTCAGTACAAACACCAGGGCCAGCTGGACAACGCAGCCTGGGCCCAGCAGTTCTGATTTGCCTGAATCCCAGAGTTGGCATGGTGGGGTCATTCATTCCAGCCAAACCAGAGGGGAGTGCTCAGAGCAGGTGAATGGAGCTCTGCAGGGAATGACATCTCTGAGAAGTGAGGGCCCTGAAATCTATCCAGGGACACTCTCTTAGCACCCCCAGGGTGCACACCCGGCCTCAGGGAGCAGGGAAATGTCAGCCAGCAAGGACAGGTCTGTGCTCTGTGGATGGGCCAGAAAGAGGGGGTGCAGCAAAGGAATCATAATCACAGAGGAGAAAACGGCCAGAGTCACAGCCTGCTTTGTCACTTTCTCACTGGGTTCTGCCAGGAGTCCAGTCCAAGCCAGCAACTCCTGAGCACAGGTATCAAAATGGACTGAGATCCTCTCATCACTTCCTGGTGTCTTGAGACAGCCTCCTACCCACCACCGCGGGGCCCTGCACTGGTTTCTCCAAGAAGAAACTGGGAGGCCGAGGGGCTGACCTGCGGGGAGACCTTTCACTCAGCGCCTGAGAACCTGTTGAATGTTTAACTTACCCTTAAAAAACATGCCTGCCTCTTTGTATGTCTAACTCTCTGTAAGGAGCGTGTGTTACTTTGCTAAAGAATGAAAACATCACTCTAGATCACCTGTGCATTTAGCAAACACCAATTCCCAGCCCAGAGCAGTGGATTTGCTGCTGCAAAAAGCAAAAGCTCAAAACCCACGTGGAGCCTTCAAAGGCCACCTGGCCCCCAGCTCACCCTTTGGAATTCACTGACGGGTGTGTTTGGGGCTGTTTCTTCTTGGTGTCTGGTGTCAGGAAAGACAAGACACAAGGACACCAGTTAGGGGTTTAATCCCATCAGACCCAATCCTCAGTTCTCTGTGCCCCTTACATTACCCCCATCGAGACACCACTGGGGATGAATGAACCATGAGCTGCTGCCCTGAGCAGGGAGTCAGATCCGTCCTCGGTCAGTTGGTTGAAGCTGCGCACACCCTCTAGGGCCCTGCATGGGGGTGGGGGGTCACACCTTGGTTTTATCTCACCGAAAGGATGACCCCTCACTGGGCACCCCAGCTCAGACCTCAAGGGAAACGGGCCTGAGGGAAGATGGGTGGAAGGATGGGGCCCCTGGTGGGAGGACTCACAGGGTAAGAGACACCACCCACTCAGGCGATTCACACTCAGGGTCTTTGGGGCTCTCAAAGGAAACATTGGTTCACAGTGAACACAGGTCCAGCTATTCAGGGTCACAATTAACTGCAGCAGGCACAACCACCCACTCTCATAAGATGAATTCAGTAAGGCAGAAACTTAAGGTCAAGATGAATTTTTATTGAAGATGATTTCATAATCATGTTTTATTTGCCTGTATTTACAGACTAAAGTTTCAATATGGCACCTTAATTCCTTAACGAAGAGAAACAATGCATATCTTGTGGTAATGGGGACCAGCAGCTCCATGAATCAAAGCTTTCTGTGGCTCGATCTAGTTCAGAGTCTGAGTGATACATTTAATGTGCCAGCAAAAACCTCTGGTAAACAGCGAGCAGTGTTACAGCCAGCAGAGCCCAAGGGCTTGCCAGAGCTGTTGGAGATTTAAGGGAGCAGGTTGGAGCTCCTCCTGAGGCAGAATGAGAGGAAGGCTCTCCCCATCTCCTGAGTGTCGGGCTCGACTCAAAGGGGAGAGAAAATGTTTTAAATAAAACAAAACACTGTCGTTGCAATAAAATATGACAATTCTCTTCCCTTTCCTTTTTCTCTTTTCTTTCTTTTTTTTTTTTTTTTTTTTCTGGACACAAGTTCTTGTTCTGTCACCCACCCAGGCTGGATTACAGGGGCATGATCTTGACTCACTGCAGCCTCAACCTTCCAGGCTCAAGTAATCCTCCTGCCTCCTCAGTAGCTGCGACCACAGGCATGTGCCACATCTGTTTTTTTTGGTTTTTTTTTTAGACATGAGGTCTGGCCACATTGTCCAGGCTGATCTCAAACTCCTGGGCTCAAGCAACCTGCCCACCTCTGCTCCCAAAGTGCTGGGATTACAGGTGTCAGCCACCACACCTGGCTCCCTTCTCTTTCTATTTCACCTGACAGTGTCTCTGCATCCCCATCTCTTAGCACTCTCCTGACTTCTTAGATACCCTGGCCTCATCTCTGATCTGTCTGATCTCTGGCCTTTGCACTTGCTGTTCCTCCCACCTAGCACACTGTTCCCTCAAATCACCCATTGCAGCCCCTTCTTATCCTTCAGGACTCAGCCCACATGTCACCTCCACAGAGAGGCCCTCCCAGACCACCCAAAATGAGACAGTAGCTCCATTCCCACGACTCTTTATCCCATATCCCAATCTGTGTCCTTTAATGTACTTTTCACAGTCTGAATGATGTTTATGTGTTGACCTGCATGCTGTCCATCCTCATAGACTGGAACTTCCTGAGAATGTCATGAGATCAGATGGCTCTTACTCACCACTGTGTCCCAGACACCAGCACAGCTACCTGTGTTTAAAGGTGGTCTGTCAATATTTGTTAAGTGACTGGACAGATACGGAAGTGGACAGTTACACTGACAGTTTTTACAGGGGGATGTGTTGCTTTGCCTTTGACATGTTCCATTGTTCTCGTATATAACATGGGCCTGACCAGGAAGAGGTGGTGCCTGGACATGATGAAACACTTTCACATGATCTGTTGGACAATAAATCACATAAGTACCCCTTCTCTATCCGTTATTCTATACCTTCATGGACAAATCACTAGAACTCATGTGGGCCCAGGAATTTTTAAATATATTTTTAAACAAATTGCTAATATAGACAGTGATCCTAAAATATAGAGAGACATATAGATAGTCGCCTGAGCCCTGCGTGCTCTACTCATTACTTTGCAATCCATCCTTCGAGGAAGTCTGCAGTGAAGACGGCCCTTCAGAACTGCGATGAATTGAGTCAAGGGGCTGGACCTTTAGACCCCTGTGTTTACTACCAGTCTTTGGAGATGGATGGACCTCAGGAAGGGTGACTGGGCAAAGCAGCTCCTGTCAGCCAGGGGTATTTTCTGGGGAGGGTCTCAGCTGTGAGCTCTCAGCAGGCAACCCCCTGGGCAGTGGGGCTGCTCCTGAAAGGCGACGTGGGGGACACATCCCAGCATCTGGACCAAGCTGTGAGTCTTTCTCACCTGGGCCATTGTGCAAAAGCTTCCCGACAGGCCTCCCTTCTTCCACTCTTGCCCCATTTCCCTATTTTCCACACAGCAGCCAGAGGAAGCCTGTGAAACCTAGGTTGGGTCCTGTGCTTCCTCTGCTCAGAACCCTCCATGGCTCCCACATACTCAGAGTAAAACCCCGAGCTTCATGATAACCATGAGGCCCACAGCTTCTGTCCCCACAGCTTCTCTGACCCCACCTCCCACTGTTCCTCTCCTCACTTGGCCGCAGCTGTGGCTGCCTCCCTGGTTTTCCTGGAATATGCCAGCGCACCTGTTGCCGACTTTGTACTCACTGTTCTTTTGCCTGGAAGACTCCACCCTCGATGTCATCCTGGCCCACAGCTTCAGCTCCTCCGGTCTTGGCTCAAATGGTGGCTTCTCAGCGGGGTCTTCCCTGACCATCCTACTGGAAATCAACAACCACCCTCCATAGGGGGCTGAACAAGGGACCCCCATATGTGTCCACATTCAAACCCCTGGGACCTGTGTGCATGTCCATTGCAAAGGGGCTTTGCTGATGTAGTTAAGTGAAGGATCTTGAAATCGAAAGATGACTCTGGATGACCTGGGTGGGACCAGTGTAATCACAGGGGTCTTTATAAGAGCGGGACGGGAGGGTCTGAATCAGAGGAGCTGTAGTGACAGGGCAGATACTGGAATCATGTGCTTGAGGATGGAGGAAGGAGCCATGAGCCCAGGAATATGAGGGGCTTAAAAGAAAATACAGGCCAGACCAGCACTTTGGGAGGCCGAGGCGGGTAGATCACTTGAGGTCAGGAATTCGAGACCAGCCTGGCCAACATGGTGAAACCCTGTGTCTATTAATAATACAAAAAAAAATTAGCTGGACCTGGTGGTGTGCATCTGTAGTCCCAGCTATTTGGGAAGCTGAGGCAGGAGAATCACTTGAATCCAGGAGGCAGAGGCTGAAGTGAGCCAAGATTGCACCACTGCACTCCAGCCTGGGTGACAGAGCGAGACTCCATCTCTAAAAAAAAGAAAGAGACAAAGACAGAGAGGAAAAAAAAGGAAGGAAGGAAGGAAGGGGAAGGGAAGAGAAGGGAAGGGAAGGGGGAAGTGGAAGGGGAAGGGGAAGGAAGGGAAGGGAAGGAGGGAGGGAGGGAAGGAGAGGGAAGGGGAGGGAGAAAGAGAGGGAAAGAAGAAAGAAGGAAAGAAAGAAAGAGAAAGAAAGAAAGAAAGAGGAGAGGAGAGAAGACGAGAGGAGAGGAGGGGAGGGGAGGGGATAGGAGGGGAGGGGAGGGGAGGAGAGGGAAAGAAGGAAAGAAAGAAAGAAAGAGGAGAGGAGAGGAGACGAGATGAGAGGAGAGGAGGAGAGGGAAAGAAGGAAAGAAAGAAAGAGAAAGAAAGAAAGAAAGAAAGAGGAGAGGAGAGGAGATGAGAGGAGAGGGAAGGGAAGGGAAGGAGGGAAGGGGAATGAAAGGGAGGAGAAAGAGAAGGGAGAAAGAAAGAGGAAGGGAGGAAGAGAGGAAGGAAAGAAAGAAAGGAAAGGAAAGGAAGAGAAGGGAAGGGAAGGGAGGAAGGAAAGAAAGAAAGGAAGGAAAGGAAGAGAAGGGAAGTGAAGAGAGAAAGAAAGAAAGAGAAAGAGAAAAAGAAAGAAAAAGGAAAGAAACAAAGAGAAAGAAAAAAGAAAGAAAGAAAGGGGTGGAGGGGAGGGAGGGAATAGAAGGGAAGGGAAGAAGGGAAGGGGAAGGAAAGAGAGAAGAAAGAGAAGGGAGAAAGAAAGAGAGGAAGGGAGGAAGGAAAGAAAGAAAGGAAAGGAAAGGAAGAGAAGGGAAGGGAAGAGAGAAAGAAAGAAAGAAAAAGAAAGGAAGAAAGGAAGAAATGAAGAAAGGAAGGAAGGAAGGAAGGAAAGAAAGAAAGAAGGAAGGAAATACAGACACTGAAAATGCAGAGAATCCTGACCTCAGGGCATCCAGCAGGAGCCAGCCCTGTTGACACCTTGACTTAACCCAGTGAAACTGATGGCACACTCCTGACCTCCAGAGCTAGGAGAGAGTCCATCTGTGTTGTTTGAAGCTATCAGGTTGGTGGTGATTTGTCACAGCAACCACAGGAAGCTAACACACCCTCCCACATACCTGGGGCTTCCTATCCCCCAGCCTGCTGAATGTCTCCCCGTAGCATGGATTAGCAGCTGACATGCGTACCTTTCACTGATTTGTTTATCCCTCTCCACTTACTGAATGTCTGCTCCATAAAAGCAGGAATTTTGTTTGTTGCGAGATCCCCTGCACCTAGCACAGTGCCTGGCAGATAGCAGGTGCTCAGCAAACATCCTCTGCAATGCTGCACCTGAGTCCTGAGGAGGGAGGAGGAGCAGATCCTGGGATGAGCCAGGGGGCAGAGCTCCAGGCAGAGGCAGCAGCAAGGGTAGATTCTGAGTCACAGCCAATCCCATCCTTCTAGGTGGTCGCTGTAGGACCCATGGATAAACTTCCTCCTAGCCCTGCCTCCACAGAGAAGTCCATTCAACTAAAGTCATGGAAGCTGAGGACTCACTTAAGAGCCCCTACAGTGAGACATTAAGAGCACAGACCCTGAAGCCAGGCTGCCTAGGTTCAAATCTCAGCTCTGCCACTCACTAGCTGAGTGACTCTGGGCTAATTAATTGACCTCTGTGTGCCAATTTCCTCATCTACAGAATAAGGATAATGATAGTGTCCATCTCATAGGGCTGTTGTGAGGATTGAAATAGCTAATGCATTTAGCACAGTGCCTGGCACACAGTACACATGGTCTACTGTTCCTATTTGGGTGGAAAAGTCCAGCAAGTTGCGAAGATTGCTAAAAAGCAATGAGAGTATACCATTGAGAGTGTCTAAAAAGCAATGAGAGTGTCTAAACTGACAAGCAAAGGATGTGATTAAAAGACAAGCCAGGTTTGCAGCAGAACATTCACTTTCCTTGGCCTGGGCCACAGACAAGGAATTGAAAGGTAGCCTGGCAACGCTTTGAGAAAAATTAATCACCCCTGTTGCCTGCTTGCCCCTGCCCATCCCATTTAACCTGCACTCTCCCGCCCCCTACCCTACCCCTAAAGGGATCCTGGAGCCTCCTGTTGCACAGGCTTGGCCGTGACATTCAAACACACCCCAGCTCCGCCCAGCAAGTTGTTTTCCAGCCCCATCTGCCCAGACACAGCCCTGTAAAGAGAGGGCCGAATGCAGAGCCAGGGCTGTGTTGACTGCAGAAGGGATGGAAGAAAATAGATGGGGTGGGGTCTGCACAGTGGGGGTTGGTGCGTCGTGTGGGTCTCACACGTGGCTTCCCTCCAACAAGCCCCCTGCACTCCCCGCCGGATGTAAGGACGGAGGGGTGAAAGTGGGGTTTCCGCCAGAGGCAGCAGAGCAGGGGAGGGGCCCGGGCTGCAGGGACCTGTGTACAGGGCATGAGATGTCACCGGGGCTTCCTATATGAGACACAGTGAGTCATTGGGGTGCAGGGTGGAGGCTCTGAAGGAAGAGCCCAGGGGAATACGGGAAAGAGGTGACATGAGAATCCATCAGCCACCACCCCAGTCCTTCCCTCCTCTGTCCAGGAGCAGGGCCAGGGCCCAGGAGACAGGGTGAGCTTTCTGTGGGAGGGACACCCACCCTGAGAGGAACCTGGGCTGTCATAGCTGCACAGACAATGCAAGCCAGGAGCAGTGGCCACACCCATAGAGCAGGGGCATCAGAAAGGGGCAGAAACAAGCTTGTCACCCGAGGGCTGTGAGCATCTGTCTTTGTGGTGACCAAGGGGAGACAAAGCAAGTGACGGAGATGCCTTCTCATCAGCAGTGGTTCTCTCCGCAGGTCTCCAGGGACAGTGGGTCCAGGGGGCAGGAACGGTGGGGGGCTGTCATGGGTGCCACATCAGGATGTTCCTTTCTGCCCTGAGCAGCAGGCAGTTCCCTCAAGGATTCCACGTCATCAGCCTCTGGCCCGAGGGCTTCCCAGCACCTCCCTTTCTCCATTTTGGGTGACTTGGGCAGGCACTGGCATCTACATCTGTGCACTCTTCGCCCCTGTTGGGTGTGACCTGGGCCCTCCCATCAGACACACTTCAATCGCATCCCACACAGCCCAGGGCCAGGCCTTGGCACCTCATGCACAGATTCAGATGATGCACCCGGGATCTGGGCACTGAGACTCTGCACGTGGCCTCATCCCAGTGTCTCAAAGGGAAATGAGGCTTGAATTTCTCCTAGGACACTGGACACCCTGCATCTCACAGTGCTGCGTAAGAGGATGCTTGGCACTGCATCCTCCCTGCAATAACCATCATTTAATAAGGCCAGAAGAAGTGCAGAAGGTGCGGCCCACTGGGCAGCCATGTGTTCAAAAGCGGTCCCCACCCACGCACAAGCAGCCCTCAGAGGTGTCCAGGCAGCTCCAACCAGCAGATAACGGGTGCCCAGAATGTGCAGAGCCAGCCCAGATTGCAACCTGGATCTCAATTTGCAAGAAAGAACTTGCCGGGTTGAGCAGCTGCCACGAGTCCCAGTGGCTTGGCAGTTTCTCCTGGAGGCTGTTCTCAGAGCCAGACTAGAGACAAGGGCTCCCCCTTGGCCACTATGGGCCCCCACAGTCTGCACCGAGCTTGGAGTCACCAGGCTGATTTCACGGATGTTTACGGAGCCTGCAGGAGACCATAGCTTAGTGTGTCCCCTGCTAGTTAAAGGACAATGGCCAGTTGTTCCCCGTCAGAGATTACAAAGGATGATGGCTTTGGACCCAGGGAGCGGATGGGAGTGTATCAGATGCCAAAACCTGGTGCCTGCCACCTGGCATTCTTTGGAAGTGACCCTTTGGGGAGCATTGGCCATTGTTGGGGAGATGGGTATTGGGGAGCCTCCCTCCCAGCTCTGGGGGCTCAACTCTGCCCACATAGGGCAGGAGGACGATGACCTGAAGCTGTGCCTGTCCTTGCCCAAGGGGGGTTGGGGGCTTTGCAGGCGGGTATGGGAACGCCTGCAGGCCTGGGGGTCAGGGGACCTGTGCAGGGCTGGAAAAGGGGGTCTCAGCCACAGGACCAGCCTTGCTTCAGCCAGTGAAGCCATGTGTTGAAATACGGCCCAGCATTGCTCAACCTTCCAGCGGCCAGGACACCCTGGGTTTGAGTCCCTGCTACAGATAAAAGAACCGAATCCAACCATTTGTCTCCAGCCATTCTCAGCCTCTGCATCTCTCCCCAACCCTTCCACCGACCATGTTCAAGGAAGACAGAGCCCAGAACCTGTCGTGTGGGGTCTCGGGCTTTCCACGGCCTGATCAGTGCTAGTCTCTGGGGAGAATTTTTGGGGACACATTCAGATTCTTGAATGCCTCATACCCGGACTGCAATCCCCCATTCCACCAACAATTTCAGGACCGTGTGGGAAATTTCATCAAATTTGCAAGTGTGTTGTTTCTCCTTTTACCCCCATTCTATCCGTGAGATGCTCTAGAATTCACCACATGTAATATATCTTTGGGATTCATATTCTATGTTAAGTCCTTTGAAAGCAATCAACAACCGTAATCTAATTACTATTGGCTGTATCTTTCATGCTGTTTTGCCCCAAACCTCATCCTGTGTGCCAAGCTCACCACACACACACACACACACACCCCGCAACAGATGCCAATTTTGTGCCTCGCTGCCTCACATAACATGGGAGTGTTGAGTAGTGAACAGCTGATCTGCATGAATTAACGTGGGAGGTTGTGTGGGCCCTGAAGCTTTCACACACACAAACCGGTGTCGAGCTGGGTTGTCATGGAGATCACATGGAGGGACACCAGGGTTCCCCCCAGGACTCTGGGCCTCCTCTGATGGGCAGGTCACATGGGGATCTGGAGGGAGGCACAGACACGAACTGCATATTAAATACACCTGATTCACTGTGTCTGTGAGTGCGTGGGCGTGTGTGGGTGTGGGAGAGTGCATGTAGGAGTGAGCATGTGTGTGAGTGGACATATAAGTGTGTCTATGTGTGTTAGTGTGTGCATATGAGTGTGTCTGTGTGAGTGTGTACATATCAGTGTGCATATATGTGTGGGCATTGTATGCAGGCATGTGCATGTATGTATATGTATGAGTGTATCTGTGTGTGAGCACATGGATGCATGAGTGTCTGTGGGCATGTGTATCCGTGTGTGCATATGTGTAAGCATATTAGTTTGCATGCACATGTGTCCAGAGCCCACATGGGATGAAAACTGAACGGCTCTAAAGATCTACTGGACATATTTTGGATCCTAACAGAGCTCTTAAAGCTCCAAGGGGTCACTGAATGGACAATGAGTGTTTCTGAGTCCAGATGGCACTGACTCAGCGATGTAGGAAGGTAGCTCCTTGAGTTCCAGGAATGACCTGCACCCCTTTTCTCTCCCTGCCAGTCACAGACCCATCCCCACGTCCCTTCCTCTCCCTCTCTCTGTTTGCCTTCTGAGCCTCTCCCTTTCCCGGTCTCATTTCTTGCACGTTCATCACTTCTTTTCCCTGCAGTTCAATTCCCCTCCACCCCTCAGCATGGACTGTGGGATGAGGGAGCCACAGCCTTATCCCTACGTAACCAAAACTCTTGGCACCAGCTTAGACCTGTTTTTCAGTCTTATAAACGGGTCTCAAATCAGGGAAATGTAAGGTTCTGAGGAAAATGGTGATTCCCCTTTGTGTTACCGTAAGGTGGTGTGACAGAGATTCTCTAACGTTTTTAGTGCAACACGCTGTAAGAAACACATTGCAAACTGCCACCCAGCACACACACGCACATCCATTTATACAGAAACACAGCACGTTTCCCCAAATGACACTCACTCTTGCTGCACACAACGCGCTCTGATGTCTCCTGACCTAGTCTATTCTTGTCTATTGTAGATTTTCAACGCCGGGCTCGACCCTCTAAATTGATTTCAAGACCCACTAATGCATCACAGCCTGCAATTTGATAAACTCCATGCTAAGACACATCCCGTTGTGTGGTGTTTGACCCAAAGGCCATTTATTCTGCAGCCAGTGGGGTGAGGAGGAGAGGGGGGAGGCAGGAGAAGGCTCCCCTCCTCCTGCTCCTCCCATGTATTTTTGGTAGAAACGGAGTTTCTCCATATTGGTCAGGCTGGTCTTGAACTCCCAACCTCAGGTGATCCACCCACCTCGGCCTTCCAAAGTGCTGGGATTGCAGGCGTGAGCCACTGCACCCGGCCCCCCAGTAGGTAGTTTTTCAGCCCTTCCCCCCTCCCTTCCTCTCCTCTTTAGTAATCCCCAGTGTCCATCATTGCCATGTTTATGTTTATGTGTAGCCGATGTTTAGCTCCCACTTATAAGTGAGAACATGTGGTATTTGGTTTTCTGTTCCTATGTTAAATCACTTAGGATAATGGCCTCCAGCTGCATCCACGTTGCTGCAAAGGACATGATTTCCTTAAGTTTCATGGCTGCATACTATTCCATGGTGTATATGTACCGTAACAAATGTCTGCTTCTTTTCCCTGAGTCTTTTTGGGCCCCAGGTAGAAGGGTCTGCAGGAAAGTTAACTAGCAACAGTGTCAGGACTGGGGAAGGGCAAAGCTCACAGGGATCTTGGCCAGGGGGAAGCTCTGGAAGCCCCCACCTTCAGTTGGGCCCGAGGCTCAGGCTGAAAGAGAAAAATGGAGTTGATCCTGGAAGGCTTGGCAGTGGAGAGGACGAGACATTGCTAGATCACTGTAAGAAGGTGATAAATGCTTGACCCGGCTTAAAGTGTTTTGTGCCAGGGTTATGTTCTGAGATATAGGAGGGTTAACTAAGCTGGGGCTGTGGATTTGTTATCTATTGCTTTGTAAATAATTACTTCCAAAACTTAGTGAGTTAGAACAACAAACATTTATTATTTCATATGTTTCTGAGGGTCAGGATTCTGAAAGCAGCTGAGCTCCCAGAATCCATCATGAGGTTGCAGGCAAGCTGTTGGCTGGGGTACAGTCTTCTAAGACTTGTAAGAGCTCAAGGCAGATGGGCCGCCAGGATAACTTACGTGGCTACTGGGAGGAGGCTTTGGTCCCTCACTACATGGGCCTCTCCACCACATGGGCCTCTCCACCACATGGGCCTCTCCACCACATGGCTTCTGAGAGAGAGAGAGAGAGAGAGAGAGAGGACCAAGATGGAAACGGCTGCCTTTATAACTTGATACTGGAAGTGGCACATCATCACTTCTCCCAAATGCTGTTTGTCACCAAATATGGTACTACATGGTGGGGGACACCCGAGTTCCAGAAAGGGGGGCTCACTGGAGGCCAGCTACCAGAGGCTGGGTGTCTCTTGCTGATTCAATCTTTTATTTAAATACTGGCCTGGCACATTGGCTCATGCCTATAATCCCAGTACTTTGGGAGGCCGAGGCACAGGGTGGCAGGGGTGGGGGGATATAAATAATCCACAGCCCCAGCTTAGTTAACCCTCCTATATCTCAGAACATAAACCTGGCACAAAACACGCTGAGCCGGGTCAAGCATTTATCACCTTCTTACAGTGATCTAGCAATGTCTTGAGGTTAGCAGTTCGAGAGCAGCCTGGCCAACATGGCGAAACCCCATTCTACTAAAAACATAAAAATGAGCCAGGTGTGGTGGCGCGCACCTGTAATCCCAGCTACTCAGCAGGCTGAGGCAAGAGAATGGCTTGAACCCAGGAGGCAGAGGTTGCAGTGAGCTGAGATTGCACCACTGAACTACAGCCTGGGTGACAGAGCAACACTGTGTCAAAAACAAAAACAAAAACAAAACAAAAAACCCAACAACAACAACAAAAAAAACAAAAAAGTATGTAGTGAGCTTCTGCCACAAGCCAAGCATCGCTCTGGTCTCTGAGAAGTCAACAGGAAAATAGGCAATGTCCCTGCTTCATGGAGTTCCCACTGGAGGAGTGAAAGAGACAGACAAGATACACATAAATGTCTAATACCTTTCCTTGGCTCTAAGATGTGCATTTTCCTGCATCTTTAACATCTCTAAAATTGGCATCTATCTTATGAGTTGATGCTGTGTCACGGCACATTTGACGGTGTTTTAAATCTTCTTCTCTTCAGGGTGGGACAGGAAAA
Organism: Pongo abelii; assembly: GCF_028885655.2. NCBI lineage: Eukaryota > Metazoa > Chordata > Mammalia > Primates > Hominidae > Pongo > Pongo abelii. The sequence goes on from NC_071991.2 coordinate 23,243,865, forward strand.
CCTCATGAAAAAGAAGAGCTGAGGAGAGTTAAGGAAGAGACTGTTCATCGACCATGAGCAGTGGGGCTGGGTTGCGGGGACCAAGGTGGGGGTGGTGCCCCTGGGACTAGCTCCAGTCTCCCAAGGCCTGAAGGGGCAAGAGGAGGAGGTAGTGTATCAGAACCTGGTTGAATATGAGCCAGGCGAACAGGCCACAGAAGCTGCGGGTGTTGAGAATTGCAGCTGCTGCCAATGCCGCAGCTGTTGCCTGGCATCCTGGGGCAACTCTCTTTACTCCCGTCCTCCATCCCCTGCCAGAGTGCCTGTGGGCTGAAGCCAGGGAGGCTGGGGAAAGTCCCTAGAAGCCAGGCTCCTGGGGCATCAAGTAAGGTGAACAAGGGATAGAGAGAGAAAGTAACCAGCCTTTGGGATAAAGGGATAAGGAGAGAGGGCTATCCCAAGAGGACTGCTGGGAAAGGCCGCTCCATGAAGTCTCAGCTAAGACATGGGCCACAGAAACGTCTGGGAAGAATGTTCCAGAGAGGGCAGGACCTGAGTGGGCCAAGCATGGGCTGCAGGAAGCTGAGGAGCTGGTGGGCCTGGGTGGAGTGGGCAGTAGGAAGAGAAGTCAGGGATAAGGTCCAAAAATTTGGTAGATTCTGGACCATGTGCAGGACCTTGTGCCACGGTGAGGAGTGTGGATTTGACTCAAGCATGACAGAGCCACTGGGGGGTTTTGAACAGAGAGAGGACGTGATCCAATGGGTTTAACAGGAGCCTTGTGGCTGTCATGGAAGAAATGGCCCCATAGAGGGTGAGAAGGAGGCGGGGGCAGTGAGAAGGCTCCGGAATATTCCAGGCAAGAGATGAGGGTGGTCTGGTGGTCCAGGGTGGGACGGTAGAGGTGGGGAGAAGTGGTGGGAGTCAGGACTGATTTTGAAAATAGACCCGGCAGGATTTTCTGTTCAGTTGGAAGTGATGTGAGGGAGAAAGGAGTCAAGTGCAAATCCAAGGTCACTTCGCACTGTTCCTATGGAGATGCTCCAAACATGGGACTTATGAGTCGTGATTAATTTATAATTAAGAGTATGTCAGCAGATACCGCAAGCTTCCAGGCCTTCTCTAGAATGTTCTCATGGTGAAAAAGCTTGACTGAGTGAGACTCACACTCATGATGTTCACCCCTCAACCCATGAAATGCATGCTGCAATAGCCCACATGTATCACTGGAGTTCTCCCGTGACCATAAATGTTCTGGGAGTTGATCAAGCTGCTTGCTACAAACCCAAAGATGTGGGCGTTGGGGGAAATAGGAGTTGAGACAGGAAGATAGAGCCTATAAGGATGAATGAGCCCAAGAAAAGTTTCTAACACCCTGCCCACAGAGGGAGGAGGGCATTGTGGTTCCTCCAGCCCCTGGCTGGGTGAAGTAACATCACCCAGGCCCCACTGTGGTCGGTCAGTTCAGGAGGAGGCAGGGCCATAGGTGAGCCTGTCCAGAGGAGCATGTACCATGAGGCCCAGAGAAGGGAGGTCAGGAAGGTCTACCAGGAGGAGCTAACATGTGAGCTAGGCTGGGCAGGGAAGGTGAGAGAGTGAGGAAGGAGGTCCCAGGAGGAGACAGCAGGACCAGGACATGCAAAGGTACAGCCGGCAAGGCCAGAGGGAATTGATCTGGGACCCGATCCAGGATGATGGGACTGTCTAGAGCAGCGGTGCCCAAATTTTTGGCAGCAGGGACCACTTTCATGGAGGACAATTTTTCCATGGACTGAGGTGGGGGTGGGGATGGTTTTGGGATGATTCAAGTGCATTACATTTATTGTGCACTTTATTTCTATGATTATTACATTGTAACATATAATGAAATAATTATGCAGCTCACCATAATGCAGAATCAGTGGGAACTCTACACTTGTTTTCCTGCAACTAGACGGTCTCATCTGGGGGTGATGGGAGACAGTGACAGATCATCAGGCATTAGATTCTCATAAGGAGTGTGCAACCTAGATCCCCCTCATGCACAGTTCACAATAGGGTTTGCCCTCTTATGAGAATCTAGTGCTGCTGCTGATGTGACAGGAGGCAGAGCTCAGGCATTCACCTCCTGCTGTGCAGCCTGGCTCCTACCAGTCCACAAATCGGTAGTGGTTTGTGGCCTGGGGGTTGGGGACCCCTGGTCTAGAGCCATTTATATCCATTAGGGCCCTTTGGCTGCAAGTGGCAGACACCTAACTCAATCCAAACAGGGACTTCATGGCTGGCTCTGTGTGAAGTTCTCAGACACAGGAGGGGCTGGGGACCAGGAGTAGAGATGACAAGTCCGGGGCCACACCAGGAAGTCTCAGCAGCAGGAACTGGGGGGCAGCCTGTGCAGGCCCCACCCTGGCATCCACGACATGGCTGGTCTTTGCATTTGAGGGAGAAGAACCCACAGGGCCATGGCGGCCTCATGATGCTACACATGAGGAGCTGAATTCCAAGGTCATGCAGTGTGTCCACTGTCACATGACCAGCAGATGCAGAGTGAGGGTGGCTATCCCAGCCCACAGGCTCCCAGGCTTGGATTTTCCTACTGCAACAGAGCTCTCAAATCTCAGACATTCCTGAACTGCTGTCATAATTTTTATCATTTGCATTATACAATCTCTTCTAATATTAATTTTTTAAATTCATATGTTTCATATGCTAGTTTTACTTTTCTCTAATGTCCAAGTACTCTTATACTATTAGAATAATCAGCACAGGCTGGGTATGGTGGCTCATGCCTGTAATTCTAGCACTTTGGGACGCCAAGGCAGGAGGATCACTTGAAGCCAGGAGTTTGAGACCAACCTGGGCAGTGAGGCCCTATCTCCACTAAAAAAAAAAAAAGCAGCATTCATTTGTGAAAGACCCAAATCATCTTTGGAGATATGTGTACCTTGTTTTGGGAAACCCTGTATCATAACTAATGCTCCTTTCTATCTGGCGGGTGATGTAGACTGATTACTTGCAGTCACTTTTAGCAAAGAACCCTTGTTCACTGGAATCATTTGCAGAAGAATAGGGGTGGCTCTGCCGGGAGAGAAGCATGGGGACCACGCATCCTCATTGGCTCAGAACTGAGGGGCTTCCTGGGATATGGGACTATTGGTGCTAAAACTGGAGAGTTCCAGGCGATCCTGGATAGTCGGTGACCCTGGAGAGGAAGTTAGAGGATCAGAGTCCAGCCCACCTGGTTTCCCAGCCCTCACTATGTGGCCGATATGAGGATGCTTCCTTGGACCCTGATACATGAATGAAGGGGGCCTGCATCAGGAAAGCAGAAGCTGCAGCCCGAGGTCAGTGTGTGATGAGTGCTGTGGGTGGGCACCTCCACCTAGTCCGCTTCCGGGGCTGCAAAGGCTGGAAAGCTGAAACCTGCATTTCCCAGGCTCTTGGACATGGAGGAGTTGAGGCCCCCACTTCAGTGAGTGCTGCCAGCCAGGGGCACAGTGGGAAGGGTTGGGTCTTTTGCATCATGGTTCCAAGGCATGGCCATTCAGTTTGTGGGTTTGTTCCAGGGATTTAGGAGCTGATACGGGGAAAATCTGACCATGAGGTGGCAGTAGCACACACTCGCTTCACTGGGCAGTACTTTGACAGGTTTGTAAGCAGGGAAGGTCCCTCGCAGCAGAAGCCAGGGAGGGCAAGGGAACTCTGGGGGCAGGATCTTGTGTGAGGAAGTGATGTCGCTCAGCAGCGTAGCCCAAGGAGTCTCTGGGTCAGGGTGCTCCCAAGGGCAGAGAACATTTGGGCACCCTATAATGACAAGGCTTTCTATCTTTAATGCATGAGTAAGAGCTGTCACGTGAGGTTTTGCAGGGTAGGCAAAGCAGGCAGGCTCTAAATGGCTAAAAATCTCTTTGGGTTATTTAAAAAATAATCAGGTGTGTAAAAATTTGAGTTTGGCACCAGTGGGCTTTTGAGGTAACAGGGCTCAGTTTGCTGTAAAGAAAGAAATGGGCTGGGTGCAGTGGCTCAAGCCTGTAATCCCAGCACTTTGGGAGGCTGAGGGGGGCAGATCACCAGGGGTCAGGAGTTTGAGACCAGCCTGGCCAACATGGTGAAACCCTGACTCTACTAAAAATACAAAAACTAGCCGGGTGTGGTGGCAGGCACCTGTAGTCCCAGCTACTGGGGAGGCTGAGGCAGGAAAATTGCTTGAACCTGGGAGGCAGATGTTGCAGTGAGCCGAGATTACACCACTGCACTCCAGCCTGGGCAACAGAGTGAGAGTCTGTCCAAAAAAAAGGAAAGAAAGAAAGAAAAGAAAAGAAAAAAAAAGAGAAAGAGAAAGAAAGAAAGAAGGAAGGAAGGAAAGAAAGAAAGAAAGAAAGAAAGAAAGAGATAGAAGGAAAGAAGGAAGGAAGGAAAGAAAGAAGGAAAGAAAGAAAGAAAGAAAGAAAGAAAGAAAGAAAGAAAGAAAGAAAGGAAGGAAGGAAGGAAGGAAGGAAGGAAAGAAAGAAAGAAAGACAGCCCAGGGGCCAATCCTCAGAGGCTATATTTGGCTCCTCTGTGTAACAGTGGGGTGGGGGTGCATTTTGGAGGCAGCTGCTTCTTGACCCCTGGTGTGCCCTTCAACTCAGCAGTTCCTCCCCCTGCTCCCGAACCCCACAGCCCATTTCTCTGGAGTGCCTGGCTATGTGGTTTGTTTATGTCCCTAGCGTATCTGTTCTGGGGTCCTATTCTGGGTGTCTCTTCTGAGGACCCAGACTGTAGCTTGTGCCCCTGCCCTTCTCATGATTTCGGGGGGATCCTAGTCCCCAGTATTCAATCCCTTTCTGCCTAACATGGCTAGTGTGGTTCCTGGTATCTGGAACTAAACCCTCCTGAGGAAAATAACAGCTGACATCCGGTCTTGATGCCTGGGAGACAGCAGCCAGCACCAGGAGCTCTGGAGGGCTTGGGAGGGGGTGGCCTCCACTCAGCTCCTGCCATGTAGGGTTGGCCAGTGTGTACAGTTTCAAAGAAAGAGATTATTATGTAAAATAATTTGAGTCTTGAATGTTGGCTCATTTAACAAAAACAAACACAAAAGAGAGAGGGCCAAATGAAACATGTCTGTTGGTGAGGGTGCTAATCTGCAAGGGCCATTGTAACCCAGTACCCTGGACTGGGCGCTTTGACAGCAGAAATGTATTGTCCTGCAGTTCTGGAGGCCAGGAGTCTAAGATCAAGGTGGCAGTGGGGTTGGTTCCTTCTGAGGACTGTGAGGGAATGCTGCGTTCCAGGCCTCTCTTCTTGGCTTGTAGATGGGCCATCTTCTCCTTGCATCTTTCCTCTATGTGTGTTTCTGTGCCCAAATTTCTTTCTTTTTTTTTCTTTTTTTTTTTTTATGAGGACACTGGTCATGTTCTATGAGGGCCCACCCTAATCACCTCATTTTACATGTTTTTTTGTTTGATTTTTCTTTTTTTGACAAAGTCTCACTCTGTTGCCCAGACTGGAGTGCAATGGCATGATTTCAGTTCACTGCAACCTCTGCCTCCCAGGTTCAAGAGATTCTCCAGGCTCAGCCTCCCGAGTAGCTGGGATTACAGGTATGCACCACCACGCCCAGCTAATTTTTTGTATTTTTATTAGAGACGGCGTTTCACCATGTTGGCCAGGCCGGTCTTGAACTCCTGACTTCATGTGATCTGCCTGCCTCGGCCTCCCAAAGTGCTGGGATTACAGGTGTGAGCCATCGTGCCTGGCCCTCATTTTACTTTGATTACTTCGGCAAAGAAGTTCACATTCTGAGGTACTGGAGGTTAGGATCCCAAGAAAGGAATTTTGAAAGGGACACAGTTCAACCCAGGACAGTGAGACGTGTGGAAAGGGCCTCAGGTCACGGCTGCTCGAGGATCCAGAGCTAATGAGCAGCTAAAGGAAAGAAGGGCTGGAGAAGAGCAGATTTCCAAAGGCCTGGGCACCCTCCCATTTAGGAAGCCTGCCCCAGAAGTCCCTTTGTGGCAGCTTTGAAATGTACCTTTCTGGCCCAGGCCAAGGGCTGTGCTATTGTGATGATGCATGAACCAGAAGACACCCATTGGTGTGCCTGTGACACATCTCACAGACCCAAGACCATCCTCTCCTCCCAGAAGTGAGTCAGCGAGTTTCAGGATCAGAGCATCTGGGCAGGTGACAGGTCAGCGAAGTCCCTTCTGCACAGTTCCCAGGGTGTCTGGGGCGGATTAGCTGGGCAGCAAGATCACAGAGCAACCAGGCCCTAAACTGCTCCAATGAGGAGGCAGGACTTTTCCTCCCTGCCCATTTCAAACTTGCTGTGGTGGATTCCTTTTTTTAGTCCGGGGAAGATTGATGATTTCGTTATTTGTGGCACTCAGCAACAAATCTCAGAGTTGCAGCTAAAGTGAGCTCTTTCCCCACGCTGCACCTTCTGCTCTGTTATTCATCATGTTTAATCATTCGCTTACCTCGGACTGCTGCCGGCCTTGGGAGGGCAGGGTATTATGGACTTGGGACAGTTTTACACTTTAGAGGCTGAGGGGAGGGGACTGTGTTAGGAAGGAACAGGCCTGGGGTGGGAGGGCCATGGCTCAAGGTGGGCGGGAGCCAGTGAAGCTTCAACGAAGGCGACAGAATGACCAATAAAGGGAAGTGACAGCAAAACTCTCCTGGGACCTCAAAGGCTGGCCCTGTTTGCCAAGAAAATCTCTCATAAAAGGTGTGAGACTTAATGCCAAAAAGAAAAAGAGAGAAACGGCCGGAGGGTTCTCTGCCAAGAGAATGTTGAAGAGTTTAATTCCAGATGAAATGTGCTCTTGTTTGTGTACAATTAATTTTCTCCCCAAATGAAAGGTTTTGTCTGTCACTCGAGTGTTTCAATAGCAACCACGTAATTAAGGTAGCATGTGCCTCTTCAGTTTGGGAAGCGGCTGTTTGTGTTCACATGTTGGGGAAGCACACATTGCTTGGACTGGTTCCTGGGTCTAAGAAGGTAAAAAACAAAACAAAACAAAACACACAAAGCATGGAAGAAAACATCTCCAAATAGAGACTTGGCTCCCGTGGGGATGATGTCATCCGGAAAATGTGAGCGGGACCTTCCCTGAGAACCAAGAGGCCTGAGCTTCCTGGGATGGGAGGCTGTGAGGAGGAGAACTTAGACAGTTTCCAGAAACTCTAAAAATGGAGTCATGAATTCAAATGCCTGCGGGGGCCAGGTAGAAGGTGTATGTCCTGGAAGGGGTTGGCTGTAGTTTTTCAATACAAGTGTGTTTTGTTTGCATAGCAATACACAGGTGTGAAAACTTTAGTTCCACAAAGGAGTATGCACTCTCATTTGTGTTGAAATTTATGGATCTCTTAATTTAACTTTCATGGGGTTTTTTTCCTTTTAATAAAGAGATGGTGTATTACTTTTCTACTGCTGTGTAACAAATTGCCACAAACTTAGGGGTTTAACAGAGCAACCATGTCTTATCTCACAGGTTTTCCAACATGATGTGGCTGGATTCTCCTCTGACGGTCTGACCAGGCTAACAACAGGGTATCTGCCAGGCTGTGGTTCTTATTTGGGACTTGCTGGGTGCAGTGGCTCACATCTGTAATCCCAGCACTTTGGGAGGCTGAGGTGGGAGGATCACCTGAGGTCAGGAGTTTGAGATCAGCCTGGCCAACATGGTGAAATCCGTCTCTACCAAAAATACAAAAATTAGCCAGGCGTGGTGGTGTGTGCCTGTAGTCCCAGCTACTCGGGAGACTGAGGTGGGAGAATCACTTGAATTTGGGAGGCAGAGGTTGCAGTGAGCCAAGATCACACCACCACACTCCAGCCCGGGCGACAGAGTGAGACTCCCTCTCAAAAAAAAAAAAACAAAAGTACATTGTGTTACCCTAAAACTATCTCTTTCACCCCATGTTGCCCATAGAGCACTGGTGTGGGGCTCTGTCCTGGGGGATAAGTCTACACTGGGCTGCTCCCAGCCCTTGGAAGTAGATTAACTAGGCTGAATGGAGGAGGAAACCGGGCCACAGTGAGATATGCATGTCAATGAGTCAGCAGAAAAGGAAGACTCCCCCCAGTTAAAGAGAAAAATGAGGCTAGCCAGGTGTGGTTGCTCATGCCTGTAATCCCAGAACTTTGAGAGGCTGAGACAGCTGGATCACCTGAGGTCAGGAGTTCAAGACCAGCCTGGCCAACATGGAGAAACCTTGTCTCTACTGAAAATACAAAATTAGCTGGTTGTGGTTGTGCACACCTGTGATCCCAGCTACTCAGGAGGCCAAGGCAGGAGAATTGCTTGAACCCAGGAGGCAGAGGTTGCAGTGAGCCGAGATTGCATTATTACACTCCAGCCCGGGCAATGAGCAAACCTCCGTCTCAAAAAATAAATCAATAAAAATTTTAAAAATAGAGAAAACGAGGCGAGTGGGAATACTTTTGCTGAAACATATGCAAGGAAGTCTTGTTGAATGATTGCTGAGCAGGGATGTTAATAAAGATCTTCTGGAAGTGTGGGGTGAGGACACCTCACTGTCACATGATCACCATTAGCCACTGCACCTGGCCTGGACTTTTTAAGCGCATAATTGGATAAGCAGGCATTGCCAGAGGGGAGTGTCTAGAGAGGTTAGGAGTAAAGCATTCAGAGAGGAGGGAAGGAAGAAAAACAAAGAGGGTGATTTAAATAACTGAGGTCCCTGGTTACAAACTCCCCACTGTCAATTTCATTCTGTCTCTACGGAAAACAGACAACTGATTCATTCTGGCTACTTCCTATTGAATAGGGGCACAGTCAGGGGGCCGCGGAATGAACCTATCCACCCGGAATTGAAAGTGCTCGAGAGTCCCTGGACTTAGAGAAGAGATCCGCTGGAGCATCATGGGGAGTGTGTAACAGCAATACAGTCCACAGCAGAAGAATAATCCTATCCCTGTAATCATGAGCAACTTTTCCCACCAGGAGGCCTGATACAAATCATGAGGTGAGCCATTGATTTAAAGACATTGTGGGATCAGACATAGCACTGGACTGGTTTGCTTGTGCATGTCTTGTAGGGCTGAGGATGTTTCCAGAGTTATCCTGGAGGTACACACAGCAGTTGATCTTTTCTTTTTTTGAGACAGAGTCTCATTCTGTGGCCCAGGCGGGAGTGTACGGCTGTGATCTCGGCTCACTGCAACCTCTGCCTCCTGGGTTCAAGCAATTCTCGTACCCCAGCCTCTTGAATAGCTGGGATTAGAGGTGTGCACCACCACGCCTGGCTAAATTTTTTTTAATGTTTAGTAGAGATGGGGTTTCACCAGGTTGGCCAGACTGGTCTCGAATGCCTGGCCTCAGGTGATCCACCTGCCTCAGCCTCTCAAAGTGGTGGGATTACAGGCGTGAAACATCATGCCCATCCAGCATTCAATCTTAATTATTAAATGGATTAATAATTAAGTTTTGCACTATCAATTGTACCCGCAGCCTCTATGGTGATCTGACAGCAGAATGGTTAAACGTATTTAACAGGTTACAGGAGGAGTTGTGAATAATCACGAAGGAGGTCCTGACACATGTGCATTGAACAAATAAATATGAATGTAATATAAGACCCGTGTTCATTTTGGGATGCAGATTTAACATTTAAATGTACAGGCTTGAGCCACTGTGCCAGGCCTGCTTTTTAATAAACTTTTACTCCTGTTCTGCACTTTGCCTCCTTCTGGCTTTATGCCTTATGACCCTCAGTCGAATTCTTTCTTCTGAGGAGGCAAGAATTGAAGTTGTTGCAGATGTGTACAGATTCATCACCAGGAACTCGGATACCTACCACCGGCAACAGGTGGAGGATGCTAGGTGAAAATGTTATGTAAGCTGCATGCTTTTTACAAATAGTAGTGGTTTTCATGTCCAGCCACATCCACTGCACCTTTCCTTTATGAAAGTCCCGTCAATAAACCTTTGCTGTCTCCAGATCTCTTCTTCTACCTCTTCCACATGGTGCCTTCCCTACTGGTGTAAAGTGGGGTCCTGCAGGGCACCCTCTCCCTGCATTTTTTTTTTTTTTTTTTTGAGACAGAGTCTCACTCTGTCGCCCAGGCCGGAGTGCAGTGGCATGATCTTGGCTCACTGCAAGCTTCGCCTCCCGGCTTCAAGGGATTCTCCAGCCTCAACCTCCCTAGTAGCTGGGATTACAGGCGCCCATCATCACGCCCGGCTAATTTTTCTTTTTTTTTGGTATTTTTAATACAGACGGTGCTTCGACATGTTGGCCAGGCGGGTCTCCAAATCCTGGCCTCAAGTGATCCCCTTCCCTCGGGTTCCCAAAGTGCTGGGATTACAGGCATGAGCCACAGCGATGGAAGATTCCCGCTGGAGAAAGTGAGTGGAGGTGCTCCTTGAAGAAACGGGAATCCCACCAATCTCAGGGGTCCTCTCCTGGCCTGCGGCCCTGGATCGTCCAGCCTGGGCCGAGGAGGAGAGCAGACGTCGCCCTTCTTGGCTGGGGCAGAGGGTGTGGGTCCCGTTTCCCCGGGGTTCCCAGCCATTGGCTCCACTGGGCAGCGCCCTGCCCCTCCGAGCCCCTCAAGGTCTGGCACTCGCCCTCAACAAAGATGGCGCGGACGGCCTCAGGCGCACCACGTGACATGTGCGTCACGCGACCCACCTGCAAGGCTCCTCCCACGGTGCTCTTAGCCCCGCAGACGGCGGCCGAACAGAGGAGCGGGAAGCGTGCTCTGGTCGTTGCCCTGGTGGCGCTCCGGCGCTGTTACGGGGCTGCGTGCTGGCGCTGCAGGGCAGGATGCTGTACCCCCGGGAGAGCCCGTCGCGGGAGCTCAAGAAGCTGGACGGCCTCTGAAGCTTCAGCGCCGACTGCTCCGACAACCGGCGCCGGGGCTTCTAGGAGCAGTGTTACCGTCGTCCGCTGCACGAGGTGCGTGCTCGGGGCAGGGCCGGCAGGCTCACGGAAGCCCGGCGGCGGGAGTGGGAGTGGGGGAGCACGGGCACCCCCTCAGGCTCCTTCACCTGAGCGCCTTGAGACTGGGAGCCCAACTGGGAGGAGGTTAAAGGTCGGCGGGCTTGGGGACGCGGGGTTGGAGGACAGGGGGACCAGGGGGAACCAGAAGGGCCGAGGCAGAGGATGCGGGAGAAGGAGGAAGCACTCCTGCCGAGCCCCCTCCCGAGGGGAAGGCTGAGCCCTAGCAGTGTCCTATTTTTTATGTTTATTTTTAATTTTTAAAATTGTTTGAGACTGAGTTTGGCCCTGTCGCCCAGGCGGGAGCGCAGTGTTGCAATCCTAATTTCTGACCTCAAGCGATCCTCCCACCCCAGCTTTGCAAGTTACCTGGGGCCACCACGCCTGGCTAATTAAAAAAAAAATTTTGACCGGGCTCGGTGGCGAACGCCTGTAATCCCAGCACTTTGGATGGCCGAGATGGGCAAATCACCTGAGGTCAGGAGTTCGAGACCAGTCTGGCCAACATGGTGAAACCCTGTCTCTGCTAAAAATATAAAAACTACTTGGGTGTGGTGGTGCATGCGTGTAATCCCAGCGACTTGGGAGGCTGAGGCAGGAGAATTGCTTGAACCCAGAAGGCAGAGGTTGCAGTGAGCCGAGATCACGCCACTGCACTCCAGCGTGGGTGACAGAGTGAGACTCCGTCTCAAACAACAACAACAAAAAAAAACAACTTACTTTTTTTAAGATATAGGGTCTCACTATGTTGCCCAGGCTGGTCTCGAACTCCTGGTCTCAAGCCATCCTCCCACGTTGACCTCCCAAAGCGCTGATTATAGACATGACCCACCCAGACACTCATCTGACCAGAGCAGCAGGCGCTGCACAGAGCTGGGCCCAGGGATGGGGAGGAGGGGACAGTTTAGACGTCATGAGGTCAGCTCTGCCTAGGCAGGAAGTTCCCTTGGTTTTCAAGTTCAGATAGAGGACAGAACGTGACAGGCCAGGGATGCCACCCCTGTTGCCCTCCTCACTTGGATGTGGTTAGCAGAGAAGTGGGACCAGGTGAGATCTGAGCCGCTTTTGCCTGATCTACATCCTCTTTTTCTGACTTTGTGGCATTCAGTACAGGAGGAAGAGAGAAGAGGACTGGGTGCCTGTGTGTGCCCCACTCACAGTGTCCTAAGCAAAGCCCCCCCCGCCCCCCCAACCAGCCTTCCTCCCTGTGCCAGGCAGTGGGTCATCTGTCTCTTAGTTATGGGTCTGAACCTTCTTGCCTCGGGCTGGGATGTGGCCCTGGGCTCGCTCCTGTCTCGGGAGATATTGGGCCCCATCCACTCTGAGGAGGAACTCCTGGCCCCACTGGCCCAGGTGCACAAACCGCTCTGGCAGTTGACCTGTCATCAGCGAGTAATCTGTCCGTTCTGTCAAGAGTCCCCGCTATGTGTCAGGGCTTGCGCTAGGCCTGGGGACACAGCTGTGCAGCACACTGGTCCCAGATCCCTTTGGGGTCCTAGGAGCTGAGCCCGGCCCTTCTCTCCACAGTCGGGCCCCACCCTCGACATGCCGGTTCCTTCCACCTTCAACGACATTGGCCAGGACTGGTGGCTGCGGCATTTTGTCGGCCAGATGTGGTACGAATGGGAAGTGACCCTGCCAGAGCGACGGACCCAGGACCTGCACACAAGAGTGGTGCTGAGGATTGGCAGTGCCCACTCCTGTGCTGTCGTGGTCAGTGTGGCCAGGAGGAGGCAGGGTAGGTGGGTGGGCATGGCTGCTGAACAGCATGGGACCCCCAACTGCCACCCACAGCCTATCTTCTGGGGTGGGACAATGGGGTGCCCTGCCTTGTCCTGGAGGCTATGCCCTGTGTAGGGGGATAGGTGGCCTGCTCTACCCCATTGGGATGTCATTCTTCCCGTCTGGCTGGCAGGCCCCTGAGCCCCATGCTGCAGGTTATGTGAGGGAGTGCCTGGTAGCAGGACCCCTTCTCATGCCCTGACCTGCCGCCCCTTCCCCATATCTCCTGTGTCTGCAGTGGGTGAATGGGATCGAAGCGCTGGAGGGTGAGAGGGGCTGTCTCCCCTTCCAGGCCGACATCAGCAGCCTGGTCCTGGTGGGGCCTCTGCCCTCCCACTTCCGCATCACTGTCGCCACCAACAACACACTCACTCCCTCCACCCTGCCACCAGGGACCAATCATGATATGACCGACATTTTATGTGGGTACCATCCTGCCTCCACCGCGCGCACGCACCTTCCTGCCCAACCTTGTAGTCTTCTTGCTAGGGTCAGGGTGGCCTTCGCAGAGTGGAGGCCCTGGATCTGGGGAGGCTGGGGAGGCCTGTGAACTGAGGTAAGGGACCCAGGGCAAGGGCCCAGCGAACCATAGTCCTCCCACCCTAGGTATCTGAAGGGTTACTTTGTCCGGAACACAGACTTTGACTTCTTCAACTATGCAGGACTGCAGCGTTGTCTGTGCTTCTGTACACAACACCCACCACCTACATCGATGACATCACCATCACCACCGGCATGGAGCATGACAGTGGTGAGGGTTTCTGGTAGGACCCTCCCTCAGTGGGGCCAGGGTGACTCTGTTTGTTCCCTGTTTGGAAAGTTCTCCCAGGAAAAAGGTGCTGCCAGCATCTCTAAACCCTCACAGGTTCCCATCCCCCTAGGAAGCTAAAATCCAGCTTGTCTGAGCGGGCACCGGCTCCTGAAATCACCCATGTGGTTGACCTGGCTTGGAGAAGAGCGGTCTGGCCTAAGGTCACACAGCTCAGGGTGGCTGTCGTTTCCCTTCCCCACGGTGCTGCTCTCTCTCCAGCTCCCCTTGCTACACATCATGCTCAAGGAACAGGCCGCTTCAGGGGGCCGGGCATGGTGGCTCACTCCTGTCGACCCAGCTCTTTGCAAGGAGGCCCTGGTAGGAGGATCACTTGAGGCCAGAAGTTCAAGACCAGCCTGGGTAATATAGCAAGACCATCACCACAAAAAATTAAAAAATTAGCCAGGCATGGTGATATGTGCCGGTAGTCCCAGCTGCTGAGGCAGGAGAATCACTTGAGCCTGGGAGGTCAAGGGTGCAGTGAGCTATGACGGCACCACTGCACTTCGGTCTGGGCAACAGAGGGAGACCCTGTCTTGTTTTGTTTTGTTTTGTGATGGAGTCTCGTTCTGTTGACCAGGCTAGAGGGCAGTGGTGTGATCTCGGCTCACTGCAACCTCTGCCTCATCGGTTCAAGTGATTCTCCTGCCTCAGCCTCCCGAGTAGCTGGGATTACAGGCACCCACCACCACGCCCAGCTAATTTTTGTATGTTTTTAGTAGAGATGGGATTTCACCATGTTGGCCTGGCTGGTCTTGAACTCCTGACCTCAGGCGATCCACCCACCTCAGCCTCACAAAGTGTAAGGATTACAGGCGTGACCCACCGTTCCCGGCTGGGATGCTCTGTCTTTAAGAAAAAAAAAAAATTAAGTTTTTTTACTTTTTAAAAATATGTCTTTTTCTGAGATGAGGCCTTGCACTGTCGCCCAGACTGGAGTGCAGTGGCGAGATTATTGACAGCTGTTGTGGGGCCACCGTACTAAGTTTAAAAGAATTTAGGCTGGGTGTTGTAGCTAATGCCTGTCATCCCAGCACCTTGGGAGGCCAAGGTTGGCAGATCACTTGAGCTCAAAAGTTCAAGACCCGCCTGGGTAACATAGTGAGACTGTGTCTCAAAATAAATAAATTAATTAAATTAAATGAAAAATAAATAAGAATTTAAACAAGAATCACAAGGCAAAGACAATGCAGCATAGAGCAATTGCAAAGGAAGAGTATTTTGGAAGTTAAGTGCAGAATAGCCAGGGCACAGTGGCTCATGCCTGTAATCCCAGCACATTCAGAGGCCGAGGCAGGTGGATCACTTGAGCTCAGGAGTTCAGACCAGCCTGGCCAACATTAGCTGGGTGTGGTGGCGTGTGCCTGTAATACTGGCTACTCAGGAGGTTGAGATGGGAGAATTGCTTGAACCCGGGAGGTGGAGGTTGCAGTGAGCTGAGATTGCAACACTGCACTCCAGACTGGGTGACAGAGCGACACCCCGTCTCAAAAAAAATAGTGAAGTGCAAAATACACGGTTCACCCTGAGAGAGAGAATTCAGGGCAGACTGCTCAAAAGGATGAGACAGCGCTGATTATTACAAGGGAAACTCCCTTTAAGGAGCTGGGAAGAGGTGTTACTCTAAGCACATTCTGGGTCGTCCTCTTGGTGCACATGCGCAGTAGCTGTACTTGCTTGTTCACAGGTCGCATGTCTCAGTGCCGTGGTTGGTGCATCCAAAGGACACGGTCACTTTCTTGACTGCTTACCCTGCCTCAAGATCGTAGCTCACTGCAGCCCCGAACTCCTGGCTCAAGCAGTCCTCCCACTTCAGCCTCCCAAGTAGCTGGGGCTGCAGGGGCTCCTGGGGCTGCAGGCATGCACCAACATGCCTGGCTAATTTTTTTGTATTTTTAAGGAAGAAGTGGTTTCCCTATGTTACCCAGGCTGGTCTTAAACTCCTGGGCTCAAGCGATCCTTCCACCTCAGCCTTCCTAAGTGTTGGGATTACAGGTGTGACCACTGTGCCTGGCCAAAAAAATCTTTTTTTAAATTTAAAAAGAGCGCCAGACACGGTGGCTCATGCCTGTAATGCCAGCACTTTTGGAGGCCGAGTCGGGTGGATCACCTGAGGAGTAGGTGCGACTCCTACAATTGGTTTGGTGGAAATCAAATCCAAATACTACTACAGCCAATGGACAGGGGACCAGGCCTTCTGTGATGGTGAGTGATAGCATCCCCAAAAGTTAAAAATACCAAATGCGTGACAGTTCTCCCTTGACTGGTTAATAGGGTGATAGTCACTAGTCCATCGAGATGTCTTATTTAAGGGGAACATGTGGGCAATCTTAGTTTTATGGCCCTGAGGTAAGAACCAGATGCCAGGTATAGTTTCAGTATAGTCACCCCCAAGTATTATGGGCCTGGAGCAAGGAGGGTAACACACCCGAACGGGATGATGATTTCTCGGAGGTTGGTAGATTAAGATACCAAAATTTGGTAGGAGATATCCATATTGGAAGGGTGGTTTTGACTGAAATGTGCTATTCCAATGAACCAATGAATGTACTATGTAATATTAAGGATTTTGAGTACTGGTCGATATCCACGTGGAACTAGTTCTATATGTAAGTGTAGTATTATGTACGATAGTTAAGAAATTGCTAATACTTATATTCATGTGGAGCAAGCTTGTAATGTCATATAATCTGAGAATATACTGTGTACAATCAGGCATTGATAGTGCTGTATATTCATGGAGACTAGCAATAATGCACAAAGTACATAAAAGTATTGATGTATTAGTGTTGATGGTCAGCACTTACATAGTAGTTAAAATGCGTGCCGAAAAGAATACAGAGAATAGTTTAATTAGAATCTCGGCTTTGGGTGTTGATGGTGAAGTGGGAATGCTTTTTCTCTGAGTTGCCCTGGGGAGGGGACTCTCCATTTCTGCTTTACAAGACTGATGTATTGGATTATACTACAAGGGCAGTTTCATTTAAGTCGTTTATTTTCGATTAGGGCGGTGAGTGGTATGAGGGCAAGAATAATAGAGAAATATATCATAGATGCTATCTGTCCGATGGTAATAAAAGGCTGTTCAACTGGCTGTCCTCTGATTCATGTGAGCGTGAATAGGTCGGTGACTAAGATTCAGAACAGGTACTGACTTAATGGGTGGAATATGATGCTTTGTTGTTTGGATGTGTGGAGTGCAGGAATAACTGCTAGAATGAGAATGGATAATAGAAGGGCCAGTACGCCTCCTAGTTTATTGGGGATGGATCATAAGATTGCATATGCAAATAAAAAGTATCACTGTGGTTTAGTGTGGGGCAGGGTATTTAGGGGGTTGACTAAGGTGTAATGATCTGGGTCACCCAGGAGGTCAGGCAAAAACAGTACTAGAATTATTAAAAGGAGGAGGAGAAAAATTAAACCTGGAATATCTTTGGTTGTGTAGGAAGGGTGGAAGGTGATTTTGTCAGAATGTGATGAAATTCCTGAAGGGTTATTAGACCCTGTTTCATGTAGGAATAAAAGGTGGAGAAGTGTTAGCGCTATGATGATGAAAGGTAAGATGAAGTGGAAGGTGAAGAATCGTGTAAGAGTGGCTTTGTCAACTGAAAATCCACCTTAGACTCATTGGACAAGGTCAGTTCCAATATATGGGATGGCTGATAGTAGGTTTGTGATTACTGCAGCGCCTCATGGAAGAACAATGGATTCACTGGCCTCATGGAAGAACATAGCCTATAAATGCTGTTGCTGTGGTTGTGAGTAGAAGGATAATGCCACTATGTCAGATTTCTAAATATATGAATGACCCATAATATAAGCCTCCGCCGACGTGTAGGAAGAGTCAGATGAAGAGTGCTGAAGAGCCGTTAGTGTGAAAATAGCGGACTCTTCAGCTGTAGTCCACATCTCGGTTAATATGGGTGACTGAAGAGAAAGCAAATGAGGTATCTGGTGTGTAGTGTATGGCCAGAAAGAACCCTGTGATGATCTGGAGGATTAAGCAGGTACCAAGAAGTGAGCCAAAGTTTCATCATATAGAGATATTAGATGGTGCGGGGAGATCAATGAATGAGTAATTAATGATTTGTATTAGTGGGTTTGTTTTACATATAATGGTCATTAGTGTTCTTATAGTTGAAGTACAGTGATGGTTTTTCATATCATTAGTCATGGCTATAACTCATGTGGGAATAATGACATATGCTTTATTCTTATTAAGTGTTCTTTTGTTACGGGATTTGTAGGTTTTTCTTCTAAACCTTCTCCTATTTATGGGGATTTAGGGTTAATTCTTAGTGGTGCTGTAGGTTGTGTTGTGTTGAATTATGGTGGGGCTTTTATGGGATTAATAGTCTTTTTTATTTATTTGGGGGGGATGATGGTTGTTTTTGGATATACTGCGGTGATGGCTATTGAGGAATACCCTGAGGCATGAGGATCAAGTATTGAGGTTTTAGGAACTTTATTACTGGGGATACCAATAGAGGTGGTGTTACTTTGATGAATGGTGAGTATGATGGGGTGGTAATCATAGTTAATTTTATTAGTGTGGGAAGTTGAATAATTTTTGAGGGTGAGGGGCCAGGGTTGATTTGTGAGGATTCCGTGGGTGCTGGTGCTTTATATAATTATGGGTGTTGATTGGTGGTGGTTGCTAGTTGAACATTGTTTGTATTTATGTTGCAGTTGAAATTACTTGGGGGTAATAGAGTAGACAAGAGTAAAGTTAAAAAGGGTGGAATAAAAAAAGAAGAAATAACATTTAATTAGGCCTTTTTGAGTAGTTATGGTAATGGAGGCTGTGATTTGGGTCTGTGAAATTGTCTTTGGTATGGACTTTTCTAGTCAAGTTAGATCTAGCAGAAGTGATGCCAGATTTTGGCTTGTAGATAGGTTTGAGTGAGGGGTTGTAGGATGAATTGTGATTGAGTAGAATCCTAATATATTGGAGAAGTTGAATGTTTGTAATGGATATGTTATCTTAAGATTATTAGTTATAAAACTAAGTTCCATTGCCAGTAAGAGTCCTAGGATGGTTACACCCAAGGCTGTAAGTTTTGGTTGTTTGGGGGGATGAAGTTAGGGATAATGCTATTGGTGATGAGAAACCCAGGGAAGATACGGCCGACTATAAAGCATTTAATTGGGTTTATTAGGGAAGGGTTATTTTCATCAATGCTGATTAGGGTTGGGAAGCAGGGTTGTCCTATTAGAGCAAAGAAAATAATTTGGATACTATAGATCCTTGTTAGGGAGGTGGCAATAAGAGTACTAGAGAGGGCTGAGGCTTTGGTATATGATGTGTTTGCAGTTGTGATAATGAGGTCTTTAGAATAAAAGCCTGTGAGGAAAGGCATAGCCGTAAGTGCTAGGCTGCCAATAATAAGAGAGGAAGAAGTAAAGGGTAAAGTCTTAAATAGTCCTTCTATTTTTCGGATATCTTGTTCATCGTTGAGGTTATGGGTGATGGATCCTGAACATATAAATAATATAGCTTTAAAAAAGGCGTGGGTGCAGATATGTAGGAATGCTAGGTGTGCTTGATTAATGCCAGTTGTAACTATTATAAGGCCTAGTTGACTTGAGGTGGATAATGCTATGATTTTGTTGATAACATTTTGTGTTCGAGCACAAATTGCTGTAAATAAGGTGGCAATAGCCCCTAAACACAGTGTAAGGATTTGGATTAATATACTATTTTCTATTAAAAGGTGGAAGTGGATAAGCAGGAAAACTCCTGCTACAACTATAGTGCTAGAGTGGAGTATGGCTGCGACTGGGATTGGGCCTTCCATGGTGGAAGGAAGTCGGGTGGAGGCCAAATTGAGCTGACTTTCCCGCTGCTGCTAAGAGAAGGCCAATTAATGGAAGAAGATCGGGGGAAGGATTTAGGATAAATGCTTGTTGAGGTTCTTATGTATTGCAGGATGAGAGGAATCATGCTATAGCTAAAATGAAGCCAATATCGCCAATGCGGTTATATAGAATCGCTTGGAGGGCTGCTATATTAACATCTGCTCGGCCATGTCATCAGCCAGTCAGTAAAAAAAGACATAATTCCTATGCCTCCTCATCTGACAAGAAGTTGAAAAAGGTTGTTGGCGGTAACTAGAATTAATATTGTGGTAAGGAAAATAAATATTTGAAAAATTGATTAATGTTGAGATCTGATTTTATATACCATATTGAGAATTCTCTAATAGATCAGGTGACAAATAGTGCTACTGGGATAAATTTTATGGAGAAGTAGTCTAGTTTGAAGCTTAGTGAGAGACTAAGGTTTGGATTGTTATTCAATATCAGTTTGAGATGATGGCTTCGTGGTCTATATACACAAACATTGTGGGAATGAAGCTAATGGTGAAGGTGCATGCGGTAGATATTTTTACCTAATATGGATACGAGTTCTTGTGAGAGTTGATTAAGGTAGTAATGATTGTAAGGTTAAGGAGATTAAGTTTATAGTAATGGAAAAATACATGATTATTACTTGTATTTGGAGTTGCACCAATATTTTTGGTTCCTGAGACCAATGGATAGCTCTTATCCTCTAAAACTTGAGAAAGCCATGTTGTTAGGCTCGGGGGCATGAGTTAGCAGTTCTTGCATACTTTCTCAGTAAATAAGAAATTGCAGACTTCTGTTACTAGACCCACAATCTAATGTTTTGATTAAACTATATTCACAGGGTATAAAACCTATAATAATTTTAGGGTTTAGTGATAATAGGAGAATAGGTGCAAGGTGTACAAGTATTAGCATATTTTCTCGTGTGGAGGAAGGTTTAATACTGTTAATGTAATCTGTAAGTGTTCCTTGTGTTGTGATAAGCACGTATAGGGAATAAAGGGCTGTGATTAATATATTCGTCCTATAAGCTTATTGATGATGTTTGATCAGGAGAATGAAGCTACCCTTACAAAGAGTTCTATTAGATTAATGGTGGGGGGTAAGCCAAGGTTAGTAAGGTTTGCTATAAGTCATCAAAAGGCTGTTAGTGGGAGTAGTGTTTGAAGACCTCAAAAGAGTAATATGATTTGGCTATGGATTCACTCATAGTTTGAATTTGCTAGGCAGAATAGTAAGGATGAAGTAAGTCTGTGGGCAATTATGAGGGTGATTGCACCGGTAAAGCTTCAGGGAGTTTGAATGAGGATAGCCATAATAACAAGTGCTGTATGACTTACAGAGGAATATGCAATAAGTGATTTTAGATCAGTTTGTCATAGACAAATAGAGCTTATCATAACTATCCCTCATAAGGATAACAGGAGGAAGGGGTAAGGTGTATATTCTGTCGGAGCTGAGGATAAGGGTAAGCCGTATTATGCCATAGCCGCCTGGTTTTAGGAGAACTGCTGCAAGTACTATTGAGCCTGCAATAGGGGCTTGTACGTGGGCTTTAGGAATTCATAGGTGAAGTCCGTGTAGGTGTATTTTTACTGTAAAACCCATAATACATGCTAATCATATAAGGTTATTGGATCAGGAAATTAACAGTTCTTGGGTGGTAAATATTATTATCGTGTTCAGTGAAGCGAAGGTATTTTGAGTATAAATAAGTATAATAAGCAGGGGGAAGAGATCCCACTAGTGTATAAAATAAGAAATATGAGCTTGCATTGAGGCGTTCTGGTTGGTTACCTCAGGGGGTGATAATAATTAAGGTAGGGATAAATGTAGCTTCAAAGAGAATACAAAATATAATTAGCTCTGTGGCTGTGAATTCCATAATTAAAGAAAATTGTAGGGAAATCAATATGGAAATAATAGAGCTTTTTCCATGGGGGTGACTCACTGGAGAGGTGGTACTGGCTTGCTGTAATTATAAGAGGTAGTAGTCAGGCTGTTAAGATTAGAAGGGGTGATGTCAGCAGATCAGAAGAGAAAGTTAATGAGAAGTTGAATAGATTGTCATTGAATTGATTAAAAAATAATAGGGCAATGAAGCTGATGATTAGGCTGTGAATAGTCATATTGATTCAGATTATAGAGTTTTTAGAGAGTCATTTTATTGGTAGCAGTATAATTATTGGAATAATAATAATTTTTAGCATTGAAGTCAATTTAGGTTATGTATATAGTCTAGGTCATAGGTGTTGGAAATTGAAACTAGTATGGCAAGGCCCGCTGTGGCTTCGCAGGCAGCAAATACTAGGAGGATAATGGGTATTATGAATGCTAGGGTGAAATGTATATTTAAAGTTATAAGGGTATTTATGATGAATAATGATAATATTATTCCTTCTAGGCATAGTGGAGATGATATCAGGTGGGATCGAAGATTAATATCCCCAGAAGTGATGTGGTATATGCTAATATGATATTGATACAAATGGAGGGCGTTTGGTAAATATGTTCTATCATAATCTAATGAGTCAAAATCATTTATTTTGACTTAAACTATCTACCAATTCAGTTCAATCTAATCCTTTTGGAGTTCATTCATAAGTTAACCCTAGGACTAAAATGATAACTAGTATAAGGGCTGTGCTGATTATTAGTGTCAGGTTGCTTGTTTGAAGGGCTCATGGCAAGGGTAGTAGGAGGACAATTTCTAAGTCAAATAGGAGGAATGTGATGGCTACTAGAAAAAATTTTATGGAGAAGGGAATGTGGGTGGAGGGTAATGGGTCAAATCCGCATTCATAGGGGCTGGATTTTTTTATATAAATATTAAGTGGTGGGAGCCAAAACGTAACAACTATTAGTGATAGGGCTAATAGGGCGTTCACTGCTAGGGCAGGTTAATTACTCTTTTTCAGATGTTGTCGAAACTGATTGGAAGTCAATGGCACTGTTTATACTAAAAGAGTAAGATCCTCATCAGTAAATAGAAATATAGAAGAATAGTCATACTACATCTACAAAGTGTCAATATCAGGCCACGGCTTCAAAGCCGAAGTGATGGCTAGATGTAAAGTGTTATTTTAATTGGCAGGGGAGACAGATAGTGAGGAATGTTGATCCAATAATGATGTGAAGTCTGTGAAAGCCTGTAGGTGTGAAGAATGTTGAGCCATAAATTCCATCAGAAATAGCAAAGGGAGCCTCGAAGTATTCTGAGACTTGTAGGAGGGTGAAGTAAATACCGAAGGTAATTGTGATAAGTAGTGCTTGAATTATTTGTTTTTGATTATTTTCTATTAGGCTGTGATGGGCTCAAGTAATTGAAACCCCTGATGCAAGTAATACAGATGTATTCGGGGGAGGGGAGGTACTTCCAGAGGGTCGAGGGAGAAATGCCTGTTGGGGGTCAGTGTCCTCCTAGGTCTGGAGTTGGGGCTAGACTAGAATGGTAGAATGCCAAGAAGAACCCAGCAAAAGAAAAACAAAAAATTACTTCTGAGATATTAAATAGAACTATTCCATATCGGAGGCCTTTTTGGACAGTTGTTGTATGGTGGCTTTGAAATGTACTTTCTCAGATAATGTCATGTCACCATTGATATATAGTCAGTGTATTGTTTAGTAGGCCTAAGGTTAAAAGAGTAATAGAGTTAAAGTGAAATCATAATAGCTAGGCCAGATGTTATTAGGAGAGCTGAGAGAGCCCCTGTTAACAGCCAAGGGCTGGGTTTGACTAAACGATAGGGGTGTGTTTGGTGGGTCGTTATGTGTTGTCATATAAATAAAGGCTTACTAATAGCATAAAGACACAAGCTTGGATATGGGCCACAGCGAATTTGAGAGTGATCAATAGAATTAGAATAATAAGGGTGATTGAAGCTGTGGGAAGGTTAATAGTTGATAATACCAGTGTGGTTCCTCCAGTTAAGTGTATGAGTAAGTGACCGGCTGTAATGTTGGCTGTTAAACGTACAGCTAGTGCCATTGGTTGAATAAGTGGACTAATGGTTTTGATGATTACTAGTATAGGGGTAAGTGGAATGTGTGTGCCTGGTAGTAGGAAGTGAGCTAAGGAGTTTTTAGTTTTCAAGTAGAAGCCTGTGATTACTGTGCCTGCTTATAAGGGGATTGCTATACTGAGATTTATTGATAATCGGGTAGTTGGTGTAAATGAGTGGGGTGGAAACCCAAGGAGATTGGCTAAGGCAATAAAGAGAATTAGGGATATTAGTATAAGGGATCAGGTTCATCCTTTAATAGTATGTGTGATTATTATTTGTTTTAGAACAAGTTGAACTAGTCATTGTTGAATAGAAATCAGTTGGTTATTGACTAGGTAGTTGGAGGTTGGAAGTAGTGTGGTGGGAAAGAAGATGATTAGTGCTGCTGAGGGTAAACCTAGGATTGTCGGGGCAGTAAATGAGGTGAGCAGATTTTAGTTCATTTTAGTTCTCAAGGGTTGTTAACATTTTTGTGTTTTAATTGTTTTTGGTGTAGGGGGTGTGTGGTAAATGAACTTTGATAGTTTTAATTGAATAATGGAGAATAAAGTTATGATTGTTGATATAGTAATAATAGGTCGTGTGGAAGTATCTAGTCGAGGCATTCACTGTAGAGAGGTGTGATTTCTCTCAGTCTTTAACTGAAAAGGTTAACACTGGGGTAGCTTTACAGTGATATTATAGTACAGATATAGACCAAGTTTTGAAAGTTTTTAATGGGACTAATTCTAGAACAATAGGTATAAAACTGTGGTTAAATCCACACATTTCTGAGCATTGTCCGTAGTAGATGCCTGATCATGTAGCAGGTAAGGCAAATTGGTTTAAGCGTCCAGGGATTGCATCTGTTTTTAAACCCTAGTGAGGGAATAGTTCATTAGTGCAGGAGATCTTCGGGTGCGATTAACATACGGATGGGAATTTCTCTTGGGAAGATTGTTTGGTTGTTGACTTCAAGGAGTCGAAGTTCTCCTCATTTTAAGTCGGCTGTTGGAAGCATAAGAATTGAAGCTTAATTCTTCATAATCTGTGTACTCGTAGCTTCAATACCATTGATGTCCAATTGTTTTAACAGTGAGAGAAGGGTTATTGATTTCATCTGTTATATACAGGATACATAGGGATGGGAGGGCAATTAAGATTAAGCTGATGGCAGGCAAGGTAGTTCAGACAGTCTCTAATTCTTGGGCATCTGTGGTGCTAGTATGAATTAGTTTTGTTGTGTTAGAGAAATAATGTATAGAACCAGGGAACTAATTAGGAAAATAATTATAAGAGTGTGGTCATGGAAGGTAAGCAGTTCTTCTGTAAAAGGGGATGAAGTGTCTTGAAGACCTAATTGAACTGGATGGGCCATTAAGATATATAGGGCTTAACCTATAATTTAACTTTGACAAAGTTATGAAATAATTTTACTAATATTGAGAAACTTACAGAGGTTATGGGATTGGCTTGAAACAGTCTGTGGAGGTTTGATTCCTTCCTTTTTCACTTAGGTCCTCATGTAGGTTGGTTCTTCGAATGTGTGAGAGGGTGTTGGACAGCCATACAGTCATTCTAAGTCGGTAGATGGTTGTGCAATTGTTAGAACTTTTCGTTTTGAAGCAAAGGCTTCTCAGATCATGAAAATTATTAGCATTACTGCTGTTAGGGAAATAAATGAGCCTCTGGATGAAATAATATTTCATGTGGTGTATGCGTTGGGATAATTGGAGTAACATCGAGGCATACCGGATAGGCCGAGGAAATGCTGCGGGGGAAAAAGTTAAACTGACACCTCTAAATATGATGGCAAAGTCAATTTTAACACAGATTTGATTAAGTGTATAACCTGAAAATAGGGGGAATCAGTGGACAAAGCCTCCTATAATAGCAAATACGGCTCCTATTGATAAGACATAAGGAAATGGGCTACAACATAATATGTGTCATGTAAAACAATATCTAGTGTTGAATTGGCTAGTACAATGCCGGTTAGACCTCCTACTGTAAAAAGGAAAATAAATCCCAGGGCTTAGAGTATTGTGGGAGATCATTTGATGTTACTGCCATGTAGTGTAGCTGATCAGCCAGACTTTGACACCAGTAGGAATAGCAATAATTATAGTAGCAGAGGTGAAGTATGCTCATGTATCTACATCTGTTCCTACTGTCAATATGTGGCGAGCCCATACAATAATCCCTAAGAAGCCAATTGATATTATGGCTTACACTATGCCCATGTACCCAAATGGCTCTTTTTTTCCAGAATAGCATGTTGTGATATGGGAAATTATCCTGAAGCCCGGTAGGATGAGGATACAGACTTCAGGGTGACCAGAGAATCAGAGTAAGTGCTGATATATGATAGGATTTGCCTCCACCAGCTGGGTCGAAAAAAGTAATATTAAGATTGCGGTCAGTTAACAGTATTATAGTGTCGGCGGCTAGGACTGGG
Organism: Pongo abelii; assembly: GCF_028885655.2. Lineage (NCBI taxonomy): Eukaryota > Metazoa > Chordata > Mammalia > Primates > Hominidae > Pongo > Pongo abelii. The sequence continues at coordinate 23,269,666 of NC_071991.2, forward strand.
AGAGAACGGAGTAGGAGAACTGCTGTAATTAGGACTGATCAGACAAAAAGGGGTGTGTGACATTGGGACATAGGTGGAGGATTTATGTTAATAATTGTGGTGATAAAGTTAATGGCACCTAAAATAGAAGAGACACCTGCCAAATGGAGTGAGAAGATGGGTAAATCTACAGAGGCTCCTGCATGTGTTAGGTGTCCTGCTAAGCGGGGGGTAGACTGTTCAGCCGGTTCCAGTGCCAGCCTTTACTACAGTGGATGCAAGTAATAGTAGGAAAGAGGGTGAGAGGGGTCAGAAACTCATATTATTTATCCGGGAAAATGCTATGTTGGGGGCGCCAATTATCAGAGGGATTAACCAGTTGCTGAAACCTCCAATTATAATTGGTATTACTATAAAGAAAATTATGAAAAATGCGTGACCGGTAACGATGACATTGTAAATTTGATCATCTCCTAGTAGAGTACCTGGTTGGTGAATAAGGAAGCTTAAGGCTGTAGCCACTATCCCTGCTCATGCACCAAATAGCAGGTGTAATGTCCCGATATCTTTATGGTTGGATGAGAACAATCCACAGTTGGTGAACATAAGTGAAGTGAGAAAAGGTAAAAAGGCTGAGTAAGCATTAGACAGTAAATCTAAAGACAGAGGTCAAGGCCTCTTTTTAGCAGCCCCGAGGTGATTTTCATGTTGCATTGCAAATTCAAAGGAGCACCTTCAATCCTGCTGGGGCTTCTCTGCCTTTTTCCCCCAGAGGCGGGAGAAGTAGATTGAAGCCAGTTGATAGGGTGTTTAGGTATTAACTAAATTTTCGTGGGTTTAAGTCCCACCAGTCTAGCCATGGCTTAGCTTAATTAAAGTGATTGATTTGCATTCAACTGATGCAGAATACAGTTTTGCAGTCTTTAGGTTTTTTGCAGAAACTAAGTATAATTCACTTTTTAAGAGCTTTGAAGGCTCTTGGACTTACTTAACCTAAATTTCTAGATTATAGGTAGCGTTACTGGAGAGATTGGTAGGAGGAGGGTAGAGAAGATGGTAAGTGGGGGGAGAAGTTATATGGGTTTTGTGTTTTCAAACTATCATTTTATTTTTATATTATTGGATGTGGGGAATATTGTCACTGAAGTGGAGTAAACTAAGCATATGTAAATATACAGATTGAGTAGAGTTATGATAGCTATAATGATTGGGATAATAAGACTTATTTTTTGTAAACTCTTGAATGGTGATTCATTTAGGCAGGAATCCTATGAATGGAGGTAAACCTCCTAGGGATAATTGATAGAATTATAGATACTAACCATGTTAATTTGTTTCAGGCGTGGGATAGTGATAGGGTTGTGGTGCTTGAATTCAGGCTGAGTGCTAGGAATACAGTGGTGGTTAAGATGAAGTAAATAGGTTAAAAATGGTAATGTTTGGGTTATATATTAGTACTGCTCTTATTCAACCTATGTGAGTAATTGGGGAGTAGACTAGAATTTTACGTCGTTGTGTTGGGTTAAGTCCTCCTCCACTGCCCACCGTAATAGGTAGGACTGAGAGAGAGGAGGATGTTGGTGTTTACTGATGGAAAAATTTGGTGTATAACCGAAGTAGAAGCTAGACTTGTCATGTGAGGAGGATGCCGGATGTTAGGAAAGTTCCTTGAGTCACTTCTGGAGCTCAGAAGTGAAAAGGGGCTATCCTTAGTTTTATTACTAAGGCTGTTATTATTATTAAGGATGAAAATTGATTAATAGTATTTATTATTGTTCACTGTCTGAAACAGGTTATTGGAGAGAATACTTATTATGAGGACTATAGATGTGGTTGCCTGTATAAGGAAATATTTAGTGTCTGTTTCTGTAGAGCGGGGGTTTATTTTTTTAATTAAGATTGGGATGAGGGCTAATATATTTATTTCTAAGCCTGTTCTGATGAAAAATCAGTGTGAGCCTAGCATTGTGATAAGTAAGTAAGTAAAAATGGTAAGGTAAATAATAAGTTGAGCTAATGGGTTAATTAGGACGGGAAGGGTGTAACCAACATTTTCGGGGTATGGGCCCGATAACTGATTTAGCTGACCTTATCTTAGGACATGGTGTGATAGGTAGCATGGGGAATTTTGGATTCTCAGGGGTGGGTTCAATTCCTATAGTTCTAGAAATAAGAGGTTGAAATCCTATTGTTTACTCTATCAAAGTAATTATTTTGTCAGCCATATTTCTTACATTTGAGGTGGGATGCTGGAGATTAGGATGGGTATTGAGATATGTCATATACAGAATGCTAGTGTAAGTGGTAGAAAGGTTTTTGATAGGAGGTGTATGAGTTGATTGTAGCCAAAACGGGGATATGCTGTTTGAATTCATAAAAATAGGGAGGTTAAGAGGAGGGTCTTGGTAATGAAATATGTAGTATAGAGTTCTGGTGAATATATAGTGTGTAATGTTCCTAGAAAAATTGTAGTAGTTAGGGCATTTATTATGATGATATTCATGTATTCTGCTATGAAGAAGAGGGCAAATGGACCTGCGGTATATTCGATGTTGGAACCTGAGACTAACTCTGATTCTCCTTCTGTTAGGTAAAAGGGGCTCGGTTAGTTTCTGCTAATGTGGAGAGAAATCATATTATGCCTAGGGGACTCCAGAAGTGCTGATCCAGAGAGAGTGTCTAAAAATCTATTCTCAGAAATGAGGGAAGGCCTTATGTCCATGAAACAGCAGATAGTATTAAAATAATCATTGTAATACCTATAACACAAGGAGAACTGGAATAGAGAACCAGAAGATTGCTGTGGTGACAGTTCTACTGCCTCCATCAATGGGGCATACCCCATTCTAAGTGGGAAATCTGTTTTTAGACAATTCCATTAAAAAGTTCCTGTCACCGGGTATGGTGGCTCACACCTGTAATCTCAGCACTTCGGGAGGCTGATAGGGAAGGATCTTTTGATCCCAAGGTAGGAAGCCATCCTGGCCAACATAGCAAAACCCCTTCTCTACAAAAAATAAAAAGAATGAAAAATTAGCCAGCTGTGGTGGTGTATGTCTGTAGTTCTAGCTATTCAGGAGGCTGAGGAAGGAGGATCCCTTGAGCCTGGGACTTCTTGAGGCTGCAGGGAGGTATGATCACACCACTGCACTCCAGGCTGGGCAACAGAGTGAGACCTGGTCTCTAAAAAAAAGAAAGGAAAAAGGTTTTCTCCCTAACCAAACTACAATTAGCTGACCAGTGCCTGTCACCCATGAACTTGAACACATGTGGTCTGACCCCACTGGAAGGAACGAGCTTGTCTTAGTTCAGGGAGATCCAGGATTTGCATAGCTCTTCTCCAGGACTGAGCTACTACTCACATTTGCCTCTCCTGTTCTGCTATCAACTGGCTTGATCTTTTTCTCTTCCTTTGTCTTTTAACATCTATTTACACCAAAGCTCAGTACTGGCTTCCTATGGCTGCTGTAATACATTACCACAAATTAAAAAAAAATAATAATGATTTTGGCCAGGCATGGTGGCTCACACCTATAATCCCAGTGCTTTTGGAGGCCGAGGCAGACAGATCTCTTGAGGCCACAAGAGTTCAAGACCAGCCTGGCCAACATGGCGAAATCTCATCTCTACTAAAAATACAAAAGTTAGCTGGGCGTGGTGGCATGTGCCTGTAGTCCCAGCTACTTGAGAGGCTGAGGTGGGAGAATCACATGAACCTAGGAGGCAGAGGTTGCAGTGAGCCGAGACCACGCCCCTGCACTCCAGCCTAGGTGATAGAGTGAGATTCCTTCCTAAAAAAAGAAAAAAGAGAAACCAAACTTTTTAAATAATTTTATTTTATTTTTTAAAAACTGAGATGGGGTCTTAAACTCCTAAGCTCAAGCCATCCACCTGCCTCAACCTCCCAAAGTGCTGGGATTATAGGCATGAGCCACCATGCCTGGCCTAACCCATGAATTCAATGACTCAACGTAATATGTGTTACCGTATAATTCTGGACATCACAAGTCTAAAATTGGTTTTTCCGAGATGAAATCAAGTGTCAGCCAGGATCTGGAGGAGGATCCATTTCCCTGTTTTTTTCCAGTTTCTAGAGGCCACCTGCATTCCTTGGCTTGTAGTTCATTCTTCCGTCTGCAAGAGCAGTGGTGTAGCATCTTCAAGTCTCTCTCTGCTTCCATTGTTGATCTTACTTTTTTTTGAGACAGAGTCTCGCTCTGTCGCCCAGGCTGGAGTGCAGTGACGTGATCTCAGCTCACTGCAACCTCTGCCTCCCGGGTTCAAGCAATTCTCCCACCTCAGCCTCTCAAGTAGTTGGGACTACCGGTGCCTGCCACCACGCCTGGCTAATATTTTTGTATTTTTAGTAGAGAGAGAGTTTCACCATGTTGATCAGGCTGGTCTCAAACTCCCGAACTCAGGTGATCCACCCACCTTGGCCTCCCAGAGTGCTGGGATTTCAGGCATGAGCCTCCACACCTGGCCTAGTCCCATTACTTTCAGTGGGAAAATCCGCAATTACTTTTGCACCAATGTAATAGTAACATCAAGGATCACTGGTCACAGATCAGTGTGACAGATATTATTATAATAATTATAGGATGGGCGTGGTGGCTCATGCCTGTAATGCCAGCACTATGGAAGGCTGAGGCGGGTGGATCACCTGAGGTCAGGAGTTCAAGACCACCCGGAATAAAATGGTGAAATCCTGTCTCTATTGAAATGCAAAAACTTAGCCGGGCATGGTGGTGTATGCCTGTAGTCCCAGCTATTTGGGAGACTGAGCCAGGAGAATTGCTTGAACCCGGGAGGTGGAGGTTGCAATGAGTGGAGATCACACCATTGCACTTCAGCCTGGGCAACAAGAGGGAAATTCTGTCTCAAATAATAATAATAATAATTATTATTATTGTTATTCTGGGCACAGTGGCTCATGCCTGAAATCCCAGCACTTTGGGAGGCCAAGGCAGGTGGATCACATGAGGTCAGGAGTTCGAGATCAGCCTTGCAAACATGGTGAAACCCTGTCTCTACTAAAAATACAAATATTAGCTGGAAGTGGTGGTAGATACCTGCAATCCCAGCTACTTGGGAGGCTGAGGCAGAATTGCTTGAACCCAGGAGGGGAAGGTTGCAGTGAGCTGAGATCATGCCATTGCACTTTAGCCTGGTTGACAAGAGCAAGACTCTGTCTAAAAAATAAATAAAATAAAATGAAGAGGAGGAGGAGGAAACAGCCAGGTGAGGTGACTCACGCCTGTAAAGGAAGAGGAGGAGGAGGAGGAAGAGGAGGAGGAGGTGGTGGTCCTGGTGGTGGTGGTGGTAGAAACAGCCAGGCGTGATGGCTCATGCCTGTAGAGGAGGAGTTGGAGTTGGAGGAGGAGGAGGAAACAGCCAGGCAAGGAGGCTCATGCCTGTAAAGGAGGAGGAGAAGGAGGAGGAGGAGGAGGAAGAAGAAAAAACAGAGGAGGAGTAAACAGCCAGGCAGGTGGCTCAGGCCTGTAGAGGAGGAGGAGGAGGAAACAGCCAGGCAAGGTGGCTCATGCCTGTAAATGAGGAGGAGGAGGAAACAGCCAGGCAGGGTGGCTCATGCCTGTAAATGAGGAGGAGGAGGAAACAGCCAGGCAGGTGGCTCAGGCCTGTAGAGGAGGAGGAGGAGGAAACAGCCAGGCACACTGCCTCCTGCCTGTAAATGAGGAGGAGGAGGAAACAGACAGGCATGGTGGCTCACGCCTGTAAAGGAGGAGGAGGAAACAGCCAGGCAGGGTGGCTCATGCCTGTAAATGAGGAGGAGGAGGAAACAGCCAGGCGTGGTGGCTCACACCTGTGAAGGAGGAGGAGGAGGAAAGAGCCAGGCACAGTGGCTCAGGCATGTAAATGACGAGGAGGAGGAGGAAACAGCCAGTTGCAGTGGCTCACACCTGTAAATGAGGAGGAAACAGCCAGGCACAGTGGCTCACACCTGTAAATGAGGAGGAGGAGGAGGAGGAAACAGCCAGGCGAGGTGGCTCACACCTGTAAATGAGGAGGAGGAGGAGGAAGAAACAGCCAGGCGAGGTGGCTCACACCTGTAAATGAGGAGGAGGAGGAGGAAACAGCCAGGCAATGTGGCTCATGCGTGTGAATGAGGAAGAGGAGGACACAGCCAGGCGCAGTGCCACATGCCTGTAAATGAGGAGGAGGAAACAGCCAGGAGAGGTGGCTCACGCCTGTAAATGAGGAGATGGAGGAGGAGGTGGAGGAGGAGGCGGCGGCAGCAGCCAGTCGGGGTGGCTCACACATGTAAATGAGGAGGAGGAGGAGGAAACAGCCAGGCGAGGTGGCTCATGCCTGTAAATGAGGAGGAGGAAACAGCCAGGCGAGGTGGCTCACACCTGTAGAGGAGGAGGAGGAAACAGCCAGGCGAGGTGGCTCACAAATGTGAATGAGGAGGAGGAGGAGGAAACAGCCAGGCGAGGTGGCTCATGCCTGTAAATGAGGAGGAGGAGGAGGAGGAAACAGCCAGGTGTGGTGGCTCACGCCTGTAGAGGAGGAAGAGGAGGAAACAGGCAAGGTGGCTCATGCTGGTAAAGGAGGAGGCGGAGGGAGAGGGGGATGGGGGCAGAAGGAGGAGGTGGAGGAGGTGGAGGAGGAGGAGGAGGAGGAAAATAAAGCCAGGAGGAGGAGGGGGAAACAGCCAGGCGCAGTGCCTCACGCCTATAGAGAAGGAGGAGGAAACAGCCAGCCGAGGTGGCTCATGCCTGTAAATGAGGAGGAAAGAGGCAGGTGAGGTGGCTCACACCTGTAAAGAAGGAAGAGGAAACAGCCAGGTGCAGTGCCTCACGCCTGTAGAGGAGGAAGAGTAGGGAAGAGCCAGGCGAGGTGGTTCACGCCTGTAGAGAAGGAGGAGGAGGAGGAGGAGGAGGAGGAAACAGCCAGGTGAGCTGGCTCACACCTGTAAATGATGATGAGGAGGAGGAAACAGCCAGGCATGGTGGCTCACGCCTGTAAATGAGGAGGAGGTGGAGGTAACAGCTAGGCGAGGTGGCTCATGCTTGTAAATGATGAGGAGGAAGAGGAAACAACCAGGTGAGGTGGCTCATACCTGTAAATGAGGAGGAGGAAGAGGAAACAGCCAGGTGAGGCAGCTCACACCTGTAAATGAGGAGGAGGAAGAGAAGGAAACAGCCAGGCGAGGTGGCTCACGCCTGTAAATGAGGAGGAGGAAGAGGAAACAGTCAGGTGTAGTGCCTCACGCCTGTAGAGGAGGAGGAGGAGGAAACAGCCAGGAGAGGTGGCTCATGCCTGTAAATGAGGAGGAGGAATAGGAAACAGCCAGGTGAGGTGGCTCATGCCTGTAAAGGAGGAGGAAACAGCCAGGCACAGTGCCTCACGCCTGTAAATGAGGAGGAGGAGGACACAGCCAGGCGCAGTGCCTCATGCCTGTAAATGAGGAGGAGGAGGAGGAGGAAACAGCCAGCCATGGTGGCTTATGCCTGTAAATGCGGAGGAGGAGGAAACAGCCAGGCGAGGTGGCTCATGCCTATAGAGTAGGCGGAGGAAACAGCCAGGTGCAGTGCCTCAGGCCTGTAGAGGAAGAGGAGGAGGAAACAGCCAGGCACAGTGCCTCACGCCTGTAGAAGAGGAGGAGGAGGAGGAAACAGCCAGGCGAGGTGGCTCACACCTGTAAATGAGGAAGACAAAATAGCCAGGTGATGTGGCTCACGCCTGTAAAGGAGGAGGAGGAAGAGGAGGAAATAGCCAGGTGGAGTGCCTCATGCCTGTAGAGGAGGAGGAGGAGGAAACAGCCAGGTGTGGTGGCTCACGCCTGTAAAGTAGGAGGAGGAGTTGGAGGAGGAGGAGGAGACAGCCACGTGAGGTGGCTCATGCCTGTAAATGGGGAAGAGGAGAGGAAACATCCAGGCGTGGTGCCTCACGCCTGTAAGTGAGGAGGGAGAGTGGATACAGCCGCAGTGGCTCACGCCTGTCAAAGAGGAGGAGGAGACAGCCAGATGTGGTGGCTCATGCCTGTAAAGGAGGAGGAGGAGGAAGAAACAGGAGGAGGGGGAGGAAACAGCCAGCCCCTGTGGCTCATGCCTGTAGAGGACGAGGGGGAGGGAGAAAGGTGGGGAGGGGGAGGGAGAAAGGTGGGGAGGGGGAGGGGGAGGAGGCAAAAACAGGCAGGCTCTTTGGCTTGCAACAGCCAGGCATGGTGGCTCACACCTGTAGAGGAAGAGGAGGAAACAGTCACAGTGGCTCATGCCTGTAGAGGAGAAGGAGGAGGAGGAAACAGCCAGATGCAGTGGCTCACGCCTATGAAAGAGGAGAAGGCAGAGGAGGAGGAAACAGCCAGGCCCAGTGGCTCATGCCAGAGGAGGAAGAGTGGGGGAGGTTGATGGGGGAGGAGAGGGAGGGGGAGAGGGAGGAGGAGGAGGAGGAGAAAAATAAGAAAAAGAAGGAACAGAACAAAAAGAAAAAGGCATGTTCCATGGCTGGCAATAGCCAGGCATGTTCCATGGCTGGCAATAGCCAGGCATGTTCCATGGCTGGCAATAGCCAGGCATGTTCCATGGCTGGCAATAGCCAGGCATGTTCCATGGCTGGCAATAGCCAGGCATGTTCCATGGCTGGCAATAGCCAGGCATGTTCCATGGCTGGCAATAGCCAGGCATGTTCCATGGCTGGCAATAGCCAGGCATGGTGGCTCATGCCTGTAGAGGAGGAGGAAGAGGAAACAGCCAGGTGAGGTGGCTCACGCCTGTGAAGGAGGAGGAGGAGGAAAAAAAGGTGGAGGAGGAGGAGGAAAAAAAGGTGGAGGAGGAGGAGGAGGAGAAAGAAAAAACAGCCAGGTGTGGTGGCTCATGCCTTTAATCCCAGCAGTTTGGGAGGCAGTGAGGCAGCAAGCTGAAAGGAGGGAGGAGGAAAAAAAAGAGGAGGAGGAAGAAAGGAGGAAGGAGGGAAGAGGAAAAAGAAACAGGAGGAGGAAAGGAGGAAGGAAGAAGGACGAATAAAACAGTTAGGCTGGGCTCCGTGGCTCATGCCTGTAGCCCCAGCTACTCGGGAGGCTGAGGTAGAAGAATCTCTTGAACCCGGGGGGCAGAGGTTGCAGTGAGCTGAGATCATGGCACTGTACTCCAGCCTGGGCGACAGAGTGAGACTCTGTCTCAAAAAAAAAAAAAAAAAAAAAAAAAAAAAGAAAGAAACAGGCACGGTGCCTCACGCCTGTAATCCCAGCAATTTGGGAGGCTGAGGCGGGAAGATTGCTGGACATCCAGGAGTTTGAGACAAGCCTGATCAACATAGTGAGAACCCATGTCTACAAAAAAAGTTAAAAATTAGCCAGGAATGGTGGCACAAGGCAGTCATCCCAGCTACTCAGAAGGCTGAGGCAGGATGATCACTTGAGCCTAGGAGGTTGAGGCTGCAGTGAGCTATGGTCAAACCGCTGCACTTAAGCCTGGGCAGTGGAGTAAGATTCTATCTCAAAAAAATAAAGTTTGAAATACAGTAAGAATTACCAAAATGTGACACAAAGACACCACATGAGCACGTGCTGTTGGAAAAATGGCACCAATCCACTAGCTCAACACAGGGCCACAATCCTCTAATATGTTAAGAAATGGGCCAGGCATTGTGACTCACGCCTGTAGTCCCAGCACTTTGGGAGGCCGAGGCGGCTGGATCGCCTGACGTCAGGAGTTCCAGACCAGCCTGACCAACATGGAGAAACCCCGTCTCTACTAAAAATAAAAAATTAGTCAGGCATGGTGGCGCATGTCTGTAATCCCAGCTACTCAGGAGGCTGAGGCAGAAGAATTGCTTGAACCCAGGAGGTGAAGTTTGCTGTCAGCCAAGATCATGCCATTGTACTCCAGTCTGGGCAACAAGAGCGAAACTCCATTTCAAACAAACAAACAAACAAAAAGTTAAAAAGTTAAAGAACTGGTTGTTGGAAGAGCTTGGCACCTCCGCTCTCTTGCTTCCTCCTTTGCCATGTGATCTGCACATAGCTCCCCTTCACCCTTCTGCCGTGAGTGGAAGCTTCCAAGGCTGCAGCAGAAGTAGATGCTGGGGCCATGCTTCTAGTACAGCCTGCAGAACCGTGAGCCAGACAAATCTCTTTTTGACAAAAAAGAGACCAATGACCCAGCCTCATTCCTTTATAACAACCTAAGAGGATGAGCTACTTTATCGGGTTGTTGTGAGAAGTAGATGAGATAATACAGGTAGAGCCCCCAGATGAGGGTCTGTCTGGCACGTGGTGTATCAGTCAGGACAGGCTAATTAAGCTGCAGTAACAAACAACCCCAAAACCTCAGTTATTTGAATCAATAAAAGACTTATTTCTCATTCATGCTACACATACATGACAGGTTGGAAAGGGGGCTTTGATTTCCATAAGTTGCTCAGGGATCCCAGCTGAGGGATGCTCAATTTCACTTGTGCTTCCATGATCACCAAGGCAGGAAAAAGGGTTGCAGAAAATCAGGCGTTGGCTTTTAAAAATATCGCTGTTTGCTGGGCATGGTGGCTCATGCCTGTAATCTCAGCACTTTGGGAGGCTGAGGTGGGTGGATCGCCTGAGGTCAGGTGTTCATGACCAGCCTGGCCAATGTGGTGAAACCCCTTCTCTGCTAAAAATACAAAAATTAGCTAGATGTGGTGGCACACGCCTGTAGTGCCCGCTACTCGAGAGGCTGAGGCAGGAGAATCACTTGAACCTGGGAGGCAGAGGTTGCAGTGAGCCGAGATCATGCCACTGCACTCCAGCCTGGGTAACAAAGTGAGATTTGCCTCAAAAAAATTCTTTGTTGTTGTTGTTTTTTGTTTGTTTAAGGTTGGGCATGGTGGCTCATGCCTGTAATCCCTGCACTTTGAGAGGCCAAGTAGGGGGCAGATTACGTGAGTTTAGGAGTTTGAGAACAGCCTGGCCAACATGGCAAAACCCCGTCTCTACAAAAAATTAGCCCAGCATGGTGGCATGCACATGTAGTCCTAGCTATTCGGGAGGCTGAGTTGGGAGGATTGCTTGAGCCTGGGAGGCAGAGGTTGCAGTGAGCCGAGACCGTGCCACTGCCCTCCAGCGTGGGTGACAGACTGAGAACCTCTTTCTAAAAAAAAAAAAAAAAAATCGCTGTTTACATTTCATTGACCAAAAAGTCACACGGTCACCCCTCACATGACAGGGTCAAAGACATGCAGTTCCACTTCGTGTCTAAAAAGAGGGAGAAATAAATATTTGATTAACATCTATGGTTAGTTATCATAATTTAAAAAGTAGGCAGAGGGGAGCTCACTGAGGATGCGACATTTGAGGTGAGACTTCAATGACAAAGAAGCGGAAATTATAGGAGCTACACATGCAAAGTCTCTAAGGCAGGAATGGGCTTTTAAGGAACAGAAAGTGGCTTGACTGTTTGGAGAACGGTGAATGAGAGTAAGAATTGAGCAGGGGCTGGGTCACACAAAGCCTTCTTGGCCATAGTAAGGAGTTTGAATTATATTTCAAGTGCACCAGGAGACCGGGCAGGGTGGCTCACACCTTTAATCCCGGCACTTTGGGAGGCTGAGGTGGGAGAATCATTTGAGCCAAGGAGTTTGAGACAGACCAGCCTGAGAAACAAAGACCCCAAAATGTCACCCAAAAATTTAAAAATGAGCAGGGCACGGTGGTACATGCTTGTGGTCCCAGCTACTTGGGAGGCTGAAATGGGAGGATCACTTGAGCCTAGAAGGTCGAGGCTGCAGTGAGATGTGATGGTGCCACTGTACTCCAGCCAGGGCAACAGAGTGAGATCTGTCTCAAAAGAAAAAAAAAAAATTGGCTGCATGTGGTGGCTCATGCCTGTAATCCCAGCACTTTGGGAGGCTGAAGCAGTGGATCACTTGAGGTCAGGAGTTTGAGACCAGCTTGGCCAACATGATGAAACACGGTCTTTACTAAAAATACAAAAATTAGCTGGGGGTGGTGTTGCGTGCCTGTAATCCCAGCTACTCGGGAGGCTGAGACAGCAGAATCGTTTGAACCCAGGAGACAGAGATTGCAGTAAGCCAAGATTGCGCCATTGCGCTCCAGCCTGGGAGGCAAAGTGGGACTCAGTCTAAAAAAAAAAATATATGAACTGATACACTGGGCTGTGACTTCATGAAAAGATACTATCATTGTTTATAGTACTGGTACAGGTTTGTACCCTATAAACACAAGAATTGTAATAACTTCTAGTGCACATAATTATCATAAAAATGCAAACTCTATTTTAAAAAGTTAGCTGGGTGTGGTGGCATGCACCCGTGTCCAGCTACTCAGGAGGCTGTGGCAGGAGGGTTGCTTGAACCCAGGAGTTGGAGGCTGCGGTGAGCTATAATCGCACCACTGCACTCCAGCCTGGGTGCCAGAGCACATCCATGTCTCTAAAACATGCAAGCAAAATGAAACAAAATAAAAATTCTGTGTGTGTGAGATTGCACACACCAAATGATTGAGGCCGTTCTGTTATGAGTGATGACACATTATGACTGGGTAGCAAGAAGAATGAAATTATATGCTTACAATTGTACTTCTCTGATGACTCAAACTATTTCATACACATTAGCTTCTGGGTCCATATATATCAAATGTTATTTCTTTTTTCTCTTTTTCTTTTCCTTTTTTTTTTTCTTTTTCGTTTGTTTTTGAGACAGAGTCTTGCTCTGTCGCCCAGGCTAGAGTGTAGTGTCACAATCTCGGTTCACTGAAACCTCTGCCTCTGGGGTTCAAGCGATTTCCTTGCCTCGGCCTCCCGAGTAGCTGGGATTACAGGTGCATGCCACCACCCCAGGCTAATTTTTTGTATTTTAGTGGAGATGGGGTTTTGCCATGTTGGCCAGGCTGGTCTCGAACTCCTGACCTCAGGTGATCTGCCAGCCTTAGCCTCCCAGAATGCTGGTATTGATGGCGTGAGCCACTGCACCCAGCCTTCTAATGTTACTTTTCTACTACCCACTTTTTTTTTTTTTTTTTTTTTTTTGAGACAGGGTCTTGCTCTGTTCCCCAGGCTGCAGTGCAGTGGTGCAATGACAGCTCACTGCAGCCTCAGCCTCTCATGCTCAAGCGATGCTCCCACATCAGCCTACTGGGTAGCTGGGACTACAGGTATGTGCCACCACGCCTGGCTAATCTTTGTATTTTTTTAGAGATGGGGTTATGCTATGTTCCCTAAGCTGGTTTCAAACTCCTGAGCTCAAGCAATCCGCCCACCTCAGCCTCCCGAAGTGCTGAGATTACAGGTGTGAGCCACTATGCCCAGCCAAAAAAAAAAAAGAAAGTATTCTGCTTACCATGATCCTGGGAACTGGGACATCTAAGTCCATCAGATCCTAATGTTATAAAGACTGGAAACATGGCCGGGTGTGGTGGCTCACACCTGTAATCCCAGCACTTTGGGAGACTGAGATGCGTGGATCACAAGGTCAGGAGATCGAGACCATCTTGACTAACACAGTGAAACCCCATCTCTACTAAAAATACAAAAAATTAGCTGGGTGTGGTGGCAGGCGCCTGTAGTCCAAGCTACTCAGGAGGCTGAGGCAGGAGAATGGCGTGAACGCAGGAGGCGGGGCTTGCAGTGAGCCAAGATTGCGCCACTGCACACCAGCCTGGGTGACAGAGTGAGACTCCGTCTCAAAAAAAAAAAAATACTGGAAACACATTAGAAAACTCAGCCAGGTGTGGTGGTGCATGCCTGGAGTCCCAGCTACTTGGGAGACTGAGGTAGAAAGATCTTTTGAAGGCTGGGTGTGGTGGCTCACTCCTGTAATCCCAGCACTTTTGGGATGCCCAGGCAGGCAGATCACGAGGTCAGGAGTTCGAGACCAGCCTAATATGGTGAAACCCCAGCTGTATTAAAAATATAGAAATTAGCCAGGCGTGGTGGCAGATGCCCATAATCCCAGGTACTCAGGAGGCTAAGGCAGGAGAATCGCTTGAACCCAGGAGGTGGAGGTTGCAGTGAGCTGAGAATCACACCATTGCACTCCAGCCTGGGTGACAGAGCAAGACTCCGTCTCAAAAAAAAAAAAAAAAAAGATCTTTGATACCAGACTGAGCAACATAGTGAGACCCCATTTCTGAAATAAATGTTTTTTTAAAAATTTGCCTAGGCCGGGTGCGGTGGCTTAAGCCTGTAATTCCAGTACTTTGGGAGGCCGAGGTGGGCAGATCACATGAGGTCAGGAGTTCGAGACCACGCCGCCCAACATGATGAAACCCTATCTCTACTAAAACTACAAAATTAGCTGGTCATGGTGGCACATGCCTGTAATCCCAGCTACTTGGGAGGCTGAGGGAGAAGAATTGCTTGAACCTGGGAGGCAGAGGTTGCAGTGAGCTGAGATCACGCCACTGCACTCCAGCCTGGGCGACAGAATAAGACTCCGTCTCAAAAAAGAAAAACAAAAAACTTTTTTTTGAAGATATAGGGTCTCACTACATTGTCCAGGCTGTTCTCGAACTTCTGACCTCAAGACATTTTCCCACGTTGACCTCCCAAAGCGCTGATTACAAGCATGAGCCACCCAGACACTCATCCTGCTAGAGTGTCATGTGTTGCAGAGAGCTGGGCCCGGGGATCAGGAGGAGGGGACAGTTAAGACATCCTGAGGTCAACTCTGCCAAGGCAGGAAGGTCCGTTGGTTTTCAAGGTTCAGCTAGAGGACGGGATGTGACATCAGGCGAAGGATGCCACCCCTGTTCCCCTCCTGACTTGGATGTGGTCAGCAGAGAAGTGGCACCAGATGATGTCTGGGCTGCTTTTTCCTGGTCTATATCCTCTTTTTCTGACTTTGTGGCATTCAGTACAGGAGGAAGAGAGGAGAGGGCTAGGTGCCAGCATGCACCCCACTCACAGTGTCCTAAGCAAAGTCTGCCCCATCCCCCAACCAGCCTTCCTCCCTGTGACAGGCAGTGGGTCATCTGCCTGTTAGTCATGGGTCTGAACCCTCTTGCCTCAGGCTTGGATGTGGCCCTGGGCTCTCCCCTGTCTCAGGAGATATTGGGCCTATCCACTCCGAGGAGGAACTGCTGGCCCCACTGGCCCAGGTGCACAAACTGCCTTGGCAGTTGACCTGTCATCAGCAAGTTTTCTGTCCATTCCGCAGAGTCCCCGCTATGTGTCAGGGCTTACACTAGGCCTGGGGACACAGCTGTGAAGCATATTGGTCCCGGATCTCTTTGGGGGCCTAAGAGCTGAGCCTGGCCCTTCTCTCTGCAGTCGAGCCCCACCCTGGACATGTGAGTTCTCTCCAGCTTCAACGACATCGGCCAGGACTGGTGGCTGTGGCATTTTGTTGGCTGGGTGTGGTACAAACGGGAGGTGACCCTGCCAGAGCGATGGACCCAGGACCTGCGCACAAGAGTAGTGCTGAGAATTGGCAGTGCCCACTCCTATGCTGTTGTGGTCAGTGTGGCCAGGAGCAGGCAGGGCGGGTTGAGTGCGCATGGCTGCTGAACAGCATGGGACCTCCATCTACCACCCCACAGCCTGTCTCCTGGGGTGGGACAGTAGGGGACACTCCCCTGCCCAGGGGGCTGTGCGCTGTGTAGGGGGATAGGTGGCCAGATCTACCCTATTGGGATGTCATTCTTCCCATCTGGCTGGCAGGCCCCTGAGCCCCATGCTGCAGGTTATGTGAGGGAGTGCTTGATAGCAGGGCCCCGCCTCTTGCCCTGACCTGCCGCCCCCTCCCCTTATCCCCTGTGCCTGCAGTGGGTGAATGGGGTTGACACACTAGAGCATGAAGGGCAGACATCAGCAGCCTGGTCTAGGTGGTGCCCCTGGCCTCCTGCCTCCCCATCGCTATCACCATCAACAACATGCTCACTCCCTCCACCCTGCCACCAGGGACCATCCGCTACATGACCAGCACCTCCAAGTGGGTACCATCCTGTCTCCACCACACCCACCCACCTTCCCATCCCACCCCGTGGGCTTCTTGCTAGGGACAGGGTGGCCTTCACAGAGTGGACTTCTTCAGCTACGTGGGACTGCAGCGGGCTGTGCTTCTGTAGACGACACCCACCACCTACATCGACGACATCACCGTCACCACCAGCGTGGAGCATGACAGTGGTGAGGGCTTCTGGTAGGATCCTCCCTCAGCGGGCCCAGGGTGGCACTGTTTGTTCCCTGTTTGGAAAGCTCTCCCAGGAAAAAGGTTCTCCCAGCTTCTCTAAACCCTCACAGGTTCCCATCCACCTACGAAGGTAAAATCCAGCCTGTCTGAGTGGGCACAGGCTCCCAAAATCACCCATGTGTTTGACCTTGCTTGGAGAAGAG
This sequence comes from Pongo abelii, assembly GCF_028885655.2. Classification (NCBI taxonomy): domain Eukaryota; kingdom Metazoa; phylum Chordata; class Mammalia; order Primates; family Hominidae; genus Pongo; species Pongo abelii. The sequence continues at coordinate 23,285,937 of NC_071991.2, forward strand.
AGGTCTGGCCTAACATCACACAGCTCAGGGTGGCCATGCTGTCCCTTCCCCATGGTGCTGCTCTCACTCCAGCTCCCCTTGATACACATTGTGTTTAAGGAACAGGTAGTTTCGGGGAGCCGGGCACAGTGGCTCACTCCTGTCAACCCAGCTCTTTGCAAGGAGGCCCTGGTGGGGGAGGATCACTTGAGGCCAGGAGTTGAAGACCAGCCTGGGCAACATAGCGAGACCATCACCACAAAAAATTAAAAAATTAGCCAGGCATGGTGATGTGTGCTGCTAGTCCCAGCTGCTGAGGCAGGAGAATCACTGGAGCCTGGGAGGTCAGGGGTGCAGTGAGCTATGACCATGCCACTGCACTCCGGTCTGGGCAACAGAGGGAGACCCTGTCTTTTTTTGGAGACAGATTGTCGCTCTGTCACCCAGGCTGGAGGGCAATGGTTGGATCTTGGCTCACTGCAACCTCCACCTCACGGGTTCAAGCGATTCTCCTGCCTCAGCCTCCCGAGTAGCTGGGATTACAGGCACCCACCACCATGCCCGGTTAATTTTTGTATTTTGTTTAGTAGAGATGGAGTTTCACCATTGCTGGCCTGGCTAGTCCTGAACTCCTGACCTCAGATGATCCACCCGCCTCGGCCTCCACAAGTGTAAGGATTACAGGCGTGACCCACCATGCCCGGCTGGGATACTCTGTCTTTAAGGAAAAAAAAAATTTTTTTTAAGTTTTTTTCTTTTTTAAAATATATCTTTCTTTTTCTTTGAGATGAGGCCTTGCGCTGTCTCCCAGGCTGGTGTGAGGTGGTGAGATTATTGACAGCTGTTGTGGGGCCGCAGTTCTAAGTTTAAAGGGATTTAGGCTGGGTGTGGTGGCTAATGCCTGTTATCCCAGCACTTTGGGAGGCCAAGGTGGGCGGATGACTTGAGCCAAAAGTTGGAGACTCACCTGGGCAACATAGTGAGACCCTGTCTCAAAAAATAAATAAAATAAATAAGTAAATAAGAATTTAAACAAGAATCGCACAGCAAAGACGATGCAGCATACAGCAATTTATTGCAAAGGAAAAAGTGTTTTGACAGTTAAGTTCAGAATAGCCTGGATGCAGTGGCTCGTGCCTGTAATCCTAGCACTTTCTGAGGCTGAGGTGGGTGGATCACTTGAGCTCAGGAGTTCAACCCAGCCTGGCCAACATTAGCTGGGCATGATGGCATGTGCCTGTAATATACCAGCTACTCAGGAGGTTGAGATGGGAGAATTGCTTGAACCCAGGAGGTGGAGGTTGCAGTGAGCTGTGATTGCAACACTGTACTCCAGCCTGGGTGACAGAGCGAGACCCTGTCTCAGAAAATATAATGAAGTACAAAATACACGGTTCACTGTGAGAGAGAGAGAATTCAGGGCAGGCTGCCCGTAAGGCTGAGACAGCGCTGATATTACTGGGGAGACACTGGGAGTCTTACATGATGAATTCCTAGGGAGCTGGGAAGAGGTGTTACTCTAAGCAAGCTCTGGGTCGTCCTCTTGGTGCACATGCGCAGTAGCTGTACTTGCTTGATTACACATCACCTGTCTCAGCGCCGTGGTTGGCATGTCCAAAGGACACGGTCACTTCCTTGACTACCTACCCTGCCTCAAGATCGTAGCTCACTGCAGCCCTGAACTCCTGGCTCAAGCAATCCTCCCACTTCATCCTCCCGAGTAGCTAGGGCTGCTGGGACTGCAGGCATGCACCACCACGCCTGGCTAGTTTTTTGTATTTTTATGGAAGAAGTGGTTTTAATATGTCACCAAGGCTGATCTTGAATTCCTGGGCTCAAGCGATCCTTTCATCTCAGCCTCCCCAGGTGTTGGGATTACAGGTATGACCATGTTGCCTGGCCAAAAAAATCTTTTTTTAAATTAAAAAAAAAAAGCGCCAGGCGTGGGGGTTCACACCTGTAATCCCAGCAATTTTGGAGGCCGTGGCAGGAGGATCACCTGACGTCAGGTGTTGGAGACCAGCCTGGCCAACATGTCAAAACTCCATCTCTACTAAAAAGTACAAAATTAGCTGGGCATGGTGGTGCACGCCTAAAATCCCATGTACTTGGAAGGCTGAAGCAGGAGAATCACCTGAACCCAGGAGGTGGAGGTTGCAGTGAGCCGAGATCACGCCACTGCACTCCAGCCTGGGGGACAGAGCGAGACTTTGTCTCAAAAAAAAAAAAAAATTAAAAGTTTTAAAAAAGCAACAGAAACAAATGACTGCCTGGGAGTGGTGACTGCAGGACACTCCCGTTTGTGTGGCCCAGGTCGTGTCCCTCCCTCAGCCCTGGTATTTCTTGCCTCCTGCAGGGCTGGTGAATTACCAGATCTCCGTCAAGTGCAGTAACCAGTTCGAGTTGGAAGTGCCTCTTCTGGATGCAGAAAACAAAGTCGTGGCCAAGGGAGCCAGGACCCAGGGCCAGCTGAAGGTGCCGGGTGCCAGCCTCTGGTCGCCATACTTGATGCACGAATGTTCCACCTATCTGTACTCGTTGGAGGTAATGGTGGTTTGGGACTTGCTTAATGGAGGTCTTTTGCCCCCATCTGGTGGCCCTGGCTTTAGCAGGAGCCCAGGACAGGTGAATGGGCAGGCATGGTCCTCTGATGTTTCCTACCCTTGGTGGGAGGCCCAGGTTTTTTTTTTTTGTGAGATGGTCTCACTCTGTCACCCAGGCTGGTGTGCAATGGCCTGATTACAACTCACTGCAGCCTTGAGCTCCTAGGCTGCAGCAATCCTCCTACCTGGACTGCTGAGTAGCTGGGACTACAGGCACATGCCACCATGCCTGGCTAATTAAAAAAAACCTTTTTTGTAGGCTGGGCCTGGTGGCTTACACCTGTAATCCCAGCACTTTTGGAGGCCGAGGTGGCTGGATCACTTGAGGCCAGGATTTGAAGACCATCCTGGCTAACACGATGAAACCCCGTCTCTATTAAAAATACAAAAAAAAATTAGCCAGGCGTGGTGGTAGTGGGCCCCTGTAGTCCCAGCTACTCGGGAGGCTGGGGCAGGAGAATGGCATGAAGCCAGGAGGCAGAGCTTGCAGTGAGCCAAGATCACGCCACTGTACTCCAGCCTGGGTGACAGAGTGAGACTCCATCTCAAAAAAAAATTAAAAAATGCAAATTTGCTGGGCATGGTGGTGCACGCCTGTAATCCAACTACTCAGGAGGCTGAGGCAGGAGAATTGCTTGAATTTGGGAGGCAGAGGCTGCAGTGAGTTGAGATCATGTCACTGTACTCCAGCCTGGGTGACAGAGTGAGACTGTCTCAAAAAAAAAATTATTTTTAGAAATGGGGGTCTCACTCTGTCACCAGGCTGGTCTTGAACTCCTGGACTCAAGTGATCCTCCTGCCTTAGCCTCCCAAAGCGTGGGAACTCCAGGCATGAGCTACCTTGTCTGGTCAAGGGGAAGGCCCAGTTTTGAAGGGCAGGTCCCCAGGGTCAGCCAGGGAAGGGCAGAGCCTCTGTTTGCTACATCTCTGCTTGCAGCCCTGAGGCAGCTGCTGGGGTGCATGAGGGGCCTTCCTGCCAAAGGGCAGGCCAGATGGGGCTCAGGCCGTCAGGGTGCTCACACCTGGCACTTTGGTTGTCGTAGGTGCGGCTGACTGCACAGATGTCACTGGGGCTTGTGTCTGACTTCTACACACTCCCTGTGGGAGTCCGCACTGTGGCTGTCACCAAGAGCCAGTTCCTCATCAATGGGAAAACTTTATATTTCCACGGCGTCAACAAGCATGAGGATGTGGACGTGAGTTGGGGCTCCTGGGTCCTCGTGGGGGCTGCTTCTGGTCACCTACTTTTGCCTTCCCTGTGTCCCGCAGTTGAGCACAGCTCAGGGCAATGAGGCAAATGGCTCCAAACTGCCCTGTGGTGGAGCTGGTGCTTGGGCTGGAGAGGGGGCTTGGGCTGGAGAGGGGGCTTGTGGGGTTGCTCTCCAGGGTCCTGGCTGTTGGAGGAAGTGCAGCTTCGACAGGGACATGGGTCACTCGGCTCTGCTGTCTCCTAGATCCGAGGGAAGGGCTTCGACTGGCCGCTGCTGGAGAAGGACTTCAACCTGCTTCGCTGGCTTGGTGCCAATGCCTTCCACACCAGCCACTACCCCTACGCCGAGGAGGTGCTGCAGATGCGTGACCGCTATGGGATTGTGGTCATCGATGAGTAGTGTCCCTCCATGGGCCTGGTGCTGCCATGAGTCCCCACCACGCACCCACTCCGCCTTCCCAGCCCGCGGGCCTCACCGTGATCTTCTGTCCCTTCCCTCCTGGCCCGCAGGCAGCTCTTCAACAACGTGTCTGCATCACCACATGCGGGTGATGAAGGAACTGGTGTGCAGGGACACACCCTGCCATGGTAACGTGGTCTGTGGCCAAGGAGCCTGCATGCTACCTGGAATCTGCCGGCTACTACTTCAAGTGAGTGCCCCCTGCCTGCCCTGGGCTGGATTGGGAAGGAGACCCAGGCAGGTGGCTCGCTGGGGTGGGCGTGTGCTGTTCAAGATCAGCCCGTCTCAGCCTTTTGGGAGGTCTGCCCATACCCAGACAGTTCAGGGGACCAAATATCTACCCACCCAAATTATGGTTTTCTTTTGCTTGCTTTCTTTTTTTTTGAGATGGAGTCTTGCTGTGTCGCCCAGGCTGGAGTGTGGTGGCACAATCTTGGCTCACTAAAACCTCCGCCTCCCGGGTTCAGGTGATTCTCCTGGCTCAGCCTTCTGAGTAGCCAGGATTAGAGACATGCATGAGCCACTGCGCCTGGGCTGTTTTTTGTTTTTTTGGACAGGGTCTCACTCTGGTTGCCGAGGCTGGAGTGCAGTGGCACAATCTCAGCTCCCTGCAGCCTCAAATTCCCAGGCTCAGGTGATCCTCCTGCCTCAGCCTCCCAAGTAGCTGGGATTGTAGATGTGTGCCACCATGCCCAGCTAATTGTTGGCCTTTTTTTTTGAGGTGGATTCTCACTCTGTCGCCCAGGCTGGAGTGCAGTGGCATAATCTTGGGTAACTGCAACCTCCACCTCCCAGGTTTAAGTGATTCTCCAGCCTCAGCCTCCCAAGTAGCTGAAATTACAGGTACGTGCCACCACGCCCAACTAACTTTAGCATTTTTCAGTAGAGACAGTGTTTCACCATGTTGGCAAGGCTGGTCTTGGACTCCTGACCTCAGGTGATCTGCCTGCCTTGGCTTCCCAAATGCTGGGATTACAGGCGTGAGCCACTGTGCCTGGCTAAGTTTTGTATTTTTAATAGAGATGGGGTTTCACCATGTTGGCCAGGCTGGCCTCGAACTCCTGGCCTTAAGTGATCTGCCTGCCTCAGCTTCCCAAAGTGCTGGGATTACAGGTGTGAGCCACCGCACCCGGCCTCCCTTTTTTCCTTACAATCATGCAATTCTAACTCAGCGTTCAGAGGTGGATTTTTTACTTGCAGCAGAGGCAGTAGAGGCTGTAGAAATGCTCCTTGAGGCAGACGCCACACCCTGATTTCATGGAGTGCTTTGGGCTGAGCCAAGTCTGCAGTAGGCAGAAGGTTCTGAGAAGTCGTCCCAGCCTGGGCAAAGGACAGTTCAGAGCTGGGGGGCACAGGGGTGTGCTCAGCAGGACTGGGTGGACAGGTCCTTTGTTGCAAAGGTGGAGAGCACTGGCTTCCAGGAGCAGGTGCCTGACACAGGTTTCTTTGGGAGGTGGCCAGAGGAGATGCTTGATTTCCGGGGCAGGAATTGGAGGGAGCTGCCCAGGCTGGAGTGGTTCAGCCAGGCTGTCACAAGGCTTTGAAGCTTCTCATCTGAGAGCCCACACTCCCTGTTTGCTTGATGCATTAGTAAATATCCCACCCAAATCTGCATCAATCCGCTCCTGTGTTCAAGAGCTGTTTCAGGGAGTCAACCTCATTTTTGCCAGTGTTCAGCCCACTGACCTCAGCTCTGTGTACCTGGAAAGGTGGCTGCTCCTCTGGAGGGACAGGATTCGGAGGCAGGGGAAGAAAGAGTGATGTTAGAGAGCTCAGTCTAGGACTACAGGATCATGTGCCCTTACATAAAATACATCTGAAGTTAGGGAAGAAAGCAGTGGCTTCATGCCTTTTTTTTCTTTCTTTTTTGTTTTGTTTGTTCATTTGTTTGTTTCGAGACAGGGTCTTGCTCTGTGGACCAGGCTGGAGTGCAGTGGCACGATCCTGGCTCACTGCAGCCTCCACCTCCTGGGTTCAAGCGATTCTTGTGCCTCAGCCTCCTGAGTAGCTGGTGTTACAGACGTGTGCCACCATGCTCGGCTAATTTTTGTATTTGTAGTAGAGACAGGGTTTCGCCATGTTGGCCAGGCTGATCTTGAACGCCCGACCTTAAGTGATAGACCTGCCTCAGCCTCCCAAAGTGTAGGGATTACCAGTGTGAGCCATTGTGCCTGGTCTCGTGTTGTGTTCTGGTGGGAGAAGATGGGACAGAGAGGATGGGAGGGTGTCTGAGCCATTCCTGGACTGATGGAACCTGTCTTCTGCCTTTTGTAGACAGGATGGTGATCGCTCACACCAAAGTCTTGGACCCCTCACGGCCTGTGACCTTTGTGACCAACTCCAACTGTGCAGCAGATAAAGGGGTGAGCCTGGGGGTCCCCCCCCATTTTTCCCCACCTTTGCCTGGGCTTGTCCTGAAGCCTGATCATGGAACAACTGGAAAGGACCATGAGCTGCCAATCTGGGTTTTTTTTAAATTTTGTTTTCTTACTTAAAAAGATAGAGACAGGGTCTCGCCATGTTGCCCAGGCTGGTCTTGAACTCCTGGGCTCAAGTGATCCTCCTGCCTCGGCCTCCCGAAGGTCTGGGGTTACAGGTGTGGGCCACCACACCGAGCCTCAGCCAGTCTGTTTTCAAAGATGATCTTTAGGTTAGTGAGAATTCTCTCCCTGCTTACTTGCCAGGCAGTGTGGCTTTCTCAATACAAGAAGGCTGGGCATAGGACAAATCCCATAGGTGGGATTTGTTTGCTCAGTTTGGACTCAGAGTTTTTTGCACTTTGATTTAGTAGACTCATAAAATGTCAAAGGTTTAAGGGAGCTTAGAGTTCATCTGGCCCACACCTGGCTGATCAGAATCTCTAGGGGAAGTTTTTTTGAAATGGCAGTCTCTGCATTCTGAGATCCCGATTCAGTAACTCCAGGGTTGGAGCCTGCGTTTTTCTTTTTCTTTTGTAGAGGCAAGATCTTTCTCTGTTGCCCTGGCTGGAGTGCAGTGGTGTGATCATAGCTCACTGCAGCCTTGAATTCCTGGGCCCAAGCGATCCTCTTGCCTCAGTGTCCCGAGTAGCTGGGATTCCAGGTGTGCACCACTGTGCTTGGCTAATTTTAAATTATTTTTTAGAGATGGGATCTCACTATATTGCCCAGGCTGGTCTCAAACCCTTGAGCTCAAGTGATCCTCCTACCTTGGCCTCCCAAAGTGGTGGGATTACAGGCACAAGCTGCCATTAGCATTCTTTTTTGAGATGGACTCTTGCTCTGTTGCCCAGGCTGGAATTCAAAGATACAATCTTGGCTTACTGCAACCTCCCCCTCCCAGGTTCAAGCAATTCTCCTGTCTCGGCCTCCGATGTAGCTGGGATTACAGGCGCACACTACCGTGCCGGACTTAAGTTCTGTATTTTTTAGTAGAGATGGGATTTTGCCATGTTGGCCAGGTTCGTCTCAAACTCCTGACCTCAGGTGATCCACCCACCTCGGCCTCCCAAAGTGCTGGGATTACAGGCGTGAGCCACTGCACTTGGCCAGCATTCTTACTAGAAAGAAGTGTGTTCAGGATGCATTAGAAACTAGCCAGTTGGACCCAGAAGTCTCTGCTGCTCAGCCCTGAGCACCACTTTGCTGAAGCTGCCGGTGGCTCGGTCATCTCTGCCCTGCTCCTAGGTGGGACTCTCAGGCCCTCTACAGCCCACAGTGCTGCCTCGTGAATGCTGCGTCGTGAAAGGTGCCTCAAGATTCTCTGTGATGACCAGGCATGGTGGCTTACGCCTGTAATCCCAGCACGTTGGGAGGCTAAGGTGGACAGATCACTTGAGGTCAGGAGTTCGAGACCAGCCCAGCCAACTGGTGAAACCTTGTTTCCACAAAAAATACAAAAAATTAGCTGGACATGATGGCGCACGCCTCTAATCTCAGCTACTTGGGAGGCTGAGGCACGAGAAGCACTTGATCATGGGAGACAGAGGTTGCAGTGAGCAAGATCGCGCCCCTACGTTCTAGCCTGGGCAACACAGTGAGGCTCTGTATCCAAAACAAAACAAAAAAAAAGACTTTCTGTGAGAATGACTGCATCGGCCACTCAGATGGGAGCGCTTCTCCAGGGCAAGGTGAGGGGAAGCCCAGTGATGGGACTGCTGCCTGGAGAAGAGTCAGTTCCAGTGGCGGGGGCCCTGGGCTTTACCTGAGGACTGCGTGTTGGCAGCTGCTCTGCTTCTCTCAGCCCTTTTCAGCTGCCACGTCGGTGCAGTCACAGGCCTGCTTCCTTTGGGCCACTTTGTGACCATGTTTCCTGCCTGTGAGGCAGGGTAATTTCAGGATCTAAATTGGTGAACTTGGATGTTCTCAGCCTTGAGAGGTGGCTCTTCCCTTCTAGTTATTTTTTTATTTTTATTTTTTATTTTTGTACAAATGGGGTCGCATGACGTTGCCCAGGCTGGTCTCAAACTCCTGTGCTCAAGCATTCCTCCCACCCTGGCCTCTCAATATGCTGGGATTACAGGCCAGAGCCACTGTGCCCTGTTCATTGTCTTACTACTGTATTTTTACATCCGGGGTCTTGCTGTGTTGCCCAGGCTGGTCTCGAACTCCTGGCCTCAAGGCATCCTCCTGCCTCAGCCTCCCAGAGTGTCTGGATTACATCCCCTTCTTACCTTCTCTGCCAGAAGAGCCCCTAAAGCGTGTGAGTGCTGAATCATGTGGTCTTCTGGGCGCTGAATGGGCTCAGCTGCTCTGGTCCTAGGCTCCATATGTGAACATGATCTGTGTGAACAGCTACTACTCTTGGTATCATGACTACAGGCACCTGGAGTTGATTCAGCTGCAGCTGGCCACCCAGTTTGAGAAGCCCATTATTCAGAGCGGGTACGGAGCAGAAACAATTGCAGGTTTTCATCAGGTAAGTGGTATTGAACTTTCTGCTTGTGTGTTCTCTCGGGGCAGAGATGTCACTCACCTCCCCCAGCCTGCCCTGCGTCCACTGCACTGCTCCCCTCACTTCAGCTTTGGGCTCATCTCCCACTGCCCCATCCATGTTCCCTCCCCACCAGCAGCCAGGCCTCTGCCCCACTCACTTGATCCTCTGAGGTGGCCTCCTTATCGGCTTTGTTTCCAGACAGCCTCCTATCACCCGTGCCCAAGTGGTCTTTCTAACAAATCCAAATTTGTGTGTGTTTGTTTGTGAGACCGGGTCTCTCTGTGTCATCCAGACTGGAGTGCAGTGGTGTGATCACTGTTCACTGCAGCCTAAACTTCCTGGGCCCAAGCAATCCTCCCACCTCAGCCTCCTGAGTAGCTGGGACCATAGGCACATGCCAACATGCCTGGCTAATTTTTTTACTTTTGTAGAGATGGGGTCTTGCTATGTTGCCCAGGCTGGTTTTGATTCCTGGGCTCAAGTGATCCTCCTGCCTCACCCTCACAAAGCACTGGGATTACAGGTGTGAGCCACTGCGCCCGGCCACAGATCAAAATTTGAGAGTCCTGTCATTGGCTCCCCCAGGCCCACAGGACAAAGCCCTAACCCCTGGTCAGGACACTCAGTGTCCTCTGCTCTCTCCTGGGTTTTCATCCCCTTCTCCCCTCTATCCCAGCCACTGATCTGTTTCCATTGCCCTCGTTTGCTCTCCTGCTCTTGCTTGAGCTGTTTCTTCTGCCTGGAATGCCCATGTGGGCACCATAATCACCAACTAAAAGATTCTTGTTTTTTCTTTATTTTTTTAGAGATAGGTTCTTGCTATGTTGCCCAAGCTGGTCTTGAGTTCCTGGACTCAATTGATCTTCCTGCCTTGGCCTCCCAAAGTGCTGAGATTAGAGGTGTGATCCACTGTGCTAGCCTTTTTTTTTTTTTTTTTTTTTTTTTGACAGGGTCTTGTTCTGTTGCGTAGGCTGGAGTGCAGTGGTGCCATCATAGCTCACTGCAGCCTTGAACCCCTGGGCTGAAGCGATTCCCCTCAGCCTCCTGAGTAGCTGGGACGACAGGCATGAACTACCATGGGCAGTCTATTTTTAAAATTTTTGGGGCTGGGCGCGGTGACTCACGCCTGTAGTCCTAGCACTTTGGGAGACCGAGATGGGTGGATCACGAGGTCAGAAGTTCAAGACTAGCCTGGCCAACATGGTGAAAGCCCGTCTCTACTAAAGATACAAAAAATTAGCTGGGTGGAAGTTGCAGTTAGCTGAGATTGTGCCATTGCACTCCAGCCTGGGTGACAGGACGAGACTCCATCTCAAAAAAAAAAAAAATTTTTTTTTTGTAGAGATCTAGTCTCACTCTCGGGCTGGTCTTGACCTCCTGGCCTTAAGTGATTCTCTCCCCTCAGACTGTCAAAGTACTGGGAATATAAGCATGAGTCACACGATGCATGGTTGAAAAGATTTCTATTCACTGTCAGAGTCTCCTCACAGCTGTCCCCCTGTGGGGAGGTTTACCCTACCTGCGCCAGGCTGAAGGAAACTTCCGCATGCTCTGCCCCGGTTGCAGCCCGAACCTGGCTCTCCCAGTGTTCTCGCCAGGCATTGCCGATGTTTCTTTGCCTCTCTTTGACTGGACTGTGGGCTCAGGAGGGAGAAGGAGTTCTATGTATTGTTGCTTCCCAGGTACTCTGTGATGTCTGACAAAGCACGCGCTAAATAGTATCTATTGAGGGCATGCTGTCTGGAACATGATCTTGCTTTCATACCATGATTTTGCTGTCAAACCATATTTTCATCTGGACGCAAAGTTACATTCTACAGAGATCCAGTGTGTTATAAATGCAGATTTTCTAATAAATTCAGACTCAAGAAGGCTTCTTATTGCAGAGTTTGGTTTCATGCACAGAAAAGGTAGAGTTTCTTATTTTCCAGGTGTCTGGGGAATGATGATGAATACCAAGAAGTATCTTAATGAATGTGTTTATTTGTTGATTCATTTTTGAGATGGAGTCTTGCTCTGTTGCCCAAGCTGGAGGGCAGTGGTGCAGTCTTGGCTCACTGCAACCTCTGTCCCCCAGTTTCAAGCAATTCTCATGCGTCAACCTCCCTAGTAGCTGGGAGTGCACCACTACACCTGGCTAATTTTTGTATTTTTAGAGATGGGGTTTCACCATGTTGACCAGGCTAGTCTCAAACTCCTGACCTCAGGTGATCCACCCACCTCAGCCTCCCAAAGTGCTGGGATTTCAGGGGTGAGCCACTGTGCCCGGCCTACAAGTTTATTTTTTATTTCTTGGGAAGAATCAACTTAAGTACTAGTTAACCTCAACTCTGGTTCCACTTCTCCCCTTATCTTGCTGTGCAGATTTGGAAAAGTTAATAAACCTCTCTGTGTACTAGGTTTCTGAAAGCTGGCAAAGCACATTTACCATCCTTCATTCACAGCATTATTATTAGGAACATATAAAATATTATGTGTACAGCAACAACAACAACAACAAATATTTCAGTCCCTGATAGTGAATGGAGAAGGCCGTAGTTGTGTTTGCGGTGGTTTTTATGTATTTGTGGTTGGGATGTAGCCTTGGGCTGAACGTCTTTTTAGGTTCTTGCATTTGTAGGGAAAGCAATATAGACATAGGAAGATTTGGGCTCAGACTGGGTGCGGTGCCTCATGCCTGTAATCCCAGGACTTTGGGAGGCCTAGGTGAGAGGATTGCTTGAGGCCGGGTGTTTGAGATCAACCTGGGCAACATAGCAAGACCCCATCTCTACACACACACACACACACACACACACACACACACAAAAGACAAAATAAGCCAGGCATAATGTGCACACCTGTCATCTTAGCTACTTGAAAAGCTGAGGCAGGAGAATTGCTTGAGCTCAGGAGCTGGAGGCTGCAGTGAGCTATGATTGCACAATTGCACTCCAGCTTGGGTGAGAGAGCAAGACCCTGACTTGCTTTCTCAATATAGGGCGACCCCATCTCTACAAAAAATAATTTTTTAAAGTGAGCTGGGCGTGGCGAGGCATGCCTGTGGTCCCAGTTACTCAGGGGCTGAGGTAGGAGGATCGCTTGAGCCCAGGAGGTCAAGGCTGCAGTGAGCTGTGATCATGCCACTGCACTCCAGCCTGGGTGACAGAGGGAGACCCTGTCTGAAAAGAAAAAATAAAAAGATCTGGGGTTGGTGTTCCAGGTAAATAAAAATTTGCCAGTGAGTAGGGGGGCAGTTGGATATCACTAAAGGGGAACACTTTAGGGAGGACTTTGATCACCACTTCAGTGTTACCTAGAAGTATCCTCCACCTCTACCATTACAATAGGGGCCCAGTTTGGGAAGGATAGGGATGCCCTCTCCCCACCCCCCAATTTGGGTAGTTTCTTCTTACACACGCACAAAGCAGTATTCAAAGATTCAGGCAGAGACTCACTCCTTCTGTCGCCCAGGCTGGAGTGCAGTGGCACAACCTCAGCTCACTGCACCCTCCACTCCCAGCAGGGTTCAAACGAATCTTCTGCCTCAGCCTCCTGAGTAGCAGGAATTACAAGTGCGCATCACCACGCTCGGCTAATTTTTGGTAGAGACAGTTTTGCCATGTTACCCAGGCTGGTCTGTGAATCACTGGATCTCTCTTTCTGGCTTGGCTTCATTATCTCCAGGAAACATCCATGCCAACTCCAGCCACCTGCCCTAGAATCACACTCTGTCCCTTCAATTCTGCAAGGCCACCTGGCTTTGCTGTGCTCCCTATCCACTGGGATTAGCCATGGTACCTCTCTGCAGGTGGTGAGTTGGGGCACTCCTACAGCTCACCTCATTTGCTGGTCTTACTGCAGGGATCAATGTCCTGTGTTGTCTATTTTTCAATCTCGGAAAACACTTGGCTCTTCCGTTTATCTGATGTTCTAGTCATTTAAGGCTGGAGTGGAACTCTGATCCATGTTTTACTTTCATGGCTAGAAATGGAAATCTTTCATCTTTTTTTTTTTTTTTTTTTTTTTCAGGGGCATGGAATGGAGTCTCACTCTGTTGCCCAGGCTGGAGTGCAGTGGTGTGATCTCAGCTCACTACAACCTCTGCCTCCCGAGTTCAAGCGATTCACCTGCCTCAGCCTCCCGAGTAGCTGGGACTAAGGCACGTGCCACCATGGCTGGCTAATTTTTTGTATTTTTAGTAGAGGCAGGGTTTCACCATGTTGGCCAGGATGGTCTCGATCTCCTGACCTAGTGATCTGCCCACCTCACCCTCCCAATGTGCTGGGATTACAGGTGTGAGCCACCACCGCGCCTGGCCCTTATTTTTAATGGGTGATTCAGGATTGCCTTTTCCACATAGATTTCTCCAACTATTCCAGTTTTTATTCTCTCTCTCTCTATTCGGAGGGACAGTGTCTGTCACCCAGGCTGAAGTACAGTGGCACTGTCTCAGCTCACTATAACCTCTGCCTCCTGGGTTCAAGCAATTCTCCTGCCTCAGTCTCCCAAGTAGCTGGGACTGCAGGCACCTGCCAACCCACCCAGCTAAGTTTTGTATTTTTAGTAGAGATGGGGTTTCACCATGTTGGCCAGGCTGATCTTGAACTCCTGACCTCGTGATCCACCCGCCTTGGCCTCCCAAAGTGCTGGGATTACAGGCGTGAGCCACTGCACCCGGCCTCTCCTTATTTATAATACATGATTCAGGATTGCATTTTCCACATAGATTTATCCAACCATTCCAGTTCCTATTCTCTCACTCTCTTTTCTTGGGGGAAACAGGGTCTCACTCTGTCGCCCAGGCTGAAGTACAGTGGCACGATCTCAGCCTCCTGAGTAGCTTGTACTACAAACACATGCCACCATGCCCAGCTAATTTTTTTGTATTTTTAGTAGAAATGAGGTTTTGCTATGTTAGCCAGGCTGGTCTCGAACTCCTGGCCTCAAGAGACATGCCTTCTTCAGCTTCCCGAAATGTGGGATTACGAGCATGAGCCACTGCGCCCGGCCCCAGTTCTTACTATCGGTCTCCTGATAGATGGGGTGATGTGCGGCATCCCCTTGGCCATGAGCTAGGAAACCAATTAAAACAAATCTCACTAATTCTATATGCACCAACTCACAGCAGATTCACAAGCAATCTGTGAGGTAGGTGAGGTCATTTTTGTTTCCATGAATCAAAGGTAACTTAGCTGATGGCAAAGATAAGATTTGGACCCATATCCTCTGACTCTTCATATCACATGTTAAAATAAGTTCTCTATAGAATAAAGGGTTAGAAGGAAGAAATGAGAGGCAGGCACAGTGGCTTATGCCTGTAATCCAAGCACTTTCAGAGGATGAGGCAGGAGAGTTGCTTGAGGCCAGGAATTGGAAATGAACCTGAGCAACATAGCAAGACCCCATCCCTATAAAAACAACAACAACAACAACAAAACGCAAAATTAGCCAGGCATAGTGGTGAACATAGTGTACATAGTGGTGTAGTCCCAGCTACTTGGGGGGCTGAGGCAGGAGAGTTGTTTGAGCTCAGGAGTTGGAGGCTGCAGTGAGCTATGACTGCACCATTGCACTCTAGCCTGAGTGACAGACTGAGACCCTGACTCTGGAAAAAAAAAAAACAAAAAACAAGAAATAAGAACATCCGACCAGGCTTGGTGGCTCATGCCTGTAATCCCACCACTTCGGAAGGCCAAGGCAGGTGGATCACTTGAGGCCAGGAGTCTGAGACCAGCTTGGCCAACATGGCAAAGTTCCATCTCTACTAAAAATACAAAAAATTAGCCGACCATGGTGTGACATGCCTGTAATCCCAGCTACTTGGGAGGCTGAGGCCAGAGAATTGCTTGAACCTGGGAGGGGGAGGTTGCAGTGAGCCGAGATTGCACCACTGCACTCCAGCCTGGGCAACAGAGTGAGACTCTGTCTTTAAAAAAAAAAAAATCAAAATCTACAAGAAAATACAACTGACTATTTAGCTTATCTACAGATGTCAACAAAAGCAGTGGGTAAAAGACATAAAATATTTTGTTGTAGGACTCTACTGTGACCAAACCAGATTTCTAGATTTAGTCATTTATTTTTTTACCTACTTTACCCCAGTAATAACAAGAGTGTGACGAATGTCTTTTTGTATAAAACTTTCCTTCCCTCCACCAATCTTGAATTATTGCTTTAAGATAAGTTTTCAGAAACCGAATTTAGAGATAATGTTTCTGTGTACTTTTACTATTCTTTGTAGATAATTCTGAAAAGATGGAACTAATTCATATTCCAGCCAAAAGTATATGAGGCTGCACATTGCGTTATATATTTACCACGATTTGGATCATAATTTTTGTATCTTTGCTAATTTCATGGACAGAAAAGGGCCTCCTACTTGATTGCATTTTTTTCCCCATTTCTGCTGTGGCTATATATTGTTTTAAAAGTTTGTTAGAAATCTCTTTGTGTTTTTGTTTCATGAGAGGATCTAAGTGTTTATTTAAATTATTCATTTGCTCTGTAGAAGATAATTAAATATTAAATAGATTAAGCATTTGTTGTAAAATGTTAATAATTATTTTATTTTAACTGCAAATTTGTTTCATGTAAAATATGGAGGTTGCCTTCCTGAAGTCCTAATATTTAAGCAAGCAGATTAGAAGAAATCAAGGTTGTGCTTGCATGAAATAAACATCTCTGCTGTCAATTATATCCAGCTAATCCCCCAGATTTTACCTTGTATGTAACTGGCTTCCTCCTCGCTCCATCTCCATCTTCCATTTTTGAGCCGCAACTCCTCCTCTAAATGGGATTTCAAATGTGAACAAATGGTAATTGTCTTTTATCTCATCTCTCTCTCTCTCTCCTCCCCTCCCAGACTCTATTTATGCATTAAGTACCATAACATTCACAGGATGGGCCTGTGAACCATCTGCCATTACACAGAGAGAGCAGTTGAGAAGAAATCATGTGTAGATTAGAGGCTGTCTCCTGTCACTTAAAGAAGCACATCCCAGATTTGTACTGTAATATAAATGAGAGAGGTAAGCTAAATGTCTGGGCCATTTAAGTTGTATGAAATTAGTACTGTGTGGTTGGACAGTTCTCCAGAAGGGACTGGGAGGAACATCTTCCCATGAATATCTCAGTGGAATTTTTTAAAATATAAGATGGATAGCAAGAGAAGATAATAGTAGTTAATTCAAGACAGAAGGCTACCGACAGTGAAATAAAATATTTGTTCAAAATCTATTACACATGACTGTATCTCTGCCATGTGAAAAATTCATGTATTCATTCACTCACTCACTCATCCACTTATTCACTCAACACACGTGCATGGCACGGCTGGGGCAAGGCGGTGACGGTGTGAGTGTGATACACAGTCATGGGTCTTATAAACACAGACTAATGGAGGCGTAGACAAGCAAATAAATAACCAAGTGCCGTGATCAGAATGAGGTGCTTAAAAGGGCCTGCCCTTTGCAGCCGACACATCGCAATTAGAATTTTAGCCTAGGAAACTCACTGACTGTATGACTGGACTTAAACTTTCTGAGGCTTAAATCTATCGTTTATAATATGTGGATAAAAACATCTCTCTCTGGCCAGGTGTGGTGGCTCACACCTGTAATCTCAGCACTTTGGGATGCCCCCTAGTTTGGGTAGTTCCTTTCTCCTCAGTTTGGAGGCTGAGGCAGGAGGATCCCTTGCAGTTGGGAGTTCAAGACCAGCCTGGGTGACATAGGGAGACCCCATCTCTACAAAAAATTTTTTAAAAATTAACCAGCCATGGTGGCACATGCCTATAGTCCCAGCTACTCAAGAGGCCAAGGCAGGAGGATTGCTTGATCCCAAGAGTTTGAGGCTGCATTGAGCTATGATCATGCTACTGCACTCCAGCCTGGGTGACAGAGTAAGACCCTCTCTCAAAAAAATAAAATCTCTATAAGGAGTTTGTGTGAGGATCAAATACACAAAATAGCAACCTTAGAGCCTATATCCAACAGGCATTAAATAGGTAATTAAAAACAAAGGCACATCCAAAGTACGATGATAAGTCCAAAGAAAATAAAAACTGAAAACACTTAAAAAAAGAGTCATCACAATAGAGTGGATATTTGAATTGGGTTTTGGGGGAAATGTAGGAGTTCTCCTGGTAAACAAAGCAGAGAGACAATTCCAGGCAGGCAGATGAACACACACAAAGCCTGAGAAGAATGAAACTGCCAACAATTTGGGTTAATACTTTAAGACAGGCCTGTGGTAAAGGTGGAAGGTCACCAAGGAAGTTTGATTTGCTGTCATGAGGCTTCACATGACGTCAAGGTCAGTGAAATGTCCCTCTAAGTTGAGCAAGCCTATAAACTTGATATTGTCAATGCACTCTGAGGGGAATTGATCTTCAGAAAGACTCACAGTAACCCAACTCTAAATAGACCGATGTGTAACCAGAAAGCCTGTGTTACCTTTCTTCAGATCCCTATAAATATAGGGTACTTATAGAGCTGGGTGTGGTGGCTCACGCCTGTAATCCCAGCACTTTGGGAGGCCAAGGTGGGTGGATCATGAGGTCAGGAGATCAAGACCATCCTGGCAAACACGGTGAAACCCTGTCTCTATTAAAAATACAAAAAATTAGCCGGGCGTGGTGGTACTCGCCTGTAGTCCCAACTATGTGGGAGGCTGAGGCAGGAGAATCACTTGAACCTGGGAGGCAGAGGTTGCAATGAGCCTAGATCATGCCACTGCACCCCAGCCTGGGTGACAGACTGAGACTGCATCTCAAAAAAAAAAAAAATATATATATATATATATATATATATGCACATATATATACAGTAGCACATATACAGTAGCACATCAGCACCTTTTCCCCCTGTACGTAGGTGCACGGAAGATGGCTTCTCAGTTAAGACAGATTGAGGTACATTGCCTTATAAGAAGAGCGAAAGGGCTGTAGTGCTTTCTCTCTGTCTTCTGCTGAGAGATACCACCAGACGAAAGATGCGTCTCCAAATCTTTGCCACACTGACCAACAACTGCCCCTTCTAGTTAAAAAAAGATTTGATATTTTTGAGATTGTTAACTCATTCACTTAGATCATGGTTAATCTTGCTCCTGTCTAGGAGACAGTCAGTACCCCAGCAATGACAGTGTCTTCTTGCTCTGATCCTTTAGGTAACTTGCCTCTCACCGTATCTATACTTCCTAGAACTGTGCCTCTCTACAATCCGCACACAGCAAATATCTTTTAAAGAATGAATGAAAGGTTCATGACTGTAATCCTCGCATTTTGGGAGGCTGAGGTGGGAGGATCGTTTGAGCCCAGGAGTTTGAGACCAGCCTGGGCAATGTAGTGAGACCCTGTCTCTACAAAAAAAAGTTTTTTTTTTTGGAGTCTTGCTCTGTCACCCAGGCTGGAGTGCAGTGGCGTGATCTCGGCTCACTGCAGCCTCTGCCTCCTGGGTTCAAACAATTCCCCTGAATGAGCCAAGCATGGTGGCTCATGCCTGTAGTCCCAGCTACTGAGGAGGCTGAGGTGAGAGGATTGCCTTGAGCCCAGGAGTTAAGAGGCTGCAGTGAGCCATGATCACGCCACTGTGTTCCAGCCTGGGCAACAGAGCAAGACCCTGTCTCATTAAAAAAAAAAAAGACATAGAATGAATGAGAGATACTGAAGAAGATATACAGAGGACAAATAAGCACATGAAAAGATACTCAATATCGTTAGCCATTAGGGAGATGTAAATTAGAACGGCAGTGAAATATTCCACACCTATCAGAATGGCTAAAATTAAAAAAAATAGTAATAACAAATGCTATTGATAATGTGAGGAAACCAGATCATTTATACACTGCTGGTGAGGATGTAAGTTGGAAAAATAGTTTGGCAGTTTTCTGAAACAAGCCAATAGAAAAGAAAGTTGGAGGTAAGTGGATGTGGCTATTAAAAAAGCAACCAGAAAGATGCTTGTGGTGATGGAAATGTTTTATATCTTGGTCGTATCAATATCAATATTCTGATTTTGTTAATGTATTTTTGCAAGCAATTTCTATTGGAATAACGGGGTAAAAGTTATATGGAATCTCTGATTTATTCTCTATAACTGCATACAAATCTACAATTATCTCAAAAATTAATACATAAATTATTGGGTCTGCAATATTCTTATTTCATACCTAGCTTTCAGAAGGCTGTCTTTTGGCCAACTAAGGTGATTTCACTTCTGCCCCCTTTTCTCAGTGTTCCTGCTGCAGCCTTGTTGACCTAGAATCTAGAGAGAGTGCGAGGCTGGTGGGAGACTTGGGGGAGGGAGAAGGTTAGGGTCTAAAGAGTCTTGTATTTTAAGCCAAGGAATAATAGTCAGAAACCTCAGTGAGGTTTTCCTCTTCTCCACTGAGACAACTATCGTTTCTTCTGCCTTAATTAAGTAATTTGAGCCTCTATGATAGTTAATTCCCAAATCTCAGAGGTTAAACACACTGGCTGATCTCTCACTCAGAGCCCCGGGTTGGTATTTGCTGGTTGGCCTTTCACGTGTGGTGATTCAGGAATTGAAGCTACTTGCATCTACTTCTCTGCCACCCTTGAGAGCAGAGGTTCTCTATTTGTGGTCCTGAGTCCAGTTGCATCAGGACCACCTGGGAATTTGGAAGAAATGCAAAGAGAGACAGAAAGAAAGAGAGAAAGAGAAATGAGAGAGATAAAGAGAAATGGAGGTGTTGGCCTCCAGGACAGGAAAACCCCCAATATGGAGTCTTACAAACATTCATCTACTAGTGCTTCTCTGCCATGGGCCCACCCATCCACATGAGGACTCAAGGGGACCTCAAGCCCTTCCTCCTGCTTTTGGTGCACAATGCCTGGTGCACTTCTCAAGTCCTTGCTAACAGTGGTCTCAAACATTTCCCCCACAGCAAACTCACCACAACTGGCACATCCCAAGGAGATTTCACAGATAGGACCACCGTGTCTGCCACCGGCATCCTTTCTCCATCAAGCAATGACTCCAAGTTCTTAAGAAATGGGACATCTCTTAAGGTAATGGTAAAAATTCCTTTCCAGCCTTTAACTTTAGGAAGTTTTTTGACTTCCTTGGTTTAATGAATGTGTATGAAAATCTGGTCCTCCAAATCTGTGCATCCTCCCAAAAATAGTAATTCCGATCATGGCGTGTTTTCACAGTGTCGTACCTTTGACACGGGTGCTATTTTGAGCCTCATTAATTCCTTTAGTAACACAGCATTCAACAGTTAGGTGGTACCTGTGGCACCCACCACCAGGTCTAGCACAAAATAAGCCCTGGAGAGAGAATTTCTTGGCTGACAAAATGAAATAAGGTGTGGTGTTCTCTTGGCTCTGCAATTACTGCGATGCAATTCTGACGCTGGGCACTTGGAGTTAACATCAGACTCCACAGGTTTAAGGGCACAGTTTCCAGCAAGACCATCCTCATTTCAGAGACCATTTCAGGGGTCACCAAGCCACATGCACTTCTGACCAACTGGCCCCCAATCTGGGAGGGAAAGGGGTTTCATGACCCTCCTTAGGATCAATAAGTTGCTAAAATGACTCAGAATTCAGGTAAGTTCTATACTTTTTATTACAGTTTTATTATAAAGAGTACAAATCAGGACCCACCAAATGAAGAGACATATAGGGCAAGGCCTCAGGGGAGGGTCCCAAATGCACAGGTTCCAGGCTCTGTCCCCATAGAATCTGGCACACCTCTATGTTCACCAACCAGGACGCTCCCTCAAGCCTCAGTGTCCAGAATTTTTATTGGGGTTTCATCATAGATGTTATTCAGTGAATCGTTGGCCATGTGACTGAACTCAGTCTCCAGCCTCCCACCCTACCCCACCCCACAGGTTGGGCTGATATCCCCTGGCTCAAAGCTCCAACCCTGTAATCACATGGTTGGAATTTCTGGCATGGCCAGCTCCCATCCCAAGTCACCTCATTAACATAAACTCAGGCGGGAGCAGAGTGTGTGAATAACACACACTCCTATCACTCGGGAAGTTCCAAGGATTTAGAAGCTCCCTTTCAGAAACCAGGGAAATTCTTCATTCTAGAATAAATTTTTTATTTTATTCTATTTTATTTATTTATTTATTTATTTTTGAGATGGAGTCCTGCTCTGTCCTCCAGGCTATAGTGCAGTGGCGTGATCTCAGCTCACTGCAAGCTCCGCCTCCCAGGTTCATGCCATTCTTCTGCCTCAGCCTCCCAAGTAGCTGGGACTACATGTGCCCGCCACCACGCCTGGCCTATTTTTTTGTATTTTTAGTAGACATGGGATTTCATCATGTTAGCCAGGATGGTCTTGATCTCCTGACCTCATGATCCGCCCGCCTCTGCCTCCCAAAGTGCTGGGATTACAGGCCTGAGCCACCACGCCCGGCCCATTCTAGAACAAATTTTTAATTATATAACAGCTCAGATCTTGCATGATTATTTTATTTTATTGAGTTGGGGTCTTGCTCTGTTGCCCAGGCTGGAATACAATGGTGTGATTATGGCTTACTGCAGCCTCAACCTCCCAGGCTAAAGCCATCCTCCCCCCTCAGCCTCCTGCATAGCTGGGACTACAGATGCAAGCTGCCATGCCCGGACTGGCTAATTTTTTTTTTTCTTTTTTTTTTTTTGGTAGCGATGGGGTCTCACTATGTTGCTCAGGCTGGTCTCTAACTCCTGGGCTCAAACGATCCTCCTGCCTTGCCCTCCCAAAATGCTGAGATTATAGGTGTGAGCCACTGCACCTAGCTTTGGGTTAATAAGTGGTTCAACTGAACACAACAGCTGAGTTCCAAAATTTTGATGGTCAATCCCTAAATATAATCCAAATTAATCCCATGAGACCCTGTTCCAATGTGGCATCACCTTCAAAGAAATATACCCATTAAATAAAAACCACCAATTGATATCTGATAAATGAATGTTTATTGCTCTCAATTAAGATGACACATTAGACCAGGTGCAGTGGCTTACACCTGTAATCCCAGCACTTTGGGAGGCCGAGCCAGGTGGATCACCTGTGGTCAGGAGTTCGAGACCAGCCTGGCCAACATGGTGAAACCCTGTCTCTACTAAAAATACCAAAAATTAGCCGGGTGTAATAGTGGGCGCCTGTAATCCCAGCTACTCAGGAGACTGAGACAGGAGAATCACTTGAAACTGGGAGGTGGAGGTTGCAGTGAGCCAAGATCACGCCATTGCATGCCAGCCTGGGCAACAAGAGCAAAACTCCATCGCAAGAAAAAAAAAAAAAGATTATACGTTAGTGCTTCTTGTAGGTCTTTGTCCTTTGACATTTTGAATTCCTCATCTTGACAACTGCCCAGATTCTTCACTTCACCCCTTCCACCCACATCCACCAAGAATTCTGCCCTAACCCAGGCCCCAGGCATGCTCACTGTTTCGTTCTCTCTCCCAGGAAGCTGAGCTACTAAAGACTGTGCCTCCAACTCACAGATGAAAAGAAGAGACCAGGCCAGGCATGGTGGCTCACACCTGTAATCCCATATATTTAGGAAGCCAAGGTTGGAGGATGCCT
The DNA here is from genome assembly GCF_028885655.2 of Pongo abelii. NCBI lineage: Eukaryota > Metazoa > Chordata > Mammalia > Primates > Hominidae > Pongo > Pongo abelii. The sequence goes on from NC_071991.2 coordinate 23,308,632, forward strand.
TGAGGCCAGCAGTTCGAGACCAGGCTGGGCAACATTAGGGAGACCTTGTCTCTACAAAAAAAAATTTTTTTTTTAATTAGCCAGGCCTGTGGTTCCAGCTGTTCAGGAGGCTGAGGTGGGAGGATCTCTTGAGCCCTGGAGGTCGAGGCTGTAGTGAGCTATGATTGTGCCACTGCACTCCAGCATGGGGGACAGAGCAAGACCCTGTCAAAAAAAAAAAAGAGAGAGAGAAAGAAAGAGAAAAGAGACTTCCTAACTTCCTAAGTCTAAGCTGGATTTTATTTTGTTTTTTCTGTTTCTTTTTCTTTTTTTTTTTTCTTTTTTTTTTTTTTGAGACAGAGTCTAGCTCTGTTGCCCAGGCTGGAATGCAGTGGTGCAATCTCAGCTCACTGCAACTTCTATCTTCCAGATTCAAGGAACTCTCCTGTCTTAGCCTCCTGAGCAGCTGGGATTATAGGCATGTGCTGCCATGCTTGGCTGATTTTGTATTTTTAGTAGAGACAGGGTTTCACCGTGTTAGCCAGGCTGGTCTCAAACTCCTGACCTCAGGTGATCCACCTGCCTCAGCCTCCCCAAATGCTGGAATTAACAGACGTGAGCCACTGCACCTGACCTAACCTGGGTTTTAGAAGACATTTGTTCCTGTCTCTTCTGACACCCTCCCACCTGGTTGGTAATGGTAATCCATGCTTGCACAGTGATGTGAAAGTCAAAGTGAGCAGACAGATATCTCATTTAATGTGAGCTTTACATGCCCCTGAATGGTCCATAAAGCATATGCCTCTCTCTTCCGCCATTACAGAGGGAAAGTATTGTAGCTCAATCACAGGGACTTGCCTGAAGTCCCACAGCAGAGAGATGTCAGAGCCAGACTCTCGCCTGGATCTTCTGGTCCTGAGACCAGGACATTTCCAGAAGACCAGATTGAGAAGTCATGTGTAAAACTCTGCTCTGGAAGGATCCTCAATTCTTCAAGCCACGATGCAACCACATTTATTCTTCTCCGTGGACATTCTGGATTTTTTTTAGTATAAATCGGAAAGTTTCAACCGGGGGGTGCTCCTGATGAGCACTCAACTAATGAGAACAAGACACCCACTACTCCCCCACCCACCCATTCCCTGAGCCCTCTGCATCCTGGGGGTAATTAGTGTGAATTCCAGTTTCTAGCCAATTCTGTTTTCCAAATTTCTTTTTTTTGGCGGGGGGGTGGGGAACGGAGTTTTAATTCTTGTTGCCCAGGCTGGAGTGCAGTGGCGCTATCTCGGCTAATGGCAACCTCCGCCTCCCAGGTTCAAGCAATTCTCCTGTCTCAGCCTCCCAAGTAGCTGGGATTACAGGTGTATGCCACCACACCTGGCTAATTTTTGAGTTTTTAGTAGAGACAGGGTTTCACCATCTTGGCCAGTCTGGTCTCCAACTCCTGACTCAGGTGATCCGCCCGCCTCAGCCTCCCAAAGTACTGGGATTACAGGCATGAGCCACCACGCCTGGCCTTCTCATGTACCTTCTTAAAAAGTTCTTTAGTTAACCAGGCGCGGTGGCTCTTGCCTATAATCCCAGCACTTTGGGAGGCCGAGGCAGGTGGATCACGAGGTCAGGAGATCCAGACATCCTGGCTGACACAGTGAAACCCCGTCTCTGCTAAAAAAAATACAAAAAAAATTAGCCGGGTGTGATGGCGGGCACCTGTAGTCCCAGCTACTCCGGAGGCTGAGGGAGGAGAATGGCGTGAACCCGGGAGGCGGAGCTCACAGTGAGCCGAGATCGCGCCACTGTACTCCATCCTGGGAGACAGAGTGAGACTCTGTCCCCCCACCTCTCCCCCCAAAAAAAAAAGTTCTTTAGTGGCCCGGTGCAGTGGCTCATGCTTGTAATCCCAGCACTTTGGGAGGCTGAAGCAGGTGGATCACCTGAGTCAGGATTTCAAGACCAGCCTGGCCAACATGGTGAAACCCCATCTCTACTAAAAATACAAAAATTAGCCGGGCATGGTGGCGGGTGCCTGTAATCAGCTACTCAGGAGGCTGAGGCAAGAGAATTGCTTGAACCTGGGAGGGGGAGGTTGCAGTGAGCCGAGGTCTCATGACTGCACTCCAGCCTGGGTGACAGAGCAAGACTCTGTCTCAAAAAAAAAAAAAGCAAAAAAAAACAGGCACACACACACATGAACACATGACATGCATAAGAAACAAGCCCGGCCGGGTGCAGTGGCTCAGTTGTGTAATCCCAGCACTTTAGGAGGCTGAGGTGGGCAGATCACCTGAGGTCAGGAGTTCAAGACCAGCCTGGCTAACACAGTGAAACCCTGTCTCTACTAAAAATACAAAAATTAGCCAGATGTGGTGGCACACACCTGTAGTCTCAGCTACTCAGGATGCTGAGGGAGGAGAATTGCTTGAAACCAGGTGAGGGAGGTTACAGTGAGCTAAGATTGCGGCACTGTACTACACTCCAGCCTGGGTGACAGAGCAAGATTCTGTCTCGAAAAAAAAAAAAAGAAAAGAAACATGTTCTTAGTATTCCTTGAGCCATAAATTGGGTGTGTGGCCAGGTACGGTTGCTCACGCCTGTAGTCCTAGCACTTTCGGAGGCTGAGGAGCATGGATCATTTTAGGCCAAAAGTTTGAGACCACCTTGGGCAACGTGGCAAAACACCGTCTCTACTAAAAATGCAAAAAATTAGCCAGGCATCCCGGTGCATGCCTGTGGTCCCAACTGCTCAGGAGGCTGAAGTGGGAGAATCACTTGAGCTAGGGAGGCAGAGGTTGCAATGAGCTGAGATTGCACCATTGCACTCCAGCCTGGGTGACAGAGTGAGGCCCTAACTCAAAATAAAAAAAGTGTGTGTGTGTCCGTGTGAATAATATGTGTGTGTAAAAATGTGTGTGTGTGGGGAATGAGGTTGGTAAAATACATAGGCATAGGAGCCAGATCATGAAGGGCATAAATTGTGTAATAAAGACATTATGTTAATTGGCCGGGTGTGGTGACTCTGGTAGGGTGCGGTGGCTCACTCCTGTAATCCCAGCTCTTTGGAAGGCCGAGGCAGGCAGATCACTTGAGGTCAGGAGTTCAAGACCAGCCTGGCCAACATGGTGAAACCCCATCTCTACTAAAAATACAAAAATTAGCTGGGTGTGGTGGCAGGAGCCTGTAATCCCAGCTACTCAGGAGGCTGAGGCAGGAGAATCGCTTAAACCTGGGAGGCAGAGGTTACAGTGAGTCAAGATTATGCCACTGCACTCTAGCTGGGTGACAGCGAGACTCCTTCTCAAAAAAAAAAAAAAAAAAGATTTAATAGACACTGAAATTTGAATTTCATTTTTATTTATTATTATTATTACTTTTGAGACAGGCTCTCACTCTGTCACCCAGGCTGGAGTGCAGTGTCATGGTTGTAGCTCACTGCAGCCTCAAACTCCTGTGCTCAGGCAATCTTTCTCCCTCAGCCTCCTGAGTAGCTAGGTCTGTAGGCGTGCACCACCACACCTGGCTAATTTAAAAAATACTTTTGTAGAGATGGGATCTTGCTATGTTGCCCAGATTGGTGTTGAACTCCTGGCTTCAAGTAATCCTCCTGCCTCAGCTTCCCAAAGTGCTAGGATGACAGGCGTGAGCCACTGCAGCCAGCCTGAAATTTGAATTTCATTAATTTTGACATGTCAACAAATATTATTCTTCTAATTATTTTTTTCCAACTGTTTAAAATGTAAAAATCAGCTGAGCATGGTGGCTCACACCTGTAGTCCCAGCTACTCGAGAGGTCAAGATGGAAGGATCGCTTGAGTCCAGGAGTTTGAGGCTGCAGTGAGCTATGATGGCAACACTGCACTCCAGCTTGGGTGACAGAATGAGATTCTGTCTCAAAAAAAAAAGTAAAATAAAATGTAAAAATTATTCTTACTTGTGAGCCATACAAAACCAGGTGGCAGGGTGGATTTGACCTACAAGCCATAGCTTGCTGACCCCTGACTTAAAAGATTTTTTTTCCAGGCCAACTTTAAATGGCATTATTCTGCCAACTGCATTGGTTGGAAATCAGTTGAGCAGTGGGTTGGTCAGCTGCTTTGAGTCTGTTTTTAACCACAGTCTATTCTAAATATAGATTACTTACATCACTTGTGTAGCCTTCTATATATGACATATTAGTCTCTGATGGGAGGCTGGTCTAGGCAACCTTGAGGATCCCTTTCACCCTAATTCTAGTCCAAAGATTTTCTAAGAAATAAAGACCACGCATGGGGGCTTATGCCTGTAATCCCACCATTTTGGGAGACCTAGGTGGGAGGATTGCTTGAGTCCAGAAGTTCAAGACCAGTCTGGGCAACATAGAAGACCCCCATCTCTACAAAAAAATTTTTAAAAATTAGCCAGGCATAGTGGTGCATGCCTGTAGTCCCCGCTACTTGGGAGGCAGATGCAGGAGGAATCTCTTGAGCCCGGGAGTTGGAGGCTGCAGTGAGCCACGATCACACCACTGTACTCCAGCCTGGGTGACAGTGAGAACTTGTCTCAAAAAAATAAATAAATAAATAAAGTTCGTTTTGACTCTCTGCCTCTGCAGCTTCTGTGGCGTGTGCCTCCCAGAGTTTCTTCCTGTAACTTCACCATTTTCCTTCTCCTGCCCAGGCTCAAGTGAGGACGTAAAGGTGGTGGTCCTGCAGGCTCTGTCCTTAGTGCTCTTCTCTTCTCCCTCTCTCTGTTGTCCCTGACCTTTACTTTTATAATTTTTTATTTTCTTGAGACGGTCTCACTCTGTCACCCATGCTGGAGTGCAGTGGCATGATCTCGGCTCACTGCAATCTCTGCCTCCCAGGTTCAAGCAATTCTCCTGCTTCAGCCTCTCGAATAGCTGGGACTACAGGTGCATGCCACCCTACCTGGCTAATTTTTGTATTTTTAGTAGAGATGGGGTTTTGCCATGTTGACCAGGCTGGTCTTGAACTCCTGGCCTTAAGTGATCCTCCTGCCTCAGCCTCCCAGAGTGCTGGGATTACAGGCATGAGCCACTGTGCCCGGCCTTTCCCTGGACTTAAATCAGACCATGTCTTCAACTATCCCCTCTACATTGGCGACCTTGTGTATGTTTAGCCCTTATATTTAGCTCTGACCTTTCTTCTGAAGCTTAAAGCATTTTCCAGTACCTGGAAGTTAAAGTCTAAGCTCCTTAGCCTGGCCCTAGGACCTGCTTAGTCTAAACTCCTGATGCACTGCCAGGCCCCTGGGCCAAGCCATGAGGTAGCTTCCAGCAGGTCATCTGCTTCTTCCTCCTCCTCATCTTTGCTCATGCTCCTCCCTCTGCCATCACAAGCGTCTCTCCTTGTCTTCACCTCTCTGCCTCTCCTCCCAGCACATGCCAAATCGATGCCCTGCCCTTTGACAACCCACTTAGAGGGCCACTTACCTGTCAGATTCAGCTCAAATACCTGTGCCTCCTTGAAGCCTTCTTTCTTTTCTTTTCTTCTAGTTAGAGTCAGGGTCTTGCTCTGTCACCCAGGCTGGAGTGCAATGTTGCGATCTTGGCTCTCTGCAGCCTCCACCTCCCAGGTTCAAGTGATTCTTCTGCCTCAGCCCCCCGAGTAGCTGGGATTATAGGCGTGTACCACCATGCCCAGCTAATTTTTTGTATTAATATTTTTAGTAGAGACTGAGTCTCTCTATGTTGCCCAGGCTGGTCTCAATCTCCTGGCCTCAAGAAATCCTCCTGCTTTAGCCTCTCAAAGTGCTGGGATTACAGGCATGAGCTACCACGTCCAGTCTGAAGTCCTGTTTCATAGATAAGGCTAAACATTTTTCCTGTGTCCCCACAGAGCCTTATGCACACCTCCACTTTAATGCTTGCTTTCTTGCTACAATTAGGTCAAAAATAATTGAATATTGTTTCAACAATACATATATATATTTGATGATATATATAAAATATATATTATATGTGTATCTTTTTTTTTGAGATGGAGTCTTGCTCTGTCACCCAGGCTGGAGTGCAGTGGTGCGATCTCGGCTCACTGCAGCCTCTGCCTCCCAGGTTCTAGCAATTCTCCTGCCTCAGGCACCTGGGTAGCTGGGATTATGGGTGCACACCACCACGCCTGGCTAATTTATATTAATTTTTATTTTTATTAGAGATGGGGTTTCACCGTGTTGGCCAGGCTGGTCTGGAACTCCTGACTTCAGGTGATCTGCCTGCCTCAGCCTCCCAAAATGTTGCGATTATAGGCGTGAGCTACCGTGCCCGGCCTCCACATCAAATATAGTTAAAAGCTGGTACCAGCTGGGTGCGGTGGCTCACACCTGTAGTCCCAGCACTTTGGGAGGCCGAGGCAGGCGGATTACCTGAGGTCAGGAGTTCTAGACCAGCCTTGGCCAACATGGTGAAATCCCATCTCTACTAAAAATTAAAAAAAAAAAATTAGCTGGGTGTGATGGCAGGAGCCTGTAATCCCAGCTACTCAGGAGGCTGAGGCACGAGAATCAATTGAACCCAGGAGGTAGAGGTTTCAGTAAACCAAGATCATGTCACTGTCCTCCAGACTGGGCAACAGAGTAAGACTACATCTAAAAAAAAAAAAAAAAAGAAGAAATAGAAAAGAAATTGGTGTCATGTGGGAAGTAAAAAAGAAAAGGAAAAAGAAAGGAATGAATTCATGAGTACACTGTTATGTGGCCTGCACTGACTTTGACACAAATTAGATTGGCTTATTAGACAAGGTAGGATCTTTTCATAATTTTATTGGATGTCTTTAAATATATTTATCTTTTATTTTCTATAGGAGGAAAATTCTTCCAAGGATGGTCTCCCGCTCAGAGCTGAGGAAGCTTTTCCCCTCAGCAGATGCTGTGTGTTTTGATGTTGACAGCACAGTTATCAGAGAAGAAGGAACCGATGAGCTAGCCCAAATGTGTGGCATTGAGGACGCGGCGTCAGAAATGTAGGGATAGCTTTTATTCACTTTATGAAATGATAAAGAATTTCTAAAGAGTGACTGTTTTGGATGAAGTGCTAGACCCTGGCTATGGAACATGAGCACTAGGCTTTTTCTTTCATTCCTTAGAGCTGAATTTGATATATTCATTCATTTATATAAATATTTATGGCAAACAGATATGGATAAGACATGTTCTTAGCTTGATCAGGGGAATGACAACTGTCACTAACCAAAGAAGATGGCTTGGGGAGCGGGGCCCAAGTATCTAGCAGCTTTGTGTCATGGTTGAAAGTGTGGCCTTAATGATTCCCTGGAAAGGTTCAGAGCCTCTTGGTGGGTCCTGGGTCAGAGCCCCTCCCTCCCTCCTGCCCTCCTGCCCTGCAGCTGGGCACCTCCCTCCACAGCCCCAGTCCCCCAGTCATACACCATGTCATTTTCTTTTCTTTTCTTTCTTTTCTTTTCTCTTTTTTGTTTTCTTTTCTTTTTTCTTTTTGAGATGGAGTCTCGCTCTGTTGCCCAGGCTGGAGTGTAGTGGCATGATCTCAGCTCACTGCAACCTCCGCCTCATGGCTTCAAGTGATTCTCCTGCCTCTACCTCCTGAGTAGCTGGGACTACAGGCGTGCACCACCACGCCCAGCTAATTTTTGTATTTTCAGTAGAGACGGGGTTTCACCATGTTGGCCAGGGTGGTCTCGATGTCCTGATCTCCTGACCTCATGATCTGCCTGCCTCTGCATCCCAAAGTGCTGGGATTACAGGCATGAGCCACCGTGCCTGGCCTTTTTTCTTTTCTTTTTTTTTTTTTTCGAGACTGAGTCTCAATCTGTAGCCCAGGCTGGAGTGCAGCAGTGCAATCTCGGCTAACTGCAACTTCTGCCTCCTGGATTCAAACAATTCTCCTGCCTCAGCTTCCTGAGTAGCTGGGATTACAGGCATGCACCACCATACCCGGCTAATTTTTGTATTTTCAGTAGAGATGGGGTTTCACCATGATGGCCAGGCTGGTCCCGAACTCCTGACCTCATGATCTGCCTGCCTCGGCCTCCCAAAGTGCTGAGATTTTCTTGATTTTGACAGCTCATGGCTTTCAAGAAAACTACCTATGGATAGGCTGTGTGGCTTCTTTTGTTTTGAGACTGAGTCTCACTCTGTCATCCAGGCCGGCGTGCAGTGGCGCGATCTCAGCTCACTGCAACCTCCACCTCCCGGGTTCCAGCAATTCTCCTGCCTCAGCCTCCCAAGTACATGGGATTACAGGCACACACCACCACACCTGGCTAATTTTTGCCTCTTTTTTTAGTAGAGATGGGGTTTCGCCATGTTGGCCAGGCTTGTCTCAAACTCCTGGCTTTAGGTGATCTGCCCACCTCAGCTTCCCAAAGTTTTGGGATTATGAGCATGAGTCACTGCACCCGGCCTGTTAACGTTATTTTCACACATACCTTCAGAAATTTATTCCAAGGCCTTGCTCTCATAGCAGCAAAGCCTGTCTTTTGCACAGTGGGGCTCTTGGTAGCATCTTCCTTTTGGTGGATGTTGTGTAGACCCGAAGCAGTAAGGCATGTTAACCTCAAGGACATCGGAACTGCTGGCCTGACTATTGGGTCTCCCTCCCAGGACACAGCGAGCCATGGGTGGGTCAGTGCCTTTCAAAACTGCTCTCACGGAGCGCTTAGCCCTAATCCAGCCCTCCAGGGAGCAGGTGCAGAGACTCATAGCAGAGCACCCTGGACACCTGACTCACTGCATAAGGTAAGCGGAGTCCCGGTTTTAGGTGTATTTCAGCACCAGTGTTGGGGGGCACATCCTCCTGAGAGTATCTGACTATTGCTTTAGAGTGCCCTCTGGGTGGCTTATTTATTTTCATTTTTATTCTTTAATTGTATTACTATTTTTTTAAATTTTTTTTATTTATTTATTGTTCTTTTTGAGGCAGAGTCTTGCTCTGTCGCCCAGGCTGGAGTGCAATGGTGTGATCTTGGCTCACTGCAACTTCCACCTCCCGGGTTCAAGCAATTCTGTTGCCTCAGCCTCCTGAGTAATTGGGATTTCAGGTGCCCACCACCATGCCAGGCTAGTTTATGTATTTTTAGTAGAGACAGCGTTTCGCCATGTTGGTCAGGCTGATTTCAAACTTCTGACGTCAGGTGATCCGCCCACCTCAGCCTCCCAAAGTGCTGGGATCACAGGCGTGAGCCACTGTGCCTGGCAAAATTTTATTTATTTATTTTTGAGATGAAGTCTTGCTCCATTGCCCTGGCTGGAGTGCAGTGGTGTGATCTCAACTCACTTCAACTTCTGCCTCCCAGGTTCATGCAATTCTGCCTCAGCCTCCAGATTACCTGGGATTACAGGCATCTGCCACCACAGCCAGCTAATTTTTGTATTTTTAGTAGAGATGGGTTTTGCCGTGTTGGCCAGGCTGGTCTCCAACTCTTGACCTCAAATGATCCACTTGCCTTGGCCTCCCAAAGTGCTGGGATTACAGGTGTGAGCCACCGCACCTGGCCTATTTTTTTTTTTTTTTTTAAGAGTCAGCGTCTCATTCTGTTGCCCAGGTTGGAGTACAGTGGTATAATCATGGCTCATTGCAGTCTCAAACCCCTGGGGTCAAATGGCCCTTCCATCTTAGCCTCCTTAGTAGTGGGGACTACAGGTGCATGCCACCAAATCCAGCTAATTTATAAATAAAATTTTTTTTGAGAGACAAGGTCTCACTTTGTCACCCAGGCTGGAGTGCAGTGCCACGATCACAGCTCACTGCAGCATCAACCTTCTGGGCTCAAGAGATCCTCCTGCCTCAGCTTCCTAAGTAGCTGGGACTACAGATGTAGGCCACCATGCCTAATTTTTAAAAAAAAAATTTTTATAGACACAGGGTCTCACTATATTGCCCAGGCTGGTCTTGAACTTGTGGGCTCAAGTGATCAATTTTCCCACCTCAGCCTCCCAAAGTGTGGGAATTATAGGTATGAGCCACTATACCCAGCCTTTAAAATTTTTTTTGTAGAGATGGGGTCTTGCTATGCTGCCCAGGCTGTTCTCAAGTGATTTTCTACCTCGGCCTCCCAAAGTGCTGAAATTAAAGATGTGGCCTGTGTGGTTCTTTTTGGCACTTACACGTTGTCTTGTCTGGCCGGTTGTCTGGTCCTGTCTGTTTCTACCTTTCCTCTTTCTCCAGGGAAAACCTAAGTTTTCCTTGTTTGTCTTCACCTTGTGTTTTTCTAGGCCCGTGGGCAGAGTAGAATTCTGGAATGGTTTCCTAAAGCAGCCAAGCCCTACCCATTGATTTCTAAGTGCATTTAGAAAAACACATATAAGGCTGGACATGGAGGCTCACGCATATAATTCCAGCACTTTGGGAGACCGAGGCAGGTGGATCATAAGGTCAGGAGTTCGAGACCAGCCTGACCAACATGGTGAAACCCTGTCTCTACTAAAAATACAAAAATAAGGCTGGACATGGTGGCTCATGCCTGTAATCCCAGCACTTTAGGATGCCAAGGTGGGCGGATCACCTGAGGTTAGGAGTTCGAGACCAGCCTGGCCAACATGGTGAAACCCCAACTCGGCTAAAAAAAAAATACAAAAATTAGCTGGGTGTGGTGACGCACGCCTGTAGTCTCAGCTACTTGGAGGCTGAGGGAGGAGAATCACTTGAAGCTGGGAGGCGGAGGCTGCAGTGAGCCAAGATCATGCAGCTGCACTTCCAGCCTGGGTGACAGAGTGAGACTCTGTCTTAAAAAAAAAAAAAAAAGATGGCGACTTCAGAAGGGAGACTTTTGTAAATGGATTACTGAACTACAGCTGCCCCTGGGGAAGCCTCCTGTCCCCTCTCTGGTCCATAGCGGTGCCACAGCTGTTATCTTATCTTAGATCTCCAGATATATCAAGGAGTGACTGATAGTGATATTCTTTTTATTTTACTCTTTATTTTATTTTTTTGAGACAGGGTCTCACTCTGTTACTCTGGATGGTGTGCAGTGGCTCGATCTCGGCTCACTGCAACCTCTGCCACCCGGGTTCAAGCAATTCTCCTGCCTCAGCCTCTGGCATAGCTGGGATTACAGGTGCCCACCACAATGCCTGGCTAATTTTTGTATTTTTTTTTATTAGAGTCAGGGTTTCACCATGTTCGTCAGGTTGATCTCAAAGTCCTGACCTCAGGTGATCCATGCACCTCAGCCTCCCAAAGTGCTGGGATTACAGGCGTGAGCCACTGCGCCCATCCTAGGGGGCTGATATTCTTAAAACCAAATATTTTAAAAATGTAAATATGTTAATAGAACGTTCTTGAATGGTCTAGAGATAGAGATCATTGAAAAAAGAAGTCAAGAATGAGTGTGGTAATTATTGTAAGAATAGAAATAATTGATCAAAAATAATCTGGAATTTCCTTTTGGGTGACATTATATATTAACATTTTAAATTTAATGTATTAAGGCCAGGCATGGTGGCTCACGCCTGTAATCCTGGAACTTTGGGAGGCCAAGGCTGAGGTCAGAAGTTCAGGACCAGCCTGGCCAAAGTGGTGAAACCCTGTCTTTACTGAAAATACAAAACTTAGCTGGTGCGGTGGCATGCACCTGTAATCCTAGCTACTTGGGAGGCTGAGATATGAGAATGGCTTGAACCTGGGAGGCGGATGTTGCTGTGAGCTGAGATCATGCCATTGCACTCCAGCCTGGGCAACAGAGTGAGACTCTGTCTCAAAAATAAATAAATAAATACATAAATTTGATATATTAATATTTTATGGTGTTCTGCCATCTCAACAAGGTTTTACAATTACTGGAAGCTTAAAGGATACAACAAATTCACCCCTAGGTATTTATGACCTAATAGAGCCATCTCTACAATTGATATTTGTAATTTAAAAGCAAAGGTTAGCTGGGTGTGGTGGCTCACACCTGTAATCCCAGCACTTTGGGAGGCCGAGGCAGGAGGATCATATGAGCCTAGGAGTTCCGGACCAACCTGGGCAACGTATCAAGACCCCATTTCTATATTCATAATCGTAATCATAAAAGGAAATAAAAGCAAAGCAAAGCTTATTTATTCCCAGCAACAGGTATGGAGCTCCAGGTTGTGCGACTTTACCGAGGGCCATTTTTTGCCTTCTCAATGACATTTAAGTGAATATATCATTTATGCAGAAAGCTGGAACTGGTAAGATACATCTGTGAATCTTTAACCCTGTTTTTATTGCTCTTTTAAGGTGAATATGTAGGTTTTGATGAGACACAGCCAACAGCCAAATCTGGTGGAAAAGGAAAGGTGATTAAACATTTAAAGGAAAATTTTCATTTTAAGAAAATAATCATGATTGGAGATGGAGTCACAAACATGGAAGCCTGTCCTCCTGCTGTATGTATTAAGGGTGCTAATATTTTTTCAGGGTGTATTTTTGTTTATTTATTTATTATTTCTTAATTTTTTTTTGAGATAGATTTTTGCTCTTGTTGTCCAGGCTGGAGTGCAATGGTGCCGTCTCGGCTCACTGCAACCTCCACCTCCTGGGTTTTCAAGTGATTTTCGTGCATCAGCTTCCCAAGTAGTTGGAATTATAGGTGCCCACCACCACGCCTGGCTGAGTTTTGTATTTTTAGTATAGACAGGGTTTCACCATGTTCGCCAGGCTGGTCTTGAACTCCTGACCTCAGGTGATCTGCCTGCCTTGACCTCCCAAAGTGCTGGGATTACAGGCATGAGCCACTGCGCCTGGCCATACTTTTGTTTTAGACAGCTGATTTATCCTATAATCCCAGCACTTTGGGAGGCCGAGGCAAGAAGATCGCTTGAGCACAGGAGTTTGAGACCAGCCTGGGCAACACAGTGAGACCCCATCTCTACAAAATAAATAAATAAAATAAGAACAGCTGATTTAGAACTACATAAGATTTAAAACAGGAGTAAACAAAAAAACCTCTCATTAGAAGATAAAAATGAAATAAAAAGAAATTCAATCTTGTTATGTCAATTGACTTTGTGCAAACCCAAGAAAAGTTATGAATAAGGAACTAAAAAAACCTTTTAAAACTTTGAACAATGCCTTATCCCTGTAGGATGGGCACCACCTTTTAGCCTAGGTGCTTGCTCCATAAGTTGGTTTCATTTCCCCAAATAATACCATCAACAACTCTTATAACCAAGATTTTAATATCATTTTATACTTTATATACTAGTTCCTCATACATTACCTCATTTAATTCTCATAACAGCCCTGTGAAGTCAAATATTATGTCTTGTTTTGTTTTGTTTTTTAGGCAGAGTCTCATTCTGTCACCCAGGCTGGAGTGCAGTGGTACGATCATAGCTTATCACAGCCCTGAACTTCTGGGCTCAATTGATCCTCCCATCTCAGCCTCCTGGGTAGCTGGGATTACAGATGTGTGCCACTGCATCCCAACCACCACAACACTTTATTCCTCTGAATTAACGTCATTTTCTGAGACTAGCAGAGGTTTTATATCTTTTTTGAGACGGTCTTGCTCTGTCACCCAGGCCAGAGTGCAGTGGCACAATCTCAATTTACTGCAGCCTCGACCTCCCAGACTCAAGCAGTCTTCCCATCTCAGCCTCCTGAGTAGCTGCGACTGCAGACTCATGCCAGTACACCCATCTAATTTTGTTCTTTTTTTTTTTTTTTTTTTGTAGAGATTAGGTCTCACTATGTTGCTCAGGCTAATCTTGAACTCCTGGCTCAAGTGATCCTCCTGCCTTGGCCTGCCAGAGTGCTGGGATTATATGTGTGACCCAACATGCCTGGCCAGGGATTTTATTTCTAAGCATTTAAAAATCAATTCAGGAAGCAAATGCTATATAGCAAGTGTCATAAATATCAAAGGTGTCCATTTAACATAGGGCTTAGCCTTTATCATTGTCATTCTAACATAAGAAAAACTACACCAAAAATATAGTGTGGCCAGGAACGGTGGCTCACACCTGTAATCCCAGCACTTTGGGAGGCTGAGGTGGGTGGATCACCTGAGGCCAGGAGTTTGAGACCCACCTAGGCAACATGGTGAAACCCCGTCTCTACAAAAAATACAAAAAAAAAAAAAAAATAGCTGGGCATGGTGATGGGTGCCTATCATTGCAGCTACTCAGGAGGCTGAGGCATGAGAATCACTTGAACCTAGGAGGTGGAGGTTGCAGTGAGCCCAGATCATGCCACTGCACTCCAGCCTGGATGACAAAGCGAGACTCCGTCTCAAAATATGTATATATATAGTGCTGAAGTTTTTACCACCTAGATTCCTGAGATCTAAAAATAGGGGTTGTCAAAAAAAAAAAAAAAAAAGAGAGAGAGATAATCTTTGTGAATGATGAATGAAAAAGGATTAAAAGGAACCTTTTTGGCTGGGTGGGAAGGTGACTCATGCCTGTAATCCCAGCACTTTGGGAGGCAGAGACAGTCAGATCACCTAAGGTCAGGGGTTTGAGACCAGCCTGGCCAACATGGTGAAACCCCATCTCTACTAAAAATACAAACATTAGCTGGGCATGGTGGCAGGTGCCTATAATCCCAGCTACTCAGGAGGCTGAGGCAGAAGAAGCACTTGAACCCAGGAGGCGGGAGGTTGCAGTGAGCTGAGATCGCACCACTGCATTCCAGCCTGGGCATGACAGAGCGAGACTCCATCTCAAAAAAAAAAAAAAGGTTCCAGCCACGCTGGTATCCAACTCTCGACCTCAGGTGATCTGTCCGCCTGGCATCCCAAAGTGCTGGGATTACAGGTGTGAACCACAGCACCGAGCCTTTGGATCTTTTTTTTTTTTTTGACAGAGTCTCACTCTGTGGCCCAGGCTTGAATGCAATGGTGCTATCTCGGCTCACTGCAACCTCTGCCTCCTAGGTTCAAGCGAGTCTCCTGCGTTAGCCTCCCAAGTAGCTGGAATTACAGGCACCCGCCATTCCCAGCTAATTTTTTGTATTTTTAGTAGAGACAGGGTTTTGGCATGTTGGCCAGACTGGTCTCAAACTCCTGACCTCAGGTGATCCATCCACCTTGGCGTCCCAAATTGCTCGGATTACAGGCATGAACCACTGCACATGGCTGCCTTTGAATTGTTAGCTTAGATAATTTATTGTTAGCATAGATAATTTATAACCAATGTTGGGATTGGCTAAGCAGTGAACATTGGGCTAGTTTAATGAGGAATACATACAAGTAAAATGAAGAGTTTTTTCAGGGAGCTCCCAATCTTATTTTTAAGAAATGACAAAATCAGACAGGAGCGGCGGCTCACGCCTGTGATCCCAGCACTTTGGGAGGCTGAGGTGGGAGGATCGTTTAAGCACAGAGGGTCAAGACCAGCTGAGCAACATGGCAAAACTCCATCTCTACAAAAATTAGCCAGGGATTGTGGTGTGCACCTGTCATCTCAGATACTCAGGAGGCTGAGGCAGGAGGATCACTTGAGCCCAGAAGTTCAAGGCTGCAGTGAGCCATGACTGTGCCACTGCACTCCAGCCTGGGTGACAGGGTGAGACCCTGTCTCAAAAAATCAAAAAAGAAATGACAAAATTGGTTAGGTACAGTGGCACATACCTGTAAATCCCAGCACTTTGGAAGGCTCAGGCAGGAGGAGTTTGAGAACAGCCTGGCAACATAGCAAGACCCTAAAAAAATTTAAAAAGTAGCCCAGCGTGTGGGGCACACCTGGAGTCTCAGCTACTCGGGAGGCTGAGGCATGAGAACCACTTGAACCCAGGAGGCAGAGGTTGCATTGAGCCGAGATTGTGCCACTGTACTCCAGCCTGGGCGACAGAGCATGACTGTCTTAAAAAAAAAAAAAAGTGAAGATAAAAGGCAAATAACAGAATTTTGTACTTTCAAATGAGTATATGCAGTATTGTGTCTATATCCTGGCAGAAAAGAAGGAAGTACTATTTTCAGAAATCATTAAAAAGCGGTATCGGTTAGTACAACCAGTGAAATCATAATAAGTGTAAACAGTTTTTATTCATTTGTTGTTTTTTTCTTGAGACAGGGTCTTGCTCTGTCACCCAGGCTGGAGGGCAGTGGTGCAATCACAGCTCACTGCAACCTCAAACTCCGAGGCTCAAGTGATCCTTCTGCCTCAGCCTCCTGAGTAGCTAGGACTGCAGGCATGAGCCACTACCCCCAGATAATTTTTAGTTTTTTTTATAGAAATGGGGTCTCACTATATTGTCCTTGCTTGTCTCAAACTCTGGCCACGATCTTGGCTCACTGCAACCTCCGCCTCCCAGGTTCAAGTAATTCTCGTGCCTCATCCTCCCAAGTAGCTGGGATTACAAGCATACACCACCATGCCCAGCTAATTTTGTGTTTTTAGTAGAGATGGAGTTTCACCATGTTGGTCAGGCTGGTCTTGAGCTCCTGACCTCAGGTGATCCATCCATCTTGGCCTCCCAAAGTTCTGGAATTACAGGCGTAAGCCATCGTGCTTGACTCCATCCTTACCTTTGAAAGGACTGATTGCTGAAATCATCTCTCTGAAATTCCACGTTTAAACATATTTATACTCCCAAATCATGTTTTTCAATACCGTTCAAAAGGCTATTTATAAAAATGCATTTTTTTTTGAGACAGAGTTTCACCCTGTCACCCAGGCTGGAGTGCAGTGCTGCAATCTCAGCTCACTGAAACCCCTGCCTCCTGGGTTCAAGCGATTCTCCTGGCTCAGCCTCCTGAGTAGCTGGGATTACAGGCATGTGCCACCACACCTGGCTAATTTTTGAATTTATGGTAGAGACGGGTTTTCACCATGTTGGCCAGGCTGATCTCAAACTCCTGACCTCAGATGATCCACCCATCTCGGCCTCCCAAAGTGCTGGGATTACAGGCATGAGCCACCTTTGGGAAGATATCCAGTAGTGAGATTGCTGTTTGAACGGCAGTTCTGTTTTTATTTCTTTGAGAAATCTCCATAATGTTTTCTGTAATGGTTGTAACAATTTACATTCCCACCAACAGTGTATAAGCATTCCCTTTTCTCTGCATCCTTACCAATATCTGTGGTTTTCTGACTTTTAATTTTATATTTATTTTTTATTTTTATAGATATGCGGGTCTGATGTTGCCTAGGCGGGTCTCGAACTCCTGACCTCAAGTGATCTGCCCACCTCGGCCTCCGAAAGTGCAGAATTAAAGGTGCAAATCACCACACCTGACTGTTTTCTGACTTTTTACTAACAGCATGTACTGGGTGCAGTGGCTCACACCTGTAATCCCCGCACTTTGGGAGGCCGAGGCAGGTGGATCACTTGAGGTCAGGAGTTTGAGACCAGCCTGGCCAACATGGTGAAACTCCATCTCTACTAAAAGTACAACATTTAGCTGGGTGTGGTGGCATGTGCCTGTAATCCCAGCTACTCAGGAGGCTGAGGCAGAAGAATCGCTTGAACCCAGGAGGTGGAAGTTGCAATGAGTCGAGATTGCACCACTGCACTCCAGCCTGGGTGACAGAGCAAGACTCCCTAATAATAATAATAATAATAATAATAATAATAATAGCACGTGCTGTTCTGCAGCATGAGCTTAACATTGCTCCCACGGTGAGGTCGGGTCTGTGCTCCTTCTCCTTGAATTCAAGAAGGTCTGTGACTGGCAGAAGTGATTCAAGGTAGGTCATGAAAGGGGACACTTTTCTCCGCGGTCTTCCTGGGATGTTTGCTCTTTGAACCCAGCCACCATGCCGTGAGGAAGCCCAGATCACAGGGAGAGGCCACATTTTGATGTTCCAATCAACAGTCCCAGCTCAGGTTTCAGATGACAGCCAACATCAGTTTCCAGACATGGGACTGAAGAAGGCTTTGCGAAGACTCCAGCCCAGCCACTGCAACAGCATGAGACACCCCGAGTGAAAATCACCTACATGAACCCATCAACTCCCAGAACTATGAAAAAAAAAATCTTTTTTTTTTTTTTTTTTTGAGAGGGAGTCTTTCTCTGTCCCCCAGGCTAGAGTGCAGTGGCACAATCTCGGCTCACTGCAAGCTCCGCCTCCCAGGTTCTCACCATTCTCCTGCCTCAGCCTCCTGAGTAGCTGGGACTACAGGAGCCGACCACCACCCAGCTAATTTTTTGTATTTTTAGTAGAGACAGGGTTTCACCGTCTTAGCCAGGGTGGTTTCGATCTCCTGACCTTGAGTGATCTGCCCCCCTCAGCCTTCCAATGTGCTGGGATTACAGGCGTGAGCCACTATGCCCTGTTAGTTTTCATAATTTTCTTTACTTCCACTGTGGTGGGAGAATTGGCTTCAGAGAAAGCCATCCTGTACAGGTAAGTTGGCCCCACCAGGAACAGGTTTCCATCAGGTGTTTTGGAGGCAGTGATGCCCGTGCACCCTGGTGAGAAGGGGCGTGGTGTGAACATCAGGAACCAGACTTCACCCTGGAGGAGAGGCCACAGGTGGGGCTGAAGGAGCAGTTCTCACAAGCGATCCTGTGGGCACTGGGGCCACACCACGCACCTTGGTGCACAAGTGTCAGTGTGGCTCAGAGTGGGGTGGAGGACTCAGGGTATTAAAAGCATCAAGGAATCAAGGGGAGAGCCACCACACCCAACTTTACTTTCACCCACAGGCTGATGCAGCCTGAGGAAATATTACTCCACAACGACCTCAATTCTACACACGGAACCTGTTTGCCAGCCCTTGCCACAAAATGGGGGCTGCCAAGCCTTGTTGGAATACCTGAGACTCAGAGGAAAATAATTTTTTTTTTGAGACAAGGTCTTGCTCTGTCACCCAGGCTGGAGTGTAGTGGTATGATCACAGCTCACTGCAGCCTCTATCTCCCAGGCTGTCGCCATCCTCCTACCTCAGCCCCCCAAGTAGCCAGAACCACAGGTGCACACCACTATGCCCAACTAAGAAAATAATTTAAACATTTAATTAGTTTGTTTGTTTATTATTAGTTTTTTTTTTTTTTACACAGAGTCCCTCTCTGTCATCCAGGCTGGAGTGCAGTGGCACAATCTTAGCTCACAGCAACTTCTGTCTCCTGGGTTCAAGCAATTCTCCTGCCTCAGCCTACCAAGTAGCTGGGATTACAGACGTGTGCCGCAACACCCGGATCATTTCTGTAGTTTTAGTAGAGACAGAGTTTCACCATGTTGGCCAGGCTGATCTCAAACTCCTGACCTCAGGTAATCCGCCTGCCTTGGCCTCTCAAATTGCTAGGATTATAGGCATGAGCCACTGCACTCAGCCTAATTTAAACATTTTAAAATCTTGTTTAAATTTTGAAATAAAATCTCAAGTTGGTTTTTAAAAAACTCTGTCCGGGTTGTGATGACTCACATTTGTAACTTCAGCACTTTGGGAGGCTGAGGTGGGAGGATCACCCGGGAGTTCAAGACCAGCCTGGGCAACATAGGGATACCCAGTATCTCTAAAAATAATAATAATAATACAAAAATTAGCCAGGTGTAGTAGCAGGTGTCTGTGATCCCAGCTAGTTTGGAGGCTGAAGCAGAAGGATTGCTTGAGCCTGGAAGGTCAAGGTTGCAGTGAGCTGAGATTGCACAACTGCACTCCAGCCCGGGCAACAGAGTGAGACCCTGACTCAAAAAAAAAAATAAGTGCTTAGTGCCACATGCCAGGAACCACAATGACAACAGATCGGAAGGTTGTTGAGTCAGGGCCTACCAAGAGCTGGTGGGGAGTCTGACTGGGGACCCTGCCCTTTTCCAAAAGGTGGAGGTGCAGAGAAGCTCATAAGGATCACGGCTTCTCACTCTGGCCCTGAATCCACTCACATCAGCAGCTCTCTGCACAGCCAACCGGACAGCTCACAGCAATAAATTAAACCTTATTTCTTGCTGGGCACAGTGGCTCACACCTGTAATCCCAGCACTTTGGAAGGCTGAAGTGAGAAGATTACTTGAGCCCAGAAGTTCAAGACCAGCCTAGGCAACGTAGTGAGACCCTGCCTCTACAGAAAATTAGGTGAGAGTGGTGGCATGTGTCTGTGGTCTCAGTTACTCAGGAGGCTGAGGCAGGAGGATCTCGAGCTCAGGAGGCTGCAGTGAACTATTGCACTACTGCGCTCCAGCCTGGAGGACAAAGCAAGACCTTGTCTCATAAAAAAAAAAAAAAAGAAGCAAGCCAGCAGGTCTAATCCAGACGTAAAAGGAGGGTATTGGCCAGGCACGGTGGCTCATGCCTGTGATCCCAGCACTTTGGGAGGCCGAAGTTGAAGGATCACGTGAGACCAGGAGTTCAAGACCAGCCTGGCCAAATGGTGAAACCCCATCTCTATTAAAAATACAAAAATTAGCTGGGCGTTGTGGCACGCACCTGTAATCCCAGCTACTCGGGAGGCTGAGGCAGAAGAATCGCTTGAACCTGGGAGACGGTGGTGGCAGTGAGCCGAGATCGCACCACTGCACTCCAGCCTGGGCAACAGAGCAAGAGTCCATCTCAAAAAAAAAAATACAAAAATTAGCCAGACGTGATGGCACATGTCTGTAATCCCAGCTAGATGGGAGGCTGAGGCAGGAGAATTGCTTGAACCCAGGAGGCGGAAGTTGCAGTGAGCCAAGATCACACTGCTGCACTCCAGCCTGTGTGACAGAGTGAGACTCTTGTCTAAAAAAAATAAATAAAAAATTTTATTAATTTGCAATACTGAGTTTGCAAGAAGAGTGATCTGTGGTATGGTGACCAGCACACAGTATTTTAGAGTTCACAGCGTGCTCTCTGGGAAACTGTTTTAGCCAGAGTTGTGGCATCATCTCTGACCACTCACTTTGTTCAAAAGACCTGGCTCAAAATGACTATGGAAATCAACTCTAGCCTCGAAATACAAAATCAATGTAGTTCTAAAGATATTCAAAAGAAGGTAATTAAGTTTATTAAAAAGCAATGAAGGGCCAGGCACAATGTCTCAAGCCTGCAATCCCAGCACTTTGGGAGGCTGAGGCAGCAGAAGGATCAATTGAGGCCAGGAGTTTGAGACCAGCCTGGGCAACATAGTAAGACCCTGTCTCTACAAAATAATTTTATTTTATTTTTATTTTTGGTTTTTGTTTGTTTGTTTTGTTTTGTTTTGTTGAGATGGAGTTTCACTCTTGTTGCCCAGGCTGGAGTGCAGTGGTGTGACCTTAGCTCACTGAAACCTCCACCTCCTGGGTTCAAGTGATTCTCCTGCCTCAGCCTCCAAAGTAGGTGGGATTACAGGCGTGCACCACCACACCTGGCTAATTTTTTGTATTTTTAGTAGAGCTGGGTTTCACCATGTTAGCCAGGCTGGTTTTGAACTCCTGATCTCAGGTGATCTGTCTGCCTCGGCCTCCCAAAGTACTGGGATTACAGGCATGAGCCACCGCCCCCAGCCCAAAATAATTTTTAAAATTAGCTGGGCATGGTGGTGTGTGCCTGTTGTCCCAGCTACTCTAGAGGCTGGGATGGGAGGATCGCTTGAGGCCAGAAGTTTGAGGTTGCAGTGAGACAGGATTGCACCACTGCTCTCCAGCCTGGGTGACAGGGAGAGATTTTGTCTCTAAAATGGAAATAAAGGAAGCAAGGAAGGGCTTCTCCTCCAAACACTACCACTTCATCTTGGGCAGTTACATGATTCCAGGAAACATGGAAAATCTACCTTGAGTACTTTTTTGGATGTATGCTAATGGGAAAACAAATCTCATTAATTAACTCATAGAACGGCTAAGAGGAAAGAATCTTAGGGGATGTGTGGTTTCACTCTCTAATTTTAAACATGAGGAAAATGGGTACCAAAGAGATGAAGTAACTCACCAGGTAAAGAGAGAAGAGCCTCTCTTACCACAAGGGGTCTCTCATTGGAAAATGGGCAAAACTTGTTCCCTGCCTGCATTCTCCAAGATCGTAGCCCAACATAGAATAGAGTGTCTCCACTTCAGAGGACAACCGGTTTGTCCTTTGCCTTTTACACCCCTTTCAGCAAGCAGTATTTCTCAGCTTTGTGTTTGTGCAAACTCTTGAGTAGCACACACTCCTGAGCTAAGAGACACTCCACTCTGTTTGCAATTGAGGGCAAAGGCTGGGATGCTTGGGCACAGCTCCAGGCTCCTTTCCCAGAAGACTGGGGTGGCAGAAAAAAAAAAATTTATTTTTCACACACTGAGTAGAGATGTGACTCATCATGTAGAGGTAAATTGTTTTTTTTCTTGAGATAGAGTTTCACTCTTGTTGCCCAGGCGGGAGTGCACTGGCACCATCTCAGTTCACTGAAACCTCCCCCTCCCGGGTTCAAGCTATTCTGCCACCTCAGCCTCTTGAGTAGCTGGGATTATAGGCACCTGCCATGACACCCAGCTAAATTTTGTATTTTTAGTAGAGAAGGGGTTTCACCACGTTGGCTAGGCTGGTCTCAAACTCCTGATCTCAGGTGATCCAGCTGCCTCGGCCTCCCAAAGTGCTGGGATTACAAGTGTGAACCACTGCGCTCGACCTTAGAGCTGGTATTTATTTATAAAGAATAGAAGTTTACATAGCTCTCAATTTTAGATTATGGAAGTCCAAGAGCACACCATTGACATCTGATGACAATCAGATTTCCACATCACAAAATGGCCAAAGGCATGAGGATGACAGAAGGTGAACATAAGAGAGCTTACTTTTATAATAGACCCAATTTCCTGCCAGCTAACCCACTCTGGAAACAATGACATTCATTCATTCATGAGAGTAGATCCCTCAGAACCTAATATCTTCTTAAAGGTCTAATTTATAATTTTATAACAATGGCAGATAAATTTCAACATGAATTTTGAATGGGGCATTCAAACCATAGTGATGTGTTTTTATTAGATAATTAAATTATTTGATATTTTAAAAATTATTGATTTGCCATTACTTTTAATGGCAGAAACCGCAATTACTTTTGCACCAACAAAATAATGTTTTCTTGTGTTTTCTTTTTTTTTTTTTTTGCTTTTGTTGTTATATGCTTTTATTCCCGTTTCTTTTCTTTCTTTTGTTTTCTTTTGTTTTTTTTTTTTTTTTTTGAGATAAGAGTTTCACTCTCGTTTTCTAGGCTAGAGTGCAATGGCACCAACTCAACCTCCATCTCCCAAGTTCAAGCAATTCTCCTTCCTCAGCCTCCCGAATAGCTGAGATTACAGGCACTTGCCACCACATCTGACTAATTTTGTATTTTAGTAGAGATGGATTTTCTCCATGTTGGTCAGGCTGGTCTCGAACTCCCAGCCTCAGGTGATCTGTCCATCTCGGCCTCCCAAAGTGCTGGGATTACAAGAATAAGCCACCGCACCTGGCTGCTTGGTTCCTTTTTCTTTTGTGTGTATAGTACAAATTTTCATTTAGTTACCAAGAGATTTACATAACACATCTCATAGATATAACAGTCTAGCTTACGATAATAACAATTCTACTTTGATGTGTAGAAAGACTCAACAGGTTTACTCTCTTCAATACATGATTTATATCACACTTTACATTTTTTATATTGTGTATCTCATAATGAATTATTTAAGCTATATGTATTTTGGATACTTTTGTCTTGTAGCTTTTATCCCTAAGTTAAAAGTAATTCATGCACCACCATTACAGGTGTCATTAGTATTTTATTCATTTTTCTCAACCTATACCTAAATAATGATATAATTTAATTCCAATATTTATTTTATATAAAATTAATCTCACAGTATTCTAAAAAATTATATTGTTTTTGCTTTGGAATATTATTTTCTTGTGTTCATATGGTTGTATTGTAGATCTTATATTTTGTGTAATAGCAATAATATATTAATAACATAAATAACTTTACCTAGTATCTTTTAAATACTTTAAAAGGTTCCATTTTCATTAGACTTTTACTAATTCTTCTAATGTATTTTTTTGTGGAAATTTACTGCTATACATTGCATGCCAATAATTAAAAATGCCAGATTTTCATAAGTTCATAGTCATATTTGAAAACTGTAGTTATTTAAAGAATTATTTTCTGATACATCTATGCTAATATTCCATATTTTATAGGTCAACATGTTTTATTTTTGTTTTTAAGTCCATTATACTGCATTTTTTTTGGTACAGGTTTCTTTTGATGATTAAATTGTATTTTTGTTTTTAACGTTACATTTATGATGTGGAAGGTAATTTTTCACTCTGTATTATTTATAAAAATGTGGTGTTTAATAGGGCCAGGCATGGTGGCTCACGCCTGTAACCCCAGCACTTTCGGAGGCCAAGGCAGGCAGATCACCTGAGGTCGGGAGTTTTGAGACCAGCCTGACCAACATGCAGAAACCCTGTCTCTACTAAAAATACAAAATTAGCTGGGTGTGGTGGTGCATGCCTGTAATCCCAGCTCCTCGGGAGGCTGAAGCAGGAGAATTGCTTGAACCTGGGAGGCGGAGGTTGCAGTGAGCCAAGATCATGCCATTGCACTCCAGCCTGGGCAACAAGAGTGAATCTCCGTCTTAAGAAAAAAAAAATGTGGTGTTTAACTCAAATATAAATCCCTGGGTTTCGTTTGGAGCAAATTTTAAAAAACAAGTATAGGTCAGATATTTCTTATTTTTGTTTGTTTGGATACGGAGTCTCGCTCTGTCACCCAGGCTGGAGTGCAGTGGCAGGATCCAGGCTCACTGCCACCTCTGCCCCCAGGTTCAAGCAATTCTCCTGCCTCAGCCTCCTGAGTAGCTGGGACTACAGGTGCGCACCACCAAGCCTGGCTAATTTTTTGTATTTTTAGTAGAGATGGCGTTTCACCATGCTGGCCAGGCTGGTCTTGAACTCCTGACCTCATGATCCACCTGGCTCAATCTCCCAAAGTGCTGGGATTACAGGCCTGAGCCACCACGCCCAGCCCCATAAGTCAGACATTTCTATTGCCTATAAAAATTACTTATGTGATATTTGCATGTATAAATATTGATCCATTTTCTTTATTAATTATCTTGTTTATTTCTTTTCTCGGGTGGTTGTCAGTGTTCTATTGTCTGGATGAGTAGTCAGAAAGGCAGTCTAAAATTACTGTCTATTTATTGTTTGAATCTATGTTATTGTGTGAGAAAAACACTCGGTATTTGAAGTAATTTTTGAAAAATGCAACTATTTTTTGACAGTTGTAAATATTTGTGATTAAAAACATAAAATTACCATCTTAAACATTTTAAAGTTACATACTTAAGCTATATGTTTAGTACTTTTAAGTATATTTACGTTATATGAAACAGATCTCTAGATAATTTTATCTTTAAAAAGTACAATCTACTGTTCAATAAACTGTCTTCTCCTTCTCTCTTTTCCGCATCTGAAGAACATCATTTTACTTTCTGTTTTGTCTGTCTCTTTTTGACTATCTTATTTTAGTCAACATATTTTTTTCTGTGTCTTTAATTTTAACAAATAAGTTATTCTCCTGTCAGTTCAGATTCATCATGAAATTGAATCATATCCAGAAGAATTAAAACTAAAAGACTAATATGTTTGTTAAAGCAATGCAGGTTGTCATACTAATAAACCCTACAATTTCAATGGCTTAGCAAAGTAATACATTTTCTGCACACAACACCCTCCCCTTTGGTTTATTTCTGGTTAAGAAAACTTCTTCATGATTATTTGGAGATTAGATTTTTTTCCAAATTTTCTATCCACATTCTCCTCTTTCTAAAGCCAATAGATGAAAAATGATGCAAAGAAGACACATTTGCTTTTTATCCACACATCACTTCCAGTCACTATGCTGAGCAGAGTCAATGTGAGCAGAGCTGAGAATAGCAGTTTTCTGGCAGGACAGCCACTTCTTGTCAAAAAATGACACAATGAAAGCATAAATCTTTCATGGAAAGCTAACATGTTTTCAGCAAATTAAGCATATGCATGAATAAAATTCTTGTGGTAAAATAAAGATTCATTTTGTTGATTCCTATTGAGCTAAGGTAATAGCAAATAAAAAGGCAGTAAATATAGAGCAAAAAAATTATTTGAAATAGAAATAATGTGGATTAAGATATTCTGTCAATTAAAGTAAAAATATTTTTATCTCATACTAATCATCTTACCTATAGTTGTATAATATCAAATGCTACCTTTTATTAACAATTGTACTTCATATAAGTATTCCATTTATATCACCCTTCTTCACTGTTTCAATGCCTTCTGCACTTCATATCAGTGAAAAACAGGCCGGCTGGTACCAGGAAATGGATGTGGTGCTATTGCTACTTTAAGAGTAATGATGAAGAGCACTTGTCTGAATTGTTCCCATGTAGCAAACACTGTTACATGGTCTAAAGTAAACACATTTATTATTTTCTTCTAAATTTACTGATGAAATACAATTCTCAGCTAAGGAAGACTTGATCTCATTCAAATACATTTTGTGAAATTTGGTTGACATTTCAGTGGCTTTGACTTAAATGGCATATTGAAAATTTCTATGAATCCAAGTAGAGTGCTATACATGAACAGTCTTTTATTAAAAACCTTTCTGGGTTGGGTGCAGTGGCTCATGCCTGTAATCCCAGCACTTTGGGAGGCTGAGGCAGGCGGATCAACTGAGGTCGGGAGTTCGAGACCAGCCTGACCAACGTGGAGAAACCCTGTCTCTACTAAAAACACAAAATTAGCCGGGCGTAGTGGCACATGCCTGTAATCCCAGCTACTCAGAAAGCTGAGGCAGAAGACTGACTTGAACTCGAGAGGCAGAGGTTGAGTTGAGCCAAGATCGCGCCATTGCACTCCAGCCTGGGCAACAAGAGTGAAACTCCATCTCAAAAAAAAAAAAAAAAAAAAACAAAACTTAAGATTCATAAAATTTCTTCATAATATAGAAGAAATGCGTTAACTATGTTCCCAGTAATCAACTCTGAACACTGAGCATTCTCAGTTCCCAGTATTCACTCTGAGTCATTCAGAAAAATTGGTATCTCTGTAAGGAGTCAGAAAAACGTGTTTGGGGAAGGGTCACAACATTGCACATAAATGCTTTCTACATGCATCTGTTAGGATCTTAATCTAATTGGTCTGTCATTTGCATGGCTATATAGTTACTGGATCTAGTCATACTATTTTGTGTTTTGCAGATAATGACATCTGTTACCTGTAAGTTTCATACAATAATTTGCTCAGCTGAAACATGAATCTTTTGCTAATTTACCCAAAATTGACGGACTAGATTTGCAATTTCTAATCTTCCAATGTTAGAGCAAAGTAGAGAAGAGTAATGTGTGTATGTGGTATGCATTTAAAATTCTTCTCATGTTGCCTTGGACACTGTAGACAGCCACCCAAAAAATATTCCCTACTGGTTTTTTTAGCCAGGATATTAGATTTCAAAAGGTCAAGGACTTAATAATTGGGCTAAGCCAAAATCTTGTCTTTGCTTCTTTCAAAGAGCATGGCAATTATGCCAAGCCATTGAAAGATGTGGATCTGATGACTTTTATTTGATTTCAAATGTTTTTTCTAATTGTTTGCTCTAATTGTCTTATTGTGTTAATCTAAAAGAGAAACTATCTACATAACAATTTATGCATTCAAGAAACGTTCATGTTACGATGATCAAAGTTCAATATTGTATTATAGAATAGTAGAATAGTCTAAAATTAGAAAGTCAGATTATTATTAATAAATTCATTATTTTTTTTCAACATTTTCCAATGTTGAAATTAAAGAATTGGCAAGGCTTTTTCATGATAAGTTCAATTCTAGGATAGTACTCACTGGTCTGCATGGTGTTTTTTTCCTTTTTTTTTGGCAAGAGGGGATGGAGTTTTGCTCCTGTTGCCCAGGCTGGAGTGCAATGGCATGATCTTGGCTCACTGAAACCTTCGCCTCCAGGGTTCAAGCCAGTCTCCTGCCTCAGCCTCTTGAGTACCTGGGATTACAGGCATGCACCACCATGCCCGGCTAATTTTATATTTTTAGTAGAGATGGGGTTTCTCCATGTTGATCAGGCTGGTTTTGAACTCACAATCTCAGGTGATCCACCCACTTCGCCCTCCCAAAGTTCTAGGATAACAGGCATGAGCCACTGCACCCTGCAGGTATTTTTGTCATGAATTATGTAAATCCGAGTTACCAGAATGGTGCAGAAGTGCTAATGCAATCAGAATGAAAATGAATATGGCCTTGTTGGTAGACTATTGGTATCCCAGAGGCTGATCATTTACTTCAGCTGTGTAGACATTGCTTCATAATGCCAGGGAGCCCTTTCAACCAAGTTGCCTTTATTTCCCATTGATGAGGTCATGTTCTGGTCTCTGTTTTTCTTAAGCTGTCCCAGATGAGGGGTGATTATTTCTTGCATAAATGAGATCCCTTCTTTTTCCTCTGCAATGAGATCCTCCTATTCTCCTTACTGAAAGCAATATGTTGAAGGCAGAAATGGAGACAATCTACAAATATACACCTTGCCATGTGGCCACCATAAATACTTTACGACACTGCTTAAAAAGAAGTTTGATTAATTTCAGGGAAGCAGGGATATTTTTCTATGATGTGCTCTTTCGCATAAAGCACCTCCGATTAAGTTTAGCCTAATCAAGATAATCTCTCATGATAAAAAGGAAACCAATAATTAGTAATAGAAATACATGAATACTGTTTTGCCACAGTCACACACATTTTGTGACGCTCAAGAGAAAAGGATTACACAGCAGGTGTGCACTGAAGTGGGAACCTGAGGGTCATCTGAGAATTTTCCCTACCCACCTGAATAGATTTCTAAAATCACCTTTCAGTTGCTTTTGTTGTCTTTCTAAGTAAACAAAGATATCATCTGCAAATAATAATCAATTGAACTGCTTTTCAATTGTATTCATTAAAATAATTATTTTTTGGGGGCTTATATGAAGTATTTCTTATTTGTAACATACATTCACATATATACAAATATATAGCAATACAAATGTATCCATTTTCATTTTTGTTAAATTTTTAAGAATAGATGTTAAAGGTAACTTTTCTGTTTGAAGTGTTTTTATTGTTTTATTCAAGAGTATTATCTCGAGTTAAAGTTGATACTGTTTTAATACTGACTCTGCTATTGTGAGCAAGTTATTTCTCCCTCTGGCCCTTTTCTTTTTTTTTTTTTTTGTAAATTGAGGATAATAGTGACACCTTTGTTATTAAGTTACTTTGTCTATTAGTCCATTCTCACACTGCTGAAGAACACACCAAAGACTAGGTAAATTATAAAGGAAAGAGGTTTATTTGACTCACAGTTCAGCATGGCTGGGGAGGCCTAAAGAACCTTACAATAATGGGAGAAGGTGAAGGAGAAGCAGATATCCTTTTCACTAGGTGAAAGAGAGCAGGAAAAATTACCACTTATAAAACCATCCAAACTCATGAGAACTCACTCACTATCACAAGAACAGCATGAGTATCATTCTGCCTCTGGCCCCTTCCAAATCTCATGCCCTTTTTATATTTCAAAACCAAACGTGCTTTCCCAAAAGTCCCCCAAGTCTTAACTCAAGTTAGCATTAACCCAAAAGTCTAAGTCCAAAGTCTCATCTGAGACAAGGCAAATCCCTGCTACCTGTGAGCCTGTAAATCAAAAGCAAGTTAGTAACTTCCAAGATACAATGGAGGTACAGGCATTAGATAAATTCTCCCATTACAAATGGGAGAAGTTGGCCAAAACCAAAGAGCTACAGACCCCATGCAAGTTTGAATTCCAATGGGGGCAGTCATTAAGTCTTAAAGCTCTGAGATGTTCTCATTTGACTCCATGTCTCACATGTGGGCCATGCTGATGCAATGGGTGAGCCCTCATGGCCTTGGGAAGCTCCTTTATGGACTAGAATTGTATGCCTGTGGGTTTTCTAGGTGTACAGTGCATGCTCATGGTGAATCTGTTATTTAGGGGTCTGGAGTATAGTGACCCTCTCACAACTCCAGTAGGCAGCTTCAGTGGGGGCGGGGACTCTGCATGAGGGCTCCAACCCCACATTTCCCTTCTGCATTGCCCTATCACAGGTTATCCATGAGGGCTCTGCCCCTGTAGAAGACTTCTGCCTGATCATCCAGGCATTTTTATACATCCTCTGAAATCTAGGCAGAGGTTTCTAGAGCTCAACTCTTGTCTTCTGTGCACATGCATGGTCAATACCACATGAAAGCCACCAAGGCTTGAGGATTGCACTTTCTGAAGAAACAACCCAAGCTGTACTTTGGCCCCTTTTAGCCGCAGCTGGATCTGGAGCAGCTGGGATGCAGGGCACCCAGCCCCAAGGCTTCATAAAGTAGTGGGGCCCTCCCTGGGCCTCAACCATGAAACCATTTTTTCCTCCTAGGGCTCCTGGCCTGTGATAGAAGAACCTGTCTCAGATCTTTGACATGACCTGAAGACATTTTCCCCATTGTCTTGGCTATTAACATTCAGCTTCTCTTTACTTTTGCAAATTTCTGCAGTGGCTTGAATTTCTTTCCAAAAAAATGGGGTTTTATATTCTACCTCATGGTCAGGTGAAAACTTTCCAAACTTTTATGTTCTGCTTCCATTTTAAACATAAGTTTCTCATCTCCATCTGAGACAACCTCAGCCTGGACTTTATCATCTATATCACTATTAGCATTTGGGTCAAAAGCATTCAACAAGTCTCTGGGAAGTTCCAAACTTTCCCACATTTTTCTATCTTTTTCTGAGTTCTCTAAACTGTTTCAACCTCTGCCTATTACCCAGTTCCAAAGTCACTTCCACATTTTCAATTATCTTTATAGCAGTGCCCCAAACTACTTGTATTAATTTTCTGTATTAGTTTGTTTTCACACTACTATAAAGGTACTACCAGAGAATGGGTAATTTATACAGAAAGAAAGTTTAATTTACTCACAATTCTCCATGGCTGGGGAGGTCTCAGGAAACCTATCATTATGGTGGAAGGCAAATACCTTCTTCACTAGGCAGCAAGAGAGAGGCAGAGCAGAAAAAAACACCACTTATGAAACCACCAGATCCCTTGAGAACTCACTTACTATTATGAGAACAGCATGGGGGAAAATTACTCCCATAGTCCAATCACCTCCCACCAAGTCCCTCCCTTGAAACATGGGGATTACAATTTGAGATAAGATTTGGGTGGGATAAAATTTTACAGTAACGAATTCAATACAAGTCACAGAATATAGAATTTTTTGAGAATCTCTGAGGTTTCCAGGTTTCTTGTTAATTATCCACCTTATTAAAATAATCTCTTTTGTTTCAATATTTTTCTTCTCTTCTGAAAATACATACAAACTCAAATACAAACACACTCACTTGCTACATAACTTTCTTACATATGTGTATATATATATATATATATTTTTATTATATATATATATATATATTTTTTTTTTTTTTTTCTAATGGTGTCTCGCTCTGTCATCCTGGCTGGAGTGCAGGTCTGCCACCTTGGCTCACTGCAACCTCTGCTTCCCAGGACCAAGCGATTCTCCTGCCCCAGCCTCCCTAGTCGCTGGGAATACAGGCACGTACCACCATCCCCAGCTAATTTTTTGTATTTTTAGTAGAGATGGGGTTTAACCATGTTGGCCAGGCTGGTCTTGAACTCCTGACCTCAAATTATCTGCCCCACTCAGCCTCTCAAAGTGCTATTACAGGCATGAGCCACCATGCCTGGCTGATATATCTTTAGAGTAATATATTTGTATATATCTCTGTGTAAATCAAAACTAAAAGTCTGTTTTTGTTTATCAGCAGAGAGGCCACATGTACAAAAAATATACAAAACAATTTTTTAAAAATATTTAATCAAGACTCAGAAATGTATATTAATTATAGTCATGCAATTTTTATGACCATAAAATGACCCTATGGTTAGTCATAATTCAATTGCATATATTAAAATAAAACTGTATAATGAGATTGTTTGTAATACAAAGGATAAATACTTGCTCGAGGTGATGAATACCTCATATACGCTGCTGTGATAATTAACTAGTGTATGCCTGTGTTAAAATATCTCATATATGGCTGGGTGCGGTGGCTCACTCCTGTAATCCCAGCACTTTAGGAGGCCGAGGCAGGCGTATCACGAGGTCAGGAGATCGAGACCATCCTGGCTAACACGGTGAAACCCCGTCTCTACTAAAAATACAAAAAAAATTAGCCAGGCATGGTGGCGGGCACCTGTAGTCCCAGCTCCTTGGGAGGCTGAGGCAGGAGAATGGTGTGAACCCAAGAGGTGGAGCTTGCAGTGAGCCGAGATCACACCACTGCACTCCAGCCTGGGCGACAGGACGAGACTCCGTCTCAAAAAAAAAAAATTTCTCATATATGCCATAAGTGTGTATGCACACTACCCACAAAATTTTTTAAAAAATCTAAATAGGGTAAAAAAGAATACAAATTTGATTTACGAGAAAAAAATTCTTCTACTTATTTGCAGGTTAAACCACTGGCAGGACAGGCGTGGTGACCCACACCTGTAACCCCACCAATTTGGGGCACTGAGGCAGGTGGATCACCTGAGATCAGGAGTTAAAGACCAGCCTGGCCAACATGGTGAAACCCCATCTCTACTAAAAATACAAAAATTAGCCAGGTGTGGTGGCATGTGCATGCAGTCCCTGCTACTTGGCAGACTGAAGGCAGGAGAATCGCTTGGACCCAGGAGGTAAAGTTTG
The DNA here is from genome assembly GCF_028885655.2 of Pongo abelii. Lineage (NCBI taxonomy): Eukaryota > Metazoa > Chordata > Mammalia > Primates > Hominidae > Pongo > Pongo abelii. The sequence continues at coordinate 23,341,147 of NC_071991.2, forward strand.
CAGTGAGCTGACATCGTGCCACTGCACTGCACAGCCTAAGCTACAGAGCAAGACTCCATTTCAAAACAAACAAACAAACAAAAAACACTGGCAAAAAAGAGATTACTAAAGATGTCATTCCCCTACATTAACAAATAGTATACTGTTACCATCTTTTACTTAGAACCTTAAGTAAAATGGGACCCATTAAATTTTATGACAAATTAACACTTCATTCAAAGCACAATAGTTTTAACACATTAAAAACAACTTTAATGAAAAAATTGACACATAATCTTTAAATATTTTTAAATTTATTGCATTTTATTACATAAATGCACAATTGATAAAAAACAATCTCTCCTATCTCTGATGAAACAACTGTTCAAATACTTTCACAAACAATGGGAAGAGTCAACATGACGGAATCTGAGACTTGAGTTACATTATTATTTGCTTTTCAGAAACTATTTTTTATAGAAGAAAGAAGCATACCTCGAAGGTAATTATAAATCTCCAAAAAAACCTACTTCTTTAACATGAATATGGTGTTAGCTTTGGATCTCTTTTACACTCAACACTCTGATTTCGTGTAATGTCTGAAGTTTCAGTGCCTTCATCTTTCTACTGTGCCTCCTCAGATGTTTATATAGACAATTTTTGATTTAATATGTTTTCCCCATTTACTGGTTCTGCAAAAATATTTAGTATAAACTGGTGTTTTCTAAGCCATAGTTTTTGAACAAATGTTTTTCACATTCATTACATGTTTAGACTTTCTCGCCAATATAAATTCTCTAACGTTCAACAAAGTTTGAGCATCTTTTTCAGATCTTCAAATTTTTCCTTTAATATAAAATGTGTACAATAAAATCTGTAATGGAAGTAAAGGTACAACAATCCTCTTTATGTTTGTATGTTTGTCTTCAGAATAACTAGTCTTTACTTTAAAGGCCTATATTTTCCAAAAGGTCTTTTTACAGTAATCACATTTATAATTTTTTTTTTGAGACAGAGGGTTTGCCACATTTTTCCCTACAATTGCAAGGTTTCTCTCCAATATCAATTATCTTACATTTATTCAGGTTTGAGGACTTTTTAAAGACATTGCCATATTCCTTATTGTAGGGTTTCTCTTCAGTATTAATTCTCTTATGTATAATAAGGGTTCAAGACTAAGAGCTTTACCACATTCTTTGCTTTTGTAGAGTTTCTCTCTAGAATGAATGATCAGATATTATGTAAGGCCTGAGATGTGCTTAAAAGTTTTGTCACTTTTTTTTTAATGTTTCTAGGGTCTCTCTAATATAAATTCTCTCAGGCTTTGGGAGGCTGACAAAGGTGGATCACCTGAGGTCAGCAGTTCAAGACCAGCCTGGCCAACATGGTGAAACTCTATCTCTACTAAAAATACAAAAATCAGCCAGTGTGGTGGCACACGCCTGTAATCCCAGCTACTCAGGAGGCTGAGGCAGGAGAATCGCTTGAACCCGGAAGGCAGAGGTTACAGTGAGCTGAGATCATGCCACTGCACTCCAGCCTGGGTGACACACGGAGACTCCATCTCAAAAAATTTTTTAAAAATAATTTCTCTTAGGTTCATTAAGGTTTGAGGGTTGGTTAAAGGCTTTGTTACATTTTTTTAAGTTTATAAAATTTTTTTCCAATATGAATTCTCTTACATTCAATTAAGGTTTGGAACTGGTTAAAGGCTTGGCCACATTCTCTACACTTGTAGTGTTTTTTTTCCAGTATAAATTATTTTATGTATTATGAGGCCTGAGGGTGGACTTTGCCACATTATTCACATTTGTAGGGTTTCTCTGCAGTGTGAATTGTCTTATGTTTAGCAAGACTTGAATGCCACTTAAAAGCTTTGCCACATTCTTCACATTTGTAGGGTTTCTCTCCAGTGTGAATTGTCTTATGTTTAGCAAGACCTGAATGCCACTTAAAAGCTTGGTCACATTCTTCACATTTGTAGGGTTTCTCTCCAGTATGAATTCTCTTATGTTGCATAAGGGTTGAGGAGTAGTTAAAGGCTTTGCCACATTCTTCACATATGTAGGGTTTCTCTCCAGTATGAATTCTCTTGTGGTCAGTGAGGGTTGAGGATAAGCTAAATGCTTTGCCACATTCTTCACATTTGTAGGGTCTCTCTCCAGTATGAATTCTCCTGTGGATAGTAAGTGCTGAGGAGCGCCTAAAGTCTTGGCCACATTCTTCACATGTGTAGGGTTTCCCTGCAGTATGCATTCTCTTATGTCTAGTAAGGTTCGAGGATAAGCTAAAGGCTTGGCCACATTCTTCACATGTGTAGGGTTTCTCTCCAGTATGAATTCTCTTATGTCTAGTAAGGTTTGAGGACCAGGTAAAGGCTTTGCCACATTCCTCACATCTGCAGGGTTTCTCTCCAGTATGAATTCTCTTGTGGTCAGTGAGCGTTGAGAGTAAGCTATAGGCTTTGCCACATTCTTCACATGTGTAGGGTCTCTCTCCAGTATGAATTCTCTTATGTCTAGTAAGGTTTGAGGACCAGGTAAAGGCTTGGCCACATTCCTCACATCTGCAGGGTTTCTCTCCAGTATGAATTCTCTTGTGGTCAGCGAGGGTTGAGGGTAAGCTATAGGCTTTGCCACATTCTTCACATTTGTAGGGTCTCTCTCCAGTATGAATTCTCTTGTGGTTAGTAAGTGTTGAGGAGCGCCTAAAGGCTTGGCCACATTCTTCACATGTGTAGGGTTTCTCTCCAGTATGAATTCTCTTGTGGTCAGTGAGGGTTGAGGATAAGCTATAGGCTTTGCCACATTCTTCACATTTGTAGGGTCTCTCTCCAGTATGAATCCTCTTGTGGTTAGTAAGTGTTGAGGAGTGCCTAAAGGCTTGGCCACATTCTTCACATGTGTAGGGTTTCTCTCCAGTATGAGTTATCTTATGTCTAGTAAGGTTTGCGGACCAGCTAAGGACTTTGCCACATTCCTCACATCTATATGGTTTCTCTCCAGTATGAATTATTTTATGTGTAATATGGTTTGAGGAGCAGTTAAAGGATTTGCCACATTCTTTGCATTTGTAGGACTTCTCCCTAGTTTGAATTACCTGATGTTGATTTAGGTGTGAAAGCATGCAAAATGATTTGCCATATTTTTTACATTTGAAATGTTTCTTTCCAGTATATCTTGTTTTATGTCTATTGGAATTTAAAAATTTACCAAAGACTTTGACATATTTATGAGTCTGAAATATTTTGTTTTGGGTAGTTGACAAACATTGGTTAACTTCATTATAACCTCCTTTGTGCACCTCACATTCACCCACAATTTTACAGCATTTTTTAAATTGTAAATTCTCATGTCCACATTTTCCATACGTTCTTGGTATTACTTTTTGGAGTGAATCTTTTATGCCCTGCTCTGGCTGAAGGTCTTGGGTGAAATGGGAATGCATAACTGAAAGACATAAAAAGCACAAGTTACTCCACTTTCTGGACTTATATAAATATATTCTACAAATGAAATATATAAAATTATACAAGGTACATTAGCAAAATGCCATATCAAAATACCACAGGCCATAATTCCTTCATAGATGTATAAATGTAACAAAATCACAGTGACCAAAATACCTTTGTTGGAAATTTATAAATAAAGTGTGTGCACCATGTGAGCACAATGTCCAGAGCCATATAGAGACAAAAGAAAAGTCTGCTATATTTACCCAACATAGCCCTTCCTCATGCCCAGTAGAAGAACATGGTGCCTTTAATAACAGCTTTAAGCCTTCTGAGCTCAAAAGTGAATGTTACAACTGCAGAAAGACTGCAGTATCATGGGCAGAAGATAGGTGTAGAACGTAGTTACTGACCACTAAGAAGAAATATGAAGAAGTCTTTTAATTGAAAAATAAATACAAATTGCAGACAAAACACATCCTGAGAACATGTTTGTGAGAATCCCAGAATCTCTATCAAAGACAATTGGTGTCATGCTATGACAGGAAGGAGCTGCATTATAAGGATCATGAGAGGTAGTTTTATGTTAGTGTCTAAATCTCAAACAAAGATTACAATGTATATAAAACATGAGGACAACATGGTCCAATCAAAAAAATCAAAAATTTTGAAAAAGCAACTATAAAAATAAAGATGTACATCTTGATTTTTAAAATTTAAGATAATCCATATTATGCTCAATGACAAAAATGGAAAACCGGACACCCAAATAAAATAAGAAAAATAAGTATACCAGCAAAACTTGCAATGATAAAAATAAACAATGTGGAGGTAAAAAAGAATAACTGAAAAAATTTTAAAGTAAGAAAAAAATATGTAAAAAATGAAGAAGCTAAACAAACAAACTAGGATGTACACAAAAAGATCCGCAACACAAATTTAAGCAAAGTTTCAAAAGTCACAAACCAGAAGATAATCTTGGGAGCTGCAGGATAAAAGTGAGGTATTATTTATAAGCATAGTCCTCTGAGACAACCAGTGAATTTGTAAACAGAAACCGTGCAGGTCAGAAAAGAACTGTGTAAAATGGTCAAAGGCTGAAAAAAATTTTCATGGTGAGAATAATAAAACCAGAAAAAAATGTACTACATAACATAAAGAAAAATAAAACTCTTCCATAATAAATAAATGCTGGAAAAGCTATAATCATTGCATGTGCCCTAAATAAAATGCTGTAAAGAGGTCTTTCCACATAAAATAACATGATGAAAAATATATGTAATCATATGAAAATACATAACTTTCTGAAAAACATATGCATATACAAAAGTAAAATTCTGTGGCATTATTGTGATGGTGCAGAAAATACTTTTAGTTATTTTTTAAAATTTGAAAAATATAAGCATAAAAATAATCATAAAACATAAAAAGATATAATTAGCAACATCAATAAGAAGTATAGGGTAGATTTAATGAAGACAAATTTTTCTATGCAACTGAAGTCATTTTTTTACCAGTTTAAAATATACTGTTGTAACATTTAAAATGTTTTACAGAATCTCCAATGTAGCACAAAGAAAAAATCTTTTTAGACACACAAAAGCAAATGAGTCAATTACTAGCATGAGACAAAGACTGATATTATATAATGCTAAAATGAGTCCATTTACTAGAAATCTATACCTATTGTGTCTATCTGTATGTATATGCATATATAACATGAGGGCTTCAAAATATATTAAGCAAATATTGACAGAAATGAAGCAAGAAATAAAATAGCAACACAAAATTATAAACATTAAGACCTCACTTTCAATAATAAATAAAAAATTTAAATAAAAAATCAATTAAAAAAACTGAAAACCCGAAGAATATTGTATTGCGTATGAATTTATTTTCCATTGCTATAGAAAATAACCTCAGACTGGGTAATTTATAAAGAAAAAGATTTTTTTGATTCACAGTTCAGTAGACTGTACAAGAAGTATATGCCAGCATCTCCTTCTGGTGAAGATATGAGGAAGCTTACAATTATAGTGGAAGGCAAAGAAGAACCAAACATGTCACATGGTGAAAGATGATGTGAGTGTGAGGTGGAGGAGCCAGGTTCCTTTAAGCAACCAGCTCTCATGTGAATTAATAGAGTGAGAACCCTATGATTACCAAGGGGATTGTGCCAAGTCATTCATGAGGGATTTGTCTCCATGATGCAAACAGCTCTCATTAGACCCCACATCCAACAGTGCAGATTACATTTCAACATGAGATTTGGAGGGCATCTACACCATATCACAAACCAAATAGGCTAAACAGACATGTACAGAACTCTCCAGTCAAAAGTAAGTGGATACAAAATATTCTTATTTGCACCTGGTGCATTCTGTTAGAACACATAAGTCTTAGTAAATTTCAAAAGATCAGCCAGGTGCAGTGGCTCACAGGTGTAATCCCAGCAGTTTGGGAGGCCAAGGTGGAAGAATCACTTGGGGCAAGAAGTTTGATACTAGCCTTGGGAACACAGTGAGACCCTGTCTCTACAAATAATTAAAAATTAGCTGAGCGTGGCAGAGTATGCCTGTAGTGCCAGCCACTCAGTAGGCCAAGGTGAAAGGATTACTTGAGTCCAAGAGGTTGAGGCTGCAGTGAGCCAAGATTGTGCTACTGCACTACAGTCTGGGAAACAGAGTGAGAAACTCTGAGTCAAAAAAAAATTAAGAAGAGCAAAATCATACAGTATATGTTTTCTAACCCAAACTGAATAAAACTAAAAAGAAAAAAGTAATACTGGCAAATCAAAAATACATGGAAATAAACACACTCTTCACTGTATTCTTGCACAGGGTCAAATAATTTAGATTAATTTAATTTAATATTTTTTCTCAAGGGCCAACATATTTAAGTGATGACTTAATTTGTTAAGATGTCAATATAACCCACAGTGGTGAACAAATTTAATATAATTTGTATCAAAATTCCAAAAGTATATTTATTCCTGAAATGTTGTTTAAAATTTTTAAATTTTATTATGAACCAAATCTAGAGAAACACACATGAAAAACACAGAGGTACTATACTTCATAATTTCAAAACATAATAAAAAACAGCAATAACAATAACTATGTGGTATTCACAAAAAGACAGATAAAGACATGATAGAACAAAATAGAAAGCCCAGCAATGAACTCTTCTGTGTATGACCAAATAATCTGCCTCAAGGTTGCCATGAGCAGACAATGGAGAAAATATAATCCCTTCAACAGATAATGTTGAAAACTGGACATCTACATTGAAAAAATGAAGTTGAATGGTTTAATTGCATCACATATAAAAAATATTTTAAACAAAGTACTTAGACTAAAAAAAACCTAATGAAACTCTTAGAAAAAAAGTATAGTGCAAAGACATGACATTGGTCTTGGCACATTTTCTTAGATATGCCATCAAATGCATGAGCAACAAAGAGGAGAACAGAAAAATTTAATTGGGCTAAACTTCAAAATTTCTGCAATCAAATAAAACATTTAATAGAGTGACAGTGTCTCCCAAGAAATCAGTGACAATATTTGAAAATCACACGTGATAAGACTTAATATTGAGAATATATAAACTACTCCTAGCACTAGACAACAATAATTGAATTACTTGATTTAGAAATGGACAAATGAGCCGGGTGCGGTGGCTCACACATGTGATCCCAGAACTTTGGGAGGCTGAGGTGGGCAGATCACCTGAGGTCAGGAATTCGAGACCAGCCTGACCAACATGGAGAAACCCATCCCTACTATAAATACAAAATTAGCTGGGTGTGGTGGCACATCCCTGATCCCAGCTACTCAGGAGGCTGAGGCAGCAGAATCATTTGAATCCAGGAGGCAGAGGTTGCTGTGAGCTGAAATGGCACCATTGCTCTTGTTGCCTGGGAAACAAGAGCGAAACTCCGTCTCAAAAAAAAAAAAAAAGAAAGAAAGAAAGAAATGGAAAAAAGATTAAATTAAATTTTAATAAAAAAGATATACAAATGGGAAGAAGCATTTGAAAGGCTGCACAAAATTAATAATTTATAGAAAAATGCAAAACATAATCACAATGCAAAACAAAATTACCTTACATCAATTAGGATGGCCACTATAAATTTTTTTAAAACACCAACTGTTGATGTAAAGAAATTGAAACCTATGTAAGTTGTTTTTTATGAGAAAAAGATACAGCCATCATAAAAATATCATAAATGTTCTTTAAATAATTTAAAATGAAATTATAATATAATATAATACAGCAATACCATTTATGAGTCTATATCTAAAATATGCAACACAGTAAAATGAAGACATAAAAGGTACCCTGCTTGCATATCCCCCCACAGCAAGGGGGGGATAAGCAAGCCTCTAAATAAATAAATACATATAAAAAATTTAAAAATTTTAAAAAAATTTGTAAAAACTTTAAAATATATTTCAAGGCTATAGTAATAAAAACAGAATGGCATGTGCAGAAAAATGGATGACCACCAATGAAAGAGAAACTACTATTCTCACACATTTTAGACATGATGCAAAAAAAAAATTTTAATGGTTTAGAGTTTTTCAAAAATATGCAGATATTAGTGTGTCCCCAAAAGCAATGGTAAAGCAGTCAGTTTGTGCAGTCCCTGATAACCTTTAAAGAAAACTTTGGCTCACACTGCGAACTTGAAGAAAGATTATGGAAGCAAAAGTGGAATCCTTAGAGAATTTAACAGCATGAGGCAGAAGGTGTCCCTATGTGAGAGCAAAAGAAAAAAATGACTTGAGCTTCTCAGAAACTCTTTTCATCAAAGCACAGTTCCTCAGACCACATTTTAAGGACTGGCTGCCTCCTTGATTTGTGTACCTCTCATCTGTCTCATCTGCTTCATTCGCTCTCACCTACCTGGGTGTTTGGCTACCATCTCATTTCTCTTTATATTCTGGGACTCTTTATTTTGCTCCAGACACGTGATCAAGTCTGGCTTAGAGACAGCAATACCTGTTTTATTAAGAAAAAAAAGTGACATAGATCATGCTGAATTCTTTAATTACCAAATTAGTATTATGCTTAGAGGATATAATAGAAAATTCTAGAAAATTAATATTGATTCATAATAGAACTTTCTAAATATTCAGAAAATATTTTAAATTTATAGGTCCTTAATTTCACTACTGAGTACTACTGAATCAAAAATTGGTGACAGCAACTGAATTCTAATGTGTGGGCAACGATATTTTATGCCATGGCATTTTTGGAATTCCCACTAACCTAGAGCAAAAGATACATAAGCTCAGGAAAGGGAAAAGTTCTAGTCAAGATAAAACACCTTGAAGAATTTGTTCTACACCAATGAATCCCCAAGATTTTCTTAAAATTGGAGATCTAAAATTCATTCATGCAAAGCAGAAATTACCAAAAACATCTTAGAAAAGAGAAAATAAATATATTAGGAATTATGTATTGAAGTTATCCTCACCCAGGGAGACCAGGTTTCTGTAGTTCTCTAACATCACATCTCTATATAAATTCCGCTGAGCACAATCCAGGCATTGCCATTCCTCCGGAGAGAATTCTATAGCTATGTCTCTGAATGTCAACAGTCCCTGGAAAACAAACAAACAAAACCACTCATGAACACACAAGCACTTACCGCATGGCCATAGGCAGAGATTTTTATTTGACTCAAGTTAAAAAAGAGAGTAAAAAGAAGTGGTTCTCACTTATAAGACTGACTAAAATTATTCAATAAGATAATTTTTAACACTGAAGTATTCTCTAACTCTGAGAAAATAGGATAGCATAAGATCCACAATACCACTGTAGATTTGATACTTTTCTGGATGATACATTATAAAATTAATGACATCAACATGGACATGTCTTTTTTTTTTTCTGTTTTTCTTTTCTTCTTCTTTTTTTTTTTCTTTGAGACCGAGTCTCACTCTGTTGCCCAGGCTGGAGTGCAGTGGTATGATCTTGGCTCAGTGCAACCTTCATCTCCCGGGTTCAATTGATTCTCCTGCCTCAGCCTCCTGAGTAGCTGGGACTACAAGCATGAGCCACCATGACTGGCTAATTTTTGTATTTTTAGTAGAGATGGGGTTTCTCCATGTGGACCTGGCAGGTCTTGCATCCCTCACCTCAGGTGATCCACCCACCTCAGCCTCCCAAAGTGCTGGGATGGCAGGCATGAGCCACTGCACCTGGCCGGACATGTCTATTTTTGAGTGCTATATTTACATCATATAGAATAAGTTGTGTATATTTCTCAGATAGAACAGTCATGATGAGTTGGAAGATACCTCTGAAGTCTTAGTATGTACAATAAACTAAAGATCTTGTGAGATTTTGTTTCAGGAGATTTCAGAGAAAGTCTGAATTTCTGAATTTTTAGCAAGCTCACCAATGTTTCTAGCCTAGTAAGAATATTTTGTCAAATATCCAGTAAATGGCAGAGTCTGGGTTTTTCCCAGTTTCTCTCACCTGTAAATAAAGATATAAGAGCCTTCATTTTTAAAAGACAAATATAAGCAAAAGTCATCTAAAAGGAAAGGACAGCCTCCAGATTAAATGCGATGGTTTATGCACTTCAGCTAGTAAATCTCCTAAGTGTCCTTAATAATTAAGAGAATAAGAATTAACTCTAGAGTGGAAAAAAATGTCATAGAGATCTTGAACCAAGTGAATAAAATTGCTATCAACTTTGTTAGGACACATTTTTATTATGTGCTGATGCACACATGACACAACATCACTGCTGTGGCATTTCTCTCCTCTCAGAAAAGTAAATTGTAATCTACATTACAACCCAGAATCACTGGGTTCAAGTGATTCTCTTGCCTCAGCCTCCCGAGGAGCTGGGATTACAGGCATATGCCATCACGTCCGGCTAATTTTCTATTTTTAGTAGAGATGGTGTTTCACCATGTTGGTCAGGCTGGCCTTGAACTCCTGACCTCACGTGATCTGCCTGCCTCAGCCTCCCAGTGTGCTGGGATTACAAGCCAAAGCCATTGCACCTGGCCTAAATTTAATCATAAAGAAACATCAGTTTTATGCAAAGTTGAAGGTGCAGATAACTTCCCTGTTCTGTAATTTTTATTAGTAATTTTAAGTAGTCTTTCCTTAGCACCCTGGAAAGCAAGTATCTCCTAACAGTTTTTTCAGAACTTTCTGTGTAATAAATGCCACACTGTTTAAATGAGCATTTTCTAAACACTGTTCTGCATGGAACTAATAGAGCACACAGATGAAACCTCAATATAACATGTTTCATTTTTCACTAATATCCGAAGACAACGGTGTCTCCCCAGTAGAAATCTTGAGTATCCACACCTTCTAATGTTCAACAGCTACAACGGGAACATTTTATATATCGTAGGTTGTAAATTTGTGGTAAGAATTCTGCATGATATACAAGAATCCAAGATGAAGAGAAATGTATAGAATGCTATGGCATATAGAAAACAAATATTTTTTTCAGAACCCCTTGACTATCATAAAAATCACAAAAAATAGTTGAAACAAACTCATTAGGGATCAACAGCACAAGTAGAGAAGTAAAAAACTGCAAGTTCTGAACACAAGGCATTCCAAAAGGCAGAGTGGACAGTGCACTTGATCTGAGACATGCTCACCCGAGAAAAAGTGATTTGTCTCTTTTCCTCCACTTTCTCTGAAATGTATTTTCAGATAAGATGCCCTGGACATATCAAACCTGCATCTTGAGAATATGACTTTAAAGCACAACCTATTCACGGGCTACCACCACACACACCCACGGGCGGAAGACTGAGACTTGCAGAAAACATTCACCCATTTTTGTTGTTTATAACTGAAAAGATTTAAGAGCAATGAGAGAACAATGAGCTTCTCCACAACTATTAAAATATAAGTTTCTTTGTCCCTGCCCTCCCCTATCAGAAACCAGCAATTTTCTTTAGAGTAATGGGAACATGAACTGCACTGACCTCTTCCTACCAAACTTAAACAGGGCAGGCAGTGCAGCCTTCCTTTGATGCAAAGGTTGAACTAACTATCCTGAAAGTATCTTGAACCCCTCAAGTTTATAAATCACTTGGTAATCTTGGCCCCGCTCTATGCAACGTGATTCTGCAGGATCCAAAAGGGTCCAGGCATGGGCTTTCTCAACAAGTCCCCTGTAAATGCTGATTGTGCTTTCCCAGACACATTATTAGCATTAGCAAGTGAAAGCATGCACAGAAGAGTCCCTTACACACACCACATTTGTCACAATACTAATACTTCTGCTACAAATAAAGACAACCAATTTCCAACCTGAAATACTATATTTTTGTTGGCTTTTTTAAGTTTACAGGGACAACAGAAGACAGCAATGTCTGAGTAAACCCGCACTTGGGAAACCTGTACACATGTACTAATAAAATGTTTATTAAGCAGGTACTGTGCTCAGGAGCATGTCACAGAACACTGTGCTGGGAATAACACATTTTGTGATTTAATTTTCATAGCACCCTGGGAGCTGGTACTAAGTGCTGAATAATTTTTAGCATTTAGATTAAGAGCACAGCATTTTTATTTCTTCTTATCTTTCTCATTAATTTTAAATAGAAAATGTATAGAATAATTCAATACAAAAAACATGTGAAAGGATGCAATTACATAAAAATGGAATAATCAGCTTCCAAATGGCTATTTTGGAAATAATGAAATTAAGGCAGAAATAAAATTTTTGAAACTAATTACAACCAAAATACAACATACCTGAATCTCAGGGTTAGAGCTAAGGCAGTGTTAACAATAAAATGTATATCACTAAACATCCACATCAAAAAGTTAGAAAGATCTCAATTTAAAAATCTAATGTTACAATTAAAAGAATTTCAAAAGTAAGAGCAAACCAACTTCAAAGCTCACAAAAGTCAAGAAATAACCAAAATCAGAGCTGAAATGAAGAGGTTTGAGACATAAATAACTATAAGAAGTTCAACGGGCCATGCATGTGCTGTGGCTCACTCCTGTAATCCCAGCACTTTGGGTGGCCAGGGCGGGAAGATCACGAGTTCAGGAGCTTGAGACCAGCCTAGTCAACATGGTGAAAGCCCATCTCTACTAAAAACACAAAAATTAGCTGGCCGTGGTGGCACATGCCTGTAATCCCAGCTACTCGGGAGGCTGAGGCAGGAGAATTGCTTGAAACTGGAAGGCAGAGGTTGCAGTGAGCTGAGGCCGCACCACTGCACTCCAGCCTGGGTCTAAGAGTGAAACTCTGTCTTAAAAAAAAAAAATTCAAAGGAACCAGAAGTTGATTCTATGTAAACATAATAAGATAGATAAAACACTAGACTAATGGGAAAAAAAGAAATAATTCAAATAAAAACAATTAGAATAAAAAGTAAAAACAAAAATAAAAACAGATGCTTGTAAGACTGTGGAGAAATTGAATGCTTATATGCTGCTGGTGAAAGTATAAATTTATTTAACCACTGAGAAAAGCAGCTTGGCATTTTTTCAAAAACCTGAAAACAGAATTACCATTCCCAATCCCACAACTGGGAATATACCCAGTGAATGTTAGCTTTTCTACCATGAAGACACATGCACGCATATGTTTATTAAAGCACGATTCACAATAGCAAAAACAAGAAATAATCCTGTATGTCTTCAATGGTAGACTGGATAAAGAAAATGTGGTATGTAAACACCATGAAATATGATGCAACTATAAGAAAGAACAACATCATGTCCTTTGCAGCAACGTCGATGGAACTGGAGACTGTTATTTTTAGAAAACTAGTGCTGGAACAGAAGATAAAAAACTGTATGTTGTCACTTATAAGTGGGAGCAAAATAATGAGAACACGTGGACACAAATAAGAGAACAACAGACACTGAGGCTCAGTTCAGGGTGGAGGGTCAGAGGATGGAGAAAATCAGAAAACTAATCTGTTGGATACTATGCTTAGTACCTGAGTGATAAAATAATCTGTACACAAAAACTTCATGATATGATTTTACCTATATAACAAACCTGCACATGTACCCCTGAACCTAAAATAAAAGGTAAAGAAAAAATATCAGCTGGGTGCAGTGGCTCACACCTGTAACCCCAGCCCATTGGGAGGCTGAGGCAGGCAGATCACCTGAGGCCAAAAGTTGGAGACCAACCTGGCCAACATGGTGAAATCCCGTCTCTACTACAAATACAAAAATTAGTTGGGCGTGGTGGCACACAGCTGTAATTCCAGCTACTCGGGAGACTGAGGCAGGACAATTACTTGAACCTGGGAGGCGGAGGTTGTAAAGAGGTGAGATCGCACCACTGCACTCCAGCCTGGAGGACTGAGTGAGACTCCCTCTCAAAAAATAAAACCAAAAAAAGCATTTCTTGGAAATTATTATCTTGAAGAAAATATTCAGGCCTAGGCAACCACAGACTGCCAGTTAATCTCTGATGACATAACCAAGAAATTTTCACCTGGATCTTACAAATAAGGAAACTACATAACTGTACCAAACCAATTATTGAATCTGGTTTGCTTCATCATGCAACTTATAACAGACTTTTCTTCGAGTCTCTCCCATGGATCACAACCCACAAACCACAGCTGGGTTCTCTATGATTCTTGAATCACACTTTGATCAGATTCTCATTTTTACAGTGACTCCCATACATCTCTAAAAGGAAAAATGAGGAACTAAGGACCCCAGGACCACAGCTCTTTCCACTCATGAATCTTGCACCCTGAGTCAGGATCCTCCCCTGATGACTTTCCCATCCCTGTACAATCTGGGTGAGGTGAGGTGCTGGGAGTGCAGAGCACACCAGAGAGGCCTCCAGTCCAGGGCAAAGCCAGTGCAGAGGAAAAAGACAGAGCTCCCAGGGTCCCAGCCGCTGGCCCAGGCACCATCTTGCAGCTGGAGGGGACGAGAGCCGAGCTGGGCCAAAGAGGATTTGGGTCGTCAGGCTCTCGAACCGACTGAGAGAAAGTCTGGGTCCTGCTACAGCCACGTTCTGCCGGTTCCAACCAGCCCCCACCCCTCTCTCATGATGACAGACCCAGCACTCACCATTTCTCGGCTTCCAGGGGGTCCCGGTCTTTTAGCCATAAATCTGCAGATACCTGCAGGACACAAGGACACATAGGCTTGGCCTCTAGGAGCAGAGGACACAGAGTAGTGAAGAGAAGAACTGCAGCTCTGGACGCAGAGAAACACAAAGGACCGGCAAACTTACGGAAGTAGCCTGTTCTTTCCAGCTGCATGCCTGATTGGACAGTTTCTAGTCCACGGCTCCTGATTGGATAAGGTTTCAGGCTCCACCCTTCATGCCCTGAGCGAGGGAATATTTGATCGCACACTGGGCTGAGTGAAGCAAAAATAACAGCCTAGGCTGCAGCCTTTACAGGCAGGGCTTCTTCCTTGATCTGAGCCAGGCCAACTTCAGAGGATATTTGCATTTAACCTTGTGTATAATGTCATATGCATTTATAAATGATATATAATATTTATTCATACATTGAAATAATGACAATTATTTTAAAATTTAGGATTTTATGACCTTCCTTGCTGCGGATCCTTTGCAGTGATATGGTGTGACTTTCTGGCTCCACCCAAATCTAATCTCAAATTGTAATTCCCATCCGTGCGCAGTGGCTCAGGCCTGTAAACCCGGCACTTTGGGAGGCTGAGGCAGGCAGGTCACTAGTTCAGGAGTTCGAAATAGGCCTGGAAAATATGGTGAAACTCCGTCTCTACTAAAAATACAAAAATTATCCAGGCGTGGCAGCGCGCCTGTAGTCCCGGCTACTCGGGAGACTGATGCAGAATTGCTTGAACCCAGGGGTGGAGGTTGCAGTGAGCCAAGATGGCGCCATTGCACTCCAGCCTGGGTGACACAAAGAGACTTCGTCTGAAAGAAAAAAAAAATTGTAATTCCCATTTGTCAGGGCAGGCAGCAGGCAGGAGGTGATTGGATCATTGGTGTGGATTATCCTCATGCTGTTCTTGCAGTAGTAAGGGAGCTCTCAAGATACTTGACGGTTTAAAAATGTGGCACGTCCTCCCCGGTTTTCTCTCTTTTTCCACCATGTAAGATGTGCCTTGCTTTCCCTTCACCTTCTGTCATGGTCATGAATTTAAATTTCCCAAGGATTCTGCAGCCATGTAGGACTACGATTCAATTTACTTTTAAAAGAAAATTACGTAGTTTGAGGTATTTGTTTGTAGCAGTGTGAAAATGGACTAATACATGCGGGCAGCCTGAGATTTCAAAAGGGAGGCAATCCTCTGCAGTAAAATATGAGCCACAGGTAAATTTTGAATTTTCTAGTAGCCAAATATTAAAAAGTAAAAAGAAAAAGGTGGGGCCGGGAGCAGTGGCTCACGCCTGTAATCCCAGCACTTTGAGAGGCCGAGGTGGCGAACCACCTGAAGTCAGGAGTTCGAGACCAGCCTGGCTTACATGATGAAACCCCTGCTCTACCAAAAGTAGAAAAATTAGCTGGGCGTGGTGACAGGCATTTGTGATCCCAGCTACTAGGGAGGCTGAGAGAGGAGAATCACTTGAACCCAAGAGGCAGAGGTTGCAGTGAGCCGAGATCACACCACAGCACCCCAGCCTGGCAACAGAGCGACTCTGTCTCAAAATAAAAAAGAAAGAAACAGGTGGAATAACGGTAGAATTGATTGCAACAACTTAATCAGCCCAGTATATCCAAAATATTATTATTTTAATATGTGATTAGTATGTAATGGTTAATAAAGCATATACATTTTTGAAGCTAAATCTTTGAATGTAATCTTGTATTTTACCTTTCTAGCACATTGCAGTTCACACTAGCCACATTCCAGCACCCTGTAGCTATGTCAGAGGCGTCTGAAGCAGAGAAACTGCATCTGGAATAGGTGCTGGGTAAAATGGGGCTGAGACCTACAGGACTGCATTTCCATGAGGCCCGGCTTTCTAAGTCACAGGATAAATAGAAGATTGGCACAAGATCCATTTTACAAAGACCTTGCTGAGAAAACACTTTGCAGTAAAGAAGCCACAAAAATCCACCAAAACCAAGGTGGGAATGAAAGTGACCTCTGATTGTCCTCACGAATCATTACACACTAATTATAATGCATTAGCATGTGAAAGACATTCCCACCAGCGCGATGACAGTTAATGAATGCCATGGCAACATCAGAAAGTTACCTTACATGGTCTAAAAAGAAGAGAAACACTCAGTTCTGGGAATTGCCCACCCCTTTCTTGTAAAACTCATGAATAATCCACCCCTTAGTTAGCATATAATCAAGAAATAACTGTTAAGTATCCTTAGTTGAGCGGCCCAGTAGCCATTTTTTATTTCTCTACTTTCCTAATAAATTTGCTTTTGCTTTGCACTGCAGACTCATCCAAAATTCTTTCTTCTATCTTTTTTTTTTTTTTTTTTTGTCTTTGAGACAGCATCCTGCTCTGTCACCCAGGCTGGAGTGCAGTGGCGCCATCTTGGCTCACTACAACGTCTGCCTCCTGAGTTCAAGAGATTCTCCTGCCTCAGCCTCTGGAATAGCGGGGATTACAGGCATGCGCCACCATGCCCGGCTAATTTTTTTATTTTTAGTAGAGATGCGGTTTCACCATGTTGGCTAGGCTGGTCTCGAACTCCTGACCTCAAGTGATCCTCCCGCCTCTGCCTCCCAAATTACCAGGGTTACAGGCATAAGCCGGGGTTACAGGCATAGGGCTCTAAATTATTTCTTGTAGGAGATCCAAGAACCCAATCTTCGTTTCTGAATTGGGGCCATTTCTGGAAGCTTCTTTTCAGTGAATTACAAAAGGATGATACTAAGGAAACCTGCAACTCAAAGGAAATAGACTGAATTACCAATTGGCTAACTTTTTGTAAGTGGTGGCATACCCGTGTAAAGAATGGGATCAGGTTAGTAGCCCAATTTAGTGGAGTTAGAGTGTCTCCTAAGACAGATAAGATAAAAGGTCCCTTTTAATAAAAGGCAAGAACATTTGAAAGACTTGTGTTTGAGGTGCAACTTAGAAAGGTTAGAGTCTTTCCTAAGATTTAGGGGGTTAGAGGCCCCTCTCAGTAAAGTCCCTCTCAGCTAAGATTAGATTTGGCATTATGGAATATTAACCATTGCTGTCTTTGTGTTTGTTTGTTTTTTTGTTTGTTTTGAGACAGAGTCTCACTCTTGTTGCTGAGGCTGGAGTGCAGCGGTGAGATCTTGGCTCACTGCAACCTCCACCTCCCAGGTTCAAGCAATTCACCTTCCTCAGCTTCCCAAGTAGCTGGGATTACAGGCGCTGACCACCACACCTGGCTAATTTTTGTATTTTTAGTAGAGACAGGGTTTCACCATGTTGGCCAGGCTGGTCTCGAACTCCTGACCTCAGCTGACCCACCTGCCTCAGCCTCTCAAAGTGCTGGGATTACAGGCACGAACCGAACCAGGCCTTGTCTTTGTATTAATTTGCCTTGCATTTTTTGCTAATGGCTGTGGCTGACAGAATTAGGTGAGTACAGAATCATGGAACATGTGGAGATTTTTCCTCCCTAAAGTGGGAAACTTGAGAGCAGATGGGACTGCAAAAAAGATTCTTTCACAACCAACAAGCAGCCACCTAAACTTTTGATTCAGTGCAATGCTTGGGTCTTTCTCTGGCTTTCCTGAGCTCCTCACCTCTCCTGCCCTGCCATAGGCAATGTCTCTCTCAATCTCTCTCTCTCTCTTTCCTTTCCTATCTTTTCTGTTACTCTAGGCCACCATCTTGCGCAGAGATCACATGTTGAAACTTCTGGTCAGAAGTCCCTGAAACAGGCCAGGCATGGTGACTCATGCCTGTAATCTCAGCACTTTGGGAGGCCGAGGTGGGCAGATCACCTGAGGTCAGGAATTGAAGACCAGGCTGGCCAACATGACGAAACCTCGTCTCTACAAAAAATACAAAAATTAGCCCAGGTGGTGGCAGACGCTTGCAGTTTCAGCTACTCAGGAGGCTGAGGCAGGGAGAATTGCTTGAACCTGGGAGGCAGAGGTTGCAGTGAGCTGAGTTCATGCTACTGCACTCCAGCCTGGGAGACAGAGCAAGACTCCATCTCAAAAAAAAAAAATACCCCCAAAGAAACAAAAAAGAAGTCCCTGAAACAAACAACAACAACAACAACAAAATAATGGATGAAGTTTCCCTCTTGTTTTATGTTCTTGGGAGCTTGACCTTGTAGCCATGTGGCAGTATTTTCTCTTGGTTTCTACCATGCAGCATACAGAAATTTTGAAATTTATGTTATACTTAACTCTAAAAATGATCTTGAGCAGTTCAAAACCTTTGCAAGCTCAAAATCGGCTGCTGGAGGCTTCTTCTGGGAGACTCCAATGGCGACTGCTTCGTGCCGTAGCTCAGTAGCTGGGCTTTGCTGTCTCACAGTGGCAGCCCAGGTTCAGGGTTCAATTTCTCACTTAGGAAATGAGTCCTTTCTGATTTGATATCTGTGTGAACATTTGTTGATTCTCTTCCCCTCCACCAACCATCTTGGATTTTCCTTTCTCTGAGCTACCTTTGAAGATTCTAGATTTTGTAAAACTGCTTGCCACCTTTTTGAAAATATCTTGTACACTTGTCGTTAGCTTCATAACCTTAGTTAAAGCTTATTGGTTTCAGGAGATGGAGGTTGCAGTGAACCAAGTTTGGCCACTGCACTCCAGCCTGGGTGACAGAGGGAGACACTGTCTCAAAAAAAAAAAAAAAAAAAAAAAGGCTCATTGGTTTCACTTGGGAGGTTATCGTAGTAAAGTTCAAAAGTCAGAAATATTGGCATTTTGGCATGGCTAAAGTCAAGTAGTAAGACAATTAAATAATTTTTTTAAAAAAGAGCATCATGGTTAAAAGTCAGCTTAATTGTATTATTTTTTGAGATGGAATGCAGTGGTGCAATCTTTGCTCACTACAACTCTGCCTCGGAAGACCGAGAAATTTTCCTGCCACGGCCTTCTGAGTAGCTAGGATTACAGGCATCCACCACTACACCTGGCTGATTTTTGAATTTTTTGTATTTTTACTAAATACTAAAAAAAATAGTGGAGTTTCACTATGTTGGTCAGGTTGGTCTTGAACACTGACCTCAGGTGATCCCCCTCCTCGGACTTCCAAAGTGCTATGATTACAGGCGTGAGCCACCACGCCTGGCCCTAAAGTTGACTTAATTAATTGTGGATATTCAAGCTCTAACAGCCTGGAACTCCTTTGAAAGAACAGAGGAGGTGCCACAATAGGCATTTTGGGTGCAACTCACAGGAAGTGTTGACTCTGGTCCTGAAGCTGGGGCGTGTGAGAGATTGTAAATTTGATCTCTGGACTTTTCACAGGTGTGATTGTGTCATATAGCTTCGCTCAGTATCTGACTGATTTTTCTCTTTTGCCTAGGCCCCGCCTACAGTTTAGATTGTGAAATATACTTAGGTTGAGCGCCTAGATAATGTGACTTTCCTGCTTGGGCTCTGCCCTCCCAGGGTATTGTGACATATCTCTGGGCCAATCACGTAGGTGATGTGACTCTCCCTTTCTCCCTGGGCCAGTCTACAGGGGTTACTGTGAGATATCTTTAGGACCATCACCTATGTTATGTGACTCTTTTTTGCCTTGAATCTGTTTGCAGGAGGAATGATTACATATCACTGGGCCCATCACCTAGGTGAGGTGACTGTCTTCTACCTGGAACATGTTTACAAGGTGGATTGTGACATATTGCTTTTCCTAGCACCCAGGAGATGTGACTTTTATTGCCAGGACCCTGCCCATAGTAAAAATATTGACATATCGCTGGCCCAGCACCTAGTTGATGTGACTCTCCCTCCTAGTCTTTTCCCACAGGTGGGATGGTCACACATTAGGCCCAGCTCACAGGTATAATGAAGACTCGCGTGTGTGAACCCAGCCAATAGAAGATATTTTAACTCTTCTAGCTAAGCTTAGAAAAACAAGTAAGGATCTGGGCCTTCTAAATGTAGAAAGATCACACAATATATCACACATGTATATTCTATAAAGTCTTTGAGTGATATAAAGAGTGTTAAAACAGAGTCCAGCACAGAGGTAAAATTGTGACTCTTATAGGCACACTTAGTTGACAATTAAAATTGTCTCCCTCACACATTGACAAAACTTATTGGTGAGGTCTTGACTCTCATATGAGGACACGATACACAGTTAGAATATTGACCATCCAATGTGGATCTGGCCAAAGGTCAGATGGTGAGTCATATGTGGACCCAGCTTACAGGCCCAGCGATGACTCTTATACCTGGACCCAGCCAGTAGGAGAGGTATTGACTTTCATAGCTGGGCTTAGGCCAAAAAATATAGTTCTGGGTTTTCTACTTTAAGAAAAATCACAGGTGATTGCCACACACATGCATGTTGTGTAAAGCCCTCAGATGGTACAGAGAGTGTCCTAATAAGACCCAGCACAACACTGAGGTTGTGACTATTGTATGCACACTCAGCTGACTGTTAAAATTGTCACCTTTATATAGGGAGAGAGCAAAATAGTTTCTGAATCTCACTGACAGATACAGTCCACAGTTGGATCATGTCTGCCACATGTGGATTGAGCCACAGGAGGGATGCTGACCAATTTCTGTAACCAGATCACAGGAGCAAAAATGACTCTCCTACCTGGAACCAAAAATAGGAAAGATGTTGACTCTCATGCTTGGGCTTAGGGCAATGGGCGTGATCCTACATTTGGGATTGTAACAAACGCCTGGGCAAGCACAAAGGTCTGAAATCAGATTGTGAGTCTCACATGTGCCATGTAAAACCCTCAGGTGGTACAGACAGTGTCATAACAGGGAGCAGCAAACAGGTGAGATTGTGACTCTCATATGCACACCTGGCTAACAGTAAGAATTGTCACCCTCCCCACCTGAACACAGCCTCCTTACAACGTCCTCAATCTCACACTCAGAGGCAGTCAAAGTTGGAATTATGACTCTCATATGTGAACGCAGTCCACAGGTAGCATGGTGATTCCCACACCAAGATTCAGCATCCCTGTGAGGCTGTGACTCTGCTACTGGGATACTGTAAGTGGGGTTCAGGCTCTCATGCACAGAGCCAGTCCACTGTTGAGGTTGTGAGTCAAATACTTAACCATATCTCGCAAGATATGTTGACTGTCATAAGTGAAGCCAGGACATTTGTGGGGTTTTAAATCTTATCTTTAAACCTTTCTGCAGGTGTAATTGTGACATATACATTTTCCCAGCCTCTGATTAATTTTACTCTAGTGCCTGGGCCCAGTGTACAGTTGAGATTGTCACATATACCTGGACCATGCGCTATATTTAGTTCCTCTTCTGCATGAGAGCTGTCCTCAGGGGAAATTGTGATGTATCTCTGGACCAATCATCAAAGGAAGTGACTCTCCTTTTCTGCCTGGGTCCTGCCCTTAGTTGGGATTGTGAAATATCACCGGACCTTTAACCCAAATGATATAACTCTTTTTTCTGGGTTCTAATTACAGAAGGCATTGTGAAATATCTCCAGGCCCATCACCTAGGTGATGTGACTCTTCTTTCCTGCCTGAACCCTGCCCCCAAGAGACATTGTGACATATCACTGGGCCCAGCTTCCAGGTGATGTAACAGTCCTGCCTTGGCCCTGCCCACAAGGGGCATTGTGACATATTGCTGAGCCCAGTAACTAGGTGATATGACCCTCCTGAATTGCCCCTGCACTCAGGGGAGATTTTTGATCCTGCCCAAAGTGGCAATTGTGACATATCTTTGGCCATCACCCAGGTGATGCAACCCTTGTGCCTGGTCTCTCTCCACAGTTGGTATTAGGAAATACACAAGGGCACAGCTTACAGGTGGAATGATGACTCATACCTGAAGATATTTTGACCCCTGTAGTCTTGGGGCAAAAACTAAGGTCCTGTATCTTCAACTTGTAGGATGGTCACGGAATATCACAACTTGCATGCACATTGTATGAAGCCCTCAAGTGCTACAAAGAGTGCCAAAATATAGCCCAGCTAAAACTGTGGTCAAACTATGGCTGTTGTACACAAACTCAAATAAAAGTAAGGATTATCAGCCTTCCACATTAACAGAACCCACTGTTGAGGTTCTGAATCGCACACCAAGAGGCAATCAAGTTGGAATTGTGAATCTCATGCATCAATCCAATCGACAGATGAGATGATAACACCAAGTCCAGGATTTAGAACACCTGGGGGCTCTGACTCCCCTATCAAAACAGTCTGTTGGTGATATTTGGGCTCTTGTGCATTGATTTAGTCCACTGTTGTGACTGACTTCCATACTTGAACTCAACCCACAAGAGGTGTTGACTCTTATACCTTTAGCAGGAAAATGTCCAGGATTGTAAATGTCTGCTATTGACTGGGTCCAGGTATGAGTTTTATTGCTGTTTCTGTGAGCTGGGTTCAAAAATGAGTCACTGTCTCACCTGTAGCTGTATCTATATATGACAGTCACAATTCCAAGTCTGGATTGCATTTGCATGTGAGATTTAGGACCTCACCAGTGAGAACTAGCTATGTGTGAGGGTGACAATTCTATCAGATGGATGTGCATATGAGAGTCACAATCTCATCTTTGTTCTGGGTCCTGTTATGACACTGTATCATTTGAGGGCTTTATACAATATACCTTGGTATCATAATACACTATGACCTTTATTTAAGTAGGAGACCCAGGACCTTATCTGTTGCCCTAAGCCTAGATATCAGAGTCAAAATCTGTTCTCTTAGCTGGATCCAGGTATGAGAGTCATCATCTCACCTGTGAGCTGCGACCATGTATATGTCGCAATTTCACCTGTCAGCAGGAACCAGACATGAGAGTCCTATCACCTGGGTGCTGGGTAAGTGATATGCCACAATTCTTACTTGGGCAGGGTCCAGGCAACAGAGGAGAGACACATCACCTATATGACTGGCCCAGCAATGAGTGAAAATCCTCTCTCAGTAAAGGGCCTATTTAGGAGAGTCATATCACCTAGCGGCTTGGCCAAGCAACATATCACAATGCCCCCTTTGCACAGGGCCAAGACAGGACAGTTACATCACCAGGGAGCTGGGTCCAGCTACATGTCACAATTCCTTCTGTGGAAAGTGCCCAGGCAGAAGAGCAGAGTCACATCACCTAGGCGATGGGCCCAGAGAGATGCCACAATGCCATTTGTGGGCTGGGCTCTGAGAGAAGAATAACATCACCCGGTGCTGGGCCCAGCAATATGTTGTGATCCCAACTAGAAAAAGGTTCCAGACAAGAAAGGAGAATCACATCATCATGTTGATAAGCCAAGAGATATTTACAATCCCCCCTGTGCACATGTCCCAGGCAGAAGACTTGAATTACCTTTTAGACCAGCAATGTCACAATGCTTCTTCAGGGCAGAGCACAAACAAGACAGGACAATCACATCATTAACTGCTAGGCTTAGTGATATGTCATAACTTTACCTGTGGGCAGGGTCCAGGCAAGAGAAGATTTACTTCACCTAGGTGCTCAGTAAAGAGATATATTACAATACCTTTGAGGGAAGTAGCCAGGCAATATAGTCACATCACCTCGGTACTTGGCCCAGGTATAACTCACAAGATATCTGTGTGTTGAGCCCAGAAGGACAATAAAATTACTAAGTTTCTAGGTAGAAGTGCATGTCACAATTAAACTTGCAGGCAGGCCCAGGAATGAGACTCCCAATTCCACACATTTCCCCATTCCAGGTGTAAGAGCCAACCATTCCTGAGACTTAGGTCCAAGCGCATGAGTCACAATCTCAACAGTGGATTGCATCCTCCCATGAGAGCCCCAATTTCTTCTCCAAGCTGTGTTCCAGTAGGGGAGTCACAACCTCAGTGCTGTGCTGAATCCTGGTTGGAGAGTCCCCACTTCACCTGTGGACTGGATCCGTATATGAGAGTCACAATTCCAACTCTTGACTGCCCCTGGGTGTGATTCAGAACCTCAATTGTGACTTGTGTACCCTTGGGCATGTGACAATTTCTACTTTTGGCTGTGTGTTCATACAGGACTCTCAATCTCACCTGTGTTCTGGGCCGTTATGAGACTTTCTGTACCACCCACGGGGTTTATTTAATATGCATGGGTGTCATAATCATCTGTGATATTCATACAAGTAGAAGACACAGGACCTTACCCATGGCCCTAGTCCTATCTATGAGAGTCAAAATCTCTCTCTTTGGCTGGGCTTATGTGTAAGAGTTATCACAATGTCTGTAAGCTGACTCAAAGTATATGTCACCATCTCAACTGTGGGGATGAACAGGCAGGTGCAGTGAGAGTTGAGATGGGAGGAGGATTGTGATGTCCTCTGTCAGAATGTAATTGTTATTGTTTTGGGGTTGTTTTTAGATATTGTCAAATAAAATCAATTTAGATGTAGGTAAGAAGTAACTTTATTCTAAAGTAATGTTGTGGCTGGGCACGGTGTCCCACGCCTGTAATCTTAAGCACTTCGGGAGGCCAAGGCAGGTGGATCACTTGAGGTCAGGAGTTCAAGACCAGCCTGGTCAACATTGTGAAACCCTGTCTCTACTAAGAATACAAAAATCAGCTGGGTATGGTGGCGGGTACCTGTAATACCAGCTACTCGGGAGGCGGAGGCAGGAGTATCGCTTGAACCTGGGAGGCGGAAGTTGCAGTGAGCCAATATCACACCACTGCACTCCAGCCTAGGTAACAGAGTGAGACTCTGTCTCAAATAAAATTAATAAATAAAGTAGTGTTGCAATGGGGGAAGCACCAAATATAATATCTGCAAACGTCTCAAAAGTTAAGCTGAAAAGGGCTGTCATTCATATGGAGGAGCAAGCAAGATTAGAAAGAAGGTGGGAGAGGAGGGCAGAATGGAGGGTGGCAAAATCAACGCAAGATTAAAGAATGTTGCACCCTGAAGTCAGCCTGTTCTTGGTAGAGACATCAAGAGGGGTTGTATGTTTGCTCAGACTGGAGGTGGGGCAGAGTCCAGGGGTCTGGGGGAAAGAGAGAAACTTAAGCAAAGTTTGCTTAGCAAGTATTTTATTCTGAATCCTGAAGACAAAATTATTTAATTGTGTGTGAAGAACAATGGGAATGTGGAGTCTGTGAATCTGTGATATCTAAAAGCGGGCATATCATCATCTCAGTCATAATGGTAAGGATCTTTCTTTGCAGTAAGCTGTTCTTACAGAACACAAAGCATTAGGGAGTTTTCTTAATTGTAACCATTTACCAGGACTCACTACCCACCCCGTCTTTCTCTCCCACTTTTCTGTGCTCTATACATTTTTTTCCAATTGTCATTTCCTGAATTGTATTCTTTATAGTAACCTGGTAAACATAGGTAGAGTGTTTTGCCAAGTTCTGTGAGTAGTTTTATCAAATTATTAAACTTCAGGGAGAAATTTAAGAAAGCCCATGATTTATAGATACCTGCTTAGAGGTATAGATGGGCCCCTGGTGCTTGTCCCTGACATGTGCACTGGGGACTATATTGAGGAATTGAGTCCTGAAGTGGTCGGGTCATGGTGACTCTGGATTCTGTCAGAATTGAGTTGTTGAACATCCAGTTGGTGTTGAAGAGTTGGCTGGTGTTCAACAAATGCCGCATATTTGGTGTGAGAACAAAGACATCACAGTAGCCTTGGCTGGAGTGAGACTGTGGGTCTTTTGGGGAATGGATACTCTATTCTTCTGCACACAAGCTGTTGCACTGTGAATTGTCCTGTGATTCCAGGTCTCATCCAGGTTCAAAGGAAACTGAGAACTCAAAGGAAAGCAACTCTGAGGACAGGCTCCTCTCCCCACACTGCTGCTAGAAAGTGATTTCTGCACGCTCACACCCATGCACACTGGGCAGTGATGTAGCCACACTCCTCCCATGGCAAGGCTTCACCCTCAGAAATTGTGCTGAGAGAACTTCTCCTTCTAGAGTTTTCCTCCAATAGGCTACGTAAGTGCCGAGAGGACTCATGGCTTATTTTTATGCCCAGATCTTGAATCTGCACCAGTGACCCATTTTCTCCACTAGCTTAGGCTTCTGGGTCATCCCTCCCTCCCATCTGCCTACATGCACACATTTATAAGTCAGAGCTACCTGTCTGGACCAGTATCTGCAGCACTAACCAGTCTTTTCACCAACTGGGTACTGTTCCCCACCCATAGGTTTTTTTCTCCTCTCCTCTCCTCTTCTGTCCTCTCCTCTCCTCTCCTCTCCTCCCCTCCCCTCCCCCTCCTCTCTCTCTCTTTCTTTCTTTCTTTTTCTTTCCTTTCTTTCCTTCCCTCCCTCCCTCCTTCCTTCCTTCTTTCTTTCTTTCTTTTTATTTTTTTGAGACTGAGTTTTGCTGTTTTCACCCAGGATGGAGGCAGTGGCGGGATCTCAGCTCACTGCAGCCTCCGTCTCCCAAGTTTAAAAGATCCTCTTGCATCAGCCTCCCGATTAGCTGGGATTACAGGCGCCACCACCATGCTCGGCTCATTTTTGTATTTTTAGTAGAGATGAGACTTCACCATGCTGGCTAAGCTGGTCTCGAACTCTTGACCTCAGGTGATCCACCCGCCTCGGCCTCCACAAAGTGCTGGGATTACAGGAATGAGCCACCGCACCCAGCCCCCGTAGGTTTATTTATAGCACCTTCTCTTATTCTGCCTTCTTCTTTTCCACAAACGCTCTTTCACAAACACAAGGCCACACCTCTGGTGCCTAAATACAAACCCTACTGGAAATCATATGTCCACAAGTTCAGGATAAATTTTTTGGACCTGCTTATTGTAAGCATAAATACAAAATAAAGATAAGGCAATCATTCAACTAAAAAATAAAAATGGGAATTTACACTTCTTTTTTTTTCTTAAAATGTTAAATACCTTTTACATGTAAATTCTTTCTCTGCTTTTTATCTTTTTTCTTGTCTTTTCAATATCTATGAAATCTATTTCTGCTCTAATTTTTATTATTTTTTCTTTCATTTATTTTTATTATTTATTTATTTATTTTGAGACGGAGTTTTGCTTTTGACACCCAGGCTGGAGTGCAGTGGTGCAAACTCGGCTCACGGCCACCTCTGCCTCCTGGGTTCAAGCGATGCTTCTGCCTCAGCCTCCTGAGTAGCTGGAATTACAGGCGCCTGCCACCACACCTGGCTAATTTTTGCATTTTTAGTGGAGACGGGGTTTCACCATGTTGCTAGGCTGGTCTCGAACTCCTGACTTCAGGTGATCTGCCCACCTCAGCCTCCCAAAGTGCTGGGATTACAGGCATGAGCCACTGAGCCCGGCCTGTTATTTTCCTTACATTGCTAACATTGGGATTATTTATTTGTTCTTTTTCAAGTATTTTGTGAATTAAAGTTATGTTTTCTAGTTGACATCTTTTCCTTTCTCTTAATATAGAAATATAGCACTATAAACTTCTGATTTAGAACTGTTTTGTGGGGTTTTTTTTTGTATCCCAGGAGCTATTGTATGTTGTTTCTATTTTCTTTTTTCTCATTATACTTTCTGATTTCCCTTTGCTTTTTCTCTTTGACCCATTCGTTGTCCAGGAACATGTTGTTTACTGCCCACATATTTGTGAGTTTTAAAATTTTTCTTTGGCTATTGATTTCTAGTTTTATTAAATTGTAAATTTAAAAATTGATATGGCTGGGCGCAGTGACTCCTGCCTGTAATCCCAGCACTTTGGGAGGCCTAGGCAGTTGGATTACCTGAGGTCAGGAGATTGAGACCAGACTGACCAACATAGTGAAGCCCCGTCTTTACTAAAAATACAAAATTAGCTAGGCATGGTGTTGCATGCCTGTAATCTCAGCTACTTGGGAGGCTGAGGCAGGAGAATTGCTTGAACCTGGGAGGCGGAGGTTGTAGTGAGCTCAGATCATAACATTGCACTCCGGCCTGGTTGACAGAGCGAGACTCCATCTCAAAAACAAAAAACAAAAAAAAGTTGCTGTAATTTTAATCTTTTTAAATTTGAATAGAGTTTGTTTTTTTTGTTGGCCCAACATATGCTCTATCATGGATAATGTTCCATTTGTGCTTGATAAGAATACGTATTCTCATACTGCTACTTGAAATAGTCTACATATGTCCGGGATTTGCAGTGTTCCTCAGCACTATCCAAGCACATTGTTTTCTTTCTAGCTTTCTGTCTGAATAATCTATTGTTTTCAGTAGAGTAACAAAGTCCTCTATTATTGTCATATTTGTTTTTTCTAAAGTTCTGTTTATATATGTTTATATATTTATGTCCTCTAATATTGGGTGCATATATTTTTTAATTGTTATATCCTCTTGAAAAATTATCCTCTTTTTCATTTTGTAATAAAAAAACTGTATTATTTTATTTAATATTCATTCTTAAGTTAACACAATCTGCTTCTAATCCAAGAAATCCTAGTATAATCTGAAACACATGCATATACATTTAGTAAGACCTTCTACATTTCTAAATAAATTACATGCATGATATACAATAAAGAGTACTAATATGAGAATTCAGGACATTTATTTTTCTGCATGGAAATTTAACTACTGTTCCAGACACACATATACAAAACAAACCCACAAAGCAACAGTGTGTAATAGGTAGTGAGAGACACACAAAATAGGCATATTTAAAATGCCTACAGCCTTTTTTTATTTTTTAGGTAACAAAATATATCCAGTCCTTGACATCTTCTCATACTCACCTAGCACCACGGATGCAAGGACCTAACAGTAACATGTACAATCTCATGCTTAACACTTAAAGCATGCACTGAATTGAACTTATATGTTGTGATCTATTCAACTAAGTATGCAACACATACTTTTTCTTACTAATATTTTATACATTAAATTACCCTGCAGCATCTTGAAATTTTAACATCGATGTAAAACAACTTTTGAAAGATTTATGAAACAAGTTTCAAGGTTCACCTTCAGGCTGGTTTGGTTAAGTGGAAAAATGGCAGCAGCCTCAAGGTTCACACTGAAAGAAAATGCTGTTATGTGCATGTCAACCCATGTAAAAAATACCTGTATGCAAGATGGCACGAAGACTTGTGCAGTTGGAATCACCAGTGCAAATGCATGCATTTGAGGTACTTATTTTTTCAATGGTTAGATATAATTATGCATAGTCATTTTCCTCAAGTGCTAAAGATTTCAGACCTGATCAAATGAAAAGCTATCAGTGTAAATATGAGCTATTTATATATTTAATTTCAAAGTGCTATGCTTTTAATGAACATTTAACATTATAGATTTATATATTTAGTTTAAAATATTCATATTACCAACCAATAAGTTTTCTCACTATAAAGAGACTGACTGGCAATTACACCTGGCTAAGTAATTTAAATAGCATACTTGCAAGAACTGTAGTGAAAGAGTTAAATACTTCATGATTGCTTCGTTGAACTGAGAAGCCCAAAAGGCATAGATCAATGATGCTCAATGATGAAAAATGAATACCCCCAAAATGACCTCTGTGCAATAAAAACTAAGTATTCTCCACGTTATCAATGCCATTGGCACCCACATGGGTATCAGGCTCCTCATACAAAGATGAGGGAACAAAGTGGCTAATAGCGGGACACAAACAGCCCTTATGCTCTGGCAATTCTTGCTTCAGGCATTCCAATTGGTTGTTCTGGCATCCAATCATATATCCTATCATAAAATAGACCATTAACTCCAAGTTCCTTCAATTTTCTTCTGTTTTCAGGATCACTGCTGTCATCACCCCAGCAGAATATGACTAGTCCCTTAGCTTTTGCCTCTTGAATATAAGATGGGTTTCTGACCAAGTCTTCAGTATGTGCATTTATCTCCAGTAGATTTTCTTTTCTTTTCTTTCTTCTTTTTTTTTTCAACAAAGTTTCGCTCTTGTTGCCCAGACTGGAGCGCAATGGTGTGATCTCGACTCACTGCAACCTCCACCCCCTGGATTCAAGCGATTCTCCTGCCTTAGCCTGCTGAGTAGCTGGGATTACAGGCGCCCACCACCATGCCCAGCTAAGTTTTGCATATTTAGTAGAGATGGGGTTTCACCATGTTGACTAAGCTAGTCTTGAACTTCTGACCTTAGGTGATCCACCCTCCTCAGCCTCCCAAAGTGCTGGGATTACAGGAGTGAGCCACCGCACCCAGCCTATCCCTAGTAGATTTTCAAACTGTGCAAAGCTCATTGCAATGGGGGTTGTCGGAGATCTGAGGTCCATGAGCTCAGGATAAATCTCAGATTTTCCTTGAATTAAAAATAATATGGGATATTTGTTCTGCTTTTGCCGAACCATTGTGCAAATATCTGCATCAAATGAAGAAAACACTATTCTCTCTTCCCAGAATTTTCTAAAACAGTTTTTAAATTTATATCCAAAAAGATTCATGTCAAAATATGTTACCATTCCACATTCCATCCCTTTGTTGGCAGATCCATTTTATTTCACTGTTAAACCCTACATCTTCTGGCAAACACTCTAAAACCATCTTACCAGAAGGAAATGGCTGATTTTCTGAAAAGGAATTTTCCTCCTGGACCACAGATTATTTCCGATCCTTAGATTTCAGTGCAGTCACATGAGTGAGCTTTAACAACTGGAGATGGTCAAATGTTAATTTTTTTACTGGAATTTCAAATAATTCAACTGGATCAGGATCAAATTTCTTTTTCATAGTCAAACAACAGGTAAGATCATAATATACCACGGGCACAAATTCCTTTGAAAGGTGTACATCAAATTCTACAAAGGCTGCACCATGACTATCAGCATTTCTTAAAGAAGCAATAGTATTTTCCTTAGCCAGCTGGGTAGTTGTAGCGTTTCCTGCACCTCGATGGCCAACATCCAATGGTATTCTTGGCTTCCAATACTTGGAAAATGAAGATTTCATGTCACAACTGTATCCTGGCAATGGCTTAATAATTATATAGTCAACTCTCACTTTGCCTATTGTTTTCCTGGAATTTCTGCTTATGATGGGAAGAGTAAGAATTCCAGCACTCTTTCCACTCTCAGCAATGGTGGATGATAAGAGACAAGCTGTATCCACACGTCCATGGAGAGCATCACCTTGAACTACATGCTCACTGAGATTTTCTTCAAAAAAATCAAAGATTAGTTCCAGGTTATCTGGTCCCATTGTCCGTATGCTGTACTCTGTCCAATGATCAGACTGTAAGCCATAACCACACTCCAGCTGTGAATGCCTGCACTTGAACTCATTGTCACTTATTAAGGAGATCTCCATGCTATTGGATATTTTGTGAAGTACAGTGGGAGATACCCTATCATCGTCATCTTCCTCCAGGCCCTCTAGTGTCAGCTTCACCCTAAATCTAGATTTTTAAATTTTTTTCTTGGTTATTGGCACAGGAGGTTTTTCAGAACAATGCAAACGTAATCTTGTTTCAATCTGACATGCCAACCATCCAGAATCCAGAGTTTCAACACCACTGTGGATTCCAAATTGTCCATCGTCAATAACAATTTCGCTTTCTGACGGGGTTATTGATCGTGGTTGTAGATGAATCTCCCACTTGTGAACTATCACTTGACATGGACCACCGATAGTCTTTGGTTCTAAAAAGTACCCTTTGAAGTAGCGATGCTGAACTTATACTCCTCCACTGAGTACAATGGTTGCTTTCCATAACATGCTGGCTCTGCTAAGACAGGTTTTAGGGCATTGTCCTCATTCTGATACAATCTTAGCTCCTTCCACCTGTCTCATTCTCTGGAAGAAGAGACAGCATTTTGAGGATTCCAGTTTCCCAAAAGCATCACAGCTTCCACATATTGCAAAAACTTCTGGTAAAAGAGTTCCTCTTATTTCAAAGGTAACCTGAGAAGGTGTCATTCTGATGGGTTTATTTTATGACGTCGTGCTGCCAGGTTCGCTAGTCCACAGGTCCGCATCGCTGCCGCCCTGCCCGAGAGCGAGGACCGCGGGCAGAGGTACCGGACACCCGCTGTCGGTGCCTCGCCAGCGCTCCCCAGGGCGGCCAGTCGCAGCGCCAAGCGACAGGAAGCGGCTACGCTCAAACCAGTTTCAGCTGCTCCAGACCAAACTGCCAGGCCACCCCGCGGGGCGGGGCCGGAGGGCCAAATTATCCTCTTTTTATTGTAGAGTGATCTTTGTCTCTTGGGACAGATTTTTTTCTAGAAGTCTGTTTTTTCTGATATAAATATAGCCACTCTTACACTCTTTCAATTATTGGTATGGGTTTTTAAAATTCTTTAACCATTAACCTATGTGTGCCCTTAAATCTAAAATAAGTCACCTGGGTGAAGCATACTGTTGATTCTTAAAATCTATTTAGAGATTCTGTGAATCTTTTCATTTTCTGCTTTAATAACAGAATATTCTAGAGTTGGTATTTTATAAAGAATAGAAGTGTACTTAGCTCACAATTTTAGATTATGGAAGTCCAAGATCATCCCATTGATATCTGATGAGAATCATATTTCCACATCACAAAATGGCCAAAGGCATAAGAATGACAGAAGGTGTACACCAGAGAGCTTACTCTTTATTTATTTATTTATTTATTTTTTTGAGACAGAGTTTCGCCCTTGCCCAGGCTGGAGTGCAGTGGCACGATCTCGGCTTACTACAACGTCTGCCGCCCGGATTCAAGCGATTCTCCTGACTTGCCCTCCCAAGTAGCTGGAAATACAGCCACGTGCCACCACGCCCCCCAGCTAATTTTTTTTTGTATTTTTAGTAGACACAGTGTTTCCCCATGTTGGCCAGGCTAGTCTTGAACGACTGACCTCAGGTGATCCACCCACCTCAGCCTCCCAAAGTGTTGAGATTACAGGCGTGAGCAACCACACCTGGCCAGAGCTTACTTTATAATAAACCCACTTTCCTGCCAACTAACCCACTCTGGAAATAATGACATTAATTCATTCATGAGAGTAGATCCCTCATAACCTAATATCTTGT
Organism: Pongo abelii; assembly: GCF_028885655.2. Lineage (NCBI taxonomy): Eukaryota > Metazoa > Chordata > Mammalia > Primates > Hominidae > Pongo > Pongo abelii. Next base: position 23,374,541 of record NC_071991.2, read on the forward strand.
TGAAGGTCTAACTGTATAATTTTATAACAATGGCAGTTAAATTTCAACATGAATTTTGAAGGGGACATTCAAATCATAGCAGTGCATTTTTATAATTATTTGATATTTAAAAATTGTTGATAGGTAAGAAGTTACTACTGCCATTTTGTTAATTGTTGTCTGACCGTTTACTATTACACTTTAGTATTTTTGCCATTACTTTTAATGGCAAAAACCACCATTACTTTTGCGCCAACCTAATAATGTCTTTTTTTTTATTCATGCTGTCTTCTCTTGTGTTTTGTCGAATTTTTTTTTTTTTTTGCTTTTGTTGTTGTTGTATGCTTTGATTCCTTTTTCTTTTTCTTTTCTTTTTTTTTTTTTTTTTTGAGACAGAGTCTCGCTCTGTTGCCCAGGCTGGAGTGCAGTGGTGCGATCTCGGCTCACTGCAAGCGCCGCCTCCCGGGTTCATGACATTCTCCTGCCTCAGCTTCCCAAGTAGCTGGAACTACAGGCGCCCGCCGCCACGCCCTGCTAAATTTTTTTGTGTTTTTAGTAGAGATGGGGTTTCACCATGTTAGCCACAATGGTCTCGATCTCCTGACCTTGTGATCCACCCGCCTCGGCCTCCCAAAGTGCTAGGATTACAGGCGTGAGCCACCACGCCTGGCCTTTTTTTGTTTTGTTTTGTTTTGTTTTGTTTTTTGAGTTGTTGCCCAGGCTGGAGTACAATGGTGTGATTTTGGCTCACCGCAATCTTTGCCTCTTGTGCTCAAGCGATTCTCCTGCTTCAGCCTCCCGTGTGGCTGGAATTACAGGCCTGTGCCACCATGCATGGCTAATGTGGTGGCTAATTTTGTATTTTTAGTAGAGATGGGGTTTCTCCATGTTTGTCAGGCTGGTCTTGAACTCCCGATCTCAGGTGATCTGCCCGCCTCAGCTTCCCCAAGTGTTGGGATTACAGGCGTGAGGCACAACTCCCAGCCTCTTGATTCCTTTTTCTTTTGTGTATATACTACAAATTTTCTTTTAATTACCAAGAGGCTTACATAAATCATCTCATAACAGTCTAGCTTAAGATAATAACAATTGAGCCTCTATGTATAGAGACTCAACAATTTTACTCTCTTCAATACATGATTTATATCACACTTTACATTTTTATACTGTGTATCTAATAACAAATTATTTCAATTATATGTATTTTTAATACTTTTGTCTTGTAGCTTTTATCCCTGAGTTAAAAGCAATTCATCCACCACCATTACAGACTAGTATTTTACTCATTTTTCTCCATCTATAACTAAATAATGATATAATTTAATACCAATATTTAATGTATAATCTCACAGTATTATAAAAATTATATTTTTGTTTTGCGATATTATTTTCTTGTTCATATGGCTGTATTATAGATCTTATATTTTGTGTAATAGCACCAATATATTCATAACATTACCTAGTATCTTTTAAGTACTTATTAATTAAAAGGTTCCATTTTCATTAGTCTTTTATTAATTCTTATAATGCATTTTTTTGTGAAATTTTACTGCTATACATTGCATGCCAATAATTAAAAATGCCAAAGTTCAGTCACATTTGAAAACTTAGTTATTTAAATAATTATTTTTCTGATACATCTATGCTAATATTCAGTATTTTGTAGGTCAACATGTTTCATTTTTTAACTCCATTTTACTGCATTTTTTTAATGTAGGTTTCCTTTGATTAATAAATTGTATTTTTGTTTTTAACATTATATTTATGATTTGGATGGTAATTTTTCACTCTGTATTATTTATAAAAATGTGGTGTTTAATTAAAACATAAATTGCTAGGTTTCACTTGGGGCAAATTTAAAGAAACAAGTATAAGTCAGACATTTCTTTCTTTTTTTTTTTTTTGAGATGGAGTCTCACTCTGTCATGCCCAGGCTTCCTGGGTTCAAGCAATTCTCCTGCCTCAGCCTCCCGAGTAGCTAGGACTACAGGGTGCACCACCATGCCTGGCTAATTTTTGTATTTATAGTAGAGACAGTGTTTCACCATGCTGGCCAGGCTGGTCTCGAACTCCTGACCTCGTGATCCACCTGCCTCAGTCTCCCAAAGTGCTGAGATTACAGGCGTGAGCCACCACGCCTGGCCCCATAAGTCAGACATTTCTATTGCCTATAAAAGTTACTTATGTGATATTTGCCTGTATAAATATTGCCCCATTTTATTAATTATCTTGTTTATTTCTTTTCTCAGGTGGTTGTGTTTCATTGCCTAGATGAGTAGTAAAAAAGGCAGTCTAAAATTACCATCTATTTATTGTTTGAATATATGTTATTGTGTGAGAAAAACACTTGTTATTTGAAGTAATTTTTGAAAAATGTAACTATGTTTTGATACATATAAATATTTGTGATTAAAAACATAAAATTACTATCTTAAACTTTTAAAGTTGTACATTTCAACTATATGTTTAGTACTTTTAAGTATATTTACATTTTTTGAAAGAGATCTCTAGATCAATTTTATCTTTAAAAAGTACAATTTAATGTCCAATAAACTGTCTTCTCTTTCTCTTTTTTGCTTCTGAAGAACATCATTTTACTTTCTGTTTTGTCTGTCTCTTTTTAACTATTTTATTTTAGTTAACATATTTTTTTCCCACATCTTTAATTTTTACAAATAAGTTATTCTCCTCTCAGTTCAGATTCATCAGGAAATTGAATCATACCCAGAAGAATTAAAACTGAAAGACTAATATGTTTGTTAAAGCAATGCGGATTGTCATACTAATAAACCCTAAAATTTCAAAGGCTTAGCAAAATAATGCATTTTCTGCTTACACAGCCATCCCCTTTGGTTGATTTCTGGTTAAGAAAACTTCTTTGTGATCATTTGGAGATTAGCTTTGTAAAAATTTTCTAACTGCATTTTCCCCTTCCTTCACCCAACAGATGAAAAAAGATGCAAAGAAGACACATTTGCTTTTTATCCACACATCACTTCCAGTCACTATGCTGAGCAAAGTCAATGTGAGCAGAGCTCAGAATAGCAGTTTTCTGGAAGGACAGCCACTTTTGAGCAAAAAATGACACAATAAAAGTATAAATATTTAATAGTAAGCTAATATATTTTCAGCAAATTAAGCATATGCATGAATAAAATTATTGTGGTATAATATTCATTTTGTTGATTCCTATTGCGCTCAGGTAATATCAGATAAAAAACAGCAAATATAGAGCAAAAAAAGTTATTTGAAATGGAAATATTGTGAATAAAGTTATTCTGTCAATTAAAGTAAAAATATTTTTATCTCATACTAATCGTCTTACCTAAAGTTGTACAATATCAAATGCTACTTTTTATTAACAATTGTACTTCATATAAGTATTCCATTTATATCACCCTTCTTCATGGTTTCAATACCTTCTGCACTTCATATCAGTGAAAAACAGGCCAGCTGGTACCAGGAAATGGATGTGGTGCTATTACTACTTTAAGAGTGATGACGTGTAATCCTAGCACTTTGGGAGGCCGAGGCGGGCAGATCAAGAGGTCAAGAGATCGAGACCATTCTGGCCAACATGGTGAAACCCCATCTCTACCAAAAATACAAAAAGTAACTGGGCATGGTGGCATGTGCCTGTAGTCCCAGCTACTAGGGAGGTTGACGCAGGAGAATCGCTTCAACCCGGCAGGTGGAGGCTGCAGTGAGCCAAGATCGTGCCACTGCATTCCAGCCTGGTGACAGAGTGAGACTCCTTCTCAAAAAAAAAAAAAAGAATGATGATGAAGAGCGCTTGTCTGAATTGTTCCCACGTGGCAAACACTGTGATTTGGCCCAGAGTACACACATTTCTTATTTTCCTCTAAATTTACTGATGAAATAAAACTCTTAGCTAAGAAAGGTTTGATCTCATTCAAACATGTTTTATGAAATTTGGTTGACATTTCAGTGTCTCTGACTTAAATGGAATATTGAAAATTTCCATGAATCCAAATAGAGTGTTATACATGAACAATCTTTTATAAAAACCCATTCTGAGGCAGAGTAATATTCATAAAATCTCTTTATAATATAGAAGAAATGTGTTAACTCTGTTCCCAGTAATCAACTCTGAACACTGAGCATTCTCAGTTCCCACTATTCACCCTGAGTCATTCAGGAAAAACTGGTATCTCTGTAAGGAGCCAGGTGTTTGGGGGAGGGTCACGACATTGCACATAAATGCTTTTTACATGCACCTTTAGGATATTAATCTAATTGGTCTATCATTTGCCTGGCTAGACAATCACTGAATCTAGTCACACTATTTTGTTTTTTGCAGCTAATGACATCTATTACCTATAAGTTTCATACAATAACTTGCTCAGCTGAAACATGAGTCTTTTGTTAATTTACCCTAAATTGAGGGACTACATTTGCAATTTCCAGTCTCTCAATGTTAAGGCAAATCAGAGAAGAGTAATATGTGTATATAGTATGCATTTTCTTGCCTATTAAAATTCTTCTCATATTGCATCGGACACTCTAGGCAGCCACCTAAAAAATAGTCCCTCCTAATTTTTTAGCCAGGATATTAGATTTCAAAAGCTCAAGGACTTAATAATTGACAAAGCCAAAATCTTGTCTTTGCTTCTTGACCATTTCAAAGAGCATGGCAATTATGCCAAGCCATTGAAAGATGTGGTTCTGATGACTTTTATTTCAAATGTTTTCTCTGATTGTGAATATTATTGCGTTAATCTGAAAGAGAAACTATCTACATAAAAATTTATGCATTCAAGAAATATTCATGTTAAGGTGTTCAAAGTTCAATATTGTATTACAGAATAGTAGAATTCTCTAAAACTATACCATCAGATTATTATTAATAAATTCATTGTTTTCTCAACATTTTCCAATGTTGAAATTAAAGAACTGGGTATGCTTTTTCATGATAAGTTCAATTCTAGGAGGGTACTCACTTGTCTACATGGCATTTTTGTCATGAATTATGTAAAATGGAGTTATCAGAATGGTGCAGAAATGCTAATTTAATCAGAATGAGAATGAATACAGCCTTGTTGGTAGACTATTGGTATCCCAAAGGCTGACCATTTACTTCGGCTGTGTAGACATTGCTTCATAATGCCAGGGAGCCCTTTCAACCAAGTTGCCTTTGTTTCCCATTCATGTGATCATGTTCTGGTCTCTGTTTTTCTTAAGCTTTCCCAGATGAGTGGTGATTATTTCTTGCATAAATGAGTACCCTTCTTTTTTCTCTGCCAGGACATCCTCCTATTCTCCCTACTGAAAGCAACATGTTGAAGACAGAAATGGAGACAATATAAAAATATGTCCTTTGTCATGTGGCCACCATAAGCAGCTTACAATCTGGCTTACCTGGAAGTTTGACTAATTTCAGGGAAGCAGGAATGTTTTTCTGTGATGTGCTCTTTCTCTTAAAAGCACCTCTGATTAAGTTTAGTCTAATCAAGATAATCTCTCTTATGATAAACAGGAAACCAATAGATTAGTAACCTAATTACATGAATAATGTCCCGCCACAGTCACACATTTTCTCACACTAAGAGAAAAGGATTACACAGCAGGTGTGCACTGAAGTGGGAACCTAAGGGTCATCTGAGAATTTTGCCTACCCACCTGAATAGATTTCTAAAATAGCCTCAGTTGCTTTTGTTAAGTAAACGAAGATATTATCTGCAAGCAATAATTAATTTCACTGCTTTTCAATTTTATTCATTAAAATAATGATTTATCTTTTTCTGGCTTATATGAAGTATTTCTCATTTATATTATACATTCACATACATACATATATAACAATACAAATGTGTCCATTTTTAATTTTTGTTAAATTTTTAAGAATGGATGTTAAAGATAATTTTTTTTTTTTTTTTTTTTTTTTTTGTGAGATGGAGTCTCGCTCTGTCGCCCAGGCTGGCGTGCAGTGGCCCATCTCAGCTCACTGCAAGCTCCGCCTTCTGGGTTCATGCCATTGTCCTGCCTCAGCCTCCCAAGTAGCTGGGACTACAGGTGCCCGCCACCATGCCTGGCTAATTATTTTGTATTTTGTTTAGTAGAGACGGGGTTTCACCATGTTAGCCAGGATGGTCTCGATCTCCTGACCTCGTGACCGGCCCGCCTTGGCCTCCCAAAGTGCTGGGATTACAGGCATGAGCCACCACGCCCAGCAAAGATAACTTCTTTTCTGTTTGAAAGTGTTTTTATTGTATTCAACAGTATTATCTCTGGAGTCAAAATTCCTTGTGTTTTAATGCTAGCTCTGCTACCGTGAGCAGGTTATTTCTGTGGCTCTGTTTCTTTCTTTGCAAATTGAGGATAATAACAATACCTTTGTTATTAAGTTACTGAGTGTATTACTCCATTCTTACACTGCTATGAGGGCATACCCAAGACTAGGTAAATTATAAAGGAAAGAGGTTAACTTGACTCACAGTTCAGCATGACCAGGGAGGCCTCAGGAGATTTACAATCATAATGAAAGGGGAAACAAACACGTCCTTTTTTATATGGTGGCTGGAAGAGAAAACGTGCTGAGCAAAAGGGAGAAAAGCCCCTTATAAAACCATCAGATCTCATGCGAACTTACACACTATCAAGAGAACAGAATGAGGGTAACTCACTGCAGGATTCAATTACCTCCCACCAGGTGTCTCCTATGACACATAGAAATTATGTGAACTACAATTCATAATGAGATTTGGGTGTGGACACAGCCAGACCATATCACTGTGAGAACAAAATTTATTAACACATGTATAGTATTATGGTTAATGCTCAGTACAAATTTTCTATTATTAACGAGATATTTATATGCTGAATTATGTTAATACATGCTTTCAAATATTTTTCCATTACACGAGTTTTCCAACCAATAGATGAATATATAAATTACAATTTTGTTCTAAATATGGTATATACATTTAGAATAATAGTATACACAATGGAATATTATGTAGCCTTAAAAGGGGGAAATACTGTCAATTGAAAAAATATGGATAAATTTAGAGGATATTTTGCTAAGTACAATTAGCCAGACACACAAAGAAAAATACTGCATGATTTCACTTATATGTAGAATCTAATAAAGTTGAAATAACAAAGTAGAATGTAGATAAATTGGTTACCAGAGGCTGTTGTTGATAAAAGAATGCAAAGTTCTACAGACAGGATAAAGAGGTTTTCAGATCTATTGCACAGTAGGGCGATTATAATCCATGATAATGTAGGTATATTTCAAAATAACAATAAGTTTTAATGTCTCACCACAAAAAATGATAGGTGAGGTGATAGATATGTTACCTTGACTTAATTAGTCCATATTTTATACATATATCAAAACATTACACTGTACCACATAAATGTATACAATTTTAATGTGTCAATCAAATATCCCAGTAATACGTTTTTTTAAACTAACTTTAAAAAATAGGACCAGAGAAATAGATGTTTCTTCATATCTTATAATTTCAGGAACAGTATACATGTAGTTTTAATTACACATGGCTTATCACTCAATAAAATATTAATTATCACTGTTAAGAATAATACAATGCTTTCTTTCTTTTTCTTTTTTTTTTGAGACGGAGTTTTGCTCTTGTTGCCCAGGCTGGAGTGCAGTGGTGTGATCTCGGCTCACTGCATCCTCCACCTCCCAGGTTCAAGTGATTCTCCTGCCTCAGCCTCCCAAGTAGCTGGGATTACAGGCATGCCCCACCACGCCTGGCTAATTCTGTATTTTTAGTAGAGATGGGGTTTCTCAATGTTGGTCAGGCTGGTCTCAAACTCCTGACCTCAGGTGATCCGCCCACCTTGGCCTCACGAAGTGCTGAGATTACAGGCATGAGCCACCACACCTGGTCTTATTTGAAAATATACTACTTTCAAAGACAGACTCTAAAGCAACTGTTTAAAGTAAAATTCTCTCAAGATAAATGATTTCCTTCACTTATAGAGAAAAGTTATTTAAATATAGATTTTAAACTACCTTTAAATTTATCAAGTGAACATAAAAAATTAGTTGGCAAAAAACAATTTATTAAGCAAGTAGATCAGAAAACAATTTGCCTCTTTGCCTAATTTTAAAACTGAACAACACTCAGCATTTAAGTGCTTATCATCTGGCATTTCTAGAGTGGTAAAGAGCAGTACAAGATGAGGGATCTTTCTTTAGTACTTATATTCATGCTGTATGAGAATATATGAGAATTTGCCAAGGATAATATTAAAAATATCCATCAACCACTATATTCCCAAACTGACCAATTAAAATGAACATGGATTAAACCCCTTGGTGTGGACACCTTGTTGTTCCCAGGCTTAACATTGGTTCTGATCTAAAAAAACTATACAAATCACCAGAGCTAATAAATTTTCTGTACACTCACTATATGCTGGGCACTCTTCTGACACCTTTATTTGTATTAATTGCTTTAATTTTACCAAAAACCTAGGATTTAGGCAGTGTTATCCTTACTGTAAAGATGAAGAGTCAAGCACAGAGATGTCAAGAAACTATCTCCAGGTCACACAGCCCATAAGTGTCAGAACCAGGATGCAATCAGGGACCACCAGATACTGAGCTTTAATATTAACCATTATGGCCAGCCTCTTCTCACTCAATGTTTTTTTTTTCCATTTTTTATTTAACATTAGAATTTAAAAACAACTTTTTTGACCCTTAGATAGTATGGAGAACTTCATTTTGCATTCAAAGTACTCATAACAAAGCCTAACATAAATACTTTGGTTGGTAAATGCTTTCTAACCATGTTATTCCTCTCATTACTTAAAAGAGTCACTAATGGTACTTTTGAAAAATAGCTTTTACACTAAGAGCTACAATGAGGCTGGGTGCAGTGGCTCAAACCTATAATCCTAGGACTTTGGGAGGCCAGGCACGTGGATTACTTGAGGTCAGGAGTTTGAGACCAGGTTGGCCAACATATTGAAACTCCATCTCTACTAAAAACATAAAAATTAGTCAGGTGTGGTAGCAGTGACTGTAATCCCAGCTACTCAGGAGGCTGAGGCAGGAGAATCACTTGAACCTGGGAGGCAGAGGTTGCAGTGAGCCGGTATCACGCCATTGCACTCCAGCCTGAGCAAAAGAGCAAAACTCCATCTGAAAAAAAAAAGCTAGAATAAGCCTATTATTTTATTTAAAATTTGTGATCTAAACCTTATTCATTGAGTGGTCTGAAGTTTCTGAAAGTTTTGAAAACACTAATAAAAGAATACTTTTTCATATGGAATGATTAAAGAATATTGTTTTCTCAGTGACTAAAATGAAACAAATTAGAATTACTAATCAGTCGCTTACAATGTGGTTTTAAATGTTATTTAATGACCACGTGTAGTTTCTTTGATCTCATTTTAACAACTTATTTCTATTGCTTCTTCACTTGTTAGAAAATAATTAAAATTTATGTTACTAAATAGGTGTGAATTTTATTTTAATCTTAGTGATCATCGTAAAAGACCTTGTATACTTATGATCATAGAAACCCTATTCACTACTTACATTTAGAAGAGAAATAATTGCTTTGCAGTAAACCAAACGGGGTAATTGTTGCTCAAAATTATCAGTGATTGCAATATTAGTACCATCATCTAGATAGAACTTATAGATATCGGCATGTTGAAATTGTTTTAACTTACAATATTTAGAAACCATAAAGTTCTATAAAGAACTAAAAAATGTATCAATGCATTTTTCTCAGTTTTTTTTTTTGTGCTGTTGGTTATTTAATTTGTCAGCAATAGCAACAGAAACTGCATATTGTGGGTCCAGCAGAGCACGGGACGAGCCAATGTGCTTTTGGGCTTTTACTTTCAGCTTGGGCACCTTTAGTTTCTGGTGCTGATGGCAATGTAACGGAAGACACTAAAAATCATGTGCTGCCCTCTGTCACATGATTGGTCACTCTGTGAACATAATAAACGTCTTTACATGAAAAACAACTGAGTAAATGTTTTAACTCAAAAGCTGCCATAATCTCCAACATTTTCCCAGAAAAATGACCAAAATGTTGGCTACACTTAGGTGACTAAGAGTGAAAACTGTAGACTGTGACCCTCACCCACTCAAAAATAATCATAAAATAATGGAAAAATCTCTCAAGATTGTAAGATTAATATGAAAAAAGAAATATTATTCCAAATTTTAAATCCACAGCTCATTTTATTTGCAACATTTAACATTCACACTAAAAAATACATGATTCTGCATGAAAACATAAGTTGTGCTATAAATATATCATAAAAATTACATTTAATTATCCCTTAATATTAACTCTCTGATAAGTTTAATTTCTAAGATATATTTTCTAACTAATTTTGTATATGCTACACTTTGTCTTAGAATCTAATAAAAAATTTTTACTAAGACAAACAGTGCTTCCTGATTTAATCTTCTCACCTGTAGACAGTGTATGCCTCTTACCTCAATTAACTGATCTGGAAGTTACATCAAGAAGCTATAAATAAGCTCAAACTCCCAAGTTTAACATAGTTTTTCACCATATTAAAAAATTCCAAACTTCTCATCAGAACCTACAAAGTACTATGTGAAATGACATGGTACAGAGAGAACAGTGAGAAAACTGTAGCCATATCACAGAAAAAAGGGGAAGGGCTGTAATGGACACATCATTTGGATAGACATAAAAAGACACAAAACAAGATAATCAGAAAATTTGAAAAGCAGAATTTTTATTTAAATTCAGAGACGCCGTTCTGCAGCCTGGGAACAGATGTCCTCTGCACATGCACAATCAATGTTACATTTTCACCATGAATATTTTCCATCTGTGGCTGAGAGTTACAAAGAAACTCAAACAGGAATAATTATGGCTGATTATGAAGCATCTAGGACACAGATAGCCCTATCTTATATTTGTGCATTAGTCTCTTTTTACACTGCTATAAAGATACTACCCAAGCCTGGATAATTTATGACGAAAGGAAGTTTAATTGCCTCACAGTTACACATGGCTGGGGAGGCCTCAGGAACCTTAAAATAATGGGAGAGGGTGAAGGAGAAGCAGGTAGCTTCTTCACCAGGTGGCAAGAGAGAGGGAAAGGAGGAAAAATTACCACTTATAAAACCATCCGATCTCATGAGAACTCACTCACTATCATGAGAACACCATGGGTATCATTCTGCTCCTGGTCCCTTCAAAATCTAATGCTCTTTTTATATTTCAAAAGTAAACATACTTTCCCAACAGTCCCCCAATGTCTTAACTCATTTTAGCATTAACCCAAAAGTCTACATCCATCTGAGACAAGGCAAGTCCCTGCTACCTATGGGCCTGTAAATCAAAAGCAAGTTAGTTACTCCCAAGATACAATAGGGGTACAGGCATTAGATAAATTCTCCTATTTCAAATGGGAGAAACTGGCCCAAACCAAGGAGATACAGGCACTATGCAAGTTTGAGTTCCAACGGGTCAGTCATTAAATCTTAAAGGTCTAAGATGATCTCATTTGACTCCATGTCTCACATGTGGACCATGCTGATGCAAAGGGTGGGCCCTCATGGCCTTAAGCAGCTCCTTCATGGATTGGAATTGAATGCCTGCGGCTTTTCCAGGTGCACAGTGCAAGCTCATAGTGAATCTGGCATTTTGGGGTCTGGAGTATAGTGGCCTTCTCACAATTCCAGTTGGCAGCTTCAGTGGGGACTCTGCATGAGAGCTCCAACCCCACATTTCCCTTCTGCATTGCCCTAGCACAGGTTCTCCATGAGGGCTCTGCCACTGCAGAAGACTTCTGCCTGAATACATATTTGACCTATGGGAAAAAAAAAATTCTTCAACTTATTTGCAGTTAAAATCCACTGGCAGGACAGGCGTGGTGGCGCACACCTGTAATCCCAGCACTGTGGGAAGCTGAGGCGGGTGAATCACCTGAGATCAGGAGTTGGAGCCCAGCCTGGCCAACATGATGAAACCCTGTCTCTACTACAAATACAAAATTAGCCAGGCGTGGTGGAATGTGCCTGTAGTCCAGCTACTTGGGAGGCTGTGGCAGGAGAAACACTTGGACCCAGGAGGTGAAGGTTGCAGTGAGTCTAGATCGCACCACTGCACTCCAGCCTGGGCAACAGAGCAAGACTCCATCTCAAAACAAACAAACAAACAAAAAACACTGGCAAAAAAGATATTACTAGAGATGTCATTCCCCTACATTAACAAATAGTATATTGTTACCATCTTTTACTTAGAACCTTAAGATGGCAAATTAACACTTCATTCAAAGCACTATAGTTTTAACATATTAAAAACAACTTTGTTTAATGAAAAAACTATGTTCACACAGTCTTTAAATTTTTCAAAGTTTATTGAATTTTATTTACATAAAGGTACAATTGATAAAATAATTTACTACTAATATTCAAATGTTTTACTCTCACTAGAATTCAGAATATTACTCTGAACACCTGCCTTATACATCACTAAAACAATGTTAAGTCAACAACAAAGAGCCTCTCCATTTACATTTTCATTATGCATCTTACAACTTAATGTCCTTACTCTTCCATAGAAAAGTTCATGAATAATAGACACCTAATAAAAAACTCTCTCATATCTCTGATGCAACAATTGTGCAAATACTTTCACGATGGGAAGAAAGAATCAAAATGAAGTAATCTGAGACTTCAGATACATTATTATTTGCTTTTCAGAAAATCTAATGTTTTTCACAGAAAAAGCAGCATACCTCGAATGTAATTATAAATCTCTAAAAAAATCTACTTTAAAATGTATATAGTGTTACCTTTGGACCTTTTCTACACTCAACACTGATTTAGTGTAATGTCTGAAGTTTCAGTGCCTTCATTCTTTCTACTGTGAATCCTCAAATGTTTATACAGACTTAATTTTTGATTAAATATATTTTCCCCATTTACTGGATCTGCAAAAATATTTAGTATAAACCAGTGTTTTCTAAGCCATAGTTTTTTGAACAAATGTTTTTTCACATTCATTACATTTTTAGACTTTCCAATATAAAGTCTCTGATGTTCAACAAAGTTTGAGCATCTGCTTCAGGGTTTTCTTTTAATATAAAATGTGTACAATAAAATCTGAAATGCAAGTAAAGGTACTACAATCCTCTTTTTGTTTGTAATGTTTGTCTTTAGAATAAATAGTCTTTACTTTAAAGACCTGTATTTTCTGAAAGGTCTTTTTATAGCAATCACATTTATAATGTAATCACATTTATAATGGATGGAGTCTTCCTGTTACCCAGGCTGCGGGTGTAGTGGCTTGATCTCAGCTCACGGCAACCTCTGCCTCCCAGATTCAAGCAATTCTCCTGCCTTAGCCTCCCGAGTAGCTGGGACTACAGGCACACACCAACACACCCAGCTAATTTTTGTACTTTTAGTAGAGATGGGGTTTCACCATGTTGGCCAGGCTGGTCTTGAACTCATAACCTTGTGATCCACCCACCTTAGCCTCCCAAGGTGCTGGAATTGTAGGTGTGAGCCACCACACCAGGCCTTTAATGCTTTTATTAAGTATGAACTTTCTGATATTAAGATGTGAGTGGATATTAATGGCTTTTCACATTCTTGCATTTGTACAATTTTTCTCTAACATAAATCCTTTCTGGTGCAACAAGGTGTGAGAATTTGCTAAAAGTTTTGTCACATTCTTCATAGTTGTAGTTTTCTTCAGTATAAATTATCTTACCTACCATAAACGTGTGACTACCATTTAAAGGCCTTGCCACACTGAACACATTTCTAGAGTTTCTCACCAGTATGGTTTGTTTCTTAGAAATGACTGACATGTGGTTAAATGCTCCATCACATTTTTTATGTATGTGGAGTTTCTCTCCAGTATAAAATTGTTTAATTAATAAGGATGGAGAACCAGTTAAAGGCTTTGCCACATGTTTTTTCTACAATTGCTGGGGTTCTCTCCAATATCAATTATCTTACATTTATTCAGGTTTAAGGACTTTTTAAAGACATTGCCATATTCCTTATTGTAGAGTTTCACTTCATATTAATTCTCTTATGTATAATAAGGGTTCAAGACTAGTTAAAAGCTTTACCACATTCTTCGCTTTTGTCGGGTTTCTCTCTAGAAAGAATGATCGGATGTTGTGTAAGGCCTGAGATGTGCTTAAAGGTTCTGTCACATTTTTAACCCTTGCAGGGTCTCTCTAATACAAATTCTCCTAGGCTTTGGGAGGCTGAGGCAGGTGGATCACCTGAGGTCAGGAGTTCGAAACCAGCCTGTCCAATATGTTGAAACCCCATCTCTACCAAAAATACAAAAATCAGCCAGTGTGGTGGTATGTAACTGTAATCCCAGCTACTCAGGTGACTGAGGCAGGAGAATCAATTGAACCGGGAAGGCAGAGGTTGCAGTGAGCTGAGATAGTGCCACTGCACTCCCGCCTGGGTGAAAAAGTGAGATTCCATCTTTAAAAAAAATTGTTTTTAAAAATAAATTCTCTTAGGTTCATTAAGGTTTGAGGGCTGGTTAAAGGCTTTGTTACATTTTTTTACATTTACAAGATTTTTGTCCAATATGAATTCCCTTATGTACAATAAAGGTTTAGAACTGGTTAAACGCCTGGCCACATTCTCCACACCTGTAGTGATTTTTTTCCAGTATAAATACTTTTATGTATTATAAGGCCTGAGGGCTGGACTTTGCCATATCTTCACATGTATAGGGTTTCTCTCCAGAATGAATTTACTTACAATAAAAGTGAGCACAAATTAAAACCTTTGCTACATGCCTTACAATGGTAGGGGTTCTCTATCATATGAATTATCTTATATTCAGTAAGGATTGAGCATTGATCAAAGACTTACCACATTCTTTACATTTCTAGGGTTTCTCTCCAGTATGAATTCTCTTATACTTAGTAAGGTTTGAGAACCAGTTAAAGGCTTTGCCACATTTTTCACATTTGTAGGGTGGCTCTCCAGTATGAATTCTCTTGTGTCCAATAAGATGTGAGCTCTGGTTAAAGGTTCTGTCACATTCTTCACATTTGTAGCATTTCTCTCTAGTATGAATTTTCTGATTTTTGGTAAGGATTCAGCCATGCATAAAAGCTTTTTCACATTCTTCACAGTTGTACAGTTTCTCTCCAGTACGAATCCTCTTATGTTGAGAAAAGTATGAGAACCAGTTAAAAGTTTTGCCACTTTCTTCACATGTGTAGGGTTTCCTTCCAGTATGAGTTATCTTGCGTCCAGTGAGATGTGAGCCCTGGTTGAAGCCTTTGGCACATTCTTCATATTTGTAAGGTTGCTCTCCAGTATGAATTCTCT
This sequence comes from Pongo abelii, assembly GCF_028885655.2. Lineage (NCBI taxonomy): Eukaryota > Metazoa > Chordata > Mammalia > Primates > Hominidae > Pongo > Pongo abelii. The sequence goes on from NC_071991.2 coordinate 23,389,851, forward strand.
TATGTCCAATGAGGTGTGAGCACTGGTTAAAGACTTTGACACATTCTTCACATTTGTAGGGTTTCTCTACAGTATGAATTCTCTTATTTCAAATAAAGTTTGAGAACCAGTTAAAGGCTTTGCCACATTCCTCACATTTGTATGGTTTCTCTCCTGTATTATTTCTCTTATGTTGAATAAAGATTGAGCACCAGTTAAAAGCTTTGCCACATTCATCACATTGAAAGATTAACATTGGTTAAGTCCATTATAACTTTTTTTCTGTCCCTTACACTAACCCACACTTTTCTAGTCTTTTAAGTTTAAATTTTCAATGCCATAGCTTTCATATCTTCTCATTATCACTTTTGGGATAAATGTTTTATGCTCTGCCCAGGCAAAAGGTCTGGAGTAAAATGAGAGGATACAGCTAAAAAAAATAAAAATAAATTATACCACTTATTAGACTCAGGTGAGTATACTTTACAAATACAAAATATAAAATTATACCAAGCACAATAAAATGGCATAATACCACAAGCCCAAATTCCTTAATAGACAAGTAAACTTAACAAAAATATATTGACCAAAATGCCTTTGTAAGAGCTCTAAAAACAAGTTAAAAGACTGCAATGCCACAGATGAGAATGATGCCAAAAGCCACATAGAAGACAAAAGAACATTTGTTACATTTACCCACCACAGCCATACCTCCTACCCAAAACAAAATAATGCCTTTAAGTGTAAACTCTCAACTCCTGGCTTTTCTCTCAAAAGTGAAAAAAAAATAGTGGCACATGTGTCCATACTTCTGGCTTTGAGGGGTCTTTCCAAAGACTGGTTTCTGTCTACTGTGACACAGAATGCTGAAAGAAATGGTGCTATGCTTTGAATGACAGGTTAGTGTCTATGAGACAAAAGGTAAATGATTGTTACAGCGGCAGAGAGACTGCAGGACCACAGAGAAACAGCAGGTGTACCAACTAATTACAGGCTCTTCAGCAGAAACATGGGCAAATCCACATAACTCAATAAAGGGAACACAAATCTAGGGAAGAGACATCTTAAGAACGGGTTTGAGAAATTCTCAATATCTAGCCTGGCTCACTTTGGGAGGCCGAGGCTGGCAGATCACGAGGTCAAGAGATCGAGACCATCCTGGATAACACAGTGAAACCCCGTCTCTAATAAAAATACAAAAAAAAAAATTAGCCGGGCGTGGTGACGGGCACCTGTAGTCCCAGCTACTCGGGAGGCTGAAGCAGGAGTATGGCGTGAACCTGTGAGGCGGAGCTTGCAGTGAGCCGAGATTGCGCCTCTGTACTCCATCCAGCCTGGGCGACAGAGCGAGACTCCGTCTCAAAAAAAAAAAAAAAGCTACCCCAGTGTTAACCTTTTCAGTTAAAGGCTGAGAGAAATCACACCTCTCTACAGTGAATGCCTCAACTAGATACTTCCACATGACCAATTACTATTATATCAACAATCATAACTTTATTCTCCATTATTCAACTAAAACTATCAAAGTTCATTTACCACACACCCCCTACACCAAAAATAATTAAAACACAAAAACGTTAACAACCCTTGAGAACTAAAATGAACGAAAATCAGTTCACCTCATTTACTGCCCCGACAATCCTCGGTTTACCTGCAGCAGCACTCATCATCATCTTTCCCACCAAACTGCTTCCAACCTCCAACTATCTAATCAATAACCGATTGATTTCTATTCAACAATGACTAGTTCAACTTGTTCTAAAACAAATAATAATCACACATACTATTAAAGGATCAACCTGATCCCTTATACTAATATCCCTAATTCTCTTTATTGCCTTAACCAATCTCCTTGGGCTTCTACCCCACTAATTTACACCAACTACCCAACTATCAATAAATCTCAGTATAGCAATCACCTTATGAGCAGGCACAGTAATCACAGGTTTCCACTTTAAAACCACAAACTCCTTAGCTCACTTCCTACCACAAGGCACACCCATACCACTTACCCCTATACTAGTAATCATCCAAACTGCTAGTCTACTTATTCAACCAATGGCACTAGCTGTACGTTTAACAGCCAACATTACAGCTGGTCACTTACTCATACACTTAATTGGAGGAGCCACACTAGTATTACCAACTATTAACCTCCCCACAGCTTTAATCACCCTTATTATTCTAATTCTATTGACCACTCTCGAATTCACTGTGGCCCTTATCCAAGCTTATGCCTTTACACTATTAGTAAGCCTTTATTTATATGACAACACATAATGACCCACCAAACACACACTTATCATTTCATCAAACCCAGCTCTTGGCCGTTAACAGGGGCTCTCTCAGCTCTCCTAGTAACATCCAGCTTAGCTATATGATTTCACTTTAACTCTGTTACTCTTTTAACCTTAGGCCTACTAACCAATACACTGACTATATATCAATGGTGGCATGATATTATCCGAGAAAGTACATTTCAAGGCCACCATACAACAATTGTCCAAAAAGGACTCTGATATGGAATAGTCCTATTTATTATCTCAGAAGTATTTTTCTTTGCTGGATTCTTCTGGGCATTCTACCATTCTAGTCTAGTCCCAACTCCAGACCTAGGAGGACACTGACCCCTAACAGGCATTTCTCCCTCGACCCTCTGGAAGTACCCCTCCTGAACACATCTGTATTACTTGCATCAGGGGTTTCAATTACTTGAGCCCATCACAGCCTAAGAGAAGATAATCGAAAACAAATAATTCAAGCACTACTTATCACAACTACCTTAGGTATTTACTTCACCCTCCTACAAGTCTCAGAATACTCTGAGGCTCCCTTTGCTATTTCCGATGGAATTTATGGCTCAACATTCTTTATAGCTACAGGTTTTTAAGGACTTCATGTCATTATTGGATCAACATTCCTCACTATATGTCTCCCCTGCCAATTAAAATATCACTTTACATCTAGCCATCACTTTGCCTTTGAAAACGCCACCTGATATTGACACTTTGTAGAATGTAGTATGACTATTCTTGTATATTTCTATTTACTGATGAGGATCTTACTCTTTCAGTATAAACAGTACCACTGACTTCCAATTGTTTAGTTTAGACAACATCCAAAAATGAGTAATTAACCTAATACTAGCCTTCGTAATCAACACCCTATTAGGCCTATCACTAATAGTTATATTTTGGCTCCCACAACTTAATATTTATATAAAAAAATCCAGCCCCTATGAATGCGGATTTGACCTGTTATCCTCCGCCCGCATTCCCTTCTCCATAAAATTTTTTCTAGTAGCCATCACATTCCCCCTATTTAACTCAGAAATCGCCCTACTACTTACTACCCTTGCCATAAGCCCTTCAAACAAGCAATCTGACACTAAAAAACAGCACAGCCCTTATGCTAGTTATCATTTCAGTCCTAGGGTTAACTTATGAATGAACTCAAAAAGGATTAGATTGAACTGAATTGGTAGATCATTTAAGCCAAAATAAATGATTTCGACTCATTAAATTATGATACAACATATTTACCAAATGCCCTCTATTTATATCAATATCATATTAGCATATACCATATCACTTCTGGGGATATTAATCTATCGATCCCACCTGATAGCATCCCTACTATGCCTAGAAGGAATATTATCATTATTCATCATAAATACCCTTATACCTTTAAATATATATTTCACCCTGGCATTCATAATACCCATTATCCTCCTAGTATTTGCTGCCTGCGAAGCCGCAGTGGGCCTTGCCTCACCAGTTTCAATCTCCAACACCTATGGCCTAGACTATGTATACAACCTAAATTTACTTCGATGCTAAAAATTATTATTCCAACAATTATACTGCTACCAATAACATGATTCTCTAAAAACTCAATAATCTAAATCAATATGACTATTCACAGCCTAATCATTAGCTTCATTGCCCTATTATTTTTTAATCAATTCAATGACAATCTATTCAACTTTTCATTAAGTTTCTCTTCTGATCCACTGACATCACCTCTCCTAATCTTAACAGCCTGACTACTACCTCTTATAATTATAGCAAGCCAGTACTACCTGTACAATGAGTCACCCCCATGGAAAAAGCTTTATATTTCCATATTGATTACCCTACAATTTTCTTTAGTTATGGCATTCACAGCCACAGAACTTATTACATTTTATATTCCCTTTGAAGCTACACTCATCCCTACCTTAATTATTATCACCCCCTGGGGTAACCAACCAGAACACCTCAATGGAAGCTCATATTTCTTATTTTATACACTAGTGGGATCTCTTCCCCCTACTTATTATACTTATTTATCCTCAAAATACCTTAGGTTCGCTGAACATGATAATAATATTTAACACCCAAGAACTACTAATTTCCTGATCAAATAACCTTATATGATTACTATGTGTTATGGGTTTTATAGTAAAAATACCCCTATATGAACTTCACCTATGACTTCCTAAAGCCCACGTAGAAGCCCCTATTGCTGGCTCAATAGTACCTACAGCAGTTCTCCTAAAACCAGGCAGCTATGGCATAATATGGCTTACCCTTATCCTCAGCATCCTGACAGAATATACAGCCTACCCCTTCCTCATGTTATCCTTATGAGGGATAGTTATGATAAGCTCTATTTGTCTACAACAAACTGATCTAAAATCACTTATTGCATATTCTTCCGTAAGCCATATAGCACTTGTTATTATGTCTATCCTCATTCAAACCCCCTGAAGCTTTACCGGTGCAATTACCCTCATAATTGCCCATGGACTTCCTTCATCCTTACTACTCTGCCTAGCACATTCAAACTATGAGCAAATCCATAGCCAAATCATATTACCCTCTAGAGGGCTTCAAACACTACTCCCACTAATAGCCTTTTGATGACTTACAGCAAATCTTACTAACCTTGCCTTACCCCCCACCATTAATCTAATGGGAGAACTCTTTGTAATGGTGGCTTCATTCTCCTGATCAAACATCACCATTATGCTTATAGGACTTAAAATTAATCACAGCCCTTTATTCCCTATACATACTTATCACAATACAACAAGGAACACTTACATATTACATTAATAGCATTAAATCTTTCTCTACACAAGAAAATATACTAATACACACACACCTTGCACCTATTCTCCTATTATCCCTAAACCCTAAGATTACTATAGGTTTTATACCCTGTAAATATAGTTTAATCAAAGCATTAGATTGTGGGTCTAATAATACAAGTCTGCAACTTTTTATTTACTGAGAAAGTATGCAAGAACTGATAACTCATTCCCGTGTGCCTAACAACATGGCTTTCTCAAGTTTCAGAGGATAAGAGCTATCCATTGGTCTTAGGAACCAAAAATACTGGTGCAACCCCAAATAAAAGTAATAATCACGTATTTTTCCATTACTACAATATAATCTCCTTAACCTTATCAATTACTACCACCTTAAGCAACCCTCACAAGAACTCGTATCCATATTACGTAAAAATATCTATCGCATGCACCTTCACCATTAGCCTCATTCCCACAATGTTTGTGGATATAGACCAAGAAGCTATCATCTCAAACTGACACTGAATAACAATCCAAACCCTTAAACTCTCACTAAGCTTCAAACTAGACTACTTCTCCATAAAATTTATCCCAGTAGCACTATTTGTCACCTGATCTGTTATAGAATTCTCGATACATAAAATCAGATCCTAACAATCAATTTTTCATTTACTTATTTTTCTCACCACAATATTAATTCTAGTTACCGCCAACAACCTTTTTCAACTTTTTATTGGATGAGAAGGCGTAGGAATTATGTCTGTTTTACTAACTGGCTGATGACACGGCCGAGCAGATGCTAATGCAGCAGCCCTCCAAGCGATTCTGTATAACCGCATTGGTGATATTGGCTTCATTTTAGCTGTAGAATGATTCCTCTCATCTTACAATACATAAGAACCTCAGCGAGCATTTATCCTAAATCCTACCCCTGATCTTCTTCCATTAATTGGCCTTCTCTTAGCAGCAGCAGGAAAGTCAGCTCAATTTGGCCTCCACCCCTGACTTCCTTCCGCCATGGAAGGTCCAACCCCAGTCTCAGCCCTATTCCACTCTAGTACTATAGTTGTAGCAGGAATTTTCCTGCTTATCCACTTCCACCCCTTAATAGAAAATAATATGTTAATCCAAACTCTTACAATGTGTTTAGGGGATACTACCACCTTATTTACAGCAATTTGTGCTCTAACACAAAATGTGATCAACAAAATCGTAGCATTCTCCACCTCAAGTCAACTAGGCCTTGTAATAGTCACAATTGCCATGAATCAATCACACCTAGCATTCCTACACATCTGCACCCACACCTTTTTTAAAGCTATATTATTTATATGTTCAGGATCCGTCATCCATAACCTCAACGATGAACAAGATATCCGAAAAATAGGAGGACTGTTTAAGACTTTACCCCTTACTTCCTCCTCTCTTATTATTGGCAGCCTACCACTTACGGCTATGCCTTTCCTCACAGGCTTTTACTCTAAAGATCTCATTATCAAAACCACAAACACATTCCTATACCAACGCCTGAGCCCTCTCTACTACTCTTATTGCCACTTCCCTAGCAAGTGTCTATAATATCCAAATTATTTTCTTTGCTCTAATAGGACAATCCCACTTCCCAACCCTAATCAGCATTGACAAAAATAACTCTTCCCTAATAAACCCAATTAAATGCCTTATATTCGGCAGTATCTTCGCTGGGTTTCTTTTCACCAATAGCATTATCCCTACTTCATCCCCCCAAACAACAATATCACCTCACCTAAAACTCACAGCCCAAGGTATAACCATCCAAGGACTCTTACTGGCAACGGAAGTTAGTTTTATAACTAATAATCTTAAGATAACATATCCATTACAAACATTCAACTTCTCCAATATATTAGGATTCTACTCAATCACAATTCACTGTACAACCCCTCACTCAAACCTATCTACAAGCCAAAACTGGCATCACTTCTGCTAGACCTAATTTGACTAGAAAAGTCCATACCAAAGACAATTTCACAGACCCAACTCACAGCCTCCATTACCATAACTACTCAAAAAGGCCTCAGTAAATTTTATTTTTTCTTTTGTTATTCCATCCTTTTTAACTTTACTCTTAATTATCTAATCTGTTACCCAGAGTAATTCAACTGCAACATAAATAATAACAATGTTCAACCAGCAACTACCAACAATCAATACCCATAATTATATAAGGCACCCGCACCCACAGAATCCTAATGTATTAACCCTGGCACCTCCCCCTCAAAAATTATTCAATTTCCCACACTAATAAAATTAACTATGATGACCACTCCATCATACTCACTATTCATCAAAGTAACAACAACTCTATTAGTAGCCCCAATAATAAAGTTTCTAAAACCTCAATACTTGATCCTCATGCCTCAGGGTATTCCTCAATTGCCAACACCACAGTATAACCAAAAACAACCATCATCCTCCCCAAATAAACAAAAAAGACTATTAGTCCCATAAAAGCCCCACCATAATTCAACACAATAACACAACCTACAGCACCACTAAGAATTAACCCTAAACCCCCATAAATAGGAGAAGGTTTAGAAAAAAACCCTACAAATCCCATAACAAAAGAACACTTAGTAAGAATAAAGCATATGTCATTATTCCCACATGGGTTATAGCCATGACTAATGATACGAAAAACCATCATTGTACTTCAAGAACACTAATGACCATTATATGTAAAACAAACCCACTACTAAAAATCATTAATTACTCATTCATTGATCTCCCCACACCATCTAATATCTCTATATGATGAAACTTCGGCTCACTTCTTGGTACCTGTTTCTGGCCATACACTACACACCAGATACCCCAATTGCTTTCTCTTCTATTGCCCATATTAACCGAGATGTGGACTATGGCTGAAGAGTCCGCTATTTTCACACTAATGGCTCTTCAACATTCTTCATCTGCCTCTTCCTACACGTCAGCCGAGGCTTATATTATGGGTCATTCGTATATTTAGAAACCTGAAACACTGGCATTATCCTCCTACTCATAACCACAGCAACAGCATTTATACGCTATGTGCTTCCATGAGGCCAGATACCATTCTGAGGCGCTACAGTAATCACAAACCTACTATCAGCCATCCCATACATTGGAACTGATCTTGTTCAATGAATCCGAGGTGGATTTCCAGTTGACAAAGCCACTCTTACACGATTCTTCACCTTCCACTTCATTTTACCTTTCACCATAATAGCCCTGACAATTCTCCACCTTTTATTCCTACACAAAACAGGGCCTAATAACCCTTCAGGAATTTCATCACATTCTGACAAAATCACCTTCCACCCTTACTACACAACCAAACATATTCTAGGTTTAATTTTTCTGCTCATTTTAATAATTCTAGTACTGTTTCTGCCTGACCTCCTGAGCGACCCAGATAATTACAACTTAGTCAACCCCCAAATACCCTGCCCCACATAAAACCACAGTGATACTTTTTATTTGTATATACAATCTTATGATCCATCCCCAATAAACCAGGAGGTGTACTGGCCCTTCTATTATCCATTCTCATTCTAGCAGTTATACCTGCACTCCACAAATCCAAACAACAAAGCATAATATTCTGCCCATTAAGTCAATATCTGTTCTGAATCTTAGTCACCGACGTATTCACACTCACATGAATCAGAGGACAGCCAGTTGAACATCCTTTTATTACCATCGGACAGATAGCATCTATGATGTATTTCTCTATTATTCTTGTTCTCTTACCACTCACTGCCCTAATCAAGAATAAACTACTTAAATGAAACTGCCCTTGTAGTATAATCCAATATGCCAGTCTTGTAAAGCAGAAATGGAGAGTCCTTTCCCTAGGGCAACTCAGAGAAAAAGCATTCCCACTTCATCATCAACACCCAAAGCTGAGATTCTAATTAAACTATTCTGTATTCTTTTTGGCACGCATTTTAACTACTATGTAAGTACTGACCATCAGCACTAATACATTAATACTTTTATGTACTTCGTGCATTACTGCTAGTCCCCATGAATAATATATAGTACTATCAATGCTTGATTGTACACAGTACATTCACAGATTGTATGACATTACAGGCTTGCTCCACAAGCATATAAGCAATTATTAGCAATTTCTTAACTATCGTATATAATACTACACTTAGAGAACTAGTTCCATATGGATATCACCTAGTACTCAAAATTCTTAATATTACATAGTACATTCATTGGTTCATTAGACATAGCACATTTCAGTCAAAACCACCCTCCCAACATGGTTATCTCCTACAAAATTTTGGTCTTTTAGTCTACCAACCTCCGAGAAATCATCATCCCACTTGGACATGTTACCCTCCTCGCTCCGGGCCCGTAATACTTGGGGGTGACTATACTGAAACTATACCTGGCATCTGGTTCTTAGCTCAGGGTCATAAAACTAAGACTGCCTATACGTTCCCCTTAAATAAGACATCTCGATGGACTAGTGACTATCACCATATTAACCAGACACGGGAGCACTGTCACGCATTTGGTATTTTTAACTTTTGGGGATGCTATCACTCACCATCGCAAAAGGCCTGGTCCCCTTGCCATCAGCTGTAGTCATACTTGGATTTGACTTCCACCAAACCAAAAATTGTAGAAATTGCACCTACTCCTCATGTGATCCACTCGACTCGGCCTCCCAAAGGGCTGGAATTACAGGCATAAGCCACCGTGTCTGGTGCTTTTTTTCAATTTAAAAAAAGATTTTTTTGACCAGGCAGAGTGGTCACACCTGTAACCCCAACATTTGGGGAAGCTGAGGTGGAAGGATCGCTTGAGCCCAGGAGTTCAAGACTAGCCTGGTTAACATAGGGAAACCACTTCTTCCCTAAAAATACAAAAAATTAGCCTAGTGTGGTGGTGTGTGCCTGTAGCCCCAGCAGCCCCAGCTACTTGGAAGGCTGAAATGGGAGGATTGCTTGAGCCAGGAGTTCGGGGCTGCAGTAAGATACATCTTAAGGCAGGGTAGGTAGTCAAGGAAGCGAACACGTCCTTGAGACATGCCAATCACAGCGCTGAGACATGTGACATGTGAACAAGCATGTACAGCTACTGTGCATATGCAACCAAAGGACAGCCCAAAACGTGCTTACACCTCTACCCAGCTCCTTAGGAATTCACCATGGAAGACTCCCAGAAAAGGAGTTTCCCCAGTAATAATCAGCGCTGTCTCATTGCTATGAGCAGCCTGCCCTGAATTCTCTCTCTCAGGGTGAACTGTGTATTTTGCACTTCACTAATTTTTTTGAGAAGGGGTCTCGCTCTGTCACCCAGGCTGGAGTGCTGTGTTGCAATCTCAGCTCACTGCAACCTCCACCTCACAAGTTCAAGCAACTCTCCCATCTCAACCACCCGAGTAGCTGGTATTACAGGCACACGCCACCACACCAAGCTAATGTTGGCCAGGCTGATTTGAACTCCTAAGTTCAAGTGATCCACCTGTCTCGGCCTCCAAAAGTGCTGAGATTAGAGGGATGAGCCACTGTGTCCGGGCTATTCTGCACTTAACTTCCAAAATATTTTTTTCTTTGCAATAAATTGCTCTATGCTGCATCGCCTTTGCTGTGTGATTCTTGTTTAAATTCTTATTTATTTATTTATTTGAGACAGGGTCTCACTATGTTGCCCAGGAGGGTCTCGAACTTTTGAGCTTAAGCGATTTGTCCACCTTGGCCTCCCAAGACAGACATTAACCACCGCACCCAGCCTAAACCCTTTTAAACTCAGAACTGCAGCCCCAAAACAGCTGTCAATAATCTCGCCACTGTACTCCAGCATGGGCAACAGTGCAAGGCCTCATCTCAGAAAAAGAAAAAGATATATTTAAAAAAAGAAAAAAAACTTTAAAAATCCTTACACTCTGGGATGCTGAGGTGTGTGCATCATCTCAGGTCAGGAGTTCAAGTCCAGCCAGGCTAACACGGTGAAACCGTCTCCACTAAAAAAAATACAAAAATTAACTGGGCATGGTGGCAGGTGCCTGTAATCCCAGCTACTCAGGAGGCTGGCGCAGGAGAATCCTTTGAAGCCAGTAGGCGGAGGTTGCAGTGAGCCGAGATTGTACCACTGCACTCCAGCCTGGTCAACAGAGTAAGACTACATCTCAAAAAAAAAAAAAAAAAACACACAGGGTCTCCCTCTGTTGCCCAGGCCGGAGTGCAGTGGCATAGTCATAGCTCATTGCACCCTTGACCTCCCAGGCTCAAGTGATTCTCCTGCCTCAGCAGCTGGGACTACCGGCACACATCACCATGCCTGACTAATTTTTTAATTTTTTTGTGGTGATGGTCTCGCTATGTTGCCCAGGCTGGTCTTGAACTCCTAGCCTCAAGTGATCCTTCTACCAGGGCCTCCTTGCAAAGAGCTGAGAGGACAGGCATAAGCCACTGTGCCTGTTCCCCCGAAGCTGCCTGTTCCTTGAGCACGATGTGTAGCAAGGGGAGCTGGAGTGAGACCAGCACCATGGGGAAGGGACAGGACAGCCACCCTGAGCTGTGTGACGTTAGGCCAAACTCCTCTTCTCCAAGCAAGGTCAACCACATGGGTGATTTCAGGAGCCTGTGTCCGCTCAGACAGGCTGGATTTTAGCTTTGTAGGTGGATGGGAACCTGTAAGGGTTTAGAGATGCTGGGAGCACCTTTTTCCTGGGAGAGCCTTCCAAACAGGGAACAAATAGAGCCACTCTGGGTCCCGCGGAGGGAAGATCCTACCAGAAGCCCTCACCACTGTCCTGCTCCACGCCGGTGGTGACAGTGATGTCGTCGATGTAGGTGGTGGGTGTCGTGTACAGAAGCACAGACCGCTGCAGTCCCGCGTACTTGAAGATGTCAGTCTGTGTTCTGGACAAAGCAACCCTTGGGATACCCAGGGTGGGAGGACTGTGGTTCACTGGGCCCTTGCCCTGGGTCCTCTGACTTCAGCTCACAGGCCTCCCCAGCCTCCCCAGATCCAGGGCCTCCACTCTGCGAAGACCACCCTGTCCCTAGCAGGAAGACCACAGGGTGGGATGGGAAGGTGGGTGCGTGCGGTGGAGACAGGATGGTACCCACTTGGAGGTGTCGGTCATGTAGCAGATGGTCCCTGGTGGCAAGGTCCCCTCCCCCTTGGGGTTGAGCATATTATTGATGGTGATTAGTGATGTGGAGGCAGGAGGGCAGGGGCCCCACCTGGACCATGCTGCTGATGTCAGCCCCTCATGCTCTAGCGTGTTGACACCATTCACCCACTGCAGACACAGGAGATATGGGTAAGGGGTGGCAGGTCAGGGCATGAGAGGCCCTGCTATCGGGCACTCCCTCACATAACCTGCAGCATGGGGCTCAGGGGCCTGCCAGGCAGATGGGAAGAATGGCACCCCGATGGGGTAGATCAGGCCACCTATCCCCCTACACAGGACATAGCCCCCAGGGCAGGGCAGAGCAGGCACCCCCACCATCCCACCCCAGAAGACAGGCTGTGGGTGGTTGCTAGGGGTCCCATGCTGGTCGGCGGCCATTCTCACCCACCCACCCTGCCTGCTCCTGGCTGCACTGACCACGATGTCATAGGAGTGGGCACTGCCAATCCTCAGCACCACTCTTGTGCGCAGGTCCTGGGTCCATTGCTCCGGCAGGGTCACCTCCCATTCGTACAACACATAGCTAACAAAATGCCGCAGGCGCCAGTCCTGGCCAATGTCGTTGAAGCTGGAGGGAACCAGCACGTCCAGGGTGGGGCCCGACTGCGGAGAGAGGGGCCAGGCTCAGTTCCTAGGTCCCCAAAAAGATCTGGGGTCAGTGTGCTGCACAGCTGTGCCACCCAGGCCTAGCGCAAGTCCTGACATATAGCAGGAACCCTTGGCGGAACGTACAGATAACTTGCTGCAACAAGTCAACTGCCAGGGCGGTTTGTGCACCTGGGCCAGTGGGGCCAGGAGTTCCTCCTCGGGAGTGGATGGGGCCCAATATCTCCTGAGACAGATGACCTACTGCCTGTCACAGGGAGGAAGGCTGGTTGGGGGGATGGGGGAGCTTTGCTTAGGACACTGTGAGTGGGGCGCACGCTAGCACACAGCCCTCTCCTCTTCCTCCTGTACTGAATGTCGCAAAGTCAGAAAAAGAGAATGTAGAATAGGCAAACGCAGCCCAGACCTCACCTGGTCCCATTTCTCTACTGACCACATCCAAGTCAGAAGGGGAACAGAGGTGGCGTCCTTGGCCTGATGTCATGTCCTGTCCTCTATCTGAACCTTGAAAACCAAGGGACCTTCCTGCCTCAGCAGAGCTGACCTCAGAACGTCTAAACTGTCCCCTCTTCCCAATCCCCAGGCCCGGCTCTGTGCAGTACATGCCGCTCTGGCTAGATGAGTGTCTGGGTGGCTCATGCCTGTAATCAGCGCTTTGGGAGGTCAATGTGGGAGGATGGCTTGAGGCCAGGAATTTGAGACCAGCCTGGGCAACATAGTGAGACCCTGTATCTTAAAAAAAAAAAAGCTTTTTGTTTTTTTTTTTTTTGAAATGGAGTCTCACTCTGTCACCCAGGCTGGAGTGCAGTGGCGTTATCTCGGCTCGTTGCAACCTCCGCCTCCCGGGTTCAAGCGATTCTCCTGCCTCAGCCTCCCAAGTAGCTGGGATTACAGGAATGAACCAACCACACCTGGCTAATTTTTATATTTTAGTAGAGGCAGTGTTTCACCATGTTGGCCAGGCTGGTCTCGAACTCCCGGCCTCAGGTGATTCGCCCGCCTGTGCCTCCCAAAGTGCTGGGATTACAGGAGTGAGCCACCTAGCCTGTCCAAGTTTTTTTTCTAATTAGCCAGGCGTGGTCACCCCAGCTAACTTGCAAGGCTGGGGCAGGAGAATCACTTGAGCTCAATGGATTGCACCACTCAGCTCCAGCCTGGGTGACAGGGCCAAACCCAGTCTCCAAAAAATTTAAAAATTAAAAATAAACATCAAAAAGGAAACTGCCCGGGCTCACCCTTCACCTCAGGAGGGGGCTCGGCAGGAGCGCTTCCTCCTCTTCCCACCTCCTCTGCCTCGGTCTTCCCAGTTTCTCCGGGTCCGCGTCCCCCAGTCCCGCTCCAAGCCCGTTGACCTTTAACCTCCTTTGGGCCCCCAGCTCCGGGATGCCCAGGGGAAGGAGCCTGCAGGGGGCTGGGGCTCCTCTATCCCACTGCTGGGCTTCTGGGCGCCTCCTGGCCCTGCCCCGAGTCCTCACCTCCTGCAGCAGCCGCAGGTACCACTGCTCCTTAAAGCCCTGGCGTCGGTTGTCCAAATCGGCGGGGAAGCTCCAGAGGCCACCCAGCTCCTTGGGCTCCCGCGACAGGCTCTCCTGGGGGTACAGCATCCTCCCTTGCAGTGCCAGTGCACAGCAACAGCGGCCCAAATGCCGTGCAGGCCACACCTGTCCACTAGGTCACACTTTCCGCTCCACTGCTTGGCCACCATCTGCAGGGCTAAGAGCAGAGCAGGAGGAGGCCGCGGACAGGTCGCATCAGGTACCTGAGACGATCCGCGCCATCTTTGCTGAGGGCGAGCGCCAGGCCTAGAGGAGCGGGATGGGCCTGGTGCTGCCCAGTGGGGCCTGCAGCTGGAACCCCGGGCTAGGCCTTTGGGGAAGCGGGACCCTCACTCTCCGGCCCAGCCAAGAAGGGCAAGGTCGGTTCCCCACCCCAGCACAGTCTGGACGATCCAGGGCCGCAGACCAGGACAGAACCCCTGAGATTGGTGGGATCCCCGTTTCTTCAAGGAGCACCTTCTCTTGCTTTCCATAGCAGGAATTTGAGCAGGCCACAGCGGAGCCTCTTCCATGCCTGTTGGATGCAATAGAGTGAGATTCCACCTTGGGAGGCCAAGGTGGGCAGACTGCTTGAGTCCAGGAGTTTGAGACCATGGCAAAACCCTGTCTCTACTAAATATACAAAAATACTAAATACCAAAATACAAAAACTAAGGCTAGGCATAGTGGCTCACACCTGTAATCTCAGCACTTTGGGGGCCAACGTGGGAGGATCTCTTGAGGAAAGGAATTTGAGACCAACCTAGGAAACGTAGTGAGATCCCAATCTCTACAAAAAATAAAATTAAGGCCGGGAGTGGTGGGTCATGCCTGTAATCCTAGTACTTTGGGAGGCTGAGGCAGGCAGATCACAAGGTCAGGAGTTCGAGACCAGCCTGGTCAATATGGTTAAACCCCGTCTCTACTAAAAATACAAAAAAATCAGCTGGGTGTGGTGGCATGCGCCTGTAATCCCAGCTGCTCGGGAGGCTGAGAGAGGAGAACCACTTGAACCCGGGAAGAAGAGGCTGCAGTGAGCCAAGATCACGCCACTGTACTCCAGCCTGGGCCACAGAGGGACACTGCTTCCAAAAAAAAAAAAAAAAAAAAAAAAAAAAAAGAAAAGAAAGAAAAGAAAAGAAAAAAGAAGAAATGAGCAGCCTGGTAGGAAGATGGGGCAGCCCTGAAAGGCTCAGTGAATGTACCAGCCTGAAGCTAACACTCCGCAGATCTGGGATGCTGCCTTCCAAGATGTGGTACACGCTGACAGCTTTCTTTTCCCTCTTCCTCCTCCCCCTCATTTAAAGGCAGGAGCCAGCATGCCTGGCTGTTTATTCCTCTTCCCTCTCCTACTTTACAGGCGTGAGCCATCAAGCCTGGCTTCCTCCTCCTCCTCCTTCACAGGTGTGAGCCACCTCCTCTGGTTCTTTGTTGTCCTCCTCATTTAAAGGCGGGAGCCACTGCCTGGCTATTACTTTCTCCTCCTCATTCTCCTTTACAGATGTGAGCCACCACGCCTGACTGTTTCTTCCTCCTCCTCCTCTACAGACCTGAGCCACCTTGCCGGGATGTTTCCTCCTCCTTCCTCTCCTTTAGTCATCAGCCACAACTGGCTGTTTTTTCCTCCTCCTCCTCCTCCACTTTTACAGGTGTGAGCCACCACGCCTGTTTTCTCCTCCTCCTCTTACACATGTGGGCCGCTGTTTCCTCCTCCTCCTTCTCCTCCTTTACAGGTGTGAGCCATCCCACCTGGCTGTTTCCTTTTCCTTCCTCTCTTCCTCCTTTACAGATGTGAGGCACCACGACTGTTTTTTCCTCCTCCTTTGCAGGTGTGAGCCACCAAGCCTGGCTGTTTCCTCCTCCTTCTCCTTTAACAGGCATGAGCCACGGCACCTGGCAGTTTCCTCCT
The DNA here is from genome assembly GCF_028885655.2 of Pongo abelii. Classification (NCBI taxonomy): domain Eukaryota; kingdom Metazoa; phylum Chordata; class Mammalia; order Primates; family Hominidae; genus Pongo; species Pongo abelii. The sequence goes on from NC_071991.2 coordinate 23,406,137, forward strand.
CCTCTTCCTTTACAGGCGTGAGCCACCACACCTGGCTGTTTCCTCCTCCTCCATAAGTATGAGCCACCTCGCCTGGCTGTTTCCTCCTCCTGCTCCTCCTCCACCTCCTCCTCCTCCTCTTATACAGGCGTGAGCCACCGTGCCTGTCTCCTCCTCCTCCCCCTCCTCCGTCTTCTGGCATGAGCCACTTCACCTGGCTGTTTCCTCCTCCTCCTCCTTTACAGGCCTGAGCCACCAAGTCTGGCTATTTCCTCCACCTCCTCCTCCTCCTCCTCCTCTTTGACAGGCATGAGCCACCACGCCTGGCTGTTTCCTCCTCCTCCTCCCTCCTCCTCCTTCTCTTTCATAGGCGTGAACCATCTCGCCTGGCTGTTTCCTCCTCCTCCTCCTCTTTTACAGGCGTGAGCCACCACACTTGGCTGTTTCCTCTTCCTCCTCTTTTACAGGCGTGAGCCACCGTGCCTGTTTCCTCCTCCTCCACCTCCTCCTCTACAGGCGTGAGCCTCTGTGCCTGGCTGTCCTCCTCCTCTTTTAGAGGCGTGAGCCACCACCCCTGGCTGTTTCCTCCTCCTCCTTCTCTTTTACAGGCATCAGCCACCATGTTTCCTCCTCCTCCTCCTCCACAGGCATGAGACACCACACCTGGCTGTTTCCTCCTCCTCCTCTCCTCTTTTAGGGGCGTGAGACAACACACCTGGCTGTTTCCTCCTCCTCCTCTTCCTCTTTTAGGGGAGTGAGACACCACGCCTGGCTGTTTCCTCCAACTCTTCCTCCTCCTTCATAGGCCTGAGCCACCATGCATGGCTATTTCCTCCTCCTCTTTTAGGAGTCTGAGACACCACGCGTGGCTCTTTCCTCCTCCTCCTTTACAGGCGTGAGCCACCACGCCTGGCTGTTTCCTCCTCCTCCTCCTCTTACAGGTGTGAGCCACAACACATCGCTGTTTCTTCCTCCTCCTCCTCCTCCTTTAACAGGCATGAGCCATGGCACCTGGCAGTTTCCTCCTCCTCTTCCTCTACAGGCGTGAGCCACCACACCTGGCTGTTTCCTCCTCCTCCATAAGCATGAGCCACCTCGCCTGGCCATTTACTCTTCCTGCTCCTCCTCCACCTCCTCCTCCTGTAGAGGCGTGAGTCACCATGCCTGGCTGTTTCCTCCTCCTCCTCTTTCACAGGCGTGAGTCACCATGCCTGGCTATTTCCTCCTCCTCCTCTTTTATAGGCATGAACCACCATGCCTGGCTGTTTCCTCCTCCTCCTTCATAGGCATCAGCCACCTCGCCTGGCGGTTTCCTCCTCCTCCTCTTTTATAGGCATGAACCACCATGCCTGGCTGTTTCCTCCTCCTCTTTCATAGGCATCAGCCACCTCGCCTGGCTGTTTCCTCCTCCTCCTCCTCTTACAGGTGTGAGCCACAACACATCGCTGTTTCTTCCTCCTCCTCTAGAGGCGTGAGCCACCACACCTGGCTATTTCCTCCTCCTTTTCCTCTTTTAAAGGCACGAGCCACCATGCCTGGCTGTTTCCTCCTCCTCCTCCTTTTACACGCGTGAGCCGCTGCGCCTGTTTCCTCCTCCTCATCATCTTTTACATGCGTGAGACGCCACGCCTGTTTCCTCCTCCTCCTCCTCCTTTACAGGCCTTAGCCAACTTGCCTTGCTGTTTGCTCTTCCTTCCCCTCCTCCTTTAGTCGTGAGCCACCACAATTCGCTGATTTTTCATCCTCCTCCACCTCTGCAGGCGTGAGCCACTGCGCCTTGCTGTTTCTTCCTCCTCTTCATCCTCTTCCTCCTTTACAGGTGTGAGCCACTGAGCCTGGTTGTTCCTTCATCCTCCTTTACAGGTGTGAGCCACTGCACCCGGCTATTTGCTCCTTCTCCTCCACCACCTCCTTCACAGGCATGAGCCACCATGCCTGTTTCCTCCTGTACCTCCTCTTCTTTTACAGGCATGAGTCACCACACCTGGCTGTTTCCTCCTACTTCCCCTCCTCCTTTACAGTCCTGAGCTACCACAACTGGCTGTTTTTTCCTCCTCCTCCTCTTCCTGTGCAGGCTGAGCCCACTGCGCCCAGCTGTTTCCTCCTCTTCCTCCTCCCCTATAGACATGAGCCACCATGCCTGGTTGTTTCCTCCTCCTCCTCCTCCTCCTCCTCTTCCTCCTCCTCTACAGACATGAGCCATCACGCCTGGCTGTTTCCTCTTCCTCCACCTTTACAGGCTGAGCCTCCGCGCCTGACATTTTCCTCCTCCTCCTCCCTTCTCCTCCTCCTTCTTTTCCTCTTTGTTTACAGGAGTGAGCCACCAAGTCTGGCTGTTTCTTCTTCCTCTTCCTCCTTTTTTTCTTCATTTTAAGATAGGGGCTTGTTCTTTTCACCCAGGCTGGAGTGCAATAGCGGGATCTCAGCTCACTGCCACCTTCACCTCCTGGGTTCAAGCAATTCTACCTCAGCCTCCCCAGTTGCTAGGATTACAGGCTCCTGCCAGCACACCCAATTTTTGTATTTTCAGTAGAGACGTGGTTTCACCATGTTGGCCAGGCTGGTCTCGAACTCCTGGCCTCAAATGATCCAAAAGCCTCAGCCTCCTACAGTGCTGGGATTGCAGGTGTGAGCCACCATGCCCACTTGGCTATTTTTTTTTTTAATGTGTTAGCTGGGGTCTTGCTAGGTTGCCCAGGTCTCCCAAAGTGCTAGGATTACAGGTGTGAGCCACCACTCCTGGCATAGGTCACTGTGATACCCTGTTTGAAAGGGATGGGGCCTGGACAGGGCAGAGGCTGTGATGGGAGCCCCCTCTTCCCTTCCCATCCATGACCCTCACTGCCCCTTGCCCAGTTTTCTCTGCTTTTTTTTAAGTTTTTTTTTTTTTTTTTTTTTTTAGAAACAGGGTCTCACTCTGTTGTCCAGGCTGGAATGCAGTGGCGTGATCATAGCTCACTGCAGCCTCTACTCCTGGGTGCAAGTGATCCTCTCGCCTCAGCCTTACAAGTAACTGGGATTTACAGGCATCCGCCACCATGCTGGGCTCATTGTTTTATTATTGGGTAGAGGTAATAACACAGGGGTCTCCCTGTGTTGCCCAGGCTGGTCTCAAATTCCTGGCCTCAAGCATCCTCGCACCTTGCCCTTCCAAAGTGCTAGGATTACAGGTCACCCCGCCCTGCCTCTCCAGTCCCTGACCATCCCCACTGGCCAGCCCTGGAAAGCGCAGCAAGGAGGGAGCCAGGCTGGGGCAGGAAATACGTTAACAGCCTCCTCTTGCACCCACTTTATTTGGGGGCAGGCATGGGAGGACCTAAGCCTGCTGTGCCTGCAACAGCGCCCATACCTGGCGGATCTGCCCGTTGAAGCTGGAGCATGCAGTGCCACCCAGGGCACCGTACTGCTCCACACTGTGCCCGTAGTCCCACATGTGGCTCGCATTGCCTGAGAACAGGGGCTGGGGAAAGAGGAAGAGGTGGGCCAGGGCATTGGGCTACCCCGACCTCCAGGCACCTAGGCTCACCTCCTAGGAGGTGGCGCTGAGGCAGCTTCCTCCATGCCCTGATCTGCCTCCACTGCCTGTGCCCCTTCCCCTTTTTTTTTCTTTTTTTTCTTTTTTTAAAAAGTCTTGCTCTGTCCCCCAGGCTGGAGTGCAGTGGCACGATCTCACCTCACTGCAACCTCCACCTACCTCCCAGGTTCAAGCGATTCTCCTGCCTCAGCCTCCTGAGTAGCTGGGATCATAGTACTGTGCCACCACGCCTGGCTAACTGTTGTATTTTTAGTAGAGACAGGATTTCACCACGTTGACCAGGCTGGTCTCGAACTTCTGGCCTCAAGTGACCCTCCCACCTAGGCCTCCCAAAGTGCTGGGATTACAAGTGTGTGAGCCACCAGGCCGGTCCGCCTGTACCCCTTACTGAGCTCCCCTGCCCTCTGAGGGGCACCCCATCTCCTCACCCTCCCCCTGGCTGCTACACACTCGCCCCTTTGAGGACTGGGTAGTAGGCGAGGTCAGTGGCCAGCATGTTGGGGTGAGGGCCTGTCCCATATTCTCTCAGTGAACCTAGGGGCGTAGGTGGACGAGTGGTGAGCCCTGGGCACCCTGGGGTCTGACACTGTCAGGCCCAGGACCTGTCCCTCTGCCAGGATGTCCCTGCCTTGGGCAGATCCTCTCTTACCCATTCGGCTCTCACTCTCAGCTTGAACCATCTTCTCGTAATTATTGATCATATTTAAGTGCGCTATTAACGCTTACTGGCCTGTAGGTTTTACTGGCCTTTACGTTTTCAAAGAGTCCTTATGTTTAGCATGCATCACATGGTCCAGTAGATTAGTTTTGTTAGGAGACAGGGTCTTGCTCTGTTGCCCAGGCTGGAGTGCAGTGGCCATCATAGCCCACTGCAGCCTGGACTCAAGGGATCTTTCAGCCTTCGCCTCCCGAATAGCTGGGACTAAAGGCGTGCACACCACTGTGCCCTGCTAATTTGTTGTTGTTGATTTGGGCTTTTTTGAGACAATGTCTTGCTCTATCACCCAGGTTGCAGTGCAATGGTGCAATCATGGTTCTCTGCAGCCTTGAGCTCCTGGACTCAAGGGATTCTCCCACATCAGTCTCCTGAGTGGCTGGGACCACAGGTACACACCATCATGACTGCTAATTTAGTTTTTTTAATTTTAGAGACAGGGTCTCCCTGTGTTGCTCAGGCTGGTTTTGAACTCCTAGGCTCAAGTGATCCTCCTGCCTCAGCCTCTCAAGGCACTGTGAACTACAGACATGAGCCACTAGGCCTAGCCACTGGAGAATTTATTAAAAATACAAATTGCTGGACAGCCATGGTGGCTCACATCTGTAATCCCAGCACTTCAGGAGGCTAAGGCTAGCGGATCACCTGAGGTCGGGAGTTCGAGACCAGCCTGACCAACATGGTGAAACCCCGTCTCTACTAAAAATGCAAAATTAGCCGGGCGTGGTGGCGCATGCTTGTAATTCCAGCTACTCGGGAGGCTGAGACAAGAGAATCGCTTGAACCCGGGAGGTGGAGTTTGCGGTGAGCTGAGATCGCATCACTGCACTCCAGCCTGGGCAACAAGAGCGAAAACTCCATCTCAAAGATAAAATAAAATAAAATAAAATAAATAACAGATTACTGGGGACCACCCCCAGAATCTCTGATTCAGCCATCTAAAGTGGGGCCTCACATCACATTTCTCAGGAATTCTGAGGTGATGCTGGTGCCGCTAGTTGGGGGACTAGCTTTGAGAAACACTGCTTTCTTTTATTTTTTTTAGATGAAGTCTTGCTCTGTTACACAGGCTGGAGTGCAATGGCGCGATCTCTGCTCAATGTAATCTCCATCTCCTGGGTTCAAGCAATCCTCCCACCTCAGCCTCCCAAAGTGCTAGGATTACAGGCATAAGCCAGCGTGCCTGGCCCACGTCCTGAGGTCTCACCTGCTGTCTGACAATGGCGAAGTAAACAGAATGATGGTGCTAATGCTCAAAGTGGTCCCGGGGCAAGGTGGAGAGGGGAGGCCAGGAAAGTGGTGGGGCTCCAGGGGTTGTACCTTCGGGCGGCGCTCATGGCTGTGTGGATGCCCTCATCATCAGAGTTGAGTTTGAAGGTGCCCTTGGCCCACTCCTCAGCCACCTATAGCAGGTAGCAGCAATGCCAGGGGTCAGGTGAGCAGGCATCAGCAGCCACGAGAGCCCCTGCCCTGGTCCCACCCTATCCCTGATGACTGCCTGTCCCTGTCCAGGAGCTGAGTCCTGGAAGCACACCCTGGAAGGGGGGCATCTCGGGCCCAGCACATCTTTACCCATGAGCCATGTGGGCCACAGGGGTCACGAAAGGAGGGAGAGAGGCGGTCATCAAGGCACACAGTTAAACAGCACGTAAGAACATACTTAGTTCAACATGAAACCACAGACTGGCAACACTGCACTATCTGCTCAGGGATTTGGTGGGAGCCTGTGGCCACACAGAGGGGGCCTCGGGTGGGGCTTGGGCCACGGCAAGTACCTTGTCTAGGCCATGGAGTATCTGATCTATCTCGGCCTTGGTGAGGAGCCCTGAGATCACGCCACTGGACTACAGCCTGGGTGACAGAGCGAGACTGCATCTCAAAAGAAAAAAAAAAAAAGAGAACAAAGTGAGTGATTAAACGTGGCTCTAAGATCTCACCCATGCCCTCAATAGGTATTATTTAGCGTATGCTGTGTCAGATATTGCAGGGTACCTAGGAAGCAACAATTAATAGGACTCCTTCTCTCTCCTGAGCCCACAGTCCAATCAAAGAGAGAGCCAAAGAAATAACAGCAGTGCCTGGTGAGAACACTGGGAGAGCCAGGTTTGGGCTGCAACAGGGGCAGAGCATGGGAAAGGCTCCCTCAACCTGTGGTAGGCGAGGTAAACCTCCCCACAGAGGGGACAGCTATGAGGATACTGGATACTTGGACACCAGATAGGAATCTTTTCAGCCATGCATCGTGGGACTCATGCCTGTATTCCCAGTATTTTGGGAGCCCAAGGCAGGAGAATCACTTCAGGACAGGAGTTCAAAACCAGCATAGCAAGACTCCATCTCTACAAAAAATTTTAAAAATAGGCTGCACATGGGGGTGCATGCCTGTAGTCCCAGCTACTCAGGAGGCTGAGGCAGGGGAATCGTTTCAGCCCAGTAGTTCAAGTTTGCAGTGAGCTATGATGGCACCACTGCACTCCAGCCTGGGCAACAGAACAAGACCCTGTCTAAAAAAAAAAAAAAATGGCTAGCACAGTGGCTAATGCTTGTAATTCCAGCACTTTGGGAGGCCAAGGCAGGAAGATCAATTGAGTCCAGGAGTTCGAGACCAGCCTGGGCAACACAGCAACATCCTATCTCTAATGTCTTTTTTGTTGTTGTTGGAGACGGAATTTCACTCTTGTTGCCCAGGCTGTAGTGCAGTGGCGTGATCTCGGGTTGTAGTGCAGTGGCGTGATCTCGGCAACCTGATCCCAGGTTGCCGCAACCTGGGAGCTCAAGGCTGCAATAAGCTGTATTCAGGACATTCCACTCCAGCCAGGGTGACAGAGTGAGACCATCTCAAAAAAAAACAAAAAAAAACCGGGCCTCCCAAACATCAGAAAGCTCAGAGGACCACACCTGCCGTTCACCTCTCCTGGGCTCCTGCTGAAGCCAGGGCCACCAGATGGGGGCAAAAAACCTCCCTTAAGCAAGTCCCAAACCACCATTACCTCCAATAAGTACAGACAGGTTACTTGACGGAGATCTGGTCATTCACCAGCCCTGCAGGAGGCAAGAGAAACCAGGGCTGAGGGAGGGATATGACCTGGGCCATACAAACAGAAATGCCTCACAGCCACCACTCCCAGGCAGCCATTTATTTCTGTTGTTTTTTTTTAATTTTTTAATTTTTTTTTTTTTGAGACAAAGTCTTGCTCTCTCAACCAGGCTAGAGTGCAGTGGCGTGATCTCGGCTCACTGCAACCTTCACCTCCAGGGTTCAGGTGATTCTCCTGCCTCAGCCTCCTGAGTACCTGGGATTATAGGCGTGCACCATCATGCCCAGCAAATTTTTGTATTTTTAGTAGAGACGGGATTTTGCCACGTTGGCCAGGCTGGTCTCCAAAACCTGATCTCAGGTGATCCACCCGCCTCAGCCTCCAAAAGTGCTGGGATTACAGGAATGAGCCACCGCGTCTGGTGCTTTTAATTTTAAAAAAGACTTTTTTGGCCAGGCGCAGTGGTCACACCAGTAATGCCAACACTGGATCACTTGAGCCCAGGTGTTCGGGGCTGCAGTGAGCTACAATCTTGAGGCAGGTAGTCAAGGAAGTGACCGCGTTCTTTGGATGTGCCAACCACGGCACTGAGACATGTGACGTGTGAACAAGCAAGTACAGCTACTGTGCATGTGCACCAAGAGAATGACCCAGAACATGCTTAGAGTAACACCTCTTCCCAGCTCCTTAGGAATTCATCATGGAAGACTCCCAGAAAGGGAGTTTTCCCCATAATAATTAGTGCTGTCTCATCCTTACGAGCAGCCTGCCCTGAATTCTCTGTCTCAGGGTGAACAGTGTATTATGCACTCTGTCACCCAGGCTGGGGTGCAGTGTTGCATTCTCAGCTCACTGCAACCTCCACCTCCTGGGTTCAAGCAATTCTGCCATCTCAATCTCCTGAGTATCTGGTATTACAGGCACACGCCACCATGCCCAGCTAATATTGGCCAGGCTGGTTTGAACTCCAGGGCTCAAGTGATCCACCCACCTAGGCCTCCAAACATGCTGGGATTACAGGCATGAGTCACTGCGCCTGGGCTATTCTGCACTTAACTTCCAAAATACTTTTCCTTTGCAATATATTGCTCTATGCTGCATCGCCTTTGCTGTGTGATTCTTGTTTAAATTCTTATTTATTTATTTTATTTTTTTTGAGACAGGGTCTCACTATGTTGCCCAGGCGGATCTCGAACTTTTGAGCTCAAACGATCTGTCCACCTTGGCCTACCAAAGTGCTGGGATGACAGGCATTAACCACCATATCAAGCCTAAACTCTTTTAAACTTGGAACTGCGGCCCCCAAAACAGCTGTCAATAATCTCACCACTGCACTCCAGCCTGGGTGACAGTGCAAGGCCTCATCTCAGAAAAAGAAAAAGATATAAATTTAAAAAAGAAAAAAAAACTTTAAAACTCCTTACACTCTGGGAGGCTGAGGCAGGTGCATCACCTCAGGTCAGGAGTTCAAGTCCAGCCAGGCTAATATGGTGAAACCCCATCTCTACTAAAAAAAAAATAAAAAAATTAACCAGGGGTGGTGGCAGGTGCCTCTAATCCCAGCTACTCAGGAGGCTGAGGCAGGAGAATCTTTTGAATCCAGCCTGTGGAGGTTGCAGTGAGCTGAGATTGTACCACTGCGCTCCAGCCTGGTCAACAGAACGAAACTCCGTCTCAAAAAAAAAAAAAAACAAAAAACACAGGGTCTCCCACTGTTGCCCAGACTGGAGTGCAGTGGCGCCGTCATAGCTCACTGCACCTTTGACCTCCCAGGCTCAAGTGATTCTCCTGCCTCAGCAGCTGGGACTACTGGCACGCATCACCATGCCTGGCTAATTTTTTAATTTTTTGTGGTGATGGTCTTGCTATGTTGCCCAGGCTGGTTTTGAACTCCTGGCCTCAAGTCGTCCTCCCACCAGGGCCTCCTTGTAAAGAGCTGGGATGACAGACGTGAACCACGTCTGGCCCAGCAAAGCTGCTTGTTCCTTGAGCATGATGTGTAGCATGGGGAGGGGGAGTGAGAGCAGCACCATGGGGAAGGGACAGACTGCCACCCTGAGCTGTGTGACATTAGGCTAGACTCCTCTTCTCCAAGTGAGATCAACCACACAGGTGATTTCAGGAGCCAGTGTCCACTCAGAAAGCCTGGATTTTAGCTCTGCAGGTGGATGGGAACCTGTAAGGGTTTACAGATGCTGGCAGCACCTTTTTCCTGGGAGAACTTTCCAAACAGGGAACAAACAGAGCCACCCTGGGCCCCGTGGAGGGAGGGTCCTACCAGAAGCCCTCACCACTGTCATGCTCCACACCGGTGGTGACGGTGATGTCATCGATGTAGGTGGTGGGTGTCGTGTACAGAAGCACAGACCGCTGCAGTCCCACGTAGTTGAAGAAGTCAAAGTCTGCGTTCCGGACAAAGTAATCCTTGGGATACCTAGGGTGGGAGGACTGTGGTTCACTGGGCCCTTGCCCTGGGTCCTTTGACTTCAGCCCACATGCCTCCCAGCCTCCCCAGATCTAGGGCCTCCACTCTGAGAAAGCCACCCTGTCCCTAGCAGGAAGACCTCGGGGTGGTGCAGGAAGGTGGGTGCGTGTGGTGGAGACAGGATGGTACCCACGTGGAGGTGTTGGTCATGTAGCAGATGGTCCCTGCTGGCAAGGTGGAGGGGATGAGCATGTGGTTGATGGCGATAGTGATGCGGCGGCGGGAGGGCAGAGGGCCCACCTGAAACAGGCTGCTGATGTCGGCGTTGAAGGGGAGGTAGACCCCTCATGCTCTAGCGCGTCGATGCCATTTACCCACTGCAGACACAGGAGATATAAGGGACGGCAGGTCACGGCTTGAGGAGGGGCCCTGCTATTGGGCACTCCCTCACATAACCTGCAGCATGGGGCTCAGGGGCCTGCCAGCCAGACGGGAAGAATAACATCCCAATGGGGTAGATCAGGCCACTTATCCCCCTACACAGGGCACAGCCCCCAGGGCAGGGCAGGGCCGCCCACCATCCCACCCCAGGAGAAAGGCTATGAGTGGCTGCTGGGGGTCCCATGCTATTCAGCAGCCGTGCCCACCCACCAACCCTGCCTGCTCCTGGCTGCACTGACCATGATGGCATAGGAGTGGGCACTGCCAATCCTCAGCACCACTCTTCTGTGCAGGTCCTGGGTCCATTGCTTCAGCAGGGTCACCTCCTGTTCATACCACATCTGGCTTACAAACTGCAGCCGCCAGTCCTGGCCAATGTCATTGAAGCTGGAGGGAACCAGCATGTCCAGCGTGGGGCCCAACTGCAGAAAGAAGGGCTGGGCTCAGCTCCCAGGCCCCCAAAGGGAGCCAAGACCAGTGTGCTGCACAGCTGTGTCTTGAGACATAGCACAAGCCCTGACAGATAGCAGGGACTCCTGGCAGAACGGGCAGATAATTTGCTGATGACAGGTCAACCGTCAGGGCGGTTTGTGCACCTGGGCCAGTGGGCCCAGGAGTTCCTCCTCAGAGGGAATGGGGCCCAATATCTCCCGAGACAGGAGCAAGCCCAGAGCCACATCCCGACCCGAGGAAAGAAGGTTCAGACCCCTGACTAAGAGGCAGATGACCCACTGCCTGTCACAGGGAAGAGGGCTGGTTGGGGGGATGGGGGGCTTTGCTTAGGACACTGTGAGTGGGACCCATGCTAGCACCCAGTTCTCTCCTCTTCCTCCTGTACTGAATGCCGCGAAGTCAGAAAAAGAGGATCTAGAACAGGCGAAAGCGGCCCAGACTGCACCTGATCCCACTTCTCTGCTGACCACATCCAAGTGAGGAGGGGAACAGGGGTGGTATCCTTGGCCTGTCACGTCCTGTCCTGTACCTGAACCTTGAAAACCAGGGGACCCTCCTGCCTTGGCAGAGCTGACCTCAGGACGTCTCAACTGTCCCGTCCTCCCGATCCCTGGGCCCAGCTCTGTGCAGTGCCTGCCCCTCTGGCCCACTGAGTGTCTGGGTGGCTCATAGCTGTTATCAGAACTTTGGGAGGTCAATTGTGGTAGGATGGCTTGAGGCCAGGAGTTCCACACCAGCCTGGGCAATGTAGTGAGACCCTATATCTTAGAAAAAGTTGTTTGGTTTTCTTTTCTTTTCTTTTTTTTTTTTGAGACGGAGTCTCACTCTGTTGCCAAGGCTGCAGTGCAGCGCGGTGATCTCGGCTTACTGCCACCTCCGCCTCCCGGGTTCAAGCAATTCTCCTGCCTCAGCCTCCCAAGTAGCTGGGTATGCACCACCACACCCGGCTAGTTTTTACATTTTTAGTAGAGACAGTGTTTCACCATGTTGGCCAGGCTGGTCTTCAACTCCTGGCCTCAGGTGATCTACCTGTCTCGGCCTCCCAAAGTGCTGGCATTACAGGCATGCGCCACCAAGCACGGCCACATTTTTTTTTTTTGAGACAGAGTGTTGTTCTGTCGCCCAGGCTGGAGTGCAGTGGCGCGATCTCGGCTCACTGCAAGCTCCGCCTCCCGGGTTCACGCCATTCTCCTGCCTCAGCCTCCGGAGCAGCTGGGACTACAGGCGCCCGCCACCACGTCTGGCAAATTTTTTAATTTTTTGTACTTTTTTTTTTAGTAGAGATGGGGCTTCACTGTGTTAGCCAGGATGGTCTCGATCTGCTGACCTCGTGATCCGCCGGCCTCAGCCTCCCAAAGTGCTGGGATTACAGGCGTGAGACACCGTGCCTGGCCCTTTTTTTTTTTAATTAGCCAGGCGTGGTGGCCCCAGCTAACTTGCAAGGCTAGAGTGGGAGGATCGCTTGAGCTCAGAAGTTGGGACTGCACCACTGCGGTCCAGCCCGGGTGACAAGGCCAAACCCAGTCTCAAAACATTTTTTTTAAATTAAAAATAAACATTTAAAAGATGGACATTGCCCGGGCTCAGGCTTCGCCTCCGGAGGGGGCTCCGCAGAAGCGCTTCCTCCTCCTCCTCTGGCCTCCTCTGCCTCGGCCATCCTGGGTCCCCCAGTCCCCCCACCCCGCGCCCCCCAAGCCTGCTGACCTTTAACCTCCTCCCGGCTCCCAACTCTGCGGCGCCCAGGTGAAGGAGCCTGCGGGGTGGCCCAGGCTCCTCCACTCCCGCTCCCGGGCTTCCGGGGGCCTCCTGGCCCTGTCCCAAGCACGCACCTCTCGCAGCGGACGCCAGTAACACTGCTTCTAGAAGCCACGGCACCGGTTGTCTGGAAGAAGTCGGCGCAGAAGCTTCAGGGGCCATCCAGCTTCTTGCGCTCCCGCGACGGCCTCTCTCAGGGGTACAGCATCCCGCACTGCAGCGCCAGCGCGCAGCCCCACAACACCAACCCGAGCACCTCTCAGGTATCCGCCGCTCCCCGGAACATCCTTCCCGCTCCCCCGCTGGGCAGCCGTCTGTGGCGCTAAGAGCGACGCGGAAGGAGCCCTGCTCGCGCCGTTCGCGCGATGTGACGCGCGCCTCGGCAGCCGACGCACCTGAGGCCGTCCGCGCCATCTTTGTTCAGGGCGACTGCCAGGCCTTGAGGGGCGGGGCGGGGCGGGGCGGGGCGGGGCGGGGCGCGGCGCGGCGCTACCCAGCGGAGCCGGGAACCCCGGGCTAGGCCCTTAAGGAAGCGGGACCCTCGCCCTCAGCCCCAGCCAAGAAGGGCGAGATCTGCTCCCCACCTCGGCCCAGGACTGACGATCGAGAGCCGCAGGCCGGGACAGAACCCCTGAGATCGTTGGGATTCCCCTCTTTCTTCAAGGAGCACTTCCATCGCTTTCCCCAGCGGGACTCCGAACAGGCTCCAGCGGAGCCTCTTCCATGCCTGTTGGATGCAGCCTCTTGGAGGGATGCACGTTCTTGGGATCCGCCGGTAGCCTTGATCCTGGGCCTCTGGGGCCCTGACCCTAACCCGGGGGCTAACCCGGAGAGCTCCCTCTTGGCATTGCAGGCACATAAAGATGCAGGGAGAGGGGTGGGCGCGGTGGCTCACGCCTGTAATCCCAGCACTTTGGGAATCCGAGGGAAGCAGATCACTTGAGGCCAGGAGTTCGAGACCAGCCTGGCCAACATGTCGAAACCCTGTATCTACTAAAAATGCAAAAAAAAAAAAAAAAAAAAAAAAAGAAAAGAAAGAAAGAAAAAATTAGCCAGCATTGGTGGTGGGCGCCTGTAATCCCAGCTACTAGGGAGGCTGAGGTGGGAGGATCACTTGAGCCTGGGAAGTGAGGCTGCAGTGGGCCCAGATCACGCCACTGCACTCTGGCGTGGGTACAACACGCCAGACAGACTCTGTCTCATAAACAAAACAAAACAAACACACACACACGCACACACACATAGAATAAATGCAACTAAAAACCTAAGCAAATTATTAGGCTATAAAGGAGTTTTATTTTATTTTTTAGTTTTGAGACAGGATCTCACCATGTTGCCCAGGCTGGTCTCAAACTCCGGGGATCAGTGGATTCTCCAACCTGAGCCTCCCAAACTGCTGGGATTATAGGTGTAAGCCACCATATCTAGTCAGTTTTTAATTTTATTGTATTATTATTTTTTCAGACAGGATCTTTCCTCTGACAAGCAGGCTGGAGTGCAGTGGTAAAATCATGACTCACTGCAGCTTCGAACTCCAGGACTCAATCTGTTCTCTCACCTAGCCTCCCGAGTAGCTGGGACTACAGGCACATGCCACCACACCTAGCTAAGCCTTGTATTTTTTTGTAGAGATGGGGTTTCGCCATGTTTCCCAGGCTGGTGGATTTATAATCATAACAAAAACAATAATAATTATAGCTACTATTTATTGAACAGCCACTATATGTGGGATAAAGTCAGTCAACTATAAATTGTGTAATCTATGAAACAAATTTTGGGTTATTGTTGTCATTTTACAAATTACAAAAATAAGTCTCAGGAGTTTAAATTTCCCTAGGTCACAGTGAGTAAATGGAAGGAGCAGAGCTTAAACCTAGGACTGTGTGACATCAAAGGTCATGTTCCTTCCATTGGTGCTGCTAACAACACAAGGAGAAACAGTTAAAATTTTTAAATGAAGGCATGGTGTGGTGGCTCACAGCTGTAATTCCAGCACTTTGGGAGGCCGAGGCAGGCGGATCACCTGAGTTTGAGAGTTTTGGACCAGCCTGACCAACATGAAGAAACCCTGTCTGTACTAAAAATACAAAAATTAATCGGGCATGATAGTGCATGCCTGTAATCCCAGCTACTTGGGAGCCTGAGGCAGGAGAATCGCTTGAACCTGGGAGGTGGAGGTTTCAGTGAGCTGAGATCGCCATTGCACTCTAGCCTGGGCAACAAGAGCAAAACTCCATCTCAAAAAAAAAAAATAATAATAATTAATAAATAAATAAATATAAACTTTTAAATGAAAAGTAACCAAAAGCACTAAATATCTGCCATATAAAAAATAAATGCTCAGAGAATTTCAGGTACTTTTTCCTACTTTTTAAAGGAAATTATATGTAAAATAACTTTAAAACATTTCAAGAGGCTGAATATACAGTTATTAGCTGAATAATTGAACACACACAATATCAGATAAAAAATGTTGGCCGGGTGCGGTGGCTCATGCCCGTAATCCCAGCACTTTGGGAGGCTGAGGCGGGAGGATCATGAAGTCAGGAGATCAAGACCATCCTGGCTAACACGATGAAACCCCGTCTCTACTAAAAATACAAAAAATTAACCGGGCATGGTGGCAGGTGCCTGTAGTCCCAGCTACTTGGGAGGCTGAGGCAGGAGAATGGCATGAACCCGGGAGGCGGAGCTTGCAGTGAGCCGAGATCGCGCCACTGCACTCCAGCCTGGGCAACAGAGTGAGACCCTGTCTCAAAAAAAAAAAAAAAAAAAAAATTTCTTCTTTCTAAAATACAAAAAAAGGCCCAGATATTTAAGATTTTATAACCTAGTAAAATTTTTCTTATGTGTTTTTTCTGTAGAAGAAATGCTGAAGTTACACAACTTGCAACATCACCATTAAATATATCCAGTTTCAAATGTGTTCATCCCTGTCTACTTTTTTTTTTTTTGAGACAGAGTTTCGCTCTTGTTTGCCAGGCTGGAGGGCAATGGCACTATTTCGGCTCACCGCAACTTCTTCCTCCCAGGTTCAAGCTATTCTCCTGCCTCAGCCTCCTGAGTAGCTGGGATTACAGCCATGCCCCACGACGCCCAGCTTTTTTTTTTTTTTGTATTTTTAGTAGAGACGGGGTTTCTCCATGTTAGTCAGTCTGATCTGGAACTCCCAACCTCAGGTAATTCGCCCAACTCGGCCTCCCAAAGTGCAAGGATTACAGGAGTGAAACACAGCGCCCAGCCGCCCTGTCTACCTTTACCTTTGCAACTGAGTTCTACAATTCAAATGAACCATCAACTGTGAAATTACTTTTCATTTTGATGATATTCTGGTTTTTATGACAAAATCCCTAATTCTAGAAATGATGTACTTTATAAATGAAAGAGGAAAGAGAGAAATTTAGTTATTTTCAAGACTTAAAATCTTATTTAAGGCTGAGCATGGTGGCTCACATATGTAATCTCAGTACTTTGGGAGGCTGAAGCAGGAGGAATGCTTGAGGCTGTGAGTTTGAAACTACCTTGGGAAACAGAGCGACCCTGTTTCTAGAAAAATTTAAAAGTGAGCCAGGCACAGTGGCATGTGCCTGTAGACCTAGCACTCAGGAGGATAAGGTAGGAGGATTGCTTAAGCCCAGGGGTTTGAGGCTGCAGTAGCTTTATCATGCCACTGCATTCCAGCCTGGGCCACAGAGTGAAACCCTGTCTCTAAAAATAAAAAATAAAAATAAAAATAAACTCCACATCTCTTATTTAAGATATGCTTCATCAAGGCCAGGTGTAGTGGCTCATGCCTGTATTACCACCACTTTGGGAGGCTGAGGCAGGTGGATCACCTGAGCTCAGGAGTTCAAGACCAGCCTGGCCAACATGTGAAACCCTGTCTCTACTAAAAATACAAAAATTAGCTGGGTGTGGTGGTGTGCACCTGTCATCCCAGCTAGTTGGGAGGCTGAGGCAGGAGAATCGCTTGAACCTACGAGGCAGAGGTAGCAGTGAGCTGAGATCATGCCACTGCACTTTAGCCTGGGCAACAGAGTGAGAGAGTGAGACTTTGTCTCAAAAAAAAAAAAAAAAAAAAAAGATACGCCTCATCACAAGTTAGTAAAAACAGAAGTGACATTTTTAAAAGGAATGAAAAGTCTCTTTTAAATACAGGCTTATATTTCTCAATAACGATATCAAGTGAAGGCTTTAGCCTTCTGAGTAGCTAGGACTACATGAGTGTGCTACTGCACTTGGCTGAAATCCACCTTTTTTGGAAAGTTCACTATATATATAGATAGATAGATAGATAGATAGATAGATAGATAGATAGATAGATATAGATATATATAGATATAGATAGATAGATAGATAGATAATAGATAGATAGATATGGAGTCTCATTCTGTTGACCAGGCTGGAGTGCAGTGGCACGATCTTGGCTCACTGCAACCTCTGCCTGCTGACAGCAATTCTCCTACCTCAGCATCCTGAGTAGCTGGGATTACAGGCACACACCACCATGCCTGGCTAATTTGTGTATTTTTGGTAGAGACAGGGTTTCACCATGTTGGTCAGGCTGGTCTCAAACTCCTGACCTTGTGATCCACCTGCCTGGGCCTCCCAAAGTGCTGGGATTACAGGCGTGAGCCACCACGCCCAGACTAGTTCACTTAATATTTTTGCAAACATATGTTACACACTTACTTGTAATTATAATCACTATTAAATTACTAGCCCAGGGCCGGGCGCGGTGGCTCACGCCTGTAATCCCAGCACTTTGAGAGGCAGAGGTGGGTGGATCACAAGGTCAGGAGTTCGAGACAAGCCTGGCCAGCATGGTGAAACCCTGTCTCTACTAAAAATACAAAAATTAGCTGGGCATGGTGGCGGGTGCCAGTAATCCCAACTACTCAGGAGGCTGAGGCAGGAGAATCGTTGGAACCCAGGAGGTGGAGGTTGCAATGAGCCAAGATTGTGCCATTGCACTCCAGCCTGGGTGACAAGGTGAGACTCCGTCTCAAAAAACAACAACAACAAAAATAAAACAACCAAACAAAAAAAAATTACTAGTTAGGGAAGGTAGCTCATGCCTGTAGTGCCAGTACTTTGGGTTTGCTTGAGCCCAGGAGTTTGAGACCAGCCTGGGTAACTTGGTGAAACCTTGTCCCTACAGAAAATATAAAAATTAGGCAGGTTTGGTGGTGCACACCTGTGGTCTCAGCTATTTGGGGGCTGAGGTAAAAGATAAACTTTTCAGGGAGGTCAAGGCTGTAGTGAGCTAAGATCACACCACTACACTCCAGGCTGGGCGACTGAGCAAGACCTTGTCTCAAAGAAAAAAAGAGAAAGTAAAAGCAAACAAAACTTAGTATGCCAAGCTGTTCTAAGCATTTAACTTTTTTTTTTTTTTTTGAGATGGAGTCTTGCTCTGTCACCCAGGCTGGAGTGCAGTGGTGCGATCTCGGCTCACTGCAACCTCTGCCTCCCAGGTTCAAGCGATTCTCCTGCCTCAGCCTCCTGAGTAGCCGGGACTACAGGCACGTGCCACCACACCCAGTTAATTTTTGTATTTTTAGTAGAGACAGGGTTTCACTATGTTGGCCAGGATAATCTTGATCTTTTGACCTCATGATCCACCCACTTTGGCCTCCCAAAGTGCTGGGATTACAGGCATGAGTGACTACACTCCACCCAACATACTTTTTATTTTCGTGTTTTTTTAATTTTTTGAGGAGTCTCCCTCTGTCACCCAGGCTGGAGTGCAGTGGGCGATCTCAGCTCACTGCAACCTCCTCCCCCTGGGTTCAAGCAATTCTACTGCCTCAGCCTCCCGAGTAGCTGGGACTATAGGTGATCACCACCACACCTGGCTAATTGTTGTATTTTTGGTTTTTTTAGTAGAGATGGAGTTTCGCCATGTTGCCAGGCTGGTCAAACTCCTGACCTCAAGTGATCCACCACTTTGGCCTCCCAAAGTACTGAGATTACAGGCATGAGTGACAGTGCCTGGCCTTTATTTATTTATTTTATAAAAGTTTATTCATAAGTGTACAACAGCTCCAAGACTATGCTTAATTCCAGCTATAGGTGGCAAAAGATGTTATGGTAGGGAATACAGATGTTTAAATATGGATGAAAAAAGGGTCACCATTTCCTCAGACTCAAGGAACAGCTCACTTTTTGCCAGATTTCTTTTTTTTCTTTCTTTTGTTTTGAGACAGAGTCTCACTCTCTTGCCCAGGCTGGAGTGCAGTGGCGCGATCTCGGCTCACTGCAAGCTCCTCCTCCCAGGTTCATGCCATTCTCCTGCCTTAGCCTCCTGAGTAGCTGGGACTACAGGCTCCAGCCACCATGCCTGGCTAATTTTTTGCATTTTTAGTGGAGATGGGGTTTCACTGTGTTAGCCAGGGTGGTCTCGATCTCCTGACCTGGTGATCTGCCTGCCTCAGCCCCCCAAAGTGCTAGGATTACAGGCATGAGCCACTATGCCCGGCCTTGCCAGATTTCTTAATTCCACCTGTGT
The DNA here is from genome assembly GCF_028885655.2 of Pongo abelii. Lineage (NCBI taxonomy): Eukaryota > Metazoa > Chordata > Mammalia > Primates > Hominidae > Pongo > Pongo abelii. The sequence goes on from NC_071991.2 coordinate 23,424,989, forward strand.
CTATGGGCCCCTTCCCTGTGGCCTTCCCTTTTAGCTCCTCGAATTTCTTCTACTCCTCTTTTTGTTTCTGCTTGAAAGCCTTGTCTTCCTCATCCATCTCCTTGGCCTGCTTCTGGGGCTGTCAGGGGTTTCTTGCCACCTTTGCAGCTGGACATGGCTCCTGCTGCCCCTTCCCCCTGGCCTTTATTTTTTATAAATATATAGAGCTGGGGTTTTGTCATGTTGCCCAGGCTGGTCTCAAACTCCTGAGCTCAAGCAACCCACTAGGCTTAGCCTTCCAAAGTGCTGGGATTACAGGTATGAGCCACTGTGCCCAGGCTAACATATTTTAAATAATTCATTCAACTCCCCAATAATCCTATGATCTGGTGTATGTGTATATAACATATTTTAAAATGCTCTCGCACACACACACACACTATATATATATACGTATATATATATATACATATATATGTAAACTAAACTCCTAGAATAAGTTTATTATTTAATATCTGGTTTTCTAGAATTATGAAAATAATCTATACTTTAATCAAATTAATGTGACATCACTACACATAGATGATAAAAACTTCAGAAGTACAGAAAAGGAGTTACTACTTAAAACTATGGGCCAACACTTGAGGAGGCTAAGGCGGGAGGATTACTTGAGCCCAGAAGTTCAAGATCACCCTGGGCAACACAGTGAAACCTGGTCTCTGCAAAAAATTGTAAAAATTAGTCAGGCTTAGTGGCACACACTTGTCATCCCAGGTACTCAGGAGACTGAGGTGGGAGGATCACATGAGCCCAGTAGGTTTCGGCTGCAGTGAGCAGCCATTGCACTCCAGCCTGGGTTATAGAGACCCTGTCACAAAAAAATATAAACAAAGAAACAAAACTATGGGCTGGGAATGGTTGCTCATGCCTGTAATCCCGACACTTTTGGAGGCCAAGGCAGGAGGATCACTTGAACTCAGGAGGTTGAGACCACCCTGGGCAACATTTTGAGACCCCTCCTTTATATTAAAAAACAAATATTTTTAATTAAAAAATAAATATAGCCAGGCATGGTGGCTCATTCCTGTAATCCCAACACTTTGGGAGGCCGAGGTAGGCAGATCACCTGAGGTCAGGAGTTGGTACAGCCTGGCCAACATGGTGAAACCCTATCTCTACTAAAACCACAAAAAATTAGCTGGTTGTGGTGGCATGCACCTGTCGTCCCAGCTTCTCGGAGGCTGAGACAGGAGAATCACTTGAACCCAGGAGGCAGAGGTCACAGTGAGCCGAGATCACACCACTGCACTCCTGCCTGGGTGACAAAGCAAGACTCTGTCTCAAAAATAAATAAATAAATAAATAAACAAATAGGACACTGTTACCTCTCTTACCCACATTCTCTTCCATAGGCCGGTAAATCTTACCATCAAATCTTTGAAAATGTTTTTTATATATATATGATATATATTACATATTATATAATATATATAATATGTAATGTATATTATATATAATATATAATATATATGTTATATATAATATATAATATATTATATATAACATATAATATATATTATATGTTATATATATTATATATAACATATAATATGTAATATATTATATATAACATGTATAATATAATATATTATATATAACATGTATAATATAATATATATAACATGTATAATATAATATATTATATATAACATGTATAATATAATATATATAACATGTATAATATAATATATATAACATGTATAATATAATATATATAACATAATATATAATATAATATATATAACATATAATATATAATATATTATGTATAACATATATAATATATAATATATAATATATATTATATAATATATATTATATATAATTAATATATAATATGTATTATACATATAATATATAATATATATTAATATAATATATAATATAATATATTAATATATAACATATATAATATATAATGTATAATATATAATATATATTACATATAATATATATTAATATATAACATATATAATATATAATGTATAATATATAATATATAATATATAATTAATATATAGTATTTATTATATGTATAATATATAATATGTATAATATATATAATATATACTATGTATAATATATAATATATAATATATACTATGTATAATATATAATATATAATATATACTATGTATAATATATAATATATACTATATACTATATATAATATATAATATATACTGTATATAATATATAATATATACTGTATATAATATATAATATATACTGTATATAATGTATATTATATAATATATACTGTATATAATATATAATATATAATATATAATATATACTGTATATAATATATAATATATAATATATACTGTATATAATATATAATATATAACATATACTGTATATAATATATTATATATTATACATATAATATATATAATATATAATATATAATATGTCATATATAATATGTATAATATATAATATATAATACATTATATATATACATATGCATTGAAAGACATTCCATTATTAAAATCATTATCACTTAAAAATGAATTAAGAAGGCCAAGTGCAGTGGCTTATGCCTGTACTTTGGGAGGCTGAGGAGAATGGAGCTCTTTGAGCTCAGGTGTTCTAGATCACCCTGGCCAACATGGCGAGCAAAACCACGTCTACAAAAAAATAACAAAAATTAGCCAGGTGTGGTAGTGTGTGCCTGTGATCTCAGCTACTTGGGAGGCTGAGGCTGCAGAATTGCTTGAACTCAGAAGGCAAAGCTGGCAATGACCTGAGATTGCTCCACTGCACACCAGCCTGGGGGACAGAATGAGAACTGTCTCAGAAAAAAAAAAAAAGAATTAAGGTCCAAGCAAAAATTAAATAAAGCTATTAGTTGCCTCTTTTTTTTTTTGAGGCAGAGTCTTGATCTGTCACCCAGGCTGAGTGCAGTGGTGCTATCTTGGCTCACTGCAAGCTCCACCTCCTGGGTTCATGCCATTCTCCTGCCTCAGCCTCCTGAGTAGCTAGGACTACAGGTGCCCACCACTATGCCCGGCTAATTTTTTGTATTTTTAGTAGAGACAGGGTTTCACCGTGTTATCCAGGATAGTCTCAATCTCCTGACCTTGTGATCTGCCCGCCTCAGCCTCCCAAAGTGCTGGGATTACAGGCATGAGCCACCGCGCCTGGCCTATTAGTTGCCTCTTTTTATCTGGCTTGTGAGAATATATTCTAGTCAGTAAATGGGGAGATATACAGTAAGGAAAGTACAACTCAGAAACAGTATGAATCTGGCACTATTAAAACACAAATACCATACCAGATGAGCCTAAGTATTCAACATACAAGGCACATGTTCTTTTGTGGACAAGGAAGAATTCATTTTTTTTTTTAATAGCCTGAATGAAATTTTCCTTAAACCCATCCAACTCTGGCTTTTATTCACTTTGATTCTCTGTTTGGGATCATTCCTAGAAATTGCAGAATGGATATGAGCCTTGAATCACTGGAAATATACATGCTCCCGTGATAAACAAATGCCTGCATATGAGCTGTATTAGTGAGATCTCAGCCCTGAAATCCAGTCTGATCATCTCCAGGCAAAATGCTGTATTACAGTTTCTGGGTATACAAACCAGAAGCCCACGTGTGTCTTTGATTGTGTGAATAAACACTGATGGATGGGCACATGTCCTTAAAAGTTTCTGCCAGTTTATTACAAAATGAGTTCAATAAAGACCATGTGCTCTCATAAAACTAAATTATTAAATTTATATGACCTTCCTGTGTTCTGATAGTATCTTCTTCCCATTTTAAAAAATTAAATCTGGCATCCTTTTGTGAATACTTTCAGCACCCACTCTGAGTTTTTCTTCCCTGGCCCATTAAATCCAGAAGTCTGGGATTAGTTGCCTGGGACTATAAGGAACTATCAAAATTGCCTGTTTTTTGTTTTTTGTATTTTTTTTTCCTGAAGGATGGTCAAGCTTAGTATTTGATCTAGTACTTAAATTTGCAACATGTTGCTACAAGTAATGGAATGTTGCATTATAACCATCTGTTTAAAAACTTTTAAAAATTACTTTGCGGATGTTTTATTTTACTAACTGAAACAAAGTTATAGATAAATAAGCAGAAGAAAATTTTAGAAATTATGTTATTTTTCATTTATAGGGTTTTTTGTTTGTTTATTTGTTTGTTTGAGAGGGAGTCTCCCTCTGTCACTCAGGCTGGAGAGCAGTGGCACAATCATGGCTCACTGCCACCTCCATCTCCCAGGTTCAAGCGATTCTCCTGCCTCCGCCTCTTCCCAAGTAGCTGCAATTACAGCACTTGCCACCACACCTGGCTACTATTTGTATTTTTAGTAGAGATGGGGTTTCACCATGTTGGTCAGGTTGGTCTGGAACTCCTGACCTCAAGTGATCCTCTTGTCTTGGCCTCTCAAAGTGCTGGGATTAGACGTGAGCCGGTGCACCTGGCCTATTTACAGCTTAATAGAATTTTAAAATAAACAAGGTAACTCAACTGTATCTAATTTAGTAATTTTAGCAGGAGAGGGTGGCTGTAATCCCAGGTACTCAGGATAATGAGAAAGGACAATAGTTTGAGCCCAGGAGTTGAAAACCAGCCTAGGCAGCACAGCAAGACTTCAGCCCAACAAACAAACAAACATCAAACAAACATACCCGGAGTGTAATTCAGTCCTTTAAACCAGCACTGGTCTAGTATATATAAAAATAATGTATAGGCTGAGCATGGTGACTCACACCTGTAATCCCCGCATTTTGGGAGGCTGAGGTGGGTAGATCACTTGAGGCCAGGAGTTTGAGACCAGCCTGGCCAACATGGCAAAACCTCGTCTCTACTAAAAATACAAAAAAATTATCTGGGCGTGGTAGCACATGTGTGTAGTCCCAATTACTCAGCAGGCTGAGGCACGAGAATTGTTTGAACCCAGGTGGTAGAGGTTTCAGTGAGCCAGGATTGCACCACTGCACTCCAGCCTGAGCAACAGAGTGAGACTCTGTCTTAAATAAATAAATAAAGAGATTCAACAACTAAAAAAAATTATAAATGAAGGGAATAGTTCTCATATTAAGTAACTTTCCCTAGATGACGTTTTCCTTCATCATCTCGGCAATTTTTGCTTGTTTGTTTCCTTTAAAGCAGGTAACTGCAATCTGTCATTTATTCATTTGTCTTTAATTTTTTGCCTGTTTTTCTCAGCAGCATTTAATCTCCTTGAGGTCTCACATTGATCTTTGTTGTTGTTGTTGTTGTTGGAGACAGGGTCTCAATCACTGCTCACTGAAGCTTTGACCTCCTAGGCTCAAGAATCCTCCCACCTCAGCCTCCCAAGTAGCTGTGATTATAGGCACAAGCCATAATGCCCAGCTAATTTTTGTAGAGATAGGATTTCGCCATGTTAGCCAGGATGGTATCAAACTCCTGAGCTCAAGCCATCTGCTCACCTTGGCCTCCCTAAGTGCTAGGATCACAGGCATGCACCATGATGCCTGGCACACATTGGTCTTATTTACCATAGTGGCTCCAGCATTTAGTATGCGCTCAAAAAACATTGACTGTGTGAAAATAATAGTGTTTTTCAGAAAGGGGTACCTATTGAGCGTTTAATATGTGCTAGGCAGTGGTACTAAATTTGAGTATCACTATGTCATGCAAATCAAGATCATGAATGAATGTGATTCATTTATGAAGTCATTCTCCTTTTAAAATGTGTTTCAAAAAGAATGTAAGTATAACCAGATGAAAGCATCCTGTCCTCTCTCCTAGTAAGTTACAGGCCCCACGGCCCCCATCCTCCCTACCACTTTTTTTTTTCTTTTTGAGATGGAGTCTCGCTCTGTCACCCAGTCTGGAGTGCAGTGGCACGATCTTGGCTCACTACAACCTCAACCTCCCAGGTTCAAGCCATCCTTCTGCCTCAGCCTCCTGAGTAGCTGGGACTACAGGCACGCACTACCACACCTGGCTAATTTTTGTATTTTTAGTAGAGATGGAGTTTCACCATATTGGACAGGCCAGTCTCGAACTCCTGACCTTGTGATCTGCCTGCCTCTGCCTCCCAAAGAGCTGGGATTATAGGCGTGAGCTGCCATACTCGGCTTTTTTTTTTTTTTTTTTTTTTTTTTTTTGAGATAGAGTTTCACTCTTGTTGGCCAGGCCAGGGTGCAATGGCTTGATCTTTGCTCACCGCAACCTCCGTCTCCCAGGTTCAAGTGATTCTCCTGCATCAGCATCCCAAGTAGCTAGGATTACAGGCATGCACCACCACGCTTGGCTAATTTTGTATTTTTAGTAGAGACGGGGTTTCTCCATGTTGGTCAGGCTGGTCTCAAACTCCCGACCTCAGGTGATCTGCCCACCTTGGCCTCCCAAAGTACTAGGATTACAGGTGTGAGCCACTGTGCCTGGCCTGGGGATCAGATTTCAAAACGACATTTGGAGGGTTCAAACAAACCAAACTGTAGCAGACCCCAACACCAAAAAGTTTTCATTAACGAAGAGCAATGTCCATGGTTCATTATCTGTTAACAAGAAAATCTATAATAAAAAAAAAAACAACAAGCAAACCACACTGCACATATTTCTGTAAAGAGTGACATCTCCTTAAGATCAGCCTCAGGCAGGTCCTTCAGGAGGTATTCCAGAAGAAGGCGTTATTATCATGGAAGATGGCAGCTCCTTGGATGTTATTGCCCCTGAAGACCTTTCAATGGGATAAGAGGTGGAAGTGGAAGACAGTGGTATTGATGATCCTGAACCTGGTTAGGCGTAGGCTAATGTGTGTGTCTGTGTCTTAGTTTTTAACAAAAGCTAACTTTTTTTTTTATTTTGAGACAGAATTTTGCTGTTGTCGCCCAGGCTGGAGTGCAATGGTGCAATCTTGGTTCACTGCAACCTTTGCCTCCTAGGATCAAGTGATCCTCCTGCCTCAGCCTCCGGAGTAGCTGAGATTATAGGCATGAACCACTGCACCTGCCACAATCACTTTTTATTTTTTGAGATGGGTTCAAGCGATTATCTGCCTCAGCCTCCTGAGTAGCTGGGATTACAGGCATGCACCACCACACCCGGCTAACTTTTGTAATTTTAGTAGAGACGGGGTTTCACCATGTTGATCAGGCTGGTCTCGAACTCCTGACCTCAGGTGATCCACCTGACTCGCCTCCCAAAATGCTGGGATTACAGGTGTGAGCCACTACGCCCAGTCATAATCACTTATTTTTTATCATTATGGACACATAGGTATTTATTTTACACCTTGGGTTATGAATCAAGGTATAAAATGCCTTGATTTATAAATCAAGGTATAAAATGCCTTGATTTATAAATCAAAGTATAAATGTTTTATATTTTGTTGCCTAAATTGTTTTGGTTTTGGCCGGTTGAAATGATAGTTGATTTTGTTGTTGTTGTTATTGATTTGTTTGTTTTCAAGTTTTCTTCTTTCTACATAGCTCCTGTTTCCTCCAATTTCTATTTTCCTATGCGTGGGTTTACTATATCTTTCACATTAGACATTTTCCTTCAGTGTTTGATTATCTTTCGTGCTCTGCATATTTGAAGTGAAGGGAACAAAAAAGCTGGTGTGTTGGCCGGGCATGGTGGCTCACGCCTGTAATCCCAGCAGTTTGGGAGGCTGAGGCGGGCAGATCACCTGAGGTCAGGAGTTTGAGACCAGCCTGCCCAAAATGGCGAAACTAGTCTCTACTAAAAATACAAAAAATTAGCCTGGTGTGGTGGCACATGCCTGTAATCCCAGCTACTCGGGAGGCTGAGACAGGAGAATTGCTTGAACCTGATAGGCAGAGTTTGCAGTGAGCTGACATCGCGCCATTGCACTCCAGCCTGGGTGACAAAAGCGAAACTCCATCTCAAAAAAGAAAAAAGCTGGTGCAGGACCCTTTGAGCCTAAGAGGAACCGACTCACTTTGTGCATCCCTGCCAGTGAAGTGCATGCCTTGAGTCAGTATTCTCATGACTTAGCTCTTAGCTTCATAGCTGACCATCACTGGTCAGCCTCCCAGACAAGACTTGGTGGAACTGATTCCTAGAGGTTACAAAGACATAGTTGCCACCTCTCTACAGAAACAAATAGGTGGTACAGGGAAAAGAAGGTGGGGTTGTGGTGTTTCAGCATTCAATTGATATATGTGGTCACCTAATTAATGTAGCTATTAGAGTAAGTCATTCCTGCCTACAGCTGATGCATTCCATTATAGACTGAAGCTTGGATCTTCAAAGGTTCAACATCCCCTTTGCTGTTTAGAGAGTAGAGTGTTGAGATAGACTTTCAGCAGCTGGACTGGGGATGGGGTGTTCCTTAAACAGCTTACAACCCATTTTTTATTTTAGTATTGCACTTTCAGTTCCAGAAGTACTTGGAGCCTCCATTCCTGAGCATTTTGAAGATACTGTGATGTATACTGACTTAACTCTACTCTTTTCCTCCCTACTAATTTAAGATTTGGCTTTCTCGGGTCTTCTAAATGAGTTTGTTTCTTAGCTCTCATCCATAATTTTATTTTTATTTTTGTTGTCTCCTCCTCTGTTTGCCCCATCTTTGTGAAATGATGCCCATAGTATCAAAGCTGCCTGCAGAATGTAAATTAGTTTAACCTCTGTGGAAAGTAGTTTAGAGGTTTCTCAGAGAACTAAAAATAGAATTTCCATGCCACTCAGAAATCCCAATACTGGGTATATGTCCAGAGGAAAATAAATCATTCTACGAAATAGACACCTGTACCCGTATGTTTATCGCAGCACTATTCACAGTAGCAAAGGCATGGAATCAACTGAGGCACCCATCAACAGTGGATTGGATAGACAAAATGTGGTACATACACACCATGGAATACTATGCAACCATAAAAAAGAAAAAAATCATGTCCTTTGCAGCAACATGGATGCAGCTGGAAGCAATTATCTGAAGCAAATTAATGCAGAAACAGAAAACCAAATACCACATGGTCTCACTTATAAGCAGGAACTAAACATTGGGTACATAAGGACATAAAGATGGGAACAAGAGACACTGAGGACTCCAAAGGCAGGGCAGGAATGGGCCAAGGATTGAAAAATTTTGTATTGGGTACAATGTTCACTATTTGGGTGATAGGATCAATAGAAGCCCAACCCTCAGCATTAGGAAATATACCCACATAACAAACCTGCACATGTAACCCTGAATCTAAAATTAACATTATAGTAATAGTAAAGCTGCCCACAAATTCTTTGCTATTCCTCCAATTTTGAGGTGGAGTCTAATCCCCTTATCCTAATCTGAACTGGCCTTAGTGCTTCTTCATCCAATAAAATACAGCAGAAAAGACAATTGACCATTTTGTACAACCAGGCCTTAAGAAACTTAAGGCAGCTTATAGTTCTGCCTCCTCTCCCTTGGGACACTCACTCTTGAAATCCATACTGTGAGGAAGCCCAAGCAGCCATGAGGAGGCCCATGTGGAAGTAGATAAAGATCCCTTACCAACAGGACAAGGCTGAACTCCCAGAAGACCTCAACCATGTGAGGGAGCTCCCATAGAGATAAAATCTCTATGTCTACTTAGGCAACTCCAGCTGATGCAATATGGAAAAAATATGAAGCTGTTCAGCTGAGTTATTCCTGATTTCCTGATCACAAATCATTAGCAAAATAAAATTAAGTTAGTAAGTTTTGGTGTAGTTTGTTGCACTGTAAGAGATAACCAAAACAGGAACTTTAAAAAAATTCCAGCCATGTGCAGTGGATCATGCCTGTAATCCCAGTTCTTTGGGAGGCTGAGGCGGGTGGATCATGAGGTCAGGAGATCAAAACCATCCTGGCTAATATGGTGAAACCCTGTCCCTACTAAAAATACAAAAAATTAGCTGGACAAGGTGGTGGGCACCTGTAGTCCCAGCTACTCGGGAGGCTGAGGCAGGAGAATGGCGTGAACCCAGGAGGCAGAGCTTGCAGTGAGCTGAGATCGCCCCACTGCACTCCAGCCTGGGTGACAGAGTGAGACTCCATCTCAATAACAAAAAAAGAATATTCCTTTTCGGCAGGGTGCTGTGACTCATGCCTGTAATCCCAGCACTTTAGGAGGCCAAGATGGGCGTATCACAAAGTCAGGAGTTTGAGAGCATCCTGGCAAACATGGTGAAACCCCATCTTTACTAAAATATACAAAAAATTAGCTGGGCATGGTGGCATGCACCTGTAGTCCCAGCTACTCAGGAGGCCGAAGCAGGAGTATCGTTTGAACCTGGGAGGCAGAAGTTGCAGTAAGCCAAGATCGCACCACTGCACTCCAGCCTGGGCGACAGAGCGAGACTCCATTTCAAAAAAATAAATACGGCTGGGCGCAGTGGCTCACGCCTGTAATCCCAGCACTTTGGAAGGCCAAGACCGGCAGAACAGAAGGTCAGCAGATCAAGACCATCCTGGCTAACACAGTGAAACCCCATCTCTACTAAAAGCACAAAAAAATTAGCTGGGCATGGTAGCGGGCACCTGTAGTCCCAGCTGCTCGGGAGGCTGAGGCAGGAGAATGGCGTGAACCCAGAAGGCAGAGCTTGCAGTGAGTCGAGATCGCGCCACTGCACTCCATCCTGGGTGACTAAGCAAGACTCTGTCTCCAAAAAATGAATAAATAAAAATTTAAAAATCAATAAATCAATAAATAAAAAGTCCTTTTCTGTGGATTAATGTGCTATGGCTGCTGGCCTAACCATGAACTGGGTGGTTTAAACAATATCAATTAGTTATCTCACAGTTTTGGAGGCTGTAAGTTCAATGTTAAGGCACTGGCAGGGTTGATTTGATTCTAGGACCCCTCATCTTGGCTTTACAGATGGCCATGTTCACTCTATGTCTTCACATGCTCTTTCTTCTCTCTCTTTCTTTTCTTTTCCCTTCCTTCCTTCCTTCCTCTTCTTTCTCTTCTTTCTCTTCTTTCTCTCTGTCTCTCTTTCTTTCTTTCTTCCTTTCTTTCTTTCTTTTTTGAGACAGAGTCTCGCTCTTGTACCCCAGGCTGGAGTGCAATGGCATGATCTCGGCTCACTGCAACTTCCGCCTCCCAGGTTCAAGCGATTCTCCTGCCTCAGCCTCCCAAATAGCTGGGATTACAGGTGCCCACCGCCACACCTGGCTAATTTTTGTATTTTTAGTACAGATGGGGTTTCACAATGTTGGCCAGGCTGGTCTTGAACTCCTGACCTCAGGTGATCTGCCTGCCTCAGCCTCCCAAAGTGCTGGGATTACAGGTGTGAGCCAGGTCCACATGGTCTTTCTTCTCTTTTCACACATCCCCAGTATTGGAACGAAATGGAATGGAATGGAATGGCGTGGAATGGAGTGGAATGGAGTGGAGTGGAGTGGAGTGGAATGCAGTGGAATGTACTGGAATGATGTGGAACGGAATGGAATCGAATTGAGTGGAGTAGAGTGGAATGGGCTGGAATGTAGTTGAATGGCATGGAAGGAGTGGAGTTGAACGGAATGGAGTGGAATGTAATGTAATGGCATGGAACGGAGTGGAGTGGAGTTGAATGGAGAGGAGTGGAGTGGAAAGGACTGGAATGGAATGGAATGGAGTGGACTGGATTGGAATGGAGAGGAGAGGAGTGGAATGCAATGGAATGGAATGGAGCAGTGGAGTGGAATAGTGTGGAGTGGAATGGAGAGGAGTGGAGTGGAATGGAGTGGAAAGGAGTCGAGAGGAATGGAGTGGAGTGGAGTAGAGTGGAATGGAATGGAACGGAGTGGAATGGAATGGAGTCGAGTGGAGTAGAGTGGAGTGGAATGGAGTGGAGTGGATTGCAGAGGAGTAGAGAGAAGATGAATGGAATGGAGTGGAATGGAGCGACGTGGAGTGGAATGGAGTGGAATAGAGTGGAGTGGAAGGCAGTGGATTGGAGTGATTTGGAGTTGAATGGAATGGAGTACAATGGAATGGAGAAGGAGGGAGTGGAGTGCGGTGCAGTGGAGTGGAGTGTAATGGAGTGGAGTGGAATGGAATGGAGTGTAGTGGAGTGGAATGGAGTGGAATGGAATGGAGTGGAATGCAATGGAGTGGAGTGGACTGGAAAGGAGTGTAATGGAATGGAATGGAATGGAGTGCAATGGAGTGGAATGGAGTGGAGTGGAGTAGAATGGAGTGGAGTGGTGTGGAATGGATAAGAATGGAGTGGAGTTGAATGCAGTGGAGTGGAGTGGAAAGTAATGGAATGCAATGGAGTGGACTAGAATGGAGTTGATTGGAGTGGAATGGAGTGGAATGGAATGTAATGGATTGGAGAGGAGTGGAGTGGAGAGGAGTGGAATGGTGTGGAATGGACTGGAGCGGAGTGGAGAGTAGTGGAATGGAATGGAATGGAGTGGAGCAGAATGTAATGGAATGGAATGGACTGGACTGCAGTGGAGTGGAGTGGAATGGAATGGAGTGGAATGGAGTGGAGTAGAGTGGAGTGCAGTGGAATGGAATGGAATGGAGTGGAATGGATTGGAAAGGAGTGGAGTGGAATGGAATGGAATGGAATTGAGGGAGGTGGAGTGAAGTTGAGTGGAGTCGAATGGAGTGGAGTGGACTGGAAAGGAGTGGATAGGAGTGGAATGGACTGGAATTGAGTGGAATGGAATGGAATGGTGTGGAATGGAATGGAGTGGAGTGGAGTGTAATGGAGTGGAATGGATTGGAATGCAGTGGAGTGGAGTGGATTGGAATGGAATGAAGGGGAGTGGAGTGGAATGCAGTGGAGTGGAGTGGAGTGGAATGGAATGAAGGGGAGTGGAGTGGAATGCAGTGGAGTGGAGTGGAGTGGAATGGAGTGGAGTGGAGTGCATTGGAGTGGAATGGATGGAGTGTCATGGAATGGAGATGGGTGGAGTGCAGTAGAGTTGAGTTGAATGGAATGGAATGTAGTGGAGTGGAGTGGAATGTAATGGAATGGAGTGGAATGGAAGGGAATGGAAATGAGTGTAATGGAATGGAGTGTAATGGAATGGAGTGCAATGGAATGGAGTGGAGTGGAGTGGAGTGCAGTGAAATGAAACGGAACGCAGTGGTGTGTAGTTGAGTGGACTGGAATGAAATGGAATGGAGAGGAATGGAATGGAGTGGAATGGAGTAGATTTGAAAGGAATGGAATGGAGTAGAGTGAAATGGAATGGACTAGAGTGGAGGGGAGTGGAGTGGAATGGAATGGAGTGGGGTGGAATGGAATGGATTGTAGTGGAGTGGAATGGAGTGGAATGGAAGGGATTGGAGTGAAATGGAGTGCAAAGGAATGGAGTGGGGTGGAGTGGTGTGGAACAGAATCGAATGGATTGGAGAGTAATGGAGTGGAATGGAAAGGAGTGGAATGGAGTGGAGTTGAGTGGAGTGGAAAGGATTGTAGTGGAATGGAACGCAATGGAGTGGAGTGGAAAGGAATGGAATGGAGTGGAATTGAATGAAGTTGAGTGGAGTGGAGGGGAGTGGAGTGGAATGGATTGGAGAGGACTGGAATGGAGTGGAGTGGAATGGAGTGGAGTGGAATGGAATGGAATGGAATAGAGTGCTGTGGAGCGGAATGGAAGGGAGTGAAGTGGAGTGGAATAGTGGGGAGTGGAGTGGAATGGAGTGGAATGGATTGGAGTGGAGTGGAGGGGAGATGAATGGAATGGAGTGTTGTGGAGTGCAGTGGAGTGGAATGGAATGGAATGGAATGGAGTGGAGTGGAATGGAGTGGAGTTGAGCAGAATGGATTGGGATGGAATGGAATGGTGAAATGGAAATGTGAGCTGATATTGTGCCACTGCACTCCAGCATGTGTGAAAGAGTGAGATCCTGTTGAAAGGAAGGAATGCAATATAATGGAGTGTATTGGAATGGAATGGAATGAAATGGAGCAGAGTGGAGTGGAGTGGAATGGAGTGGACTGGAATAGCGTGGAATGGAATGGGATGTAATGGAGTGGTATGGAGTGGAGTGGAGTGGAATGCAGTGGAATGGAATGGCACAGAATGGAGAGGAGTGGAGTGGAGTGGAATGGAATGGAAAGGAATGGAATGGAATGGAATGGAATGGAGAAATGAAATGTGAGCTGAGATTGTGCCACTGCACTCCAGCTGGTGTTACAGAGTGAGATCCTGTCGAAAGAAAGTAATGTAATGGAATGGAGAGGAATGGAAGGGAATGGAATTGAATGGAGTGGAGTGGAATTGAGTGCAGTGGAGTGGAGTAGAGTGGAGTGGAGTGGAGTGGAGTTGAGTGGATTGGAATGGTGTGGGATTGATTGGAATGGAGTGGAGTGTAGTGTAGTGGAATGGAATGGAATGGAATGGTGAAATGAAATGTGAGCTGAGATTGTGCCAATGCAATCCAGCCTGGGTGACAGAGTGAGATGCTGTCAAATGAAAGGAATAGAATCGAGTGGAATGGAATGGGATGGGATGGGTTGGGATGGGATGGGATGGGATGGGATGGAATGGGATGGGATGGGATGGGATGGGATGGAGTGGGATGGGATGGGATGGAATGGAATGGAATGGAATGGAATGGAATGGAATGGAATGCAGTGGAGAGGAGTGGAGTAGAGTAGAGTGGAGAGGAGTGGAATGCAGTGGAGAGGAGTGGAGTAGAGTAGAGTGGAGAGGAGTGGAATGGATTGGAATGGTTTGGGATGGAACGGAATGGAATATAGCAGAGTGGTGGGTAGTGGAATGGAGTTGAATGGACATGAATGTAATGGAATGGAATGGCATTGAGTTGAGTGGAGTGGGTTGGCGTGGAGTGGAGTGGATTGGAATTAAAAGGAATGGAATCAAATGGAATGCAATGCAATGGAATGGTGAAATGAAATGTGAGCTGAGATTGTGCCACTGCACTGCAGCCAGGGTGACAGAGTGAGATCCTGTCGAAAGAGAGAATGGAACGGAACGGAGTGGAATGGAAAGGAATGGAGTGCAGAGTGGTGGACAGGAGTGGAGTGAAGTGGAATGGTTTGGTAAGGAGTGGAACAGAATGGAGTGGAGTGGAGTGGAGAGCATTGGAGTGGAATGGATTGGAATGGAATGGGATGGAATGGAATGGAGTGGAGTGGTGTGGAGTGGAATGGACTGGAGTGGAATGGAGTGGAATGGAATGGGACGTAATGGAATGGAGTGGAGTGGAGTTCCGTGGAGTGGAGTGGAATGGAATGGAATGGAATGGAAGGGCATGGATTGGAATGGAATGGAATGGAATAATGAAATGAAATGTGAACTGAAATTGTGACACTGCACTGCAGCCTAGGTGACAGAGAGAGATCCTGCCAAAATTAAGGTATGGAATGGAATGGAGTACAATGGAATGGAATTGAATGGAGTGGAGTGGAGTGGAGTGGAGTGGAGTGGAGTGGAGTGGACTGGAGTGGAGTGGAGTGTAATGGAGTGGAATGGAATGGGATGGGATGGAATGGAATGGAGTGGAGTGGAGTGGAGTGGAGTTGAGTGGAATGAAACGGAATGGAATGGAGTGGAATGGAGTGGAGTGGAGTGCATTGGAGTGGAATGGAATGGAATGGAATGGAATGGAATGGAATGCAATGGAGTGTTATGGCTTGGAGTGGAGTGGATTGGAGTGGATTGCAGTGGAGTGGAGTGGAGTGGAATGGATTGTAATGGAAAGGGATGGAATGGAATGGAAAGGAGTGGAGTGGAGAGGAGTTTAGTGGAGTGGAGTGGAATGGAGTGAAAAGGAATGGGATGGAATTTAATGGAATGGATTCGAGTGGAGTGGAAAGGAGTGGAATGGAATGGGATGGAGTGGAATGGCGTGGGGTAGAGTGGAGTGGGGTGGATTGGTGTGGATTGAAATGAAATGGAAAGGATTGGAATGGAATGCAGTGGTGTGGAGTAGAGTGGAGTGGAGTGGTTTGGAATGGAATGGAATTGAATGTTATGGAATGGAATGGTGAAATGAAATGTGAGCTGAAATTGTTTCACTGAATTCCAGACTGAGTGTCAGAGTGAGATCCTGTCGAAAGAGAGGAATGGAATGGAATGGAGTGGAATGGAATGGAAAGGAAGGGAATGGAGTGGAGTGGAATGGAGTGCAGTAGAGTAGAGTGGAATGCAGTGTAATGTAGTGGGGTGGAGAGCAGTTCAGTGGAGTGGACAGGAGTGGAATGGGATGGAATGGAATAGAATAGTATGGAATGCAATGGTGAAATGAAATGTGAGCTGAGATTGTGTCACTGCACTCAAGCGTGTGTGACATAGTGAGATCCTGTTGAAAGAAAGGTATGGAATGGAATGGAGTCAAATGGAAAGGAATGGAATGGAATGGAATTGAGTGGAGTGGAGTGGAATGGAGTGGAAAAGAATTGGATGGAATGAAAAGGAAAGGAATGGAGTGGAGTGGACTGGAGTGGAATGGAGTGGAGTGCAATGGAATGGTATGGATTGGAGTGGAGTGGAATGGAATGGAATGGAATCAAATGCAATGGAAAGGGATGGTGAAATGAAATGTGATCTCAGATTGTGCCACAGCACTCCAGCCTGGGTGACAGGGTGAGATCCTGTCGAAAGAAAGGAATGGAATGGAATGGAGTGGAATGTAATGTAATGGAATGGAATGCAATGGAATGGAATGGAGTGGAAAGTAATGTAATGTAATGGAATGCAATGGAATGGAATGGAATGGAGTGGAATGGAGTGGAGTGGAGTGGGCTGGAGTGGAGTGGAGTAGAGTGGAGTGGAATGGCATAGGATGGAGTGGAATGGAATGGAGTGGAGTTGAGTGGATTGGAGGGGAAAGGAGTGGAATGGAATGAGATGGTGTGGAATGGAATGGAGTGGAGTGGAGTGGAATGGAGTGAGATGGTGTGGAATGGAATGGAGTGGAGTGGAGTGGAATGGAGTGAAATGGAGTGGAATGGAATGGAATTCAACGGAGTGGAATGGAATGGAGTGGTGTGAAATGGAGTGGACTGGAGTGGAGTGGAGTAGAATGGAATGGAATGGAATTGAATGGAATGGAATGCAATTGAATGGAATGAAAGTGAATGCAATGGAATGGATTGGTGAAATGATATGTGAGCTGAGATTGTGCCACTGCACTACAGCCTGTGTGACAGAGTGAGATCCTGTCAAAGGAAAGGAATGGAATGAATGGAATGGATTGGAGTGGATTGGAGTGGAGTGGAGGGGAATGGAATGGGATGGAGTGGAAAGGAATGGACTGGAGTGGAGTGGGGTGGATTGGAGTGGAATGGAATGGGATGGAATGAATACATTGGAGTGGTGTGGAGTGGAGTGCAGTGGAGTGCAATGGAGTGAAATGGACTGGGATGGAATGGAATGGAATGGAGCGGAGTGCAGTGGAGTGGAATGGAATTGAATAGAACGGAATGGAATAGAAAGGAATGGAATAGAATAAAATGGAATGGTGAAATGAAATGTGAGCTGAGATTGTGCCACTGCACTCCAGCATGGGTGAGATCCTCTACAAAGAATGGAAGGGAATGGAATGGAGTGCAATGCAATGGAATGGAAATTAATGGATTGGAGTGAAGGGGAATGGAGTGGAGTGGAGTAGAATGGAATGGGAAGTAATGGAATTAAGTGGAGTGGAGTGGAGTAAAATGGATTGGAATGGAATGGGATGTAATGGAGTGGAGTGGAGTGGTAAGGAAGGGAGTGGAGTGGAGAGGAGTGGAATGGAAGGGAAGAGAAGGGAAGGGAATGTAATGGATTGTAATGGAGTGGAATGGAATGGAATGGAGTGCAAGGGAATGGAATGGAGTAATGAAATGTGAGCAGAGATTGTGGTGCCGCACTGCAGCCTTGCTGACAGAGTGAGATACTGTCAAAGGAAAAGAATGGAATGGAATGGAGTGGAATGGAATGGAAAGGAATGGAGTGGAGTGGAGTGGGGTGGAGTGGAGTGTAGTTGAGTGGAATGGAGTGTAATGGAATGGGATGGAATGGAATGGAGTGCAGTGGAGTGGTGAGTGGAGTGGAGTGTAGTGGCATGTAGTGGAATGGAGTGGAATGAAATGAGATGGAATAGAATGGAGTGGAGTGGAGTGGAATGGAATGGAATGGAATGGAATGGAGTGGAATGGAGTGGAGTCGAGTGGAGTTGAGTGAATTGGAGTGGAGTGGAATGGAGTAGAATGGAATGGGATGGAATGGAATGGAATGGAGTGGAGTGGAGTGGACTTGAGTGCACTTGAGTGGAGTGCACTTGAGTGGAGTGCACTTGAGTGGAATGGGATGGGATGGAATGGAGTGGAGTGGAGTGGATGGAGTGGAGTGGAGTGGAGTCGAATGGAATGGAAAGAAATCGAAAGTAATGGTGAAATGAAATGTGACCTGATATTGTGACACTGAGCTCCATCCTGGGTGACAGAGTGAGATCATGTCCAAAGAAAGGAATGGAATTGAATGGAGTGTAATGGAATGGAATGGAAAGGAATGCAGTGGAGTGCAGTTGAGTGGAGTGGAGTGGAGTAGAGTGAAGTGGAGTAGAGTGGTAAGGAGTGTAATGGAATGGGATGCAATGGAATGGAATGGAGGGCAGTGGAGTGGAGTGGAGAGGAATGGAGGGGAAAAGAATGGGACGGAAACAAATGGAGTGGATTGGAGTGGAGTGGAGTGGATTGGAGTGGAATGGAATGGAATGGAGTGCAGTGGAGTGGAGTGCAGTGGAATGGTGTGGAATGGAATTGAATGGAATGGAATTGAATGGAATGGAGTGGAGTGCAGTGTAATGGAATCGAATGGAGTGGAATGCAATGGAATGGATTGGAATGGAAGGGAGTGGAATGGAATGGGCTGAAGTGGAGTGGAGTGGAGTGGATTGGAATGGAAAGGGATGGAATGGAATGGAGTAGAATGGGGTGAAGTCCTGTGGAATGAAGTGGAATGGAAAGGAATGGAGTGGAGTGGAGTGGAATGGAAAGGAATGGAATGGAATTAAATGCAATGGAATGGAACGGAATGGAATGGAATGGTGAAATGAATGTGAGCTGGGATTGTGCCACTGCACTCCAGCGAGGGTGACAGAGTGAGATCCTGTCGAAAGATAGGAATGGAATGGAATGGAGTGGAATGGAATTTAGTGTAAAGGAATGCAGTAGAGTGGAGTGGAGTTGAAAGGAGTGGAATTGAATGGTCAAATGAAATGTGAGCTGATAATGTGCTACTGCACTCCAGCCTGAGTCACAGAGTGAGATCCTGTTGAAAGAAAGATTGGAATGGAATGGAATGGAATGGGATGGAATGGAATAGAATGGAATGGAGTGGGCTGGAGTGAAGTGGAGTGGAATTGAATGGGATGGAATGGAATGAAGTGGAGTAGGGTGGAGAGGAGTGGAGTATAGTGGAGTGGAATGGAGTGGAATGGAATGTAATTGAAAGGATTGGAGTGGAGTGGAGTGCATAGGAATCGTATGGAATGTAATGGAATGGAAAGGTGAAATGAAATGTGAGCTGTGATTGTGCCACTGCACTCCAGCGTGGGTGACACAGAGAGATGCTGTCGAAAGAAAGGAATGGAATGGAAGGGAGTGGAATGAAATGTAATGGAATGGTGTGGAGAGGAGTGGAGTGGAGAAGAGTAGAATGGAATAGAATTGGATGGGGTGGAATAGAATGGAATGGAGTGGAGTGGAGTGAAGTGGAATGAACTGGAATGGAATGAGATAAAATGGGGGGGAGTGGAGGAGAGTGGAATGGCGTGGAATGGACTGGAATGTAATGGAATGGAATGACGTGGAGTAGAGTGGAGTGGAGTGGAGTGCAATTAAATGATATGGAATGGAATGTAATTTAATGGTGAAATAAAATGTGAGGTGAGATTGTGCCACTGCACTCCAGCATGTGTGACAGCATGAGATCTTGTCAAAGGAAAGGAATGGAATGGAATGGAATGGATTGGAATGGAATGGAATGGAATGGAATGCATGGAATGTAGTGTAGTGGCGTGGAGTGGAGTGGAATGGAATGGGATGGAGTGGAATGGAATGGAGTGGAGTGCAGTGGAGTGGATTTGAGTCGAATGCTGTGGAATGGAATGGTAAGGAATGGAATGGAGTGGAGTGGTGTGGTATGGAGTGGAGTGTTGTGGTGTGGAGTGGATTGGAGTGGAATAGAGTGGAATGGAATGGGGTGGAATGTAATGGAATGCAGAGGAGTTGAGTGGAGTGGAGTGGAATGGAATGGAAAGGAATGGAATGTAATAGAATGGAATGGTAAAATAAAATGTGAGCTGAGATGGTGCCACTGCACTCCAGCCTGGGTGACAGAGTGAATTCCTCTTGAAAGAATGGAATGGAATATAATGGAGTGCAATGGAATGGAATGGAACGGAATGGAGTAGAGGGTAGTGGAGTGGATTGGAGTGGAATGGAATGGGAAGTTATGGAATTGAGTGGAGTGGAGTGGAGTGGAATGGACTGGAATGGAATGGGATGGAGTGGTAAGGAGTGGAGTGGAGTTGAGAAGAGTGGAATGGACTGGAAGAGAATGGAATGGAATGGAATGGATTTGAATGGAATGGAATACAATGGAATGGAATGGAATGGAGTACAATGGAATGGAATGGTGAAATGAAATGTGAGCTGAGATTGTGCTACCACACTCCAGCCTGGGAGACAAAGTGAGATCCTCTCGGAAGAATGAGATGGAATGGAATGCAGTGCAATGGAATGGAATGCAAATGGAATGGAATGGAGTGGAATGGAATGGAGTGGAGTGCAGTGGAGTGGAGTGCAATGAAGTGGAGGGGAGTAGAATGGAGTGGAATGGAATGGGATGGAATGGAATGGGGTGGAGTTGAGTGCTGAGGAGTGGAGTTTAGTGGAGTGGAGTGGAGTGGAATGGACTGTACTGGAATGGGATGGAATGGAGTGGAGTGGTGTGGAATGGAGTGGAGTGGAGTGTCGTGGAGGGCAATACAGTGCAATGAAATGGGATTGAATGAAATGCAGTGGAGAGGAGTGGAATGGAATGGAATGGAGTGGAGTGCAGTGGAGTGGAATGGAGTGGAATGCAATGGCATGAAATGGAGTGGAAAGGAGTGGAGTGTGGAGGCGTGGAGTGGATTGGAGGGCACTTGAGTGAAATGGGATGGTATGAAATGGATTGAAGTGGAGTGGAGTGTAGAGGAGTGTATTGGGTTGGAGTGGCTTCGAGTGGAATTGAGCGGAATGAAATGTGATAGAATGGAATGGAGTAGAGTGGAGTGGAAAGGAATGGAATGTAATGGAGTTGAATGGAGTGGCGTGGAGTGGAGTGGAGTGGACTGGAATGGAATGGGATGGAATGGGATGGAATGGAGATTAGTGTAGTGGAGTGGAGTGGACTGGAATGCCCTTGAGAGTTATGTGATGTGATTGGATGCAGTGGAGTGGAGTGGAGTGGAATGGAATGGAAAGGAATGGTGAAATGTAAAGCGAGCTGAGATTGTGCCATTGCATTCTATCCTGGGTGACAGAATCAGATCCTGGCTAAAGTAAGGAATGGAATGGAATGGAGTGGAATGGTATGGAATGGAAAAGATTCCCGTGGAGTGCAGTAGAGCGGAAAGGAGTGGAGTGGAGTGGAGTAGAGTGGAGTGGTGTAGAATGGAATGGAGTGGAATGGAATGGGTTGCAATGGGATAGAATGGAGTGAAGTGGAGTGGACTTGACTGGAGTGGAGTGGAAAGGAGTGGAATGGTATGGGATGGAATGGAATGGAGTGAAGAAGAGTGGAGTGTAGTGGAGTGGAATGGGATGGAATGCAATGGAATGGCATGGCATGGCATGGAATGCAGTGGAGTGGAATGGAATGGAATGGAATGGAATGGAATGGAATGCAACTGAACGGAATGGTGAAATGAAATGTGAGCTGAGATTGTGCCACTGCACTCCAGCCTGGGTCACAGAGTGAGATACTGTCGAAAACAAAGAATAGAATGGAATGGAGTAGAATGGAATGGAATGGAATGCAATGGAGTGTAGTTTAGTGGAGTGGTGTGGAGTGGAGTGGAGTGGAGTGGAATGGAGTGGAGTGGATTGGAGTGGAATGGAGTGGAATGGGATGGGATGGAATGGAATGGAATGGAGTAGAGGGGAGTGGAGTGGAGTGGAATGGAGTTGAACGGAATAGGATGGAGTGGGATGAAGTGGAGTATAGTGGAATGAAGTCGAGTGGACTGGATTGAAGTGGAATGTAGTGGAATGGAATGGGATGGAAAGGCATGGAGTGGAGTGGAGTTGAGTGGAGTGGAATGGACTGGATTGGAATGGAATGGAATGGAAGGCAATGGAGTGGAGTGGAGTGGAGTGGAATGGAATGGAAAGATGAAATGTAGTGTGAGCTGACAGTGTGCTGCTGCACTCCAGTCTGAGTGACAGAGTGTGATCCTGTGGAAGGAAAGTAATGGAATGGAATGGAGTGGAAAGGTATGGAATGCAAATGAATGGAGAGGAGTTGAGTGGAGTGCAATGGAATGTGATGGAATGGAATATAGCTTAGTGGAGTGGAGTGGAGTGGACTGCAGTGGAATGGAGTGGAATGGAAACAGATAGAGTGGAGTGGAATGGAGTGGACTGGAATAGAGTGGAATGGAATTGAATGCAATGTAGTGTAGAGTGGAGTGGAGTGGATTGGAGTGGAGAAGAGTTGAATTAAGTGGAATGGAGTGGAATGGAATGGAATGGAATGGAGTGGAGTGGATTGGAGTGCAATTAAATGGAATGGAATGGAAAGGAATGGATGGGAATGGAATGTGGAAATGAAACGTGAGCTGATATTGTGTCACTGCACTCCAGCCTGCGTGAAAGAGAGCGATCCTGTCGAAAGAAAGGAATGGAATGGTATGGAGTGGAATGGAATGGAATGGAGTGGAATGGAATGCAGTGGGGAGGAGTGTAGTGGAGTAGAAAGGAGAGGAATTGAATGCTCAAATTAAATGTGAGCGGAGATTGAGCTACTGCACTCTAGCCTGAGTGACAGTGAGATCATGTCAAAAGAAGGAATGGAATGGGATGGAGTGGAATGTAATGGAATGGAATGGAATGGAATGGGATGGAATGGAATGGAATGGAGTGGAGGGGAGTGGAGTGGTGTGGATTGGAGTGGAATTGAATGTGATGGAATGGAATGTAGTTGAGTGGAGTGGAGAGGAGTGGAGTATAGTGGAGTGGAAAGGAGTGGAATGGAATGGAAATGAAAGGAATGGAGTGCAGTGGAGTGGAGTGCAGTGGAGGTGTATGGAATGGAATGGAATGGAATGGTGAAATGAAATGTGAGCTGTGATTGTTCCACTGCACTCCAGCGTGGGTGACAGAGTGAGATGCTGTTCAAATAAAGGAATGGAAAGGAATGGAGTGGAAAGGAAAGGAATGGAATGGAGTGGAGAGGAGTGGAATGGAGTGCAGTGGAGTGGAGTGGAGAGGAGTGGAATGGAGTGCAATGGGATGGGTGGAATGGAATGGAATGGAGCGGAGTGGAGTGGAGTTGAATGGAGTGGAGTGGAATGGACTGAAATGGAATGGGATAGAATGGGATGGAGTGGAGGGGAGAGGAATGGAGTAGAATGGACTGGAATATAATGGAATGGTATGGCGTGGAGAAGAGTGGAGTGGAGTGTAGTGGAATTAAACGGAATGGAATGGAATGGAATGGAATGCAATGGAATGTTGAAATAAAATGTGAGCTGACATTGTGCCACTGGACTCCAGCATGTGTCACAGAGTGAGATCCTGTCGAAGGAAAGGAATGGAATGGAATAGAGTGGAATGGAACGGAATGGAATGGAATAGAGTGGAATGGAATGGAATGGAATGGAATGGAATATAGTGGAGTGGAGGAGAGAGGAGTTGAATGGAGTGGAAAGGAATGGGATGAAGTGGAATGGAATGTAGTGGAGTGGAGTGCATTGTAGTGGATTTGAGTGGAATGCAGTGGAATGGAATGGTAAGTAATGGAATGGAGTGGAGTGGTGTGGAGTGGAGTGGAGTGGAGTGGAATGGAGGGGAATGGAATTGGATGGAATGTAATGGAATGGAGAGGAGTGGAGTGGAGTGTAGTGGAAGGGAATGGAATGGAAAGGAATGGAATGGAATAGAATGGAATGGTAAAATGAAATGTGAGGTGAGATGGAGCCACTGCACTCCAGCCTGGGTGACAGAGTGAGTTTCTCTCGAAAGAATGGAATGGAATGGAATGGAGTGCAATGGAATGGAATGGAATGGACTGGAATGCAATGGAATGGAATGGTGAAATGAAATGTGAACTGAGATTGTGCTACCGCACTCCAGCCTGGGAGACAGAGTGAGATCCTCTCAAAAGAATAGAATGGAATGGAATGGAGTGCAATGGAATGTAATGGAATGGAATGGAGTGGAATGGAATGGAATGGAATGGAGTGGAGTGGAGTGGAGTGGAGAGGAATGGAACGGAATGGAATGGGATGGATTGGAATGGAGTGGAGTGGGGTGGCGTGGAGCTGAGTGGAGTGAAGTGGAGAGGAATGGAATGTGATGGAATGGGATGGGATGAAGTGGAATGGAGTGGAGTGGAATGGAATGGGATGGAATTGAATGGAGCGGAGTGGATTGGACTGGAGTGGAGTGGATTGGAGTGCACTTGAGTGGAATGGGATGGGATGTAATGGATTGAAGTGGAGTGGAGTGGAGTGGCGTCGAGTGGAGTGGAGTGGAATGTAGTGGAGTGGAGTTGAGTGGAGTGTAATAGAATGGACGGGAATGGAATGGAATGGAAAGGAATGGAACGGAATACAATGGAATGGAATGGAACGGAGTGCAATGGAATGGAATGGTGAAATGAAATGTGAGCTGAGACTGTGCTACCGCACTCCAGCCTGGGAGACAGAGTGAGATCCTCTCAAAAGAATGGAATGGAATGGAGTGCAATGGAATGGAATGGAGTGGAATGGAATGGATTGGAGTGGTGTGGAGTGGAGCTGAGTGGAGTGGAGTGGAGAGGAATGGAATGGAATGTAATGGGATGGGATGGAGTGGAGTGGATAGAGTGGAGTGGAATGGAATGGAGTGGAATGGAATGGGATGGAATGGAATGGAGTGGAGTGGATTGGACTGGAGTGGAGTGGATTGGAGTACACTTGAGTGGAATGGGATGGGATGTAATGGATTGAAGTGGAGTGGAGTGGAGTGGCGTCGAGTGGAATGAAGCAGTATGAAATGGGATACAATGGAATGGAGTGGAGTGGAGTGGAAATGAATGGAATGGAATGGAGTGCATTGGAGTGGAGTGGAGTGGAGTGGACTGCAATGTAGTGGAATCGAATGGGATGGAATGGAATGGAATGGAGTTTAGTGGAGTGGAGTGGAGTGGACTGGAGTGCACTTGAGTGAATGGGATGTGATGGGATTGAGTGAAGTGGAGTTGCGAGGAGTGGAGTGGAGTGGAATGGAATGGAATGGAATAGAAAAGTTTGGTGAAATGAAAAGTGAGCTGAGATTGTGCCACTGCACTCCATCCTGGTTGAGAGTGTGAGATCCTGGCAAAAGAAAGGAATGGAATGGAATGGGATGCAGTGGAATGTTATGGAATGGAAAGGATTGCAGTGGAGTGCATTAGAGCCGAGCAGAGTGGAGTGGAGTAGAGTGGAGTGGTGTGGAGTGGAATGGAGTGGAATGGAATGGGATGCGATGGAAAGGAACGCAGAGGAGTGTAGTGGAGTGGAGTGGATTGGAGTGGAATGGAGTGGAATGGAATCGGATGGAATGGAATGGAGTGAAGTGGAGTGGAGTGCAGTGGAGTGGAATGGAGTGGAATGGATTGGAATGGAATGGAATGGCATGGCATGGAGTGGAGTGGAGTGGAATGGAATGGAATGGAATGGATTGGAATGGAATGGAATGGAATGCAATGGAATGAAATGGAATGGAATGCAATGGAATAGAGTGGTGAAAAGAAACGTAAGCTCAGATTGTGCCATTACACTCCAGTCTTGGTGACAGAGTGAGATTTTGTCGAAAACAAGGAAAGGAATGGAATAGAGTAGAATGGAATGGAAAGGAATGCAATAGAGTGTAGTGTAGTGGAGTGGAGTGGAGTAGAGTGGAATGGAGTGGAATGGGATGGGATGGAATGGAATAGAAAGGAGTGGAGTGGAGTGGAGTGGAATGGAGTGGAACGGAATGGGTTGGAATGGGATGGAGTGTAGTGTAGTGGAGTGAAATACAGGAGACTGGAGTGAAGTGGAATGGAGTGGATTGGAATGGAATGGAATGGAATGGAGTGGAGTGGAGTGGATTGGAGTGGAATGGAATGGGATGGTGAAATGAATCGTAAGCTGATATTGTGCCACTGCACTCTAGCCTGGGTGACAGAGCGGGATCATGTAGAAAGAAAGGAATGGAATTGTATGGAGTGGAATTATATGGAATACAAATTAATGGAGAGGAGTGGAGTGGAGTGCAATGGAGTGTGATGGAATGGAATGGAATGTAGCTTAGTGGAGTGGAGTTTAGTGTAGTGGAGTGGACTGGAGTGGAATGAATGGAATGGAAAGAGATGGAGTGGAGTGGAATGGAGTGGAGTGGAATGGAGTGGAATGGAATGGAATGCAATGGAATGTCGTGGAATTGAGTGTTGTGGAGTGGAGTGCATTGGAATGGAGTGGAGTGGAATGAAGTGGAATGGAGTGGAATGAAATGGAATGGAAAGGAATGGACTGGAGTGGATTGGAGTGGAATTAAATGGAACGGAATGGAAAAGAATGGATTGGAATGGAATGGTGAAATGAAACGTGAGCTGATATTGTGTCACTGCACTCCAGCCTGGGTGACAGGGTGAGATCCTGTCGAAAGAAAAGAATGGAATGGAATGGAGTGGAATGGAATGGAATGGAATGGAATGTAGTGGAGGCGAGTTGAGTGGAGAGGAGTGGATTGGAGTGTAATGGAGGGGGATGGGATGGAATGGAATGGAGTGGAGTGCATTGGATGGGGTGGAGTGGAGTGGAGTGGAGTGGAATGGAATGGGATGGAACGAAATGGAGAGGAGAGGAGTGGAGTGGAGTGGAATGGAATGGGAGGGAATGAAATGGAGTGGATGGGAGTGGAGTGGGGTTTAGTGGAGTGGAGTGGAATGGACTGGAACAGAATGGAATGGAATAGAGTAGTGAAATGAAATGTGAGCTGAGATTGCGCCACTGCACTGAAGCCCGGGTGATGGAGTGAGATCCGGTCAAGTGCAAGGAATGGAATGGGATGGAGTGGAATGCAGTGGAATGGAATGGTGAAATGAAATGTGAGGCTGAGATTCTCCCACTGCACTGCAGCCAGGATGATGGAGTGAGATGATGACGAAAGCAAGAAATGGAATGGAATGGAGTGGAGTGGATTGGAATGGAATGGAATGGACTTGAGAGGAGTGGAATTGAGTGTAGTGCAGTGGAGTGGATTGGAGTGGAGTGGAATGGGATGGAATGGACTGGAGTGAAGTGGAGTGCAGTGTGGAGTGGAGTGGTGTGGAGTGGAGTGGAGTGGAATGGACTGGAATCAAATGGGATTCAATAGGATGGAGTGGAGTTGAGTGGAGTGGAGTGGAATGGAATGGAAAGGAATGGAAAGGAGTCAAGTGTAATGGAATGCAATGTTATGTAGTAGAAGGGAATGGAATGGAATGGTGAAATGAAATGTGTGCTGAGATTTTGCAACTGCAATACAGCCTGGGTGACAGAGTAAGATCCTGTTGAAAGAAAGGAATAGAATGGAATAGAGCGGAATGGAATGAAATGGAATGGAGTGGAGTGGAGTGGGGTGGAGTGGAGTTTAGTAGAGTGGAATGGAGTGGAATTGAATGCGATGCAGTAGAATGGAATTGTGTGGATAGATTAGAGTAGAGTGGAGTGGAGTGGAATGGAATGGAATGGAATACAATGGAATGGAATGGTGAAATGAAATCTGAGCTGAGATTGTGCCACTGCACTCCAGCCTATATGACACAGTGAGATCTTGTCAAAAGATTGAAATGGAATGGAATGGAGTGGAATGGAATGGAATGGAATGGAATGGAATGGAGTGGAATGGAATGGAGTGGAATGGAATGGAATGGAATGGAGTGGAATGGAATGGAGTGGAATGGAATGGAATGGAATGGAGTGGAATGGAATGGAGTGGAATGGAATGGAGTGGAATGGAATGGAGTGGAATGGAATGGAATGGAATGGAGTGGAATGGAATGGAGTGGAATGGAATGGAGTGGAATGGAATGGAGTGGAATGGAATGGAATGGGTTGTAATAGAATGGAATGGAGTGGAGTGGAGTGGAGTGGAATGGAGTGGAATGGAAAAGGATGGAATGGATTGGAAAGATTGGAGTGGAGTGGATTAGAGTGGAATGGAGTAGAATGGAATGGGATGGAATAGAATGGAGTGGAGTGGACCAAAAAAGATTGGAATGGAATGGGATGGAATGGAATGGAGTGGAGTGGAGTGGAGTGCAGTGGAGTGGAGTGGAATGGAATGGAGTGGAATGACATGGAATATAATGTAATGTAATTGAGTGGAATGCAGTGGAGTGGAGTGGAATGGCAAGGAATGGAATGGAATGGAACGGAATGGAATGGAATGGTGAAATGAAATGTGAGTTGAGATTGTGCCACTGCACTCCTGCCTGGGTGACAGAGGGAGATCCTGTTGAAAGAAATGAATGCAATGGAATGGAGCAGAATGTAATGTAATGGAATGGAGTGGAGTGGAGTTACGTGGAGTTGCGTGGAGAGGAGTGCAGTGGAGTAGAATGGAGTGGAATGGAATGGGATCTAACGGAACGGAATGGAGTGGCGTGGAGTGGAGTTGAGCGGAGTAGTATGGAGACGAATGGAGAGGGAATGGAGTGGAGTGGAGTGGACTGGAGTGGAGTAGAGTGGAATGGAGTGGAATGGAATGGAATGGAGAGGAGTGGAGATGAGTTGAGTGGAGTGGTGTGGAGTTAAATGGAATGGAATTTAATGGAATGGGATGGTGAAATGAAATGGAGTGCTATTGTACTCCAGCCTGTTTGACAGAGTAAGACTCTGTCGAAAGAAAGTTATGGGATATAATGGAGTCGAATAGAAAGGAATGGAATGGAATGAAGTGTAGTGTAGTGGAATGCAGTAGAGTGGAATGGAATTGAATGAAATGGAATGGAATGGAGTGGAGTGGAGTGGAGTGGAGAGGACTGGAGTGGAGTGAAATGCAGTGAAATGGAATGGGATGGATTTTAATGGAGTAGAGTGGAGTGGAGGGGTGTGGACTGGAATGGAATGGAATGGAACGGAATGGAATTGTGAAATAAAATGTGAGCTGAGATTGTGCCACTGCACCCCAGCCGTGGTGACAGAGTGAGATCTGGTCAAAAGAGATGAATGGAATGTAATGGAGTGGAATGGAATGGAATGGAGTGGAGTGGAGTGAAGTGGAGTGCAGTGGAGTGGAGTGGATTGGAGTGGAATGGAGTGGTATGGAATGTGATAGAGTGGAAGAAAGTGGAGTGGACTGGTGTGGAATGGAGTGGACTGGAGTGGAGTGGAGTGGCATGGAATGGAATTTAATGGAACGAAACGGAATGGAATGGTGAAATGAAATGTGAGCTGAGATTTTGCCACTGCACTCTAGCCTAGGTGACAGAGTGAGATCCTGTCGAAAGAAAGGAATGCAATGTAATGGAGTGAATTGGAATGGAATGGAATGGAGTGGAGTGAATTGGAGTGGAGTGGAGTTGAATGGAGTGGAATGGAATGGGACATAATGGAATGGAATGGAGTGGTGTTGAGTGGAATGGAATGGGATGGAAAGGAGAGGAGTGGAGTGTAATGGAGTGGAGTGGAGTGGAATGGAATGGAGTGGAGTTGAGTGGAGTGGAATAGAATGGAATGGAATGGAATGAAATGCAATGGAATCATGAAAAGAAATGTGATCTGAGATTGTTTCCCTGTACTGCAGCCTGGGTGACAAAGTTAGATCCTGTTGAAAGAAACGAACGGAAAGGAATGGAGTGGAATGGAATGCAATGGAATGGAATGCTGTGGAGTGGAGTGGAGTCCACTGCAGTGGAAATGGATTGGAATGGAATGGGATGGAACGGAGTGGAGTGGAGAGGAGTGGAATTGAGTGGAATTTAGTGGAGTGGAGTGGAGTTGAGTGGAGTGGAGTGGTGTGCAGTGGAATGGAATGGAATAAAATTGAATGGAATGGAATGGTGAAATCAAATGTGAGCTGATATTGTGCCACTGCACTCCAACCAGTGTGACAGACTGAGATCCTGTAGAAAAAAATGAATGGAATGTGATGGAGTCGAATGGAAAGAAATGGAATGGAATGGAGTGGAGTGGAGAGGAATGGAGTGGAGTAGAGTGGAATGGAATGAGATGGATTGGAAAAGAATGGAGTGGAGTGTAGTGGATTTGAGAGGAGTGGAGTAGAATAGAGTGGAATGGAGTGGAATGGAATAGGATGGAGTGGAATAGAGTGGAGTGGTTTGAATTGGAGTGGACTGGAGTGGAATAGAGTGGAATGGAATGGGATGAAATGGAATGGAGTGGAGTGGAGTGGAGTAGAATGGAATGGAATGGAATGGAAAGGAATGGATTGGAATGGAATAGAATGGTGAAATGAAATGTGACCTGAGATTGTGCCACTATACTCCAGCCTGGGTAACAGAGTGAGATCCTTTCAGAAGAAAGGAATGGAATGGAATGGATTGGAATGGAATGGAAAGAAATGGAGTGGAGAGGAGTGGAGTGTTGTTGAGTGGAGTGTAATGGATTGGAATGAAATGGGATGGAATGGAATGGAGTGGAGTGGAGTAGTGTGGAGTGGCGTGGTGTGGAGTGGAGTGGAATGGAGTGGAATGGAATGAGATGGAATGGAATGGAGTGGAGTGGAGTGGACTGGAGTTAAGTGGAATGGAATGGAATGGTGTTGAATGGATTGGAGGGGAGTGGAATGGAGTGGAGTGGAATAGAACGGAATGGAAAGGAATGGTGAAATGAAATGTGAGCTGATTGTGCAACTGCACACCAGACTGGGGGACAGAGTGAGATGCTGTCAAAATAAAGGAATGGAATGGAATGGGGTGTAGTGGAATGGAAAGGAGTGGAATGGAGTGGAATTGAGTGGAGTGGAGTGGACTAGAGTTCAGTGGAGTGCAGTGGAGGGGAATGGAGTGGAAAGAAATGGGATGGAGTGGAATGGAGTGGAGTGGAGTGGATTGGAGTAGAGTGGAGTGGAACGTAGTGGAATGCAATGGGATGAAATGCAGTAGATTGAAGTGGAGTAGAGTGGATAGAAGTGGAAAGGAATGGAATGGAATGAAACGGAATGGAATGGAATGAAACGGAGTGGAATGGAATGGAATGGAATGGAGTGGAGTGTAATGGAGTCAAGTGTAGTGCAGAGGAATAGAATGGAATGGAATGGAATGGAATGGAATGCAAGGGAATGGAATGGAATGAAATGGAATGCAATGGAATAGAGTGCCACTACACGCCAGCCTGGGTCACAGAGTGAGATCCTTTTGAAAGAAAGGAATGGAATGGAATGGAGTGGAATGGAATGGAATGGAATAGAGTGGAATGGAATTTCATGGAATGGAATGGAGTGGAAAGGAATAGAATTTAAAGGAGTGAAATGGAGTGTAGTGTACTAGAGCGGAGTGAAGTGGAATGGAATGGAATGCAATGGAATAGAATGTAATGGAATGCAATGGAATGCAATGGTGAAAGAGAAGTGAGCTGAGATTGTGCCACTTCACTCCAGCCTGGGTGTAATAGTGAGATCCTGTCGAAAGAAAGGAACGGAACGGAATGGAGTGGAATGGAATGGAATGGGATGAAATGGAATAGAATGGATTGGAGTGGATTGGAGTGGAGTGGACTGGAGTGGAGTGGATTGGAGTGGAGGGGAATGGAGTGGAATGGAATGGGACGGAATAGAACGGAGTGGAGTGGACTTGAAAGGAATGGAGTGGATTGGAGTGGATATGAATGGAACGGGGGTGATTTGAAAGGAATATAGTGGAGTGGAGTGGATTGGAGTGGAATGGAGTGGAATGAGATGGGAAGGAATGCAATGGAATGGAGTGTATTGGAATGGAGTGGAATTGAATGGGATAGAATGGGATGGAGAGGAGTGGAGAGGATTAGAGTGGAGTGGAATGGAATGGAATGGAATGGAATGGAATGGAATGGAGGAGAGTGGAGTGGAGCGGAGTGGAATGTAATGTAATGGAATTGAATGGAAAGGAATGCAATGGAATGGTAAAAAGAAATGTGAGCTGAGATTGTGCCACTGCACTCCAGCCTGTGCAACAGAGTGAGATAATGTCTAAAGAAAGGAATGGAATGGAAAGGAGTGGAATGGAATGGAATGGAAAGGAATGGAATGTGGTGGAGTGGAGTGGAGTAGAGTGGAGTGGAGTGGAGAGGAAAGGATTGGAATGGAATGGGATGGAATGGAGAGGAGTGGAGTGGAGTGGAGTTGAATGGAATGGAATGTAGTGGAGGGGAGTGGAGTGGAGTGGAGTGGAATGAAACGGAATGGAATGGAATGGAATGCAATTGTAAAATGAAATGTGAGCTGAGATTGTGCCACTGCACTCCAACTTGTGTGACAGAGTGAGATCCTGTCAAAAGAAATGAATGGAATGGAATGGAGCGGATTGGAATGGAATGGAATTGAATGCAGTGGAGTGCAGTGGAGTGGAGTGGAATGGAGTGGAATGGAACGGGATGGAATGGAATGAAATGGAGTGGAGTGCGGTGGAGTGGAGTGGAATGTAGAGGAATGGAATGGGATGGAATGGAACGAAGTGGAGTGGAGTGGAGTGGAATGAAATGGAATGGAATGCATTGGAGGGGAGAGGAGTGGATTGGACTGTAGTGGATTTTAATGGAATGGGATGGTGCGGAATGGAATAGAGTAGTGTGGAGTGGAACGGAGTGGAATGGAGAAGAAAGGATTGAGATGGAATGGATTGGGGTGGAGTGGAACAGAGTGAAATGGACTGGAGTGCAGTGGAGAGGAATGTAATGGAATGTAATGGAATGGACTGCAATGGAATGGAATGAAATGTAATGCAATGGAATCGAGTGCCACTGCACTACAGCCTGGGTCACAGAGTGAGATACTGTTGAAAGAAAGGAATGGAATGGAATGGAGTGGAATGGAATGGAATGGAATTGAATGGATTGGAGTGGAATGGCGTGGAGTAGAATAGAGTGGAATGGAATTTGATGGAATGGAATGGAGTGGAGGGGAGTGGAGTGCAATGAAATAGAATTTAAAGGAGTGAAATGGAGTGTAGTGTAATAGTGCGAAGTGGAGTGGAGTGGAATGGAATGGAATGCAATGGAATGGTGAAATGAAAAGTGACCTGAGATTGTGCCACTGCACTGCAGCCTGGGTGTAAGAGTGAGATCCTGTCGAAGGAAAGGAATGGTAGGGAATGGAGAGGAATGGAAAGGAATGGAATGGAATGGAATGGAAGGGAATGGAAGGGAATGGAATGGAATGGATTTGAGTGGAGTGGAGTGGAGTGGATTGGAGTGGTCGGAATGGAGTGGAAGTGGAATGGAATGGGATGGAATAGAGTGGAATGGAGGGGAGTAAAATTTAATGGAATGGAATGGAGTGGAATTGAAAGGAATGGAGTGGAGTGGAGTGGAATGGAGTGGAATGGGATAGGAAGGAATGCAACGGAATAGATTGGAATGGATTGGAATGGAGTGGAGTGGAATGGAGTGCAATGGAATGGGATGGAATGGGATGGAGACGAGTGGAGTGGATTAGAGTGGAGTGGAATGCAGTGGAATGTAATGGAATGAAATGGAATGGAATAGAATGGAGCAGAGTGGAGTGGAGTGGAGGGGAGCAGAATGGAATGGAATGCAATGGAATGGTGAAATGAAATGTGAGCTGAGATTGTGCCACTGCACTCATTCCTGTGTCACAGAATGAGATCATGTGAAAAGAAAGGAATGGAATGGAAAGGAGTGGAATGGAATGGAATGGAATGGAATGGAATGGAATGGAATGGAGTGGAGTGGAGTGGAATGTAGTGGGATGTAATGGAAAGGGGTGGAGTGGAGTGGAGTGCAGTGGAATGGAGTGCAACGGAATGGGATGGAATTGAATGGGGTGGAGAGGAGTGCAGTGGAGTGGAGTGGAATGGAAAGGAATGGTATTTAATGGAATGGATTGGAATGGAATGGAATGGAATGGAATGGAATGAAATGGAATGGAATGGAATGGAATAGACTGGTGAAATGAATTGTGAGCTGAGATTGTTGCACTGTTATCCAACCTGGGTGACAGAGTGAGATCATGTCGAAAGAAAGGAATGGAATGGAATGAAATGGAATGGAGTGTAATGGAATGCAATGGAATGGAATGGTGTAATGAAATGTGAGCTGAGATTGTGCCACTGCACTGCAGCCAGGGTGACAGAGTGAGATACTGCCAAAAGAAAGGAATGGAATGGAAGGGTGTGGAAAAGAAAGGAATGGAGTGGAGTGAAGTGGAGTGGAGTGTAGTGGAATTGAGTGGAATGGAATGGGATGGAGTGGAACGGAATGGAGTGCAGTGGAGTGGAGTGGAATGGAGTGGGGAAGAATGGGATGGAGTGGAGATGTGTGGAGTGGTGTGGAGTGGAAAAGAATGGAATGGAGTGCAGAGGAATAGAGTGGCGTAGAGTGGAATGGAGTGGAATGTAATGGAATGGATTGGAAAGGTGAAATGAAATGTTAGCTGAGATTGTGCCAATGGACTCCAGCCTGGGTGACAGAATGAGATCCTGTCGAAGGAATGGAATGGAAAGGAGTGGAATGGAATGGAGTGGAATGGAATGGAGTAGAATGGCATTGAGTGGAGTGGAGTGGAGTGGAATGTAGTTTGATGGAATGGTGAAATGAAATATGATATGAGATTGTGCTACTGCACTACAGCCTGTGTGACATAGTGAGATACTGTTGAAAGAAGGGAATGGAATGGAATGGAGTGGAATGGAATGAAATGGAATGGAATGGAATGGAATGGAACGGTGAAATGAAATGTGAGCTGAGATTCTGCCACTGCACTCCAGCCTGGGTTACAGAGTGATATCCAGTTGAAAGAAAGGAATGGAATGGAATGGAGTGTATTGGAATGGAATGGAATGGAGTGCAGCAAAGAGCAGTGGAGTGGATGGGAGTGGAGTGGAGTGGAATGGAGTGGAATGGAATTGGATGCAATGAAGTGGAATGGAGTGGAGTGGAGTAGAGCGGAATGGAGTGGAGAGGAAAGGATTTGAATGGATTGGGATGGAGTGGAGAGGGGGGGAGTGGAGTGGAGTAGAGTGGAGTTGAATGAAATGGAATGGAGTGGAGGGGAGTGGAGTGGAGTGGAGTGGAATGGAACGGAATGGTAAAATGAAATGAGAGCTGAGATTGTGCCACTGCATTTCAGCCTGTGTGACAGAGTGAGATTCTGTCGAAAGAAAGGAATGGAATGGAATGGAGTGGAATGGAATGGAATGGAGTGGAATGGAATGGAATGGAACAGAACAGAGTAGAGTGCAGTGGAGTGGAGTGGAGTGGAATGGAGTGGAATGGAATGGGATGGAAAGCAATGGAATGGAGTGGAATGGAGTGGAATGGAATGGGATGGAAAGCAATGGAAAGGAGTGGAATGGAGTGGAGTGAAATGGAATGCAGTGGAATGGAATGGGATGGAATGGAGTGGAGTGGAGTGGAATGCAGTGGAGTGGAGTGGAATGGAGTGGAATGGAATGGAATGGAAAGACATGGAATGGAATGGAGGGGACATGAGTGGATTGGAGTGTAGTGGAGTGGAATGGAAAGGGATGGAGTGGAATGGAATGGAGTGGAGTGGAGTGGATTGGAGTTCAATGGAATGAAATGGAATGGGATGGATGGAATGGAGGGGAGTTGTGTGGAATGGAGTGGAATGGAGTGGAATGGAATGGGACGGAATGGATTGAACTGGAGTGCAGTGGAGTGGAATGAGTGGAATGGAATGCAATAGAATGGAATGGAAAGCAATGGAATGGAATGGAATACAATGGAATGGTGAAATGCAATGTGACCTGAGATTGTGCCACTACACTTCAGCCTGGGAGACAGAGTGAGATCCTGTCAAAAGAAAGGAATTTAATGGAATGGAGTGCAATGGAATGCAATGGAATGCAATGGAATTCAATGGAATGCAATGGAATGCAGTGCAGTCCAGTGGAGTTCAATGAGGTGGAATGGAGTGGAATGGAGTGGAATGGATGGGATGGAATGGAATGGAGTGGATTGGTCTGGAGTGGTGTGGAGTGGAGTTGAGTGGAATGTAGTGGAATGGAATGGGATGGAATGTAATAGAGTGGAGTGGAGTGGAATGCACTGGAATTGAAAAAAGAGTGGAATGGGGTGGATTGGAGTGGAGTTGAATGGAGTGGAGTGGAGTGGAGTTTAATGGAATGGAATTGAATGGTATGGAATGGAATGGAGTGGAAAATAATGGTGAAACGAAATATGAGCTGAGATTGGGCCACTGCACTCTAGCCTGGGTGACAGAGTGAGATCCTGTCAAAAGAAATGAATGGAATGTAATGGAGTGTAATAGAATAGAAGGGAATGGAATTGAATGGAATGGAGTGGATTGGAGTGGATTGGAGTGGAATGTAATGCAATGGAATGCGATAGAAAAGAATGGAGTGGAGATGAGTGGAGTGGAGTGGAATGGGAAGTAATGGAGTGGAGTGGAATGGGAAGTAATGGAATGGAGTGTAATGGAATGGAGTGTAGTGGAATGGAGTGGAGTAGAGTGGAGTGGAATGGAATGCTATGGAATGAAATTGAATGAATAGTGAAATGAAATGTGAGCTGAGATTTTGCCACTGCACTCCAGCCTGGGTGACACAATGAGATCCTCTCAAAAGAAAGAAATGAAATGGAATGGAGTGTAATGGAATGGAATGTAACTGAATAGTGTAGAATGGAGTGGAGTGGAGTGGGTTGGACTGTAGTGGAGTGCCCTGGAGTGGAGTGGAATGGAGTGGAATGCAATGGAGTGGAATGGAAGAGTGTAGTGGAGTGGAGTGGAATTTAGTGGAAGGGAATGGGATGGAATGGAATGGAGTGGATTGGAGTGGAGTGTTTTGGAATGTAGTGGAAAGGAATGGAATGGAATGGAATGGAATGCAATGGAAAGGAATGAAATGGAACACACTGGAATGGAATGGTGAAATTAAATGTGAGCTGAGATTGTGTCACTGCACTCCAGCCTGTGTCACTGCACTCCAGCCTGTGTC
This sequence comes from Pongo abelii, assembly GCF_028885655.2. Classification (NCBI taxonomy): domain Eukaryota; kingdom Metazoa; phylum Chordata; class Mammalia; order Primates; family Hominidae; genus Pongo; species Pongo abelii. The sequence goes on from NC_071991.2 coordinate 23,462,286, forward strand.
ACAGAGTGAGATCCTGTCGAAAGAAAGGAATGGAATGAAATGGAATGGAATGGAGTGGAAATGAGTGTAGTGTAGTGGAGTGGATTGGAGTTTAGTGGAGTGGAGTGGAATGGCATGGAATGGATTGGGTGGAATGGAATGGAGTGGAGTGGAGTGGAATGGAGTGGAATGGAATGGAATTGAGAGGAATGGAGTGGAGTGGAGTGGAATGGATTGGTATGAAATTGAATGGAATGGAATGGATGGAATGGATTGTGGTGGAATGGAGTGGAAAGGAATGGAATGGGATGGAATGGATTGTAGTGGAATGGAGTGGAATGTAATGTAATGAAATGGAATGGAATGGAATGGAGTGGAATGTAATGTAATGAAATGGAATGGAATGGAATGGAATGGAATGGAGTGGAATGGAATGGAATGGTGAAATGAAATGTAAGCTGAGATTTTTGTACTACACTGAAGCCTGTGTGACAGAGTGAGATCCTGTCGGAAGAAAGGAATAGAATGGAATGGAATGGAGTGGAATGGAATGGAATGGAATAGAAAGAATGGAATGGAGTGAAGTGGAGTGGAGTGGAGTGGAGGGGAGTGCAGTCGGGTGGAATGGAGTGGAGTGGAATGGGATGTAATGGAATGGAATGGAGTGGAGTGGAGTGGAGTGGCATGGAATGGAATGGAATGGAATAGGATGGTGTGGAGTGGAGTGAAGTGAACTCGAGTGGAGAGGAATGGAATGGAATGTAGTGGAATGGATTGGAGTTGAGTGGAGTGGATTGGAGTAGGTTGGAATAGGAATGAAATAGAATGGAATGGAATGGAATGGTGAAATGAAATGTGAGCTGAGATTGTGCCACTACACTCCAGACTCTGTGACAGAGTGAGATCCTGTCAAAAGAAAGGGATGACATGGAATGGAGTTGAATGGAATGGAATGGAATGGAGTGGAGTGGAGTGGACTGGAGTGTAGTGGTGTGGAGTGGAATGGAATGGAATGGAATGGGATTGAATGGAATGGAATGAAGTGGAATGGAATGGAATGGAATGGAATAGAATGGAATGGAGTGAAGTGGAGTGGAGTGGAGGGGAGTGCAGTCGGGTGGAATGGAGTGGATTGGAAAGGGGTGTAATGGAATGGAATGGAGTGGAGTGGAGTCGAGTGGCTTGGAATGGAGTAGAATGGAATGGGATGGTATGGAGTTGAGTGGAGTGGACTCGAGTGGAGTGGAATGGAAATGGAATGTAGTGGAATGGAATGTAGTGGAATGGAGTGGAGTTGAGTGGAGTGGAGTGGGTTGGAATGCAATGAAATAGAATGGAATGGAATGGAATGGTGAAATGAAATGTGAGCTGAGATTGTGCCACTACACTCCAGACTATGTGACAGACTGAGATCCTGTCAAAAGAAAGGGTAGAATGGAATGGAGTTGAATGGAATGGAATGGAATGGAGTGGAGTGGAGTGGACTGGAGTGTAGTGGCGTGGAGTGGAATGGAATGGGATTGAATGGAATGGAATGGAGTGGGGTAGAGTGGAGTGGAGTGGAGTGGAGTGGAAAGGAGAGGAATGGAATTGGATTGAATCTACCGGAGTGGAGTGGACTCTAGTTGAGTGGAGTGGACTGGAATGTAGTGGCATGGAATGGAAGGGAATGGAATGGAGTGTAATGGAGTGGAGTGGAGTGGAATGGAATGGAATTGATTGAAATGGAATGGAATGGAATGGTGAAATGGAATGTGAGCTGAGATTGTGCCACTGCACTCCAGCCTGGGTGACAGAGTGAGATCCTGTCGAAAGAAAGGAATGGAAAGGAATGGAGCAGAATGGAATGGAATGGAGTGGAGTGTAGTGGAGAGTGAGGTGGAGTGGAGTGGAGTAGAGCGGAATGGAGTGGAATGGGATGGGTTTTATTGGAATGGAATGGAGTGGAGTGGAGTGGAATGAAGTGGAATGGAGTGGAATTGAATGGGATGGAATGGGATTGAGTGGAGTGTACTGGAGTGGAGTGGAGTGGAATGGAGTGGAATGGAATGGAATGAAGTTGAGTGTACTGTCGTGGAGGGGAGTGGAGTCGAATGTAATGTAATGGAATGGAATGCAATGGGATGCAACAGAATGGTGAAATGACCTGTGAGCTGAGACTGTTCCACTGCACTCCAGCCTGGGTGACTGAGAGAGATCCTGTCGAAAGAAATGAATGGAATGTAATGGAGTGGAATGGAATGGAATGGAATGGAGTGGACTGAAGTGGAGTTGAGTGGAGTGGCATGGATGGGACGGAGTGGAATGCAATGGGATGGAATGGAATGGTGTGGAGGGGAGTGGACTGGAGTGGAGTGGAGTGCAATGGAGTTCAATGGAATGGGATGTAATGGAACGGAGTGGAATGGAGTTGAGTGGAGTGGAATGTAATGTAATGGAAAGGAGTGGAATGGAGTGAAGTAGAGTGAGGTAGAGTGGAATGGAATGGAATGGAATGCAATGAAATGGAATGGTGAAGTAAAATGTGAGCTGAGATTGTGCCACTGCACTCCAGCCTGTGTAACAGAGTGAGATCATGTTGAAAGAAAGAATGGAATGGTATGGAATGGAATGGAATGGAATGGAGTGGATTGGAGTGGAATGTAATGGTATGTGTTGGAAAGGAGTGGAGTGGAGTGGAGTGGAGTAGAATGGAGTGGAATGGAGTGCAATGGAATGGGATGGAATAGAATGAGGTAGAGTGGAGTGGAGTGGAGTGGAGTGGAATGTAAAGGAACAGAATTTAATGGCATCAAATGGAATAGAATGGACTGGTGAAATCAATTGTGAGCTGAGATTGTTGCATTGTAATCCAAATTGTTTGTCAGAGTGAGATTCTGTAGAAAGAAAGGAATGGAATGGAAGGGAGTGGAATGGAATACAGTGGAATGGAATGGGGTGGAGTGGAGTGGAGCGGAGTGGACTGGATTGGAGTGTTGTGGAGTGGAATGGAATGAGATGGAGTAAAATGGAATGGAGTGGAGTGGAGTGGAATGGAGTGGAATGGAATGGGATGGATCGAATGGAGTGGAGTGGTGTGGAGTAGAGTTGACTGGAGTGGAATGGAGTGCAATGGAATGGGACGGAATGGACTGGAGTGGAGTGGAGTGAAGTGGAATGGAATGCAATGGAATTGAATGGAAAGGAATGGAATGGAATGGAATGGAATGTTGAAATGAAATGTGACCTGAGATTGTGCTACTGAACTCCAGCCTGGGAGACAGAGTGAGAACCTGTCAAAATAAAGGAATTGAATGGAATGAAGTGGAATGGAATGTAATGGAATGAAATAGAGTGTAGTGGAGTGGAGTGGAGTTGAGTGGAGTGGAGTTTAGTGGAATGGAGTGGAATGGAATAGGATTAAATGGAATGGAATGAAGTGGAGTTGTGTGGAGTGGTGTGGAGTGGAGTGGAGGGGAATGTAGTGGAATGGAATGGGATGGAATGGAATGGAGAAGAGTGGAGTGGAGTGGAATGGAAAGGACTGGAAATGAAAAGAGTGGAATGGAGTAAATTGGAGTGGAATGGAGTAGATTGGAGTGGAGTGGAGTGGAATGGAATGGTGAAATGAAATATGAACTGAGATTACACCACTGCACTCTAGCCAGGGTGACAGAGAGATCTTGTTGAAAGAAAGGAATGGAATGGAATGGAGTGTAAGAGAATGGAATGGAATGGAATGGAGTGGAATGGAGTGGAGTAAAGTGGAGTGGAATGCAATGGAACGGAATGCGATGGAATGGAATGGAATGGAGATGAGTGGAGTGGAGTGGAATGGAATGGAATGGAATGGAGTGGAATGGAGTGGAGTGGAGTGGAAAGGAGTGGAGTGGAGTGGGGTGGAATGGAAAGCAATGGAATGGAATGGAATGGAATGCAAGGGAATGCAATGGAGTGGGATGGTGAAATGAAATGTGAGCTGAGATTTTGCAACTTCACTCCAGCCTGCATGACAGAGTGAGATCCTGTCAAAAGAAATGAAAGGAATGGAATGGAATAGAGTGTAATGGATTGGAAAGGAATTGAATGGAGTGGAATGGAGTGGAGTGGACTGGACTGGAGTGGAGTGGAGTGGAATGGCATGGAATGGGTTGGAGTGGAATGGAATGGAGTGGAGTGGAGTGGAATTGAGTGGAATGGAATGGGATGGAATGGAATGGAATGGAATGGAGTGGAGTGGAGTGAAGTGGATTGGAATGTAGTGGAATGGAATGGAATGGAACGGAATGGAGTGGACTAAAGTGGTGTGGAGTGGAGTGGAGTCGAATGGTATGGAATGGTAGGGAATGCAATAGAATGGAACGAAATGGAATGCAATGGAATTTAACGGTGAAATTAAATGTGAGCTGAGATTGTGTCACTGAACTCCAGACTGCGTCATAGAGTGAGATCCTGTCAAAGAAAGGAATGGAATGTAATGGAATGGAATGGAGTGGAAAGGAATGGAGTGGAGTGGAGTGTAGTTTAGTGGAATGGAGTGGAATGGCGGGGAATGGAATGGGATGGAACGGAATGCAGTGTATTGGAGTGGAGTGGAATCGAGTGGAATGGAATGGGATTGAGTGGAATGGAGGGGAGGGGAGTGGAATGGATTGGAATGAAATAGAATGGAATGGAATGGAATGGATTGTAGTGCAGTGGAAAGGAATGGAATGGAATGGAATGGAATGGAAAGGAATGGAATGGAATGGTGAAATGAAATGTGAGCTTAGATTGTTGTACTACACTCCAGCCTGGGTGACAGAGTGAGATCTTGTCGAAAGAAAGGAAAGGAATGGAATAGAGTGGAATGGAGTGGAATGGAATGGAATGGAGTGAAGTGGAGTGGAGGGGAGTGGGGTGGAGTGCATTGGAGTGGAATGGAGAGGAATGGAATGGGATGTAATGGAATGGAGTGGAGTGGAGTCGAGTGGAGTAGAATGAAATGGGATGGCATGGAGTGGAGTGGAGTGGACTCAAGTTGAGTGGAATGGAATGGAATGTAGTGGAGTGGAGTGTAGCTGAGTGGAGTGGAGTAGGTTGGAATGGAATGAAAGAGAATGGAATGGTGAAAAGAAATGTGAGCTGACATTGTGTCACTGCACTCCAGCCTCAGTGACAGAGTCAGATCCTGTCGAAAGAAAGGTATGGAATGGAATGGAGTTGAACGGAATGGAATGGAGTGGACTGGAGTGTAGTGGAGTGTAGTGTAGTGGAGTGGAATGGAGTGGAATGGAATGGGACTGAATGGAATGGAATGGTGGAGTAGAGTGGAGTGGAGTGGAGTGGAGTGGTGTGGAATGGAGTGGAATGGAATGGGATTGAATCTAATGGAATGGACCGTAGTTGAATGGAGTGGAGTGGACTGGAATGGAGAGGAATGGAATGGAATGGAGTGGAGTGGAGTGAGTGGAGTGGAGTGGAGTGGAATGGAATGGAATGGAATGGAATGGTGAAATGAAATGTGAGCTTAGATTGTTGTACTACACTCCAGCCTGGGTGACAGAGTGAGATCCTGTCGAAAGAAAGGAATGGAATTGAGTGGAATGGAGTGCAATGCAATGGAATGGAATGGAATGGAGTGAAGTGGAGTGGAGGAGAGTGGGGTGGAGTGCATTGGAGTGGAATGGAGTGGAATGGCATGGAATGGAATGGAGTGTAGTGGAGTGGAGTCAAGTGGAGTAGAATGGAGTAAAATGAAATGGGATGGTATGGAGTGGAGTGGAGTGGAATGGACTCGAGTTGAGTGGAATGGAATGGAATGTAGTGTAGTGGAGTGTAGTTGAGTGGAGTGGAGTGAGTTGGAATGGAATGAAAGAGAATGGAATGGAATGGAATGGTGAAAAGAAATGTGAGCTGACGTTGGGTCACTGCACTCCAGCCTCAGTGACAGAGTGAGATCCTGTCGAAAGAAAGGTATGGAACAGAATGGAGTTGAATGGAATGGAGTGGAGTGGAGTGGAGCGGACTGGAGTGTAGTGGAGTGGAGTGGAATGGAGTGGAATGGAATGGGACTGAATGGAATGGAATGGAGTGGAGTGGAGTGGAGTGGTGTGGAGTGGAGTGGAGTGGTGTGGAATGGAGTGGAATGGAATGGGATTGAAACTAATGGAGTGGACTGTAGTTGAGTGGAGTGGACTGGAATGGAATGGAATGGAATGGAGTGGAGTGAGTGGAGTGGAGTGGAGTGGAATGGAATGGAATGGACTGGAATGGAATGGAATGGAATGGTGAAATGAAATGTGAGCTGAGATTGTACCGCTGCACTCCAGCTTGGTTGATAGAGTGAGATCCTGTCAAAAGAAAGGAATGGAATGGAATGGAGCAGAATGAAATGGAACGGATTGGAGTGGAGTGGAGTGGAGTGAAGTGGAGTGGAGTGGAGTAGAGTGGAATCGAGTGGAATGGGATGGGACAGGTTGGAATGGAATGGAGTGAAGTGGAGTGGAGTGGAATGGAGTGGAATTGCATAGGATTGAATGGGATTGAGTGGATCAAACTGGAGTGGAGTGGAGTGGAATGGACTGGACTGGAATGGAATGGAATGGAATGTAGTTAAGTGGAGTTTAGTGGAGTGGAGTGGAGTCGAATGATATGGCATAGAATGGAATGCAATGGAATGCAACAGGATGGCGAAATGAAATGTGAGCTGAGTTATTCCACTGCACTCCAGCCTGGGTGACTGAGTAATATCCTATAGAAAGGAAGGAATGAAATGGAATGGAGGGGAATGGAACGGAATGGAATGGAGTGGAGTGAAGTGGAGTTGAGTGGAGTGGAGTGGAATGGAATGGAATTGCATGGAATGGAATGGAGTGGAAAGGAATGGTGAAAGGACATTTGAGCTGAGATTGGGCCACTGCATTCCAGCATGGAGACAGAGTGAGACCCTGTCAAAAGAAAGGAATGGAATGGAATGGAATGGGGCGTAATAGAATGGAATGGAATGGAATGGCATGGAATGGAATGGAATGCAATGGAAAGGAATGAAATGTAATGCAATGGAATGGAATAGTGGAATTATATGTGAGCTGAGATTGTACCACTGCACTCCAGCCTGTGTCACAGAGTGAGATCCTGTCAAAAGAGAGGATTGGAATAGACTGGAAAGGAATGGAGTGGAAACGAGTGGAGTGGAGTGGAGTGGAGTTTAGTGGAGTAGAGTGGAATGGAGTGGAGTGGAATGGAGTGGAATGGAATGGGATTGAGTGGAGTGGAGTGGAGTGGAACGGATTGGAATGAAATGGAATGGAGTGGAATGGAATGGATTGTAGTGGAGTGGAGTGGAACGGAATGGAATGGAATGGAATGGAATGGTGAAATGAAATATTAGCTGAGATTGTACTACATTCCAGCCTGGGTGACAGAGTGAGATCCTGACGGAAGAAAGGAATGGAATGGAATGGATTGAAGTGGAGTGGAGTGGAGGGGTGTGCAGTGGATTGGAATGGAGTGGAATGAAATGGAATGGAATGGAATGGAATGGAGTTGAGTGGCATCGAGTGGAGGGGAATGGAGTGGAATGGAATGGGATGGTATGGAGTGGATTGGAGTGGAGTGGACTCGAGTGGAGTAAATGGAATGGAATGTATTGAGGTGGATTGGAGTCGGGTGGATTGGAATGGAGTGGGTTGGAATGGAATGAAGTTGAATGGAATGGAAAGGAATGGTGAAATGAAATGGGAGCTGAGATTGTGTCACTGCACTCCGGACTCTGTGACCGAGTGATATCCTGTCGAAAGAAAGGTATGGCATGAAATAGAGTTGAATGGAATGGAATGGAATGGAATGGAATGGAGTGGAGTGGAGTGGATTAGAGTGTAGTGGTGTGGAGTGGAATGGAGTGGAATTGAATGGCATTGAAAGGAATTCAATGGAGTGGAGTAGAGTGGAGTGGAGTGGAGTGGGGTGGAGTGGAATGGAGTGGAATGGAATGGGATTGAATCTAATGGAGTGGTGTGGACTGTATTGGAGTGGAGTGGACAGGAATAGAGTGGAATGGAATGGAAGGGAATGGAATGGAGTGGAGTGGAGTGGAGTGGAATGGAATGGAATTGATTGAAATGCAATGGAATGGAATGGAATGGTGAAATGACATGTGAGCTGAGATTGTGCCATTGAACTCCAGCCCGGTGAGAGAGTGAGATCCTTTTGAAAGAAAGGAATGGAATTGAATGGAGCAGAATGGAATGGAGTGGAGTGGAGTGTAGAGGAGTGGATTGAAGTGGACTGGAGTGGAATGGATTAGAGTGGAACGGAGTGGAATGGAATGGGATGGAATGGAGTGGAGTGGAGTGGAGTGGAATAGTGTGGAACTGAATGGGATGGAATGGGATCAAGTGGATTGTAATGGAGTGGAGTGGAGTGGAGTGGAATAGAGTGGAACTGAATGGGATGGAATGGGATCAAGTGGATTGTAATGGAGTGGAGTGGAGTGGAGTGGAATAGAGTGGAACTGAATGGGATGGAATGGGATCAAGTGGATTGTACTGGAGTGGAGTGGAGTGGAATGGAGTGGAATGGAATGGAATGGAATGAAATGGAGTTGAGTGTAATGTAGTGGAGTGGAGTGGAGTCGAATGTTATGGAATGGAATGGAATGCAATGGAATGCAACAGAATGGTGAAATGACATGTGAGCTGAGATTTTTCCACTGCACTCCAGCCTGGGTGATGGAGTGAGATCCTGTCGAAAGAAAGGAATGGATAGGAATGGAGTGGAATGTAATGTAATGGAATGGATAGGAGTGGAGTGAAGTGGAGTTGAGTGGATAGTAGTGGAGTGGAATGGAGTGGAATGGAACGGGATAGAATGGAATGGTGTGGAGGGGAGGGGAGTGGAGTGGAGTGCAATGGAGTGTAATGAAAGGCGATGTAATTGAATGGATTGGAGTGGAGTGGAGTTGAGTGGAGTGTAACGGAATGGTTTGGAAAGGGGTGGAATGGAGTGGAGTGGATTGGGGTGGAGTGAAGTGGAATGGAATGGAATGGAATGGAATGGCATGGAATGGGATGGAATGAAATGGAATGGTGAAGTGAAATGTGAGCTGAGATTGTGGCACGGCACTCCAGCCTGTGTAACAGAGTTAGATCATGTCAAAAGAAAGGAATGGAATGGAAAGGAGTGGAATGGAATGGAATGGAATGGAATGGAATGGAATGGAGTGGAGTGGAATGGAGTGGAGTGGACTGGAATGTAATAGGATGTGATGGACAGGAGCGGAGTAGAGTGGAATGGAGTGCAAAGGAATGGGATGGAATGGAATGGGGTGGAGCGGAGTGGAGTGGAGTGGAGTGGAATGGAAAGGAATAGAATTTAATGTAATGGAAAGGAATGGAATTTAATGGAATGGAATGGAATGGAATGGACTGGGATGGAATGGAATGGAATTGAACGGACTGGGATGGAATGGAATGGAATGGACTGGTGAAATGAATTGTGAGCTGAGACTGTTGCACTGTAATCCAACCTGGGTGTCAGAGTGAGATCCTGTCGAAAGAAAGGAATGGAATGGAACGTAGTGGAATGGAATACAGTAGCATGGAATGGAGTGAAGTGGAGTGGAGTGGACTGGAGTGGACTGGAGTGGAGTAGAGGGGAAGGCAGTGGAATAGAATGGGATGGAGTGGAATGGGTTGGAGTGGAATGGAGTGGAGTCGAGTGGACTGGTGTTTAATGGAGTGGAATGGAATGGGATGGAATGGAATTGAGTGTTGCGCTCTGGAGTGGAGTGGAATGGATTGGAACGGAATGAAATGGAATGGAATGGAATGGAGTGTAGTGGAGTGTAGTGGAGTGGAATGGAGTGGAGTTTAGTGGAATGGAATGCAAAGGAATGGAATCTAATGGAATGAAATGCAATGGAATGCAATGGAATAGAATGGTCAAATGAAATGTGAGGTGAGATTGCACAACTGCACTGCAGCCAGGGTGACAGAGAGAAATCCTGTTGAAAGAAAGGAATGGAATGGAAGGGAGTGGAAAGAATGGAACGGAGTGGAGTGGAGTGGAATGGAGTGGTATGGAATGGGATGGAGTGGAATGGAATGGAGTGCAGGGGAGTGGAGTGTAGTGGAATGGAGTGGAGTGGAATGGAATGGGATGGAAAGCAAGGGAGTGGAGTGGAGTGGAATCGAGTGGAATGGAATGGGATTGAGTGGAATGGAGTTGAGTGGAGTGGAATGGATTGGAATGAGATAGAATGGAATGGATTGTAGTGGAGTGGAGTGGAATGTAATGGAATGGAAAGGAATGGAATGGAATGGAATGGTGAAGTGAAATGTGAGATGACAAAATAATAAGAGCTATTTATGACAAACCCACAGCCAATATCGTACTGAATGGGCAAAAACTGGAAGCATTCCCTTTGAAAACTGGCACAAGACAGGGATGCCCTCTCTCGCCACTTCTATTCAACATAGTGTTGGAAGTTCTGGCCAGGGCAATTAGGCAGGAGAAGGAAATCAAGGGTATTCAATTAGGAAAAGAGGAAGTCAAATTGTCCTTGTTTGCAGATGACATGATAGTATATCTAGAAAACCCCATTGTCTCAGCCCAAAATCTCCTTAAGCTGATAAGCAACTTCAGCAAAGTCTCAGGATACAAAATCAATGTGCAAAAATCACAAGCATTCTTATACATCAATAACAGACAAACAGAGAGCCAAATCATGAGTGAACTCCCATTCACAATTGCTTCAAAGAGAATAAAATACCTAGGAATCCAACTTACAAGGGATGTGAAAGACCTCTTCAAGGAGAACTACAAACCACTGCTCAAGGAAATAAAAGAGGATACAAACAAATGGAAGAACATTCCATGCTCATGGGTAGGAAGAATCAATATCATGAAAATGGCCGTCCTTCCCAAGGTAATTTACAGATTCAATGCCATCCCCATCAAGCTACCAATGACTTTCTTCACAGAATTGGAAAAAACTACTTTAAAGTTCATATGGTACCAAAAAAGAGCCCGCATCGCCAAGTCAATCCTAAGCCAAAAGAACAAAGCTGGAGGCATCACACTACCTGACTTCAAACTATACTACAAGGCTACAGTAACCAAAACAGCATGGTACTGGTACCAAAACAGAGATATAGATCAATGGAACAGAACGGAGCCGTCAGAAATAATGCCACATATCTACAAGTATCTGATCTTTGACAAACCTGACAAAAACAAGAAATGGGGAAAGGATTCCCTATTTAATAAATGGTGCTGGGAAAACTGGCTAGCCATATGTAGAAAGCTGAAACTGGATCCCTTCCTTACACCTTATACAAAAATCAATTCAAGATGGATTAAAGACTTAAATGTTAGACTTAAAACCATAAAAACCCTAGAAGAAAACCTAGGCATTACCATTCAGGACATAGGCATGGGCAAGGACTTCATGTCTAAAACACCAAAAGCAATGGCAACAAAAGCCAAAATTGACAAATGGGATCTAATTAAACTAAAGAGCTTCTGCACAGCAAAGGAAACTACCATCAGAGTGAACAGGCAACCTACAAAATGGGAGAAAATTTTCGCAACCTACTCATCTGACAAAGGGCTAATATCCAGAATCTACAATGAACTCCAACAAATTTACAAGAAAAAAACAAACAACCCCATCAAAAAGTGGGCGAAGGACATGAACAGACACTTCTCAAAAGAAGACATTTATGCAGCCAAAAAAACACAAGAAAAAATGCTCACCATCACTGGCCATCAGAGAAATGCTAATCAAAACCACAATGAGATACCATCTCACACCAGTTAGAATGGCAATCATTAAAAAGTCAGGAAACAATAGGTGCTGGAGAGGATGTGGAGAAATAGGAACACTTTTACACTGTTGGTGGGACTGTAAACTAGTTCAACCCTTGTGGAAGTCAGTGTGGCGATTCCTCAGGGATCTAGAACTAGAAATTCCATTCGACCCAGCCATCCCATTACTGGGTATATACCCAAAGGACTATAAATCATGCTGCTATAAAGACACATGCACACGTATGTTTATTGCAGCATTATTTACAATAGCAAAGACTTGGAACCAACCCAAATGTCCAACAATGATAGACTGGATTAAGAAAATGTGGCACATATACACCATGGAATACTATGCAGCCATAAAAAATGATGAGTTCACGTCCTTTGTAGGGACATGGATGAAACTGGAAATCATCATTCTCAGTAAACTATCGCAAGAACAAAAAACCAAACACCGCATATTCTCACTCATAGGTGGGAATTGAACAATGAGAACACATGGACACAGGAAGGGGAACATCACACTTCAGGGACTGTTGTGGGGTGGGGGGAGGGGGGAGGGATAGCATTGGGAGATATACCTAATGCTAGATGACAAGTTGGTGGGTGCAGCGCACCAGCATGGCACATGTATACATATGTAACTTACCTGCACATTGCGCACATGTACCATAAAACCTAAAGTATAATAATGATAATAATAATAATAATAATAAAAGAAAAAAAAAGAAAAAAAAAAAAGATATGTAAAAAAAAAAAAAAAAAAAAAAAAAAAGAAATGTGAGATGAGATTGTTATACTACATTGCAGCCTGGGTGACAGAGTGAGATCCTATCGAAAGAAAGGAATGGAATTGAATGGGGTTGAATGGAATGGAATGGATTGGAATTGAATGGAGTGAAGTGGAGTGGAGTAGAGTGCAGTGGAGTGGAATGGAGTGGAATGGAATGGAATGGAATGTAATGGAATGGAGTGGAGTGGAGTGGAGTCGAGAGGAGTGGAATGGAGTGGAATGGAATGGGATGGTATGGAGTGGAGTTGAGTGGAGTGGAGTGGACTCCAGTTGAGTGGAATGGAATTGAATATAGTGGAGAGGAGTGGAGTTGAGTAGAGTAGAGTGGGTTGGAATAGAATGAAGTAGAATGGAGTGGAATGAAACGGTGAAATGAAATGTGAGCTGAGATTGTGTCACTGCACTCCAGACTCTGTGACATAGTGAGAACCTGTCGAAAGAAATGTGTGGAATGGAATGGATTTGAATAGAATGGAATGCAATGGATTGGAGTGGAGTGGAGTGGACTGTAGTGCAGTGGAGTGGAGTGGAATGGAGTGGAAAGGAATGGGATTGAATGGAATGGAATGGAGTGTAGCAGAGTGGAGTGGAGTGGAGTGGAGTGGAATGTAGTGGAATGAAATGGGATTGAATCTAATGGAGTGGAATGTAGTGTAGTGGAGTGGAGTGAACTGGAATGGAGTGGAATGGAATGAAATTGAATGGAATGGAGTGGAGTAGAGTGGAGCGGAGTGGAGTGGTGTGGAATGGAATGGAATGGAATGGCATGGAATGGAATGGAATGGTGAAATGAAATGTGAGCTGAGATTGTGCTGCTGCACTCCAGCTTGGTTGACAGAGTGAGATCCTGTCGAAAGAAGGAATGGAATTGAATGAAGTGGAATGGAATGTATAGTGGAGTGGAGAGAAGTGGAGTGGAGTGGAGTAGAGTGGAATGGAGTTGAATGGGATGGGACGGATTGGAATGGAATGGAATGCAATGGAGTGGAGTGGAGTGGAAGGGAGTGGAATTGAATGGGATGGAATGGGATCGAGTGGATTTTACTGGAGTGGAGTGGAGTGGAATGGAATGGAATGGAATGGAATGGAATGGAATGTAGTTGAATGGAGTTTAGTGGAGTGGAGTCGAATGTTATTGAAAGGAGTGGAATGCAATGGAATGCAACAGAGTTGTGAAATGTAATGTGAGCTGAGATTGTTCCACTGCACTCAAGCCTGGGTGACTAAGTGATATCCTGTCGAAAGAAAGGAATGGAATGGAATGGAGTGGAATGGAATAGAATGGAATGGAATGGATTGGAGTGAAGTGGAGTTGAGTGGAGTGGAGTGGAATGGAATAGGATGGAACGGAATGGTGTGGAGGGGAGTGGGGTGGAGTGCAATGGAGTGGAATGGAATGGGATGTAATGGAGTGGAGTGGAATGTAGTGGAGTTGAGTAGAGTGGAATGGAATGGAATGTAAAGGAGTGGAATGGAGTGGAGTGGAGTGGAATGGAACGGAATGGAATGGAATGGAATGGAATGCAACGAAATGGAATGATGAATTGAAATATGAGCTGAGATTGTGCCACTCCACTCCAGCCTGTGTGAAAGAGTGAGATCCTGTCGAAAGAAAAGAATGGAATGGAATGGAGTGGAATGGAATGGAATGGAATTGAATGGAGTGAAGTGCAGTGGATTGGAGTGAAGTGGATTGGAGTGGAGTGGTGTGGAGTACACTGGAATGAGGTGGAATGGAATGTGATGGATTGGAATGGAATGGAGTGGAGTGGAGTGGAGTGGAGTAGGGTGGATTAGAGTGGAATGGAATGGGATGGAATGGAATGGTGTTGAATGGAGTGGAGTGGAGCGAAACGGAAAGGAATGGTGTGGAGTGGAGTGAAACGGAATGGAATGGAGTGTAGTGGATTGGAGTGGAGTCGACTGGAGTGGAAAGGAATGGAATGCGATGGAATGGAATGGAATGGAATGGAAAGGAATGCTTAAATGAAATGTGAACTATGATTGTGCCACTGCACTCCACCCTGAGTGAAAGAGTGAGATCCTTTCGAAAGAAAAGAATGGAAAGTAATGGAGTGGAATGGAATGGAGTGGGATGGAATGGAGTGGAGTGGAGTTGTGTGGAATGGAGTGTAATTGAATGGTGAAATGAAATGTGAGCTGAGAATGCCCCACGGCACTCCAGCCTGTGTGACAGAGTGAGATCCTGTCAAAAGAAAGGAATGGAATGGAATGGATTGGAATGGAATGGAACGGAATGGAACGTAATGGAATGGAATGCAATGGAATGCAATGGAATGCAATGGAATGGAATGGTGAAATGAAATGTGAGGTGAGATTGCGCCACTGCACTGCAGCCAGGGTGACAGAGTGAGATCCTGTTGAAAGAAAGGAATGGAATGGAAGGGAGTGGAAAGAATGGAATGGAGTGGAGTGTAGTGGAGTGGAATGGAGTGGTATGTAATGGGATGGAGTGGAATGCAATGGAGTGCAGGGGAGTGGATTGGAGTGGAGTGGAATGGAATGGGATGGAATGGAAGGGAGTGGAGTATAGTGGAGTGGAATCAAGTGGAATGGAGAGGTATTGAGTGGAATGGAGTGGAGTTTAGTGGAATGGATTGGAATGAGATAGAATGGAATGGAATGGAATGAATTGTAGTGGAGTGGAGTGGAATGCAATGGAATGGAAAGGAATGGAATGGAATGGAATGGAATGGTGAAATGAAATGTGAGTTGAGATTGTTGTACTACACTCCAGCATGGGTGACAGAGTGAGATCCTGTCAAAGGAAAGGAATGGAATTTAATGGAGTTGAATGGAATGGAATGGAATGGAGTGAAGTGGAGTGGAGTGCAGTGGAGTGGAATGGAGTGGAAAGGAATGGGATGTAATGGAATGGAATGGAGTGGGGTGGAGTGGAGTCGTGAGGAGTGGAATGGAATGGAATGGAATGGAATGGAATGGTATGGAGTGGAGTCGAGTGGAGCGGAGTGGACTCCAGTTGACTGGAATGGAATGGAATGTAGTGGAGAGGAGTGGAGTTGAGTGGGGTGGAGTGGGTTGGAATGGAATGAAATAAAATGGAATGGAATGGAATGGTGAAATGAAATGTGAGCTGAGATTGTGTCACTGCAATCCAGACTCTGACAGAGTGAGAACCTGTTGAAAGAAAGGTTTGGAATAGAATGCAGTTGAATGGAATGGAGTGGAATGGACTGGAGTGCAGTGGAGTGGAGTGGAATGGAGTGGAGTGGAATGGAATGGGATTGAATGGAATGTAATGGAGTGGAGTAGAATGGAGTGGAGTGGAGTGGAAAGGATTGGAATGGAACGGGATGGGATTGAATCTAATGGAGTGGAATGTAGTGTAGTGAAGTGGAATGGACTGGAATGGAGGGGAATGGAAAGAAATGGAATGGAATGGAGTGGAGTGGAGTGGAATGGAGTGGTGTGGAATGGAGTGGAATGGAATGGAATGGAATGGTGAAATGAAATGTGAGCTGAGATTGTGCCGCTGCAGTCCAGCTTGGGTGACAGAGTGAGATCCTGTCGAAAGAAAGAAATGGAATGGAATGAAGCGGAATGGAATGGAATAAAGTGGATTGTAGTGGAGTGGAGTGAAGTGGAGTGGAGTGGAGTGGAGTATAGTGGAATGTAGTGGAATGGGATGTAATGGATTGGAATGGAATGGAGTGGAGTGAAGTGGAAGGGAGTGGAATTGAATGGGATGGAATGGGATCGAGTGGATTGTACTGCAGTGGAGTGGAGTGGAATGGACTGGACTGGAATGGAACGGAATGGAATGTATTTTAGTGGAGTTTAGTGGAGTGGACTGGAGTCGAATGTTATGGAAAGGAATGGAATGCAATGGAATGCAACAGAGTTGTGAAATGTAATGTGAGCTGAGATTGTTCCACTGCACTCAAGCCCGGGTGACTGAGAGATACCCTGTTGAAAGAAAGGAATGGAATGGAATGGAATGGAGTGGAATAGAATAGAGTGGAATGGAATGGAGTGGAATGAAGTGGAGTTGAGTGGAGTGGAGTGGAATAGAGTGGAATGGAATGGGATGGAACGGAATGGTGTGGAGTGGAGTGGGGTGGAGTGCAATGGAGTGGAATGGAATGGGATGTAATGAAGTGGAGTGGAATGGAGTGGAGTTGTGTGGAGTGGAATGGAATGGAATGGAAAGGAGTGGAATGGAGTGGAGTGGGGTGGGGTGGAGTGGAATGGAATGGAATGGAATGCAATGGAATGCAATGAAATGGAATGGTGAATTGAAATGTGAGCTGAGATTGTGCCACTGCACTCCAGCCTGGGTGAAAGAGTGAGATCCTGTCGAAAAAAGGAATGGAATGGAACGCAGTGGAATGGAATGGAATGGAATGGAGTGAAGTGCAGTGGTTTGGAGTGTAGTGGGTTGGAGTGGAGTGGTGTGGAGTGGACTGGAATGAGGTGGAATGGAATGTGATTGATTGGAATGGAATGGAGTGGAGTGGAGTGGAGTAAGGTGGATTGTAAGGTTCAACTCTGTGAGTTGAATGCACATATCACAAAGAAAGTTGTCAGAATGCTTCTGTCTATTTTTTATGTGAAGATATATCCTTTTCCACCAAATGCCTCAAAGCCGAACAAATGTCTACTTGCAGCTTCTACAAAAAGAGTGTTTCAAAGCTTCTCAATCAAAAGAAAGGTTCATCTCTGTGAGATGAATGCACACATCACAAAGAAGTTTGTTAGAATGCCTCTGTCTGGTTTTTATGTGAAGATATTTCCTTTTCCACCATAGGCCTGAAAACACTACAAATGTTCACTTACAGATTCTACAAAAAGAGTGTTGTAAAACTGCTCAATGAAGAGTAAGGTTTAACTCTGAGACGAATGCACACATCATAAAGAAGTTTGTAAGAATTCTTCTGTCTCGTTTTTATGTGAAGATATTTCCTTTTCCACCATAGGCCTCAAAGAGCTCCAAATGTCCACTCGGAGATTCTACAAAAAGGGTGTTTCTGAGCTGCTCAAACAAAAGAAAGATTCAACTCTGTGAGATGAATGCACACGTCACAGACAAGTTCATCAGAATGCTTCCGTCTAATTTTATGTGAAGATATTTCCTTTTCCACCACAGGCTTCAAAATGCTCCAAATGTCTACTCGCAGATTGTACAAAAAGGGTGTTTCAAAGCTCTCAATAAAAAGAAAGCTTCAACTCTGTGAGATCAATGCACACATCACAAAGAAGCTTGTCAGAATGCTTCTGTATAGTTTTTATGCCAAGATATTTCTTTTTCCACCAAAGGCCTCAAAGCGCACCAAATGTACACTAACAGATTCTATAAAAAGAGTGTTTCAAAGCTGATCAGTCAAAAGAAAGGTTCAACTCTGCGATATGAATGCACACGTCACAAAAAAGTTTGTCAGAATGGTTCTGTATAGTTTTTATGCGAAGATATTTCCTTTTCCACCATAGGTCACAAAGCGCTCCAAATGTCCACGTGCAGATTCTACAAAAAGAGTTTTTCAAAACTGCTCTTTGAAAACTAAGGTTCTACTCTGTGAGATGAATGCACACAACACAAAGAAGTTTGTCAGAATGCTTCTGTCTAGTTTTTATGCGAACTTATTTCCTTTTCCAACATAGGCCTCAAAATGCTCCAAATGTCCACTTGCAGATTCTACAGAAAGACTGTTTCAAAGCTGCCAAATCAAAATAAAGGTTCTACTCTGTGAGATGAATGCACACATCACAAAGAAGTGTCTCAGAATGCTTCTGTCTATTTATTATTTGAAGATATTTCAATATCCACCATAGGCCTCAAGGCGCTCCAAATGTATACTTGCAGATTCTACAAAAAGAGGGTTTCAAGACTGCTGAATCAAAAGAAAGTTTCAACTCTGTGAGATGAATGCATACGTCAGAGAGAACTTTTTCAGAATGTTTCTGTCTAGCTTTTATGTGAAGATATTTCCTCTTCCACTGAAGACCTCAAAGTGCTCCAATTGTCCACATGCAAATTCTACAAAAAGAGTGTTTAAAAGCTAGTCAATCAAAATAAAGGTTCAACTCTGTGAGATGAATGCACACATCACAAAGAAGTTTGTCAGAATGATTCTGTCTAGTTTTTATGTGAAGATATTTCCTTTTCCACCACAGGCCTCAAAGCACTCCAAAAATCAACCTGCAGATTCTATAAAAAGAGTGTTTAAATCTGCTCAGCCGAAAGTAAGGTTCAACTCCATGAGATGAATGAACACATCACAAAGAAATTTCTCATAATGCTTCTCTCTAGTTCTTATGAGAAGTTATTTCCTTCTCCACCATAGGCATCAAATCACTCCAAACTTTGACTTGCAGATAGTACAAAAAGGGTCTTTCAAAACTGCTCCATCAAAATTAAGGTTCAACTCTGTGAGATGAATGCACACATGACAAAGGAATTTGTCAGAATCCTTCTGTCTCATTATTATGTTAAGATAATTCCTTTTCCACCATAGGCCTAAGGGCGCTCCAAATGTCCACTTGTAGATTCTATGGAAAGAGAGTTTCAAAATTGCTCAATGAAAAGTAAGGTTCAACTCTGTGAGATGAATGCACACATCACAAAGAAATTTGTCAGAATGCTTCTGTATAGTTTTCATGTGAAGATAATTACTTTTCCACCATAGGACACAAAGCGCTCCAAATGTCCACTTGCAGGTTCTACAAAAAGAGTGTTTCAAAGCTGCTCAATCAAAAGAAATGTCCAACCCTGTGAGATGAATGCACACATCACAAAATGTTTGTCAGAATGCTTCTGTCTAGTTTTTATGTGAAGATATTTCCTTTTCCACCATAGGCCTCAAAGCGCTCCAAATGGCCACTTGTAGATTCTACAGAAAGAGTGTTTCAAAACTGCTCAATGAAACATAAGGTTCAACTCTCTGAGATGAATGTACACATGACAAAGAAGTTTTTCAGAATGCTTCTGTCTAGTTTTTATTAGAAGATATTTGCTTTTCCACCATAGGCCACAAAGCACTCCAAATGTACACTTGAAGATTCTACAAAAAGAGTGATTCAAAGCTGCTCAATCAAAAGAAATGTTCAACTACGTGAGGTGAATGCACCCATCACAAAGAAGTTTCTCAGAATGCTTCTGTCTAGTTATTCTATGAAGATATTTCCTTTTCCACCATTGGCCTCAAGGTGCTCCAAATGTCTACTTGCAGATTATATGAAAAGAGTGTTTCAAAACTGCTCAATGAAAAGTAAGGTTCAACTCCAACTCTGTGAGATGAAAGCACAGATTACAAAGAAGTCTGTCAGAATGCTTCTGTCTAGTTTTTACGTGAAGATTTTTCCTTTTCCACCGTAGGCCCCAAAGCGCTCCAAATGTCTACTTGCAGATTCTACAAAAAGAGTGTTTCTAAACTGCTCAATGAAAAGTAAGGTTCAAGTCTGTGAGATGAAAGCACACATCACAAAGAAGTTTTTCAGAATGCTTCCATGTAGTTTTTATAAGAGGATATTTCCCTTTCCACCATAGGCCTCAAAGTGCTTCAAATGTCCACTTGCAGATTCTACAAAAAGAGTGTTTCAAACCTGCTCAATCAAAAGAAAGGTTCAACTCCGTGAGATGAATGCACACATCACAAAGAACTTTGTCAGAATGCTTCTGGGTGGTTTTTAGATGAAGATATTTCCTTTTACACCATAGGCTTCAAAGCGATCCAAATGTCCACTTGCAGATTCTACAAAAAGAGTGTTTCGAACTGCTCAATCAAAAGAAAGGTTCAACTCTGTGCAATGAATGCACACATCCCAAAGAAGTTTCTCAGAATGCCTCTGTCTATTTTTTGTGTGAAGATATTTTCTTTTCCAACATAGGCCTCAAAGCGCTCCAAACCTCCACTTGTAGAGCCTACAAAAATAGGGTTTCAAATCTGCTCAATGAAAAGTAAGGTTCAATTCTGTGAGATGAATACATGCATCACAAAGAAGTGTGTCTGAATGCTTCTGTCTAGTTTATATGAAGATAGTCCCTTTTCCACCATAGGCTTAAATGTGCACCAAATGTCCACTTGCAGATTCTACAAAAAGAGTGTTTCAAAGCTGCTCAATCAAAAGAAAGGTTCAACTCTGTGAGACAAATGCAGACATCACAAAGAAGTTCATCAGAATGCTTCTGGCTGGTTTTTATGTGAAGATATTTACTATCCCACCATAGGCCTCAAAGCGCTCCGAGGGTCCACTTGCAGATTCTACAAAAAGAGTGTTACAAAGCTGCTCCATCAAAAGAAATGTTCAACTACGTGAGGTGAGTGCACCCATCACAAAGAAGTTTCTCAGAATGCTTTTGTCTAGTTATTATATGAAGATATTTCATTATACACCTCAGGCCTCATGACGCTCCAAATGTCTACCTGCAGATTCTATAAAAAGAGGGTTTCAAAACTGCTCAATGACATCTGAGGTTCAACTCTGTGAGCTGAACGCACGCAACACAAGGAAGTTTGTGAGAATACTTTTGTCTAGTTTTAATGTGAAGATATGTCCTTTTCCACTACAGGCCTCCATGAGCTCCAAATGTCCTCTTGCAGATTCTACAAAAAGAATGTTTCAAAACTGCTCAATGAAAACTAAGGTTCAACTCTGTGAGATGAATACACACATCACAAAGAAGTTTGTCAGAATTCTTCTATCTAGATTTATGTGAAGATATTACCTTTTCCACCATAGTCCTCAAAGCGCTCCAAATGTCCACTCGCAGATTCTACAAAAAGGGTGTTTCAGAGCTGCTTAAGCAAAGGAAAGTTTCAACTCTGTGAGTTGAATGCACAAGTCACAAAGAAGTTTGTCAGCATGCTTCAGTATACTTTTAATGTGAAGATATTTCCTTTTCCACCATTGGCATCAAAGTGCTCCAAATGTACACTTGCAGATACTACGAAAAGAATGTTTCAAAACTGCGCAATGAAAAGTAACGTTCAACTCTGTGAGGTGAATGCACACATCACAAAGAAGTTTGTCAGAATGTTTCTGTCTGGTTTTTATGCGAACATATTTACTTTTCTACCATAGGCCTCAAAGTGCTCCAAATGTCCACTCGCAGATTCTACAAAAAGAGTGTTTCAAAGCTGCTCAATGAAAAGTAAGGTTCTACTCTGTGAGATGAATGCACACATGACAGAGGAATTTGTCAGAATCCTTCTGTCTCGTTATTATGTTAAGGTAATTCCTTTTCCACCACAGGCCTAAGAGCGCTCCAAATGTCCACTTGTAGATTCTACAGAAAGAGAGTTTCAATATTGCTCAATGAAAAGTAAGGTTCAACTCTGTGAGATGAATGCACACATCACAAAGAAGTTTGTCAGAATGCTTCTGTATAGTTTTCATGTGAAGATAATTACTTTTCCACCATAGGACACAAAGCGCTCCAAATGTTCACTTGCAGATTCTACAAAAAGAGTGTTTCAAAGCTGCTCAATCAAAAGAAATGTCCAACCCTGTGAGATGAATGCACACATCACAAAATGTTTGTCAGAATGCTTCTGTCTAGTTTTTATGTGAAGATATTTCCTTTTCCACCATAGGCCTCAAAGCGCTCCAAATGGCCACTTGTAGAGTCTACAGAAAGAGTGTTTCAAAACTGCTCAATGAAACGTAAGGTTCAACTCTCTGAGATGAATGTACACATGACAAAGAAGTTTTTCAGAATGCTTCTGTCTAGTTTTTATTAGAAGATATTTGCTTTTCCACCATAGACCACAAAGCACTCCAAATGTACACTTGAAGATTCTACAAAAAGAGTGATTCAAAGCTGCTCAATCAAAAGAAATGTTCAACTCTGTGAGATGAATGCACCCATCACAAAGAAGTTTCTCAGAATGCTTCTGTCTAGTTTTTCTATGAAGATATTTCCTTTTCCACCAGTGGCCTCAAGGTGCTCCAAATGTCTACTTGCAGATTATATGAAAAGAGTATTTCAAAACTGCTCAATGAAAAGTAACGTTCAACTCTAGCTCTGTGAGATGAAAGCACACATCACAGAGAAGTCTGTCAGAATGCTTCTGTCTAGTTTTTACGTGAAGATATTTCCCTTTCCGCGATAGGCCTCAAAGCGCTTCAAATGTCCACTTGCAAATTCTACAAAAAGAGTGTTTCAAAGCTGCTCAATCAAAAGAAATGTTCAGCTCTGTGAGATAAATCCACTCATCACAAAGAGTTTGTCAGAATGCTTCTGTCTAGTATTTATGTAAATATATTTCCTTTTCCAACACAGGCATCAAAGCGCTCCAAATGTCCACTTATAGATTCTACAAAAAGAGGGTTTCAAAACTGCTCAGTGAAAACTAGGGTTCAACTCTGTGAGATGAATGTACACATCACAAAGAAGTTTGTCAGAATGCTTCTGCCTAGTTTTTATGTGAGGATATTTCCTTTTCCACCATAGACCTCAAAGCACTCCAAATGTCAACATGCTGATTCTACAAAAAGAGTGTTTGCAGGCTGCTCCATCAAAAGAAAGGTGGAACTTTGTGAGAAGAATGCACACATCACAAAGTAGATTGTCAGAATGGTTCTGTCTAGTTTTCATGTGAAGATCTTTCCTTTTCCACAATAGGCCTCAAAGTGCTCCAAATGACCACTTGCAGATTCAACAAAACGAGTGTTTCAAAACAGCTCAATGAAAAGTAAGGTTCACCTCTGTGAGATGAATGCACACATCACAAAGAAGTGTGTCAGAATGCTTCTGTCTAGTTATTATTTGAAGATACTTCCTTTTCCACCATAGGCCTAAATGCGCTCCAAATGTCCACTTTCAGATTCTACAAAAACAGTGTTTCAAATCTGCTCAATCAAAAGAAAGGTTCAACTCCGTGAGATGAATGCAAACATCACAAAAAACTTTGTCAGAATGCTGCTGGGTGGTTTTTAGGTGAAGATATTTCCTTTTGCACAATAGGCCTCAAAGTGCTCCAAATGTCCACTTGCAGATTCTACAAAAAGACTGTTTCAAACTGCTCAATCAAAAGAAAGGTTCAACTCTGTGCGTTGAATACACACATCCCAAAGCAGTTTGTCGGAATGCTTCTGTCTATTTTTTGTGTGAAGATATTTTCTTTTCCAACATAGGCCTCAAAGCGCTCCAAACCTCCACTTGTAGATTCTACAAAAATAGGGTTTCAAAACTGCTCAATGAAAAGTAAGTTTCAACCCTGTGAGATGAATACACGCGTCACAAAGGAGTGTGTCAGAATGCTTCTGTCTAGTTATTATGTGAAGATAGTTCCTTTTCCACCATAGGCTTAAATGTGCACCAAATGTCCACTTGCAGATTCTACAAAAAGAGTTTTTCAAAGTTGCTCAATCAAAAGAAAGGTTCAACTCTGTGAGACGAATGCACACATCACAAAGAAGTTCGTCAGAATGCTTCTGGCTGGTTTTTATGTGAAGATATTTCCTATCCCACCATAGGACTCAAAGCTCTCCAAATGTCCACTTGGAGATTCTACATAAAGAGTGTTTCAAAGCTGCTCCATGAAAAGAAAGGATCATCTAAGTGAGATGAGTGCACCTATCACAAAGAAGTTTCTCAGAATGCTTTTTTCTAGTTTTTATATGAAGATATTTCGTTATACACCTCAGGCTTCAAGGCGCTCCAAATGTCTCCCTGCAGATTCTATAAAAAGACGGTTTCAAAACTGCTCAACGACAACTGAGGTTCAACTCTGTGAGATGAATGCACACAACACAAGGAAGTTTGTGAGAATGCTTTTGTCTAGTTTTAATGTGAAGATATGTCTTTTCCACTACAGGCCTCCAAGAGCTCCAAATGTCCACTTGCAGATTCTACAAAAAGAGTGTTTCAAAACTGCTCAATGACAACTAAGGTTCAACTCTGTGAGATGAATGCACACATCACAAAGAAGATTGTCAGAATGCTTCTGTCTAGTTTTTACATGAAGATATTTCCTTTTCCACGATAGGTCTCAAAGCACTCCAAATGTCCCCTTGCAGATTCTACAAAAAGAGGGTTTCCAAACTGCTCAATCAAAAGGAAGCTTCAACTCTGTGGGATGAATGCACACATCACAAAGAAGTTTCTCAGGATGCTTCTGCCCAGTTTTTATGTGAACATGTTACCTTTTATACCATAAGCCTCAAAGAGCTCCAAATGTCCTCTTGCAAATCCTACAAAAAGAGTGTTTCGAAACTGTTCAAACAAAAAAAATGTTCAACTCTGGGAGATGAATGCACACATCAGAAATAATTTTCTCAGAATTATTCTGTGCAGTTTTTAGGTGAAGATATTTACTTTTCCACCATTGGCCTCAAAGCGCTCCATATGTCCAGTTGCAGATTCTACAAAAACAGTTTTTCAAAACTGCTCAATGAAAAGAAAGTTTCAACTCCATTAGATGAATGCAACCATCACAAGGAAGTTTGTCAGAATTTTTCTGTATACTTTTTATGTGAAAATATTTCCTTTTCCACCATAGGCCTCATAGCGCTTCAAATGTCCACTTGCAGATTCAACAAAAAGAGTGTTTCAAACCTGCTCATTCAGAAAAATGTTTAAAATCTATGAGGTGAACGCACACATCACAAGGAAGTTTCTCAGAATGCTTGTGTCTAGTTATTATGTGAAGATATTTCGTTTTCCACCATAGGCCTCAAAGTGCTCCTGATCTCCGATTGCAGATTCTACAAAAGAGTGTTTCCAACCTACGCAATCAAAAGAAACGTCAAATCTGTGAGATGAATGCACACATCACAAAAAGTTTCCCAGAATGCTTGTGTCTCTTTCTTGATTGAAGATATTTCCTCTTCCACCATAGGCCTCCAAATATCCACTTGCAGATCCTACAAAAAGACTGTTTAAAACTGCTCAATCAAAGGATAGTTTCAACTCTGTGAGATGAATGCACCCATCACAAACCAGTTTCTCAGATTGCTTCTGTCTAGGTTTATATGAATATATTTCCTTTTCCACCATAGGCCTCAAAGCACTCCAAATGTCCACTTGCAGACAGTACAAAAAGGGTGATTCAAAACTGCTCAATCAAAAGTAAGGTTCAACTCTGTGAGACGAATGCACATATCACAAAGAAGTTGGTCTGAATGCTTCTGTCTAGTTTTTATGTGAAGATATTTCGTTTTCCACCATAGGCCCCAAAGCGCTCCGAATGTCCACTTCCAGATTCTACAAAAAGATAGTTTCCAAACTACTCAATCAAAAGAAAGTTCAAATCTGTGAGATGAATGTACACATCACAAAGAAGTTTCTCAGAATGCTTCTGTCTAGTTATTATGTGAAGATATTTCGTTTCCCACCATAGGCCTCAAACGCTGCAGTTGTCCTCTTACAGATTCTGCAAAAAGAGGGTTTCAAAACTGCTCATTCGTAAGTAAGGTTCAACTCTGTGAGATGAATGCACACATCACAAAGAAGTTTCTCAGAATGCTTCTGTCTACTTCTTAAGTGAAGATATTCCCATTTCCACAATAGGCCTCAAAGCACTCCAAATGTCCACTTCCAGATTCTACAAAAATAGTGTTTCAAAACTGCTAATCAAAAGAAAGGTTCAACTCTGTGAGATAAGTGCACACATCCCAAAGAAGTTTCTCAGAATGCTTCTGTCAAGTTTGTAAGTCAAGATATTTCCACTTCCACAATAGGCCTCAAAGTGCTCCAAATACCCACTTCCAGATTTTAGAAAAAGAGTGTTTCCAAACTTCTCAATAGAAAGAACATTTCAACTCTGTGAGATGAATGCACCAATCACAAATAATTTTCTCTGAATGATTCTGTCTAGGTTTTAAGTGAAGATATTTCCTTTTGCACCATGGGCCTCAAAGCGATCCAAATGTACACTTGCAGATTCCAATAAAAGAGTGTTTCCAAACTGCTCAATCAAAAGAAAGGTTCAATGCTGTGAGATGAATGCAAACATCACAAAGAAGTTTGTCAGAAAGTTTCTGTATAGTTTTTATTTGAAGATATTTCCTTTTCCACCATCAGCCTCAAAGCACTCCAAATGTCCAATTGCAGATTCTACAAAAAGAGTCTTTCAAAGCTGCTCAATAAAAAGAAAGTTCAAGTGTGTGAGATGAATGCACACATCTCAAAGAAGTTTCTCAGAATCCTTTTGTCTTGCTATTATGTGAAGATATTTCGTTTTCCATGTTGGCCTCAAAGCACTTGCAAATTCCACAAAAAGAGTGTTTCAAAAGAGCTCAATCGAAAGTAAGGTTCATCTGCAAACAGGGACAATTACACCTTATACAAAAATCAATTCAAGATGGATTAAAGACTTAAATGATAGACCTAAAACCATAAAATACCTAGAAGAAAACCTAGGCAATACCATTCAGGACATAGGCATGGGCAAGGACTTCATGTCCAAAACACCAAAAGCAATGGCAACAAAAGCCAAAATTGACAAATGGGATCTAATTAAACTAAAGAGCTTCTGCACAGCAAAGGAAACTACCATCAGAGTGAACAGGCAACCTACAAAATGGGAGAAAATTTTCACAACCTACTCATCTGACAAAGGGCTAATATCCAGAATCTACAATGAACTCCAACAAATTTACAAGAAAAAAACAAACAACCACATCAAAAAGTGGGCAAAGGATATGAACAGACACTTCTCAAAAGAAGACATTTATGCAGCCAAAAAACACATGAAAAAATGTTCACTATCACTGGCCATCAGAGAAATGCAAATCAAAACCACAATGAGATACCATCTCACACCAGTTAGAATGGCAATCATTAAAAAGTCAGGAAACAACAGGTGCTGGAGAAGATGTGGAGAAATAGGAACACTTTTACACTGTTGGTGGGACTGTAAACTAGTTCAACCCTTGTGGAAGTCAGTGTGGCGATTCCTCAGGGATCTAGAACTAGAAATTCCATTCGACCCAGCCATCCCATTACTGGGTATATACCCAAAGGACTATAAATCATGCTGCTATAAAGACACATGCACACGTATGTTTATTGTGGCATTATTCACAATAGCAAAGACTTGGAACCAACCCAAATGTCCAACAATGATAGACTGGATTAAGAAAATGTGGCACATATACACCATGGAATACTATGCAGCCATAAAAAATGATGAGTTCACGTCCTTTGTAGGGACATGGATGAAATTGGAAATCATCATTCTCAGTAAACTATCGCAAGAACAAAAAACCAAACACCGCATATTCTCACTCATAGGTGGGAATTGAACAATGAGAACACATGGACACAGGAAGGGGAACATCACACTTCGGGGACTGTTGTGGGGTGGGGGGAGGGGGGAGGGATAGCATTGGGAGATATACCTAATGCTAGATGACGAGTTGGCGGGTGCAGCGCACCAGCATGGCACATGTATACATATGTAACTTACCTGCACATTGCGCACATGTACCATAGAGCCTAAAGTATAATAATAATAATAATAAAAAGAAAAAAAAATGGAAAGTAAGTTTCAACTCTGTGAGATGAATGCACACATCACACAGAGGTTTCTGAGAATGCTTCTGTCTAGTTTTTATGTGAAGATATTTCCTTTTCCAGCATAAGCTTCAAAGTGCTGTAAATGTCCACTTGCAGATTCTGCAAAAAGTGTTTCAAAACTGCTCAATCAAAAGAAAGGTTGAAGTCTGTGAGATGAATCCACACATCATAATGAAGTTTCTCAGAATGCTTCTGTCTAGTTCTTAAGTGAAGATACCTCCTTTTCCACCACAGGCCTCAAAGTGCTCAATACATCCAATTGCAGATTCTACAAAAAGAGAGTTTCCAAACATATCAGTCAAAGAATGTTTCAACTCAGTGAGAGGAATGCACACGTCACAAAGAAATTAGAACAATTCTTCTGTCTAGTTTTTATGAGAAGATACTTCCTTTTCCACCATAGGCCTCAAAGCACTCCAAATGTCCATTTGCAGATAGTACAAAAAGGGTGTTGAAAAACTGCTCAATCAAAAGTACGGTTCTATTTTGTGAGATGAATGCACATATCACAAAGAAGTTTGTCAGAATGCTTCTGTCTAGTTTTTATGTGAAGATATTTCCTTTTCCACCTTAGGACCCAAAACACTCCAAATGTCCCCCTGCACATTCTACAAAAAGAGTGTTTCCAAACTGTTCAATCAAAACAAAGGTTCAACTCTTTGAGAGGAATTCACACATCACAAAGAAGTTTCTCAGAATGCTTTTGTCTAATTTTTGTGTGAAGATATTTCCTTTTCCACCATAGGCCGCAAAGCCCTCCAAATGTCCACCTGCAGATTCTACAAAAACAGTGTTTCAAAACTGCTTAATGAAAATAAGGGTAAAACTCTGTGAGATAAATGCACACACCATAAAGAATTTTCTCAGAATGATTCTATCTAGTTTTTATGTGAAGATATTTCGTTTTCCACCATAGGCCTTAAAGAGCTACAATTGTCCACTTGCAGATTCTATAAAAAGAGTGTTTCAAAATTGCTCAATCAAAACTAAGTTTCAACTCCATGAGATGAATCCACCCATCAAAACGAAATTTTTCAGAATGTTTCTGTATAGTTTTTATGTGAAGATATTTCCTTTTCCACCATAGGCCTCAAAGTGCTCCAAATGTTCGCTTGCATATTCTACAAAAAGAGTGTTTCAAAGCTGCTCAATCAAAAGAAAAGTTCAACTCCGTGAGATGAATGCATACATCACAAAGATGTTGCTCAGTATGCTCTGTCTAGATTTTATGTGTAGATATTTCCTTTTGCACCATAGGCCTCAAAGCACTCCAAACGTCCTCTTGCAGATAGTACAAAAAGGGTGTTTCAAAACTGCTCAATGCAAAGAAAGTTTGAACTCTGTGAGATGAATGCACGCATCACAAAGGAGTTTGTCAGAATTTTTCTGTTTAGTTTTTATGTGAAGATATTTCCTTTTCCACCATAGGCCTCAAAGCACTCCAAAAGTCCACTTGCATATAGTATAAAAAGGGTGTTTCAAAACTGGACAGAAACATTCTGACAAACTTCTTTGTGATATGTGCCTTCATCTCACAGAGTTGAACATACCTTTTGATTGAGCAGTTTTAAAACACTTTTTTTGTAGAATCTACAAGTGTTCATTTGGAGCGCCTTGAGGCCTATGGTGGAAAAGGAACTATCTTCACATAAAAACTAGACAGAAGCATTCTGACAAACCACCTTGTGATGTGTGCGTTCATCTCACAGTGTTGAACCTCACTATCAATTGAGCAGTTTTGAAACACTCTTTTTGTAGAATCTGCATGTGGACATTTGGAGCACTTTGAGAACTACGGTGGAAAAGGAAATATCTTCACATAAAAATTACACGGAAGCATTCTTAGAAACTACTTTCTGATGTGTGCATTCATCTCACAGAGTTGAACCTTTCTTGGATTGAGGAGTTTGGAAACACTCTTTTTGTAGAATCTGCAATTGGACATTTGGAGTGCTTTGAGGCCTATGGTGGAACACGAAATATCTTCACATAGTAGCCATACAGAAATATTCTGAGAAACTTCCTTTAGATGTGTGCATTCAACTCACCTTGTGAAACTTTCTTTTGATTGAGCAGTATTGAAACACTCTTTTTGTAGAATCTGCAATTGGACATTTGGAGCGCTTTGATGCCTATGGTGGAAAAGGACACATCTTCACATAAAAACTATAGAAAAACATTCTGACAAACTTGTTTGTGATGTGTGCATTCATCTCACAGAGTTGAACTTTCTTTTCATTGAGCAATTTTGAAACACCCTTTTGTAGAATCTGCAAGTGTACATTTGGGGCGCTTTGAGGCCTATATTGGAATAGGAAATATCTTCAAATAAAAGCTAGACAGAATCTTTCTGAGAAAATACTTTGTGATGTGTGCATTCATCTCACAGAGACGAACCCTTCTTTTGATTGAGCAGCTTTGAAACAATATTTTTGTAAAATATTCAAGTGGACATTAGGATCGCTATCTGGCCTATGGTGGAAAAGTAAATATCTTCACATAAAAACTAGACAGAAGCATTCTGACAAACTTCTCTGTGAGGCATGCATTCATCTCACGAAGTTGAAACTTTCTTTTGATTGAGCAGTTTTGAAACACTCTTTTTGTAGAATCCAAAATTGTACATTTGGAGTGCTTTGAGGCCTATGGTGGAAAAGGAAATATCTTCATGTAAAAACCAGACAGAATCATTCTGAGAAAATTCTTTGTGACATGTGCATTCATCTTATCGAGTTGAAATTTTCTTTTCATTGAGCAATTTTGACAAACTCTTTTTGTAGAATCTGCAACTGGTCATTTTGGGCGCTTTGAGGTCTATTGTGAAAAAGGAAATATCTTCACATAAAAACTAGACAGAAGCATTCTGAGAAACTTCTTTGTTATGAGTGCATTCATCTCACAGACTCGAACCTTTCTTTTGATTGAGCAGTTTGGAAACACTCTTTTTGTAGAATCTGCAAGTGGATATTTGGAGTGATATACTGCCTCTAGTAGAAAAGGAAATATCTTCACATAAAAACTAGACAGAAGGATTCTGAGAAACTCCTTTGTGATGTGTGCATTCATCTCACAGAGTTGAACCTTTCTTTTGATTGAGCAGTTTTGAAACATTCTTTTTGTAGAATCTGCAATTGGACATTGGAGCCCATTGAGGCCTATGGTGGAACACGAAATAACTTCACATAGTAGCTAGACAAAAGAATCCTGAGAAACTTCCTTTTGATGTGTGCATTCATTTCATGGAGGTGAAACTTCCTTTGATTGAGTAGTATTGAAACACTCTTTTTGTAGAATATGCAGTTGGACATTTGTAGCACTTTGACGCCTATGGTGGAAAAGAACACATCTTCACATAAAAACTATAGAGAAACATTCTGACAAACTTCTTTGTGATGTGTGCATTCATCTCACAGAAATGAACTTTCTTTTCATTGAGCAGTTTTGAAACACCCTTTTGTAGAATGTGCCAGTGTACATTTGCAGTGCTTTGAGGCATTTGTTGGAATAGGAAATATCTTCACATTAAAACTAGACAGAAGCCTTCTGAAAAACTTCCTTGTGATGTGTGCATTCATCTTTCAGAGTTGAACTTTTCTTTTGATTGAGCAGTTTTGAAACACACTTTTTGTAGAATCTGCAAGTCAACAATTGGAGCGCTTTGAGGATTATGATGGATAACGGAATGTATTCGTGTAATAACTAGAAAGAAAAAGTATGAGAAACTTCTTTGTGTTGTCTGCATTCTTCTCACAGAGTTGAGCCATTCTTTTGGTTGAGCAGGTTTGAAAAACTCTTTTTGTAGGATCTGCAAGTGGGCATTTGGAGCGCTTTGAGGCCTATGGTGGAAAAGGAAATATCTTCACATACAAACTAGAGTGAAGCATACTGAAAAACATCTTTGTAATGTGTGCATTCATCTCACAGTGTTGAATCTTACTTTCGATTGAGCAGTTTTGAAACACTCTTTTTGTAGAATCTGCAAGTGGACTTTTGGAGGGCTTTGAGGCCTATAGTGTGTAATGAAATATCTTCATATAATAGCTAGACAGAAGCAGTATGAGAAACTTATTTGTGATGTGTTCATTCATCTCATACTGAGTTGAACCTTTCTTTTGATTGGGCAGCTTTGAAACACTCTTTTTGTAGATTCTGCAAGTGGACATTTGGAGTGATTTGAGGCCTATGGTGGAAAAGGAAATATCTTCACATTAAAACCAGACAGAAGCATTCTGACAAACTTCTTTGTGATGTGTGCATTCACCTCACAGGGTTGAACCTTCCTTTTTTTAAGCAGTTTTGAAACCTTCTTTTTGTAGAATCTGCAAGTGGACAATTGGAGCACTTTGAAGCCTACAGTGGAAAAGGAAACATCTTGACATAAAAACTAGACAGAAGTCTTCTGTAAAATTTCTTTGTGATGTGTTCATCCATCTTAGACTGTTGAACCTTTCTTTTGATTGAGCAGTTTTGAAACTCTATTTTTGTAGAATCTGCAGGTGGACATTTGGAGCGCTTTGAGGATTATGGTGGACAACGAAATATCTTCATATAATAACTAGACAGAACCATAATGAGAAACTTCTTTGTGTTGTGTGCATTCATCTCACACTGAGTTGAATTTTTCTTTTGATTCAGCAGCTTTGAAACACTCTTTTTGTAGAATCTACAAGTGGACATTGGGAGTGCTTTGAGGCCCATGGAGGAAAAGTTGATATCTTCACATAAAAAATAGACAGAAGCATTCTGACAAACTTCTTTGTGATGTGTGCATTCATCTCACAGATTTGAAACTTACTTTCCATTGAGCAGTTTTGAAACACTCTTTTTGTAGAATCTGCAAGTGGACATTTAGAGTGCTTTGAGGCCGATGGTGGAAAAGGAAATACCTTCACATAAAAACTAGACAGAAGAATTCTGACAAAGTTCTTTGTGATATGTGCATTCATCTCACAGATTTGAACCTTACTTTTGATTGCGCAGTTTTGAAACAACCTTTTCGTACTATCTGCAAGTGGATATACGGTTTCCTTTGAGGCCTATGGTAGAAAGGAAATATCTTAACATAAGATCTAGACAGAAACATTCTGAGGACTTTCTTTGTGATGTGTGCATTAATCTCACAGAGTTGAACCTTACTTTAGATTGAGCACTTTTGTAACACTCTTTTTGTAGAATCTGCAAGTGGACATTTGGAGCGCTCTGAGGCCTATGGTGGATAAAGAAATATATTCATATAATAAGTAGACAGAAGAATTATGAGAAACTTCTCTGTGATGTGTGTATTTATCTCACAGAGTTGAAATTTACTTTTCATTGAACAGTTTTGAAACACTCTTTTTGTGGAATCTGCAAGTGGACAATTGGAGAGCTTTGGGGCTTAGGTTGAAAAGGAAATATCTTCACATAAAAACTTGCAGAAACTTCTGACAAACTTCTTTGTGATTTGTGCATTCATCTTACAGAGTTCAATCTTTCTTTTGATTGAACAGCTTTGAAACCCTCTTATTGCAGAATCTGCAAGTGGACATTTGGAGAGCTTTGAGACCTATGGTGAAAAAGGAAATATCTTTACATAAAAAATAGACAGAAGCATTCTGACAAACTTCTTTGTGTTGTGTGCATTCATCTCACAGAGTTGAACCTTACTTTTCATTGAGCAGTTTTGAAACACTGTTTTTGTAGAATCTGTAAGTGGACATTTGGAGCACTTTGAGGTCTGTGGTGGATAACGAAATATCTTCATATACTACCTAGACAGAAGCATTCTGAAAAACTTCTTTGTGATGTGTGGATTCATCTCACAGATTTGAACTTTTCTTTTGATTGAGCAACTTTGAAACACTCTTTTTGTAGAATCTGCAAGAGGACATTTGGAGCGTTTTGAGGCCTACTGTGGAAAAGAAAATATATTCACATAAAAACAAGACAGAACCATTCTGACAAACTTTTTTGTGATGTGTGCATTCATCTTACAGAGTTGAACCTTTCTTTTGATGGAGCAGCTTCGAAACACTCTTTTTGTAGAATCTGCAATTGGACATTTGGAGCGCTTTGATGCCTATGGTGGAAAAAGAAATATCTTCACATAAAACTAGACAGAAACATTCTGACAAACTTCTTTGTGATGTGTACATTCATCTCAGAGATTTGAACATTACTTTTCATTGAGCAGTGTTGAAACACTCTTTTTGTAGATTCTGCACATGGACATTTGAAGCGCTTTGAGGCCTATGGTGGATAACGAAATATCTTCATATAATAACAAGACAGATATATTCGGAGAAACTTCTCTGTGATGTGTGCACTAATCTCACAGAGTTGAACGTTTCTTTTGATTGAGCAGTTTAGAAACAGTTTTTGAAGAATCTGCAAGTGGACATTTGGAGCGCTTTTAGGTGTTTGGTGGAAAAGGAAATATCTTCACATAAAAACTGTACAGAAGCATTCTGACAACCTTCCTTGTGATAAGTGCATTCATCTGAGCTAGGTGAACCTTACTTTTGATTGTGCACTTTTGAAGCACCTTTCTTGTAATATCCGCAAGTAGACTTTTGGAGTGCTTTGAGGCCATTGGTGGAAAAGGAAATATCTTCACTTAAGAACTACACAGAATCATTCTGACAAATTTCTTTGTGATGGGTGCATTCATCCCATAGAGTTGAACTTTACTTCCTTTTTTTTTTTTTTAAAAAAGCATTATACCTTTACTTCTTCCCCTCATTGATATTTTAGGTTATTGATGTTAAGAGTCACATATTTTTATACTGTATATCTCATAAGAAATTATTATAGAGTTATTTTTAATATATGTAAAACATTTTTATACCAGAGTTGAAAATCATTTATATACCACATTTAGAATATTACAGAATTCTGACTCTGATTATATATTTTCCTTTACTGATGAGTTTTACACATTCATGTGTTTTATGTTGTTAATTAACATATTTTCATTTCAACTTGAAGAACTCCCTTTTGCATTTCTTTTTTTTCTTTTTATTATTATTATTATTATATTTTAGGCTCTATGGTACATGTGCGCAACGTGCAGGTAAGTTACATATGTATACATGTGCCATGCTGGTGCGCTGAACCCACCAACTCGTCATCTAGCATTAGGTATATCTCCCAATGCTATCCCTCCCCCCTCCCCCCACCCCACAACAGTCCCCGAAGTGTGATGTTCCCCTTCCTGTGTCCATGTGTTCTCATTGTTCAATTCCCACCTATGAGTGAGAATATGCGGTGTTTGGTTTTTTGTTCTTGCGATAGTTTACTGAGAATGATGATTTCCAATTTCATCCATGTCCCTACAAAGGACGTGAACTCATCATTTTTTATGGCTGCATAGTATTCCATGGTGTATATGGGCCACATTTTCTTAATCCAGTCTATCATTGTTGGACATTTGGGTTGGTTCCAAGTCTTTGCTATTGTGAATAATGCTGCAATAAACATACATGTGCATGTGTCTTTATAGCACCATGATTTATAGTCCTTTGGGTATATACCCAGTAATGGGATGGCTGGGTCGAATGGAATTTCTAGTTCTAGATCCCTGAGGAATCGCCACACTGACTTCCACAAGGGTTGAACTAGTTTACAGTCCCACCAACAGTGTAAAAGTGTTCCTATTTCTCCACATCCTCTCCAGCACCTGTTGTTTCTTGACTTTTTGATTGCCATTCTAACTGGTGTGAGATGGTATCTCATTGTGGTTTTGATTTGCATTTCTCTGATGGCCAGTGATAGTGAACATTTTTTCATGTGTTTTTTGGCTGCATAAATGTCTTCTTTTGAGAAGTGTCTGTTCATATCCTTTGCCCACTTTTTGATGGGGTTGTTTGTTTTTTTCTTGTAAATTTGTTGGAGTTCATTGTAGATTCTGGATATTAGCCCTTTGTCAGATGAGTAGGTTGCGAAAATTTTCTCCCATTTTGTAGGTTGCCTGTTCACTCTGATGGTAGTTTCCTTTGCTGTGCAGAAGCTCTTTAGTTTAATTAGATCACATTTGTCAATTTTGGCTTTTGTTGCCATTGCTTTTGGTGTTTTAGACATGAAGTTCTTGCCCATGCCTATGTCCTCAATGGTATTGCCTAGGTTTTCTTCTAGGTATTTTATGGTCTTAGGTCTAACATTTAAGTCTTTAATCCATCTTGAATTGATTTTTGTATAAGGTGTAAGGAAGGGATCCAGTTTCAGCTTTCTACATATGGCTAGCCAGTTTTCCCAGCACCATTTATTAAATAGGGAATCCTTTCCCCATTTCTTGTTTTTGTCAGGTTTGTCAAAGATCAGATAGTTGTAGATATGTGGCATTATTTCTCACAGCTCTGTTCTGTTCCATTGATCTATATGTCTGTTTTGGTACCAGTACCATGCTGTTTTGGTTACTGTAGCCTTGTAGTATAGTTTGAAGTCAGGTAGTAAATGTAATCCAGCATATAAACAGAACCAAAGACAAAA
This sequence comes from Pongo abelii, assembly GCF_028885655.2. Classification (NCBI taxonomy): domain Eukaryota; kingdom Metazoa; phylum Chordata; class Mammalia; order Primates; family Hominidae; genus Pongo; species Pongo abelii. The sequence continues at coordinate 23,498,798 of NC_071991.2, forward strand.
ACCACAGGATTATCTCAGTAGATGCAGAAAAGGCCTTTGAAAAATTCAACAACCCTTCATGCTAAAAACTCTCAATAAATTAGGTATTGATGGGACATATCTCAAAATAATAAGAGCTATTTATTACAAACCCACAGCCAATATCATACTGAATGGGCAAAAACTGGAAGCATTCCCTTTGAAAACTGGCACAAGACAGGGATGCCCTCTCTCACCACTTCTATTCAACATAGTGTTGGAAGTTCTGGCCAGGGCAATTAGGCAGGAGAAGGAAATCAAGGGTATTCAATTAGGAAAAGAGGAAGTCAAATTGTCCCTGTTTGCAGATGACATGATAGTATATCTAGAAAACCCCATTGTCTCAGCCCCAAATCTCCTTAAGCTGATAAGCAACTTCAGCAAAGTCTCAGGATACAAAATCAATGTACAAAAATCACAAGCATTCTTATACATCAATAACAGACAAACAGAGAGACAAATCATGAGTGAACTCCCATTCACAATTGCTTCAAAGAGAATAAAATACCTAGGAATCCAACTTACAATGGATGTGAAGGACCTCTTCAAGGAGAACTACAAACCACTGCTCAAGGAAATAAAAGAGGATACAAACAAATGGAAGAACATTCCATGCTCATGGGTAGGAAGAATCAATATCATGAAAATGGCCATTCTTCCCAAGGTAATTTACAGATTCAATACCATCCCCATCAAGTTACCAGTGACTTTCTTCACAGAATTGGAAAAAACTACTTTAAATTTCATATGGAACCAAAGAAGAGCCCGCATCGCCAAGTCAATGCTAAGCCAAAGGAACTAAGCTGGAGGCATCACGCTAACTGACTTCAAACTATACTACAAGGCTACAATGAACTTTACTTTCGATTGAGCAGTTTTGAAACACTCTTTTTGAAGAATCTGCAAGTGGACATTTGGAGCACTAATTGCCTATGTTGGAAAAGGAAATATCTTCACATAAAAACTAGACAGAAGCATTCTGAAAAACTCCTTGGTGATGTGTGCATTCACCTCACACAGTTGAACCTTACTTTTCATTGAGCAGTTTGGAAACACTCGTTTTGTAGAATCTGCAAGTGGATATTTTTAGTGCTTTGAGGCCTACAGTGGAAAAGGAAATATCGTCACATAAAAATGAGATAGAAGCATTCTGATAAACTTCTTTGTGATGTGTGCATTCATCTCTCAGAGTTGAACTTTTCTTTTGATTGGTCAATTTTGAAACACTCTTTCTGTAGAATCTGCAAGTGGAGATTCAGACAGCTTTGAGACCTATGGTGTAAAAATAAATATCTTCACATAAAAACCAGACAGAGGCATTCTGACAAACATCTTCATGATGTGTGCATTAATCTCACAGAGTTGAAACGTAATTTTCATTGAGGAGTTTTGATACACTCTTTTTGTAGAATCTTCCAGTGGACATTTGGAGCACTTTGAGGCCTGTGGTGGAAAATGAAATATCTTCACATAAAAACTAGACAGAAGCATTCTGACAAACTTCTTTGTGATGTGTGCATTCATCTCACAAAGCTGAAACTTTCTTTTGATTGAGGAGCTTTGAAACACTCTTTTCGTAGAATTTTCAAGTGAACATTTGGAGCGCTTTTGTGCCTATGGTAGAAAAGGAAATATCTTAACATAAAAACTAGACAGAAGCATTCTGACAAACTTCTTTGTGATGTGTGCATTCATTTCACAGAGTCAAACCTTACTTTTCATTTAGCATTTTTGAAACACTGTTTTTGTAGAATCTGCAAGTGGACATTTGGGGCGCTTTGAGGACTATGATGGAAAAGGAAATATCTTCATATGAAAACTAGACAGAAGCATTCTGAGAAACTTCTTTGTGATGTGTACATTCATCTCACAGAGTTGAACCTTCCTTTTGATTGAGCAGCTTGGAAGTACTCTTTATGTAGGATCTGCAAGTGAACATTTGGTGCGCTTTGAGTCCTATGGTGGAAAATGTAATATCTTCACATAAAAACTAGACAGAAGCATTCTGACAAACTTTTTCTGATGTGTGCATTCATCCCACAGAAGTGAACATTTGTTTTGGTTGAGCAGCTTTGAAACCCTCTTTGTGTACAATCTGCACGTTGACATTCGGAGTGCTTTGAGGCCAATGGTAGAGAAGGAAATATCTTCATATAATTACCAGACAGACTCACTCTGAGAAACTTCTTTGTGATGTGTGCATTCATCTCTCCGAGTTTAGCCTTACTTTTCATTGAGTAGTTTCGAAACAATCTTTTTGTAGATTCTGCAAGTGGACATTTGGAGTGCATTTAGGCCTATGGTGGAAAAGGAAATATCTTCACATAAAAACTAGATAGAAGCATTCCGAAAACCTTCTAAGTGATGTGTGCATTCATCTCACAGAGTTGAAACTGACTTTTCATTGAGATGTTTTGAAACACACTTTTTGTAGTATCTGCAAGGGGACATTTGAAGCGCTTTGAGGCCTCTGGTGGAAAAGGAAATATCTTCACAAAAAAACTAGAGAGAAGCATTCTGACAAGCTTCTTTGGATGTGTGCATTCATCTCAGAGAGTTGAACATCTCTTTTGATTGAGCAGCTTTGAAACCCTCTTTTTGTAGAATCTGCAAGTTGACATTGGGAACGCTTTGTGGCCTATGGCAGAAAAAGAAGTATCTTCACATAAAAACTAGACAGAAGCATTCTCACGAATTTCTTTGTGATGTGTGCACTCATCTCACAGAGTTGAACCTTTCTTTGATTGAGCAGTTTGGAAACACTCTTTTTGTAGAATCTGCAAGTGGACATTGGAGTGCTTTTAGGCGTGTGGTGGAAAAGGAAATATCTTCACGTAAAAACTAGATAGAAGCATTCTGACAACCTTCTTTGTGATATGTGCATTCGTCTCACAGAGTTGAACCTTAATATTGATTGAGCAGTTTGGAAGCACCCTTTTTGTAATATATGCAAGTGGACTTTTGGAGTGCTTTGAGGCCTTCAGTGGAAAAGGAAATATCTTCATTTAGGAACTAGACAGAAGCAATCCGAGAAACTTCTTTGTGATGTGCACATTCAGATCACAGAGATGAAACTTACTTTTCATTCAGCAGTTTTGAAACACTCTTTTTGTAGAATCTGCAAGTAGACATTTAGAGTGCTTTGGGGCCTATGGTGGAAAAGGAAGTTCTTCACTTAAAAACTAGACAGAAGCATTCTGACAAACATCTTTGAGATGTGTGCATTCATCTCACAAAGTTGAACCTTACTTTTCATTGAGCAGTTTTGAAACACTCTTTTGGAGAATCTGCAAGTGGAGATTTGGAGTGCTTTGAGGCCTATGGTGGAAAAGGAAATATCTTCATATAAAAACTGGACTGAAGCATTCTGAGAAACTTCTTTGTGATGTGTGCATTCACCTCATAGAGTTGAACCTTCCTTTTGATTGAGGAGTTTGGAAGCACACTTTATGTAGAATCTGCAAGAGGGCATTTTGAGCGCTTTGAGGCCTATGTTGGAAAAGGAAATATCTTCACATAACAACTAGACAGAAGCTTTCTGACAAGCTTTTTGCAATGTGTTCATTGATCTGAAAGAGTTGGACCTTTCTTTTGATTGAGCAGCTTTGAAACACTCTTTTTGTAGAATCTGCAGTTGAACATTTGGAGCGCTTTGAGGCCTATGGTGGAAAAGGAAATATCTTCACATAAATACTAGACAAAAGCATTCTGACAAACGTCTTTGAGATGTGTGCATTCATCTCACAAAGTTGAACATTATTTTTCATTGAGCAGTTTTGAAACACTCTCTTTGTACCATCTGTAAGTGGAGATTTGGAGTGCTTTGAGGCCTATGGTGGAAAAGGAAATATCTTCACATAAAAACTGGAAAGTATCATTCTGAGAAACTTCTTTGTGATGTGTGCATTCATCTCAAAGAGTTGAACCTTCCTTTTGATTGAGGAGTTTGGAAGCACCCTTTATGTAGAATCAGTGAGTGAACATTTGGACCTCTTTGAGTCCTATGGTGGAAAAGGAGATATCTTCACATAAATACTAGACAAAAGCATTCTGACAAACTTCTTTGTGATGTGTGCATTCACCTCACAGAGTTGAACCTTACTTTTGATTGAGCAGCTTTAAAACACTCTGTTTGTAGAATCTGAGGTGGACATTTGGAGCGCTGTGAGGCCTGTGGTGGAAATGGAATTATCTTCACATAAAAACTAGACAGAAGCATTCTTAAAAAATTATACGTGATGTGTGGATTCATCACATAGAATTGAAGCTTACTTTTCTTTGAGCAGTTTTGAAAAACACTTTTTGCAGTATCTGCAAGGGGACATTTGAAGCGCTTTGAGGTCTATGGTGGAAAAGAAAATACCTTCACAAAAAAACTGGACAGAGGCATTCTGATGAACTTCTTTGTAATGTGTGCATTCATCTGACAGAGTTGAACTTTTCTTTTGATTGAGCAGCTTTGAAATACTCTTTTTATACAATCTGCAGGTGGGCATTTGGAGAGCTTTGAGGCCTATGGTGGAAAAGGAAATATCTTCACATAAAAACTAGACAGAAGCATTCTGACAAACCTCTTTTTGATGTGTGCATTCATCTCACAGAGTTGAACCTCACTTTTCTTTTCTTTTTCTTTTTTTTTTTTGCACAGATTTATTACATGGATATATTGGATGATGCTGAGGTTTAGGGTATGAATGATCCTGTCAACCAGGTACTGAGCATAGCACCCAATAGGTAGGTTTTCAACACCTGACACCCTCCCTCCATTCCCCCTCTAGTAGTTCTCAGTGTCTATTGTTGCCATCTTTATGTCCATGAGTACCCAATGTTTAGCTTCCACTTATAAGTGAGAATTTGCAGTATTTGGTTTTCTGTTCCTGTGTTAATTCACTTAGGATGATGGCCTCCAGCTGTATCCATGTTGCTGCAAAGGACATGATTTCATTCTTTTTTATGGCTATGTAGTATTCCACGGTGCATATGTACCACATTTTCTTTATCCAGTCCATTGTTGGTGGGCATCTAGGTTGATTCCATGTGTTTGCTATTGTGAATAGTGCTGTGATGAATATGTGAGGGCATGTGTCTTTGAGTAGAACCATTTGTTTTCTTTTGGGTAGATACCTAGTAATGGGATTGCTGTGTCAAATTGTAGTTCTGTTTTAAGTACTTTGAGAAATCTCCTGACTGCTTTCCACAGTGTCTGAACTAATTTACATTCCAACCAACAGTGTATAAATGCTCTCTTTTCTCTACAATCTCACCAGCATCTGTTGTTTTTTGACTTTTTAAAATTATTATACTGTAAGTTTTAGGGTACACGTGTACAATGTGCAGGTTAGTTACACAACCAGCATGGCACATGTATACATATGTAACGAACATTACTTTTCATTGAGCAGTTTGAAACATTCTTTTTGTGGTATCTGCAAGGGGATATTTGGAGCTCTTTGAGGCCGATGGTGGAAAATTACCTATCTTCACATAAAAACTAGACAGAAGCATTCTGACAACGTTCTTTGTGATATGTGCATTTATCTCACGGAATTCGACCTTACTTTCGATTGAGCAGTTTTGAATCACCCTTTGGACATTTGGAGTGCATTTAGGCCTAAGGTGGAAAAAGAAATATCTTCACATAAAAACTGACAGATGCATTCAGAAAAACGTCTATGTGATGTGTACCTTCATCTTACCATGTTGAAACTTAATTTTCATTGAGCCCTTTTGAAACACGTTTTTGTAGAATTTGCAAGTGGATATTTGGAGCCCTTTGAGGCCTAAGGTGGATAAAGAAATATCTTCACATAATAACTAGACAGAAGCATTCTGAGAAAATTCTTTGTGATGTGTCCATTCATCTCACAGAGTTGAACCTTACTTTTCATTAAGCAGTTTTGAAACACTCTTTTTGTAGATTCTGCAAGTGGACATTTGTAGTGCTTTGAAGTCTATGATTACCGAAATATCTTAAAATAATAACTAGACAGAAGCATTCTGAGAAAAATCTTTGTGATGTGTGCATTTATCTCACAGTGTTGAACCTTTTTTTGATGGAGCTGCTTTGAAACACTCCTTTTGCAGAATCTGCAAGTGGATTTTTGGAACGCTTTGAGGCCTGTGGTCGAAAGGGAAATATCTTCACATAAAAACTAGACAGAAGCATTCTGACAAACTTCTTTATGATGTGCGCATTCACCTCACAGAGTTGAACCTTTCTTTTCATTGATCAGTTTTGAAACACTCTTTGTGTACAATCTGCAAGTGGACATTTGCAGCGCTTTGAGGCCAATGGTGTAAAAGGAAATATCTTCACAAAAAACCTAGACAGAAGCATTCTGACAAACTTCTTTGTAATGTTTGCATTCATTTCACAGAGTTGAACATTTGTTTTGATTGAGCAGCTTTGAAACCCTCTTTTTGTAGAATCTGTAAGTGGACATTTGGAGCGTTTTGAGGCCTATGGTTGAAAAGGAAATATCTTCCCATAAAAACTAGACAGAAGCATTCTGACACACTTCTTTGTGATGTGTGCATTCATCTCACAGAGTTGAACTTTACTTTTCATGGAGCAGTTTTGAAACACTCTTTTTGTAGAATCCGCAAGTGGACATTTGGAAAGCTTTGAGCCCTATGTTGAATAATGAAATATATTCGTATAATAACTAGACAGAAGCATTTTGACAACGTTCTTTGTGATATGTGCATTCATCTCACAGAGTTGAAACTTACTTTCAATTGAGCAATTTGAAACACTCTTTGTGTAGAATCTTCAAGTGGATATTTGGAGTACTTTGAGGCCAATGGTGGAAAAAGAAATATCTTCATGTAAAAACCAGACAGAAGCATTCTGACAATCTTCCTTTAGATGTGTGCAGTCATCTCACAGACTTGAACCTTACTTTTCATTGAGCAGTTTTGAAACAATCTTTTCGTGGAATCTGCAAGTGGACAATTGGAGTGCTTTGTGGCATATGGTGGAAAAGGAAATATCTTCATGTAAAAACTAGACATAAACCTTCTGACAAACTTTGGTGATGAGTGCATTCATCTTACAGAGTTGAACCTTTCTTTTGATTGAACAGCTTTGAAACACTCTTTTTTAGAATCTGCAAGTGGACATTTGCAGCGTTTGAGGCCTATGGTGAAAAAGGAAATATCTTCACATAAAAACTAGACAGAAGCATTCTGACCAGCTTCTTTGTGATGTGTGCATTCATCTCACAGAGTTGAACCTTCCTTTTGTTTAAGCAGATTTGAAACACTCTTTTTGTGGAATCTGCATGTGGACATTTGGAACGCTTTGGGGCCTATGGTGGAAAAAGGAATATCTTCACTTAAAAACTAGACAGAAGCATTCTGACAAACTTCTTTGTGATGTGTGCATTCATCTCACAGAGTTGAACCTTACCTTACATTGAGCAGATTGAAACACTCTTTTTGTAGTATCTGCAAGGGGACATTTGGAGAGCTTTGAGGCCGATGGTGGAAAGTTAAATATTTTCATATAAAAACTAGACAGAAGTATTCTGACAAAGTTCTTTGTGCTATGTGCATTCATCTCACGGAGTTGGACCTTTCTTTTGATTGACCAGTTTTGAATCACCATTTTTGTACTACCTGCAAGTGGATATTTGGAGTGCTTTGAGACCTATGGCAGAACAGGAAATATCTTCACATAAGAACTAGGCAGAAGCATTATGAGAAATTTCTTTGTGATGTGTGCATTCATCTCACAGAGTTGAACCTTTCTTCTGGTTTAGCTTCTTTCAAACAGCCTTTTTGTAGAATCTGCAAGTGGACATTTGGAGTGCTTTTGGGCCTACGGTGGAAAAGGAAATATCTTTACATAAAAAGTAGAAATGTAACTAACCTGCACATTGCCCACATGTACCATAAAACATAAAGTATAATAATAAAAAAAAGATAAGAAAAAACTAGAAAGAAGCATTCTGACAAACTTCTTGGTGATGTGTGCATTCATCCCACAGAGTTGAACATTACTTTTCATTGAGTAGTTTTGAAACACTCTTTTTGTAGATTCTGCAAGTGGACATTTGGAGCGCATTTAGGCCTAATGTGGAAAAGGAAATATCTTCACATAACAACTAGACAGAAGGATTCGGAAAAATTTCTATGTGTTGTGTGCCTTCATCTCACAGTGTTGAAAATTAATTTTCATTGAGCCTTTTTGAAACAGTTTTTTGTAGAATCTGCACGTGGACATTTGGAGCCCTTTGATGCCTATTGTGGATAAAGAAATATATTCACAAAATAACTAGACAGAAGCATTCTGAGAAAATTATTTGTGACGTGTGCATTCATCTCACAGAGTTGAACCTTACTTTTCATTAAGCAGTTTTGAAACACTCTTTTTGTAGATTCTGCAAGTGGACATTTGGAGTGCTTTGAAGCCTATGATTATCAAAATAATTTCAAATAATAACTAGACAGAAGCATTCAAAAAAAATCTTTGTGAAGTGTGCATTCATCTCACAGCGTTGAAACTTTTTTGATTGAGCAGCTTTGAAACACTCCTTGTGCAGAATCTGCCAGTGGACATTTGGAGCGCTTTGAGGCCTATGGCGGAAAAGGAAATATCTTCACAAAAAAACCGGACAGAAGCATTCTGACAAACTTACTTGTGATGTGTGCATTCATCTCGCAGAATTGAACCTGACTTCTCATTGAGCAGTTTTGAAACCCTCTTTTTGTAGAATCTGCAATTGAACATTTGGAGCACTTTGAGGCCTATGGTGAATAATGAAATATCTTCATATAATAACTAGACTGAAGCATTCAGAGAAACTTCTTTGTGATGTGTGGGATCAGCTCACAGAATTGAAACTTTCTTTAGATTGTGCAGTTTTGAATCACTCTTTTTTGTAGAATCTGCAACTGGACACTTGGAGCGCTTTGAGGCTTTTGGTGGATAACGAAATAACTTCATATAATAACTAGACAGAAGCATTGTGTGAAACTTTTTGTGATGTGTGCATTCATCTCAGAAAGATTTGAACAATTCTTTGATTGATGAGCTTTGAAACACTCTTTTTGTAGACTCTGCAAGTGGATATATGGAGTGCTGTGAGGCCTATGGTGGAAAAGGAAATATTTTCACATAAAAACCAGACGGAAGCATTCTGACAAACTTCTTTTTGATGTGTGCATTTATCTCACAGTGTTGAACCTTACTTTTCACTGAGCAGTTTTGAAACAATCTTTTTGTAGAATCTGCAAGTGGACAATTGGAGCGCTTTGTGGCCTATGGAGTAAAAGGAAATATGTTCATATAAAAACTAGACAGAAACCTTCTGACAAACACCTTTCTGATGTGTGCATTCATTTTACAAAGTTGAACCTTTCTTTTGGTTGAGAAGCTTTGGAACTCTCTTTTTGTGGAATGTGCAAGTGGACATTTGGAGCGCTTTGAGGCCTTTGGTGAAAAAGGAAATATCTTCACATAAAAACTAGACAGAAGCATTCTGACCCACTTCTTTGTGATGTGTGCATTCATCTCACAGAGTTGAAACTTTCTTTTCATTGAGCAGTGCTGAAAAACTCTTTTTGTAGAATCTGCAAGTGGACATTTGGAGAGCTTTGAGGCCTATGGTGGAAAAGTAAATATCTTCACATAAAAACTAGACAGAAGCCTTCTGACAAACTTCATTATCATGTGTGCATTCAACTCACAGAGCTGAACCTTACATTCAATTGAGCAATTTTGAAACTCTCTTTTTGTACAATCTGCATGTGGACATTTGGAGGGCTTTGAGGCTTACGTTGGATAGTGAAGTAACTTCATATAATAACTACAGGGAAGCATTAAGAGAAACTTCTTTGTGATGTGTGCATTCATCTAACAAATAGTTGAATCTTTCTTTGATTGATGAGCTTTCAAACACTTTTTGTAGAATCTGCAAGTGGACAATTGGAGCACTTTGTGGCCTATGGTGGAAAAGGAAATATCTTCACATAAAAACTAGACAGAAGCATTCTGACAAACTTCATTGAGATGTGCACATTCACCTCACAGAGTTGAACCTTTCTTTTGATTGAGCAGCTTTGAAACACTCTTTTTGTAGAATCAGCAATTGGACATTTAGAGCGCTTTTGGGACAATGGTGGAAAAGGAAATATCTTCACATAAAACTAGACAGAAGCATTCTGACAAACTTCTTTGAAATGTGTGCATTCATCTCACACAGGTGAAACTTTATTTTGATTGAGCAGCTTTGAACCCCTCTTTTTCGTAGAATCTGCCATTGGACATTTAGAGTGCTTTGAGGTCTATGGTCAAAAAGGAAATAACTTCACATAAAAACTAGACAGAACAATTCTGACAAACCTCTTTGTGTTGTGTGCATTCAACTCACAGAGTTGAACCTTCCTTTTGATAGAGCAGTTTTGAAACACTCTTTTTGTAGTATCTGCAAGTGGACATATGGAGCGCTTTGAGGCCTATATTGCAAAAGGAAATATCTTCACATAAAAACTGAACAGAAGTATTCTGAGAAACTTCTTTATGATGTGTGCATTCAACTCAAAGAGTTGAACCTTCCGATTGATAGAGCAGCTTTGAAACACTCTTTTTGTAGAATCTGCAAGTGGATATTTGGAGCACTTTGAGGCTTATGGTGGAAAAGGAAATATCTTCACATAAAAACAAGACAGAAGCACTTTGAAAACCTTCTTTGAGATGTGTGTATTCATTTCACAGAGTTGATCCTTTCTTTTGATTGAGCAGTTTTGAAACACACTTTTTGTAGAATCTGAAAGTGGACATTTGGAGCGCTTTGATCCCTATGTTGGAAAAGAAAATGTCTTCACATAAAAACTAGACAGAAGCATTCTGACAAACTTCTTTGTTTTGAGTGCATTCATCACATAGAGTTGAAACTTTCTTTTGACTGAGCAGCTTTGAAACACTCTTTCTGTAGAATCTGCAAGTGGACAATTGGAGCGCTTTGTGGCCTATGCTGGAAAAAGAAATATCTGCACATAAAAACTAGACAGAAACCTTCTGATAAACTTCTTTGTAAAGTGTGCATTCATCTTACGGAGTTGAACCTTTCTTTTGACTGAGCAGCTTTGAAGCGCTCCTTTTGTAGAATCTGCAATTGGACATTTGGAGTGCATTGAGGCCTATGGTGAAAAAGGAAATATCTTCACATAAAAGCTAGGCAGAAGAATTCTGACAAACTACTTTGTGATGTGTGCATTCATCTCACAGAGTTGAACCTTACTTTTACTTGAGCAGTTTTGAAATACTCTTTTTGTAGAATCTGCAAGTGGATGTTTGGAGAGCTCTGAGGCCTATATTGGAAAAGGAATTATTTTCACATAAAAACTAGACAGAATCATTCTGACAAACTTCATTCTGATGTGTGCATTCACCTCACAGAGTTGAACCTTTCTTTTGATTGAGTAGCTTTGAAACACTCTTTTTGTAGAATCTGCAAGTGGACATTTAGAGCGCTTTGGAGCCTATAGTGGAAAAGAAATATCTTCACATAAAACTAGACAAAATCATTCAGACATACTTCTTTGAAATGTGTGCATTCATCTCACACAAATGCAACTTTCTTTTGTGACCAGCCTTGAACGACTCTTTTTGTAGAATCTGCAACTGGACATTTGGAGCGCTTTGAGGCCTACGGTGGAAAAGGAAATATCTTCAAATAAAAACTAGACAGAAGCATTCTGACAAAGTTATTTGTGATGTGTGCATTCATTGCACAGAGTTGAACATTTCTTTTCATTGATGAGTTTTGAAACTCTCTTGGTGTACAATCCGCAAGTGGACATTTGGAGTGCATTGAGGCCTACGCTGGAAAAGGAAATATCTTCACATAAAAAACTAGACAGAAGCATTCTGACAAACTTCTTTGTGAGGTTTGCATTCATCTCACAGAGTTGAACCTTACTTTTCATTTAGCAGTTTTGAAACACTCTTTTTGTAAAATCTGCAAATGGACATTGTTAGCGCTTTGTGGCCTATGGTGGAAAGGAAATATCTTCACATAAGAACTAGACAGAAGCATTCCGAAAAATTTATTTGTGATGTCTGCATTCATCTCACATTGTTGATCCTTACTTTCGATTGAGCAGTTTTGATACACTTTTTTTGTAGAATCTGTAAGTGGGCAATTGGAGCTCTTTGAGGCCTAGGGTGAAAAAGGAAATATCTTCACATAAAAACTAGGCAGAAGCATTCTGACAAACTTCTTTATGATGTGTGCATTCATCTCACAGAGTTGAACTTTTCTTTTAGCAGTTTTGAAACACTCTGTAGAATCTGCATGTGGACATTTGGAGTGCTGTGAAGCCTATGGTGGATAACAAAATATCTTCATATAATATCCAGACACAAGCATTCTGACAAACTTCTTTGTGATGTGTGCATTCATCTCACAATGTTGAACCTTTCTTTTGACTGAGCACCTTTGAAACACACTCTTTGTAGAATCTGCAAGTGTACATTTGGAACACTTTGAGGCCTATGGTGGAAAAGGAAATATCTTCACATAAAAACTACACATAAGCATTCTGAAAAACTTCTATGTGATGTGTGCATTCATCTCACAGAGTTGAAACTTACTTTTCATTGAGCAGTTTTGAAACATATTTTTTGTTGTACATGCTAGGGGACATTTGAAGCGCATTGAGGCCTATTTTGGAAAGGAAATATCTTCACATAAAAACTAGACAGAAGCATTCTGACAAAATTCTTTGCGATGTGTGCATTCATCTCACAGATTTCAACCTTACTTTTCATTGATCTGCTTTGAAACACTGTTTTTGTAGAATCTGCAAGTGGACATTTGGAGCGCTTTGAGGCCTAGGGTGAAAAAGGAAATATCTTCATATAAAAACTAGACAGAAGCATTCTGACAAACTTCTTTGTTTTGAGTGCATTCATCTCACAGAGTTGAACCTTTGTTTCGATTGGGAAGCTTTGAAAGACTCTTTTTGTAGAATTTGCAAGTGGACAACATGGGCGTTTTGAGGTATATGGTGGAAAACGAAAAATCTTCACACAATAACTAGGCAGAAGTATTCTGAGAAACTTCTTTGTGATGTGTGCATTCATCTGACAGAGTTGAAACTTTCTTTTGATAGAGTAGCTTTGAAACACTCTTGTTGTAAATTCTGCAAGTGGACATTTGAAGCACTGTGAGGCCTATTTAGGAAAAAGAAATATCTTCACATAAAAACTATACAGAAACTTTCTGACAAACTTCTTTGTGATGTGTGCATTCATCTCACCGAGTTGAACATTTCTTTTCATTGAGCAGTTTTGAGACACTATTTTTGTAGAATCTGCAAGTGGACATTTGGATGCTTTGCGGCCTATGGTGGAAATGGAAATATCTTCACATAAAAACTAGACAGAAGCATTCTGACAAACTTCTTTGTGATGTGTGGATTCATCTCACAAAGTTGAACCTTACTTTCGATTGATCAGCTTTGAAACACACTTTTTGTGCAATCTGTAGGTGGACAATGGTAGCGCTTTAAGGCCTATGGTGGAAAACGAAATATCTTCACATAATAGATAGAAAAATGCATTCTGAGAAACTTCTTTGTGATATGTGCATTCATCTCCCATAGCTGAACTTTACTTTCATTGAGAATTTTAGAAAAAGTCTTTTTGTAGAATCTTCAAGTACTTTTGTAGCGCTTTGAGGCCTATGACGGAAAAGGAAATATCTTCACGTAAAAACTAGACAGAATCATTCTGAGAAAATTCTTTGTGATGTGTGCATTCATGTCACAGAGTTTTACCTTTCTCTTGATTGAGCAGCTTTGAAACAACTCTTTTTGTAAAATCTGCAAGTGGACATTTGGAGTGCTTTGAGGCCTATGGTGGAAAAGGAAATATCTAGTCTTAACTACTAGACAGAAGCATTCTGAGAAACTTCTTTGTGATGTGTGCATTCATCTCACAGAGTAGAACGTTTCTTTTGATTGAGCAGTTTAGGAACACTCTTTTTGAAGAATCTGCATGTGGACATTCAGAGCACTTTGTGGCCTATGGTGGAAAAGGAAATATCTTCACGTAAAAACTAGACAGAAGCATTCTGACACAATTCTCTGTGAAATGTGCATTCATCTCATAGAGTTCAACCTTACTTTCGACTGAACACTTTTGAAAAACTCTTTTTGTACAATCTGCAAGTGGACGTTTGGAGCGCTTTGAGGCCTACTGTGGAAAAGGAAATATCTTCACATAAAAACTGGACAAAATCATTCTGAGAAAATTCCCTGTGATGTGTGCATTCATCTCAAGGAGTTGAAACTTTCTTTTGATTGAGCAGTTATGAAACACTCTTTTTATAGAAACTGCAAGTGTACATTTGGAGCACTTTGAGGCCTATGGAGGAAAAGGAAATATGTTCACATAAAAACTATACAGAAGCTTTCTGAGAAAATTCTTTGTGATGTCTGCATTCATCTCATAGAGTTGAACCTTTCCTTTCTCTAAGCAGTTTTGAAACACTCTTTATGAAGAACCTGCAAGTGGACATTTGGAGCGCTTTGCGGCCTATGTTGGAAGAGGAAATATCTTCACATAAAAACGAGACAGAAGCATTCTGACAAACTTCTTTATGATATGTTTATTCATCTCACAGAGTTGATGCTTACTTTCGATTCAGCAGTTTTGAAACTCTCCTTTTGTAGAATCTGCAAGTGGACATTTGGAACGCTTTGAGGCCTAAGGTGGAAATCAAAATAGCTTCACATAATAATTAAACAGAAGCATTCTGAGATACTTCTTTGTGATGTGTGCTTTCATCTCACAGAGTTGAAACTTTCTTATATTGAGCAGCTTTGAAACTCTCTTTTTGTAGAATCTGCAAGTGGACATTTGGAACGCTTTGAGGCCTGTGGTGGAAAAGGAAATATTTCCACATAAAAAATAGACAGAAGTTTTTTGAGAAACTTCCTTGTGATGTTTCCATTCGTCTCACAGAGTTGAACCTTTCTTTTAATTGAGCAGTTTGGAAACACTCCTTTTGTAGAATCTGCATATGGACATTTGGAGCGCTTTGAGGCCAATGGTGGAAAACGAAATATCTTCATATAAAAACTAGTCAGAAGCATTCTGACAAACTTCTTTGTGATATATGCATTCATCTGACAGAGTTGAACCTTACTTCTGATTGAGCAGTTTTCAAACAACCTTTTCATACTGTCTGCAAGTGGAGATTTTGAAGGCTTTGTGGCCTATGGTGGAAAAGAAAAAATCTTCACATAAAAACTAGACAGAAGCATTGTGACAAATTTCTTTGTGATATGCCCATTCGTCTCAGAGAGGTGAAACTTATTTTAATTGAGCAGTTTGGAAACACCCTTTTTGTACTATCTGAAAGTGGACATTTGGAGTGAGCAGTTAGGAAAGGCTCTTTTTGTAGAAACTGCAAGTGGACGTTTGCAGCGCTTTGAGGTCTATCTTGGAAAAGGAAATATCTTCACTTAAGAACTAGACAGAAGCATTCTGATAAACTTCTTTGTGAGATGTGCATTCGTCTCACAGGGTTGAACCTTTCTTTTGATTGAGCAGTTTTGAAACAAACTTTTTTTAGAATTTGCAAGGGGACTTTTGGAGTGCTTCGTGGCCTGTGGTGGAAAAGGAAATATCTTTACATAATAACTAGATAGAAGGATTCTGGGAAACTTATTTGTGATGTGTGCATTCATCTCACAGAGTTGAAAATTTCTTTTGATTGAGTAGCTTTGAAACACACTTTTTGTAGAATCTGCAATTGGATATTTGGAGTGCTTCAAGGCCTATGGTGGAAAAGGAAATATCTTCACATAAAAACTAGACAGAAGCATTCTGAGAAAATTCTCTGTGATGTGTTCATTCATCTCACAGAGATGAATATTTCTTTTGATTGAGCAGTTTTGAAACACTTTTTTTGTAGAATCTGCAAGGGGACATTTGGAGCGCTTTGAGGCCTATGGTGGAAAAGGAAATATCTTCACATAAAAACTAGATAGAAGCATTCTGTGAAACTTCTTTGTGATGTGTGCATTCATCTGAGAGAGTTAAACTTTTCTTTGATTGAGCAGTTTGGAAACACCCTTTTTGTAGAATCTGCAAGTTGACAATTGGAGCACTTTGAGGCCTATGGTGGAAAAGGAAATATCTTTACATAATAACTAGACAGAAGGATTCTGGAAACTACTTTGTTATGCGTGCATTTATCTCACAGAGTTGAACATTTCTTTTGATTGAGCAGCTTTGAAACACTCTTTTTGTAGAATCTGCAAGTGTACATTTGGACCTCTTTGAGGCCTATGGTGGGAAAAGAAGTATCTTAACATAAAAACTATATAGAAACATTCTGACAAACTGCTTTGTGATGTGTGCATTCATCTCAGAAAGCTGAACATTTCTTTTCATTGAGGAGTTTTGAAACACCCTTTTTGTAGAAACTGCAAGTTGACATTTGGAGTGCTTTGGGGCCTATTTTGGAAAAGGAAATATCTTGACATAAAAACTAGACAGAAGAACTCTGAGAAACTTCTTTGTGACGTGTGCATTCATCTCACAGAGTTGAACCTATTTTTGGTTGAGCAGTTTTGACGCTCTCTTTTTGTAATATCTGCAAGTGGACATTTCAAGCGCTTTGGGTTCTATGGTGGAAAACGAAATATCTTCACAAAATAACTATACAGAAGCATTCTGAGAAACTTCTTTGTGATGTGTGCATTCATCTCACCGAGATAAAATTTGTTTTGATTTAGCAGCTTGCAAACACTCTTTTTGTAGAATCTGCAAGTGGACATTTGGAGCGCTTTGAGGCCTATGGTAGAAAAGGAAATACCTTCACATAAAAACTAGACAGAAGCCTTCTCACAAACTTCTTTGTGACAAATGCATTTATCTCACAGTGTTGAAAATTACTTTCCATTGAGTTGAAACACACTTTTTGTAGTATATGCAAGTGAATATATGGAGGGCTTTGAGGCCTATTGTGTAAAAATAAATGTCTTCACATAATAAATAGACAGAAGCATTCTGACAAACCTCTTTGTGATATGTGCATTCATCTCACAGAGTTGAACCTTACTTTTGTTTGAGTAGTTTTGAAGCACCCTTTATTTACTATCTGCAAGTGTACATTGAGAGTGCCTTGATTACAATGGTGGGAAAGGAAATATCTTCCCATAAAAACTAGACAGAAGCATCTTACAAATTCTTTTGTGATGTGTGCGTTCATCTCACAGAGTTTCAGCTTTCTTTTGATTGAGTAGTTTGGAAACTCTCTTTTTGTAGAATCTGGAAGTGGACTTTTGGAGTGCTTTGAGGCCTATGGTGGAAAAGGAAATATCTTCACTTAAGAACTAGACAGAAATATTCTGAGAAACATTTTGTGATGTGTGCATTCATCTCACAGAGTTGAACCTTTGTTTTGATTGAACTGTTTTGAAGCAATCTTTTTGTAGAATCTGCAATTGGACATTTGGAGCGCTTTGTGGCCTATGGTGGAAAAGGAAATATCTTCACATAAAACCGAGACAGAAGCATTCTGACAAACTTCTTTGTGATGTATGCATTCATCTCACAGAGTTGAACCTTTCTTTTCATTGAGCAGTTTTGAAACACTCTTTTTGTAGAATCTGCAAGTGGATATTTGGAGCACTTTGTGGCCTATGATGGAAAAGGAAATATCTTCAGATAAAAACTAGACAAAATCATTCTGAGAAAATTCTTTGTTATTTGTGCACTCATCTCACAGAGTTGAACATTTCTTTTGATTGAGCAGGTTGGAAACAATCTTTTTGTAGAATCTGCAAGTGGATATTTGGAGCACATTCAAGCCTATTATGGAAAAGGAAATATCTTCACATAAAAACTACACAGAAGCATTCTGACAAACTTCTTTGTGATGTGTGAATTAACCTCACAGAGCTGAACATTTAGTTTCATTGAGCTGTTTTAAAATGCTCTTTTTACAGAATCTGCAAGTTTATATTTGGAGCACTCTGAGGCCTATTATGGAAGAGGAAATATCTTCACAAAAACTACACCGAATCATTCTCAGAAACTTATTTGTGATGTGTGCATTCATCTAACGGAGTTGAAACTTTCTTTTGATTGAGCAGTTTTGGAACACCTTTTTAGTAGAATCTGCAAGTGGTTATTTGGAGCCCTTTGTGGCCGATGGTGGAAAACGAATTATCTTCCCATAAAAACTACACAGAAGCATTCTGAGACACTTCTTTGTCCTGTGTGCTTTCATCTCACAGAGTTGAGAATTTATTTTTATTGAGCAGCTTTGAAACACACTTTTTATAGAATCTGCAATTGGATATTTGGAGTGATTCGAGGACTATGGTGGAAAAGGAATTTTCTTCTCTAAAAACTATACAGAAACATTCTGACAAACTACTCTGTGATGTTTGAATTCATCTACAGAGTTGAACCTTTCTTTTCAATGAACAATTTTGAAACACCATTTTTGAAGAATCTGCAATTGTACATTTGGAGTGCTTTGAGGCTAATAGTGTAAAAGGAAATATCTTCACATGAAAACTAGACAGAATCATTCTTAGAAAATTCTTTGTGATGTGTTCATTCATCTCACGGAGTTGAACCTTTCTTTTGATTGAGCAGTTTGGAAACACTCATTTTGTAGAATCTGCAAGTGTACATTTGGAGTGCTTTGAGGCCTATGGTGGCAAAGGAAATATCTTTCCATAAAAACAAGACAGAAGCATTCTGACAAATTTCTTCTTGATGTGCACATAGGTCTAACAGAGATGAACATTTCTTTTGGCTGAATAGTTTGGAAACTCTCTTTTTGCACAATCTGCAAGTGGACATTTGGAGGGCTGCGAAGCCTGTGGTGTAAAAGGAAATATCTTCACTTAAGTACTAGACAGAAGAATTCTGAGAAACTCCTTTCTGATGTGTGCATTCATCTCACAGAGTTGAAACTTTCTGTTGATTTAGCAGGGTTGAAACACTCTTTTTGTAGAATCTGCAATTGGACATTTGGAGCACTTTCTGGCCTATGTTGGAAAAGGAAGTATCTTCATATGAAAACTAGACAGAATCATTCTGAGAAAATTCTTTTCTCCTGTGCATTCATCTCACAGAGTTGAACATTTCTTTTGATTGAGCAGTTCTGAAACCCTCTTTTTGTAGAATCTGCAAGTGGACATTTGCAGAGCTTTGTGGCCTAAGTTGTAAAAGGAAATATCTTCACATAAAAACTAGACAGAATCATTCTGTGAAAATTGTTTGTGGTATGTGAATTCATCTCACATAGATGAACCCTATTTTTGATTGAGCAGTTTTGAAACACCCTTTTTGTACTATCTGAAAGTGGATATTTGGAGAGCTTTGCAGCCTATAGTGGGAAAGGAAATATCTTCAAATAAAAACTAGGCAGAAACATTCTGACAAACTTCTTTGTGATCTGCATTCATCTCCTAGAGTTGAACCTTACTTGCAATTGAGCAGTTTTGAAACACTCTTTTTGTAGAATTTGCAAGTGGACATTTGGAGCGCTTTGAAGCCTATGGTGGAAAATGAAATATCTTCACATAATAACTAGACAAAAGCATTGTGAGAAACTTATTTGTGATGTGTGCATTCATCTCACAGAGTTGAACATTTCTTTTTATTTAGCAGGTTTGAAACTCACTTTTTGTAGATTCTGCAATTAGACATTTAGAGTGCTTCGGGGACTGCGGTGGAAAAGGAATTATCTTCTCATAAAAACTATACAGAAACATTCTGACAAACAACTCTGGGATGTGTGCACTCATCTCACAGAGTTGAACGTTTCTTTTCAATGAATAATTTTGAAACACCCTTTTTGAAGAATCCACAATTGTACATTTGGAGCGCTTTGAGGCCTATGGTGAAAAAGGAAATATCTTCACATAAAAACTAGAAGGAATCATTCTGAGAAAATATTTTGTGATGTGTTCAATCATCTCACAGAGTTGAAACTTTCTTTTGATTGAGCAGTTTGGAAACACTCTTTTTGTAGAATCTGCAAGTGGACATTTGGAGGGCTTTAAGGCCTATGGTGGGGAAGGAAATATCTTCACATAAAAAGTAGACAGAAGCATTCTGAGAAACTTCTTTGCAATGTGTGAATTCAAATGATAGAGTGGAACCTTTCTTTGATTGAGCAGTTTGGAAACACTCCTGTTATAGAATCTGCAAGTGGACATTTGGAGAGCATTGAGGTCTATGCTGGAAAAGGAAATATCTTCACATAAAAACTAGTCGGAAATATTCTGACAAACTTCTTCGTGATGTGTGCATTCATCTCACAGACTTGAAGCTTCCTTTTGAAAGAGCAGTTTTGAAACACTCTTTCTGTAGAATTTGCAAGTGGATATTTGGATCGCTTTGAGGCATATGGTGGAAAAAGAAATATCTTCACAAAATAACTAGATAGAAGGATTCTGGAACTTCTTTGTAATGTGTGCATTTATCTCACAGATTTGAACATTTCTTTTTATTTAACAGCTTTGAACCACTCTTTTTGTAGAATCTGCAATTGTATATTTCGAATGCTTTGAGGCCAATGGTGGAAAAGGAAATTTCTTAAAATAAAAACTATACAGAAATATTCTGACAACCTGCTTTGTGATGTGTGCATTCATCTGACAGAGTTGAACTTTTCTTTTCATTGAGCAGTTTTGAAACACACTTTTTGTAGCATCTGCAAGTGTACATTTGTAGCGCTTTGAGGCCCATTTTGGAAAGAGGAATATCTTCACAGAAAAACTACACAGAATCATTATGAGAAAACTCCCTGTGATTTGTGCATTCATCTCAAGGAGTTGAACCTAAATTTTGATAGACCAGTTTTGAAACTTTCTTTTTGTAGAAGATGCAAGATATTTGGAGACCTTTGACGCCTATGGTGGAAAAGGACATATCTTCACATAAAAAGTACACAGAAGCATTCTGCGAAACTCCTTAGTGATGTGAACATTCATCTCACAGAGATGAACCTTTCTCTTGATTTAGCAGTTTGGAAACACTCATTTAGTAGAATCTGCAAGTGGATATTTGGAGTCCTTGGGTGCCTATTGTAGAAAAGGAAAAACTACACAGAAGCATTCTGAGAAACTTCTTTGTGATGTGTGCATTCATCTCACAGAGTTGAACCTTTCTTTTGATTGAGCAGTTTGGAAACACTCCTTTAGTAGAATATGCAAGTGGATATTTGGAGCCTTTGGAGGCCTATTGTGGAAAATGAAATAGCTTCATATAAAAACTACACAGAAGCATTCTGAAAAACTTCTTTGTGATGTGCGCATTCAACGCACAGAGCTGAACCTATCCTTTGATAGAGCAGTTTTGAAACACTCTTTTTGTAGAATCTGCAAGATGATATTTGAAGCCCTTTGCTGCCTATTGTGGAAAAGGGAATGTCTTCACATAAAAACTACACAGAAGCATTCTGATAAACTTCTTTGCGACATTTGCATTCATCTCACGGAGTTGAACCTTCCTTTTGATAGAGGAGTTTTGAAACACTCTTTTTGTAGAATCTGCAATGGATATTTGGAGGGCTTTCAGGTCTTTTATGGAAAAGGAAATATCTTCACATAATAACTACACAGAAGCATTCTGACAAACTTCTTTTTGATTCATTTATCTCACAGAGTTGAACATTTCATTTCATTGAGCTGTTTTGAAACACACTTTTTATAGAATCTTCAAGTTTATATTTGGAGCCCTTTGAGGCCTATTGTGGAAATGGAAATATCTTCACAAAAACTACACAGAAGCATTCTCAGAAACTTCTTTGTGATGGGTGCATTCATCTAACAGAGTTGAACCTTTCTTTTGATTGAGCAATTTTGAAAGTCTCTTTTTGTAGAATCTGCAAGTTGATACTTGAGCGCTTTCATGACTATTGTGGAAAAGGAAATATCTTCACATAAAAACTACACAGAAGCATTCTGAGAAACATCTTTGTGATGGGTGCATTCATTTCACAGAGCTGTACTTTCTTTTGATTAAGCAGTTTTGAAACTCTCTTTTCGTAGAATCTGTAAGTGGATATTTGGGGCGCTTTGAGGCCTATGGTGGAAAAGCAAATATCCTCACATAAAAGCTACACAGAAGCATTCTGAGAAACTTCTTTGTGATGTGTGCATTCAACTCGCAGAGTTGAACCTATCTTTTGATAGAGCAGTTTTGAAACTCTCTTTTTGCAGAATGTGCACGTGTTTATTTGGAGCCCTTTATGGCCGATGGTGGAAAAGGAAATATCTTCCCATAAAAACTACACGGAAGCATTCTTAGAAACTACTTTGTGATGTGTGTATTCATGTCGCCGAGTTGTACCTTTCATTTGATTGAGCAGTTTTGAAACACTCTTTTGGTAGAATCTACAAGGGATATTTTGAGTGCTTTGAGTCCTTTTGAGGAAAAGGATATATCTTCACATAAAAACTACACAGAAACACTCACAGAAACTTCTTTGTGACGTGTGCATTCATCTCACAGAATTGTAGCTTTCTTTTGATAGAGCAGTTTTGTAACTCTCTTTTTGTAGGATCTGCAAGTGGTTATTTGGAGCCCTTTGTGGTCGATGGTGGAAAACAAATAATCTTCCAATAAAAACTACACAGAAGCATTCTGAGAAACTACTTTCTAGTGTCTCCATTCATCTCACAGAGATGAACATTTCATTTGATTTAGCAGTTTTGAAACACTCCTTTGTAGTATCTACAAGTGGATATTTGGAGCGCTTTGAGGCCTATTGTGGAAAAAGAAATATCTTCACAAAAAATCTACACAGAAGCATTCTCAGAAACTTCTTTGTGATGTGTGCATTCGTCTCAATCAGTTGAAACTTTCTTTTCTTTGAACAGTTTGGAAACACTCTTTTAGTAGAATCTGTAAATGGATATTTGAAACCCTTGGAGGTCTATTGTGGAAAAGGAAATATCTTCACATAAAAACTACACAGAAGCACTCTGAGAAACTCCTTGTGATGCATGAATTCATCTAACATTATTGAACATTTCATTTGATTGAGCAGTTTTGAAACACTCTTCTTGTAGAATCTGCACATGGATATTTGGAGCCCTTTGAGGCCTAGGGTGGAAAAGGAAATATCTTCATATAAAAACTACACTGAAGCATTCTCAGACAATTTTTTGTTTTGTGTGCATTTATCTCACGATTTGAAACTTTCTTTTGATTGATCAGTTTTGAAACCCTGTTTTTGCAGATTCTGCAAATGGATATTTGGAGGACTTTAGGCCTACAGTGGAAAAGAAAATATCTTCACATACTACACAGAAGCATTCTGAGAATCTTCTTTGTGATGTCTGCATTAAACTCACAGATTTGAACCTGTCTTTTGATAGAGGTTTTCGACTTTTTTTGTAGAATCTGCAAGTGGTTATTTGGAGCCCTTTGTGGCCAATGGTGAAAGAGGAAATATCTTCCCATGAAAACTACACAGAAGCATTCTCAGAAACTACTTTGTTATGTGTGCATTCATCTCACAGAGTTGAAACTTTCGTTTGATTGAGCAGTTTTGAAACACTCTTCTTGTTGAATCTGCAAGTTGATATTTGAGCACTTTCGTGACTATTGTGGAAAAGGAAATATCTTCACGATATAACTACACAGAAGCATTCTCAGAAACTTATTTGTTTTGTGTGCATTCATCCCATGGAGTTGAACCTTTCTTTTGATTGAGCAGTTTGGAAACACTCTTTTTGTAGAATCTGCAAGGGGATATTTGGAGCGCCTTGAGGCTTATGGTTGAAAAGGAAATAGGTGCACATAAAAACTACATAGAAGCATTCGGAGGAACTTCTTTATGATGTGTGCATTCAACTCGCAATGAAGTACCTATCTTTTGATAGAACAATTCCAAAATTCTCTTTTTGTAGAATCTGTAAGTGGATATTTGGAGCCCTTTGTTGCCGGTGATGGAAAAGGAAATTTCTTCCCTTTTCTGAGAACCTTCTGAGCATTCTGAGAACCTTCTTTGTGATGTGTGCATTTGTCTCACAGAGTGGAATATTTCATTTGATTGAGCAGTTTGGAAACACTCTTTTTGTTGAATCTGCAAATGGATATTTGTAGCGCTTTGAGGCCTATTGTGGAAAAGGAAATATCTTCACATAAAAACTACAAAGAAGCATTCTGAGAAACTTCTTTGTTTTGAGTGCATTCCTTCTCACAGAGTTGAACTTTTCTTTTGATTGAGCAGTTTGGAAACATTCTTTTAGTAGAATATGCAAGCGGATGTTTGGAAACCTTGGAGGCCTTTTGTGGAAAAGGAAATATCTTCACATAAGAACTAAACAGAAGCATTCTGAGAAACCACTTTGTGATGTGTGTATTCACCTCACAGAGTTGGACCTTTGTTTTGATTGAGCAGTTTTGAAACCCTCTTTTTGTAGAATCTGCTAGTGGATATTTGGAGCGCGTTGAGGCCTACAGAGGAAAAGGAAATATCTACACATAAAAACCACACAGAAGCATTTGGAGAAACTTCTTTATGATGTGTGCATTCATCTAAGAGAACTGAACCTTTCTTCTGATTGAGCGGTTTGGAAACAAACTTTTTATAGAATCTGCAAGTGGATATTCAGAGCGTTTTGAGGCCTATGGTGGAAAAGGAAATATCTTCACATAAAAACTACATGGAAGCATTAGGAGAAACTTCTTTGTGATGTGTGCATTAATCTCACCGAGTTGAAGCTATATTTTGAAAGAGCAGTTTTGAAACACTCTTTTTGTAGAATCTGCAAGTGGATATTTGGAGTGCTTTGTGGCCTATGGTGGAAAAGGGAATATTTTCACATAAAATCTACACAGAAGCATTCTGAGAAACTTCTTTGTGATGAGTGCATTCAACTCACAGAGTTGAACTTATCTTTTGATAGGGCAGTTCTGAAAGTCTGTTTTTGTAGAATCTGCAAGTGGTTATTTGGAGCCCTTTGGGGCCAGTGGTGGAAAATGAAATATCTACCCATAAAAACTACACAGAAGGATTCAGGGAAACTCCTTTGTGATGTGTGCATTCATCTCATAGAGTTGAACCTCACTTTTGATTGAGCAGTTTGAAAAAAGTCTTTTAGTGGTATCTGTAAGTGGATATTTGGAGTCCTTGGAGGCCTATTTTGGAAAAGAAAATATCTTCACATAAAAAATACACAGAAGCATTCTGAGAAACTTCTTTGTAATGTGTGCCTTCATCTCTCAGAGTTGAACCTTTTTTTTGATTGAGCAGTTTTGAAACACTCTTTTCGTAGAACCTGAAGTTGGATATTTGTACTGCTTTGAGGCCTACGGTGGAAAAGGAAATATCTTCACATAAAAACTACACGGAAGCATTCTAAGAAACTTCATTGTGATGTATGCATCCACCTCACTGAGTTGAACCTTTCATTTGATTGAGCAGTTTTGAAACACTCTTTTTGTACAATCTGCAAGTGGATATTTGTAGCGCTTTGAGGCTTATTTTGGAAAATGAATTATCTTCACATAGAAATTTAAAAAAGCATTCTCAGAAACTTCTCTGTTTCAGTGCACTCATCTGACACAGTTGAACTTTTCTTTTGATTGAGCAGTTTGGAAACACTCTTTTTGTCGAATCTGCAAGGGGGTATTTGAAGCCCTTGGAGGCCTATTGTGGAAAAGGAAATTTCTTCACATAAAAACTACACAGAAGCATTCTGAGGAACTTCTTTGTGATGTGTGCATTCAACTCACACAGTTGAAACTTTCCTTTGATTGAGCAGTTTTGAAACACTGTTTTTGTAGAATTTGCAAGAGGATATTTGGAGCGCTTTGAGGCCTATTGTGGAAAAGGCAATCTCTTCACATAAAAACTACCCAGAAGAATTCTGAGAAACTATTTTGTGATGTGTGCATTCATCTCACAGAGTTGAACGTATCTTTTGACACAGAAGTTTTGAATAGCTCTTTTTGTAGAATCCACAAGTGGATATTTGGAGACTTTTGCAGCCTATGGTAGAAAAGGAAATATCTTCACATAAAAACTACACAGAAGCACTCTGAGAAATTTCTTTGTGATGTGTGCACTAATCTCACGTCGTTGAACGTTTCATTGGATTGAGCTGTATTGAAAAACTCTTTTGGTAGAATCTGCAAGTGGATATTTGTCACACTTTGAGACCTATTCTGGAAAAGGAAATATCTTCACATGGAATCTACACAGAAGCATTGTCAGAAACTCCTTTATTTTGTGTGCATTCATCTCACAGAGTTGAACTTTTATTTTGATTTAGCAGTTTTGAAACTCTCCTTTTGTAGAATCTGCAAGTGGATACTTGGAGTGCTTTGAGGCTTATGGTGGAATAGGAAATATCTTCCCATAAAAATTACACAGAAGCATTCTGAGAAACTTCTTTTTGATGTGTGCATTCAACTCGCAGAGTTGAACCTATCTTTTGATAGAGTTTTGATAGTATCATTATGTAGTATCTGCAAGTGGTTATTTGGATCCCTGTGCAACGTATGGAGAAAAATGAAATATCTTCACGTAAAAGCTACACGGAAGCATTCTGAGAAACTTCTTTGTTATGTGTGCATTCAACTCCGGAATTGAACCTATCTTTTGATTAAGCACTTTGAAATGCTATTTTTGTAGAATCTGCAAGTGGGTTTTTGGAGCCCTTTGTGGCAGATGATGGAAAAAGAAATATCTTCCCTTAAAAACTGCGCAGAAGCATTCTAAGAAACATTTTTGTGAGGTATGCATTCACCTAATGGAGCTGAATCTTTCTTGTGATTGAGCAGTTTTGAAACACTCTTTTCATAGAATCTGCAAGTGGATATTTGGATCGCTTTGAGACCTATGCTGGAAAAGGAAATATCTTCACATAAAAACTAGAAAAAAGCTTTCTCAGAAACATCTTTGTGATGTGTGTATTCAACTCACAACAGTTGAACCTCCGTTTTGATAGAGCAGTTTTGAAACACTCCTTTTGTAGAATCTGCCAGTGGATATTTGTAACGCTTTGAGGCCTGAGCTGGAGAAAGAAATATCATCATATAAAAACTAGACAGAAGCATTTTCAGAAACTTATTTGGATGGGTGCATTCAACTCACAGATTAGAATCTTCATTTTGATAGAGAAGTTTTGAAACACTCTTTTTTAGAATCTGCAATTGGACATTTGGAGAGCTTAGACGCAAATGATGGAAAGGAAATATCTTCAAATAAAAACTAGACAGAAGCATTCTCAGAAACTTTTTTGTGATGTGTGCACTCAACTCACAGACTTGAGCCTTCCTTTTGATAGAGCAGTTTTCGAAACCCTCCTGTTGTAGAATCTGCAAGTGGATATTTGGAGCGCTTTGAGGACTATGCGAGAAAAGGAAATATCTTCACATATAAACTACACAGAAACATTCTGAGGAACTTCTTTGTGATGTGTGCATTCAACTCTCAGAGATGAACCTTCCTTTTGATAGATCAGTTTTGAAACACTCTTTTTGTGGAATCTGCAAGTGGATATTTGGAGCCCTTGGAGGCCTATGCTTGAAAAGGAAATATCTTCACATGAAAAGCAGACAGAAGCATTCTCAGAAAGTTCTCTGTCACGTGTGCATTCAACTCACAGAGTTGAACTTTGTTTTTGACAGAGCAGTTTTTAAACACACTTTTCGTGGAATCTGCAAGAGGATATTTGGAGCGCTTCAAAGCGTATGCTGGAAAAGGAATTATGGTCGAATAAAAACAAGACAGAAGCATTCTCAGGAACATCTTTGTGATGTGTGCATTCAACTCACAGAGATGAACCTTCCTTTTGATAGAGCAATTTTGAAACACTCTTTTTGTGGAATCTGCAAGAGGATATTTGGAGCACTTTGAGGTCTATGCGGGAAAAGGAAAAATCTTCACATAAGTACTAGACAGAAGTGTTCTCAGAAACTTCTTTGTGATGAGTGCATCCAACTCACAGAGTTGAACTTTCCTTTTGATAGAACAGTTTTGAAACACTGTTTTTGTAGAATCTGCAAGTCGATAATTGGAACGCTTTGAGGCCTATGCTGGAAAAGGAAATATCTTCGCATCAAAACTAGATAGGAGCATCCTCAGAAACATCTTTGTGATGTGCGCATTCAACTCACAGAGTTGAAGCTTCCTTTTGGTACAGAAGTTTTGAAACACACTTTTAGTAGAGTCTGCTAGTGGATATTTGGAGTGCTAAGAGGCCAACACTGGAAAAGGCAGTATCTTCACATAAAAACTAGACGGATGCATTCTCAGAAACTTCCCTGTGCTTTATGCATCTAACTCACTGAGTGGAATCTTCCTTTTCATAGCGCAGTTTTGAAGCACTCTTTTTGTAGAATTTGCAAGTGGCTATTTGGAGCGATTTCAGGCCTACGCTGGCAAAGGAAATATCTCCATATAAAAAGTAGACAAAAGCATTTTCAGAAACTTCTTTGTCATGAGCGCATTGAACTCACAGAGTTGAATTTTCCTTTTGATAGAAAAGATTTGAAATACTCTTTTCGCGGATTCTCCAATCGGATAATGGGAGCCTTTGGAGGCCTAGGCTGGAAAAGGAAATATCTTCACGTAAAAACTAGACAGAAGCATTCTCAGAAACTTCCTTGTGCTTTGTGCATTGAACTCACAGAGTTGAACCTTCCTTTTGATTGAGCGGTTTTGAAACACTCTTTCTGTAGAATCTGCAAGTGGACATATGGATCGCTTTGAGGACTATAGTGGAAAAGGAAATATCTTCACATAAAAACTAGACGGAAGCATTCTCAGAAACCTCTTTGTGATGAGTGCATTAAACTCCCAGAGTTGAACCTTCCTTTTGATAGAAAAGATTTGAAACACTCTTTTAGTAGAATCTGCAAGTGGATGTACGGAGTGCATTGAGGCCTATGCTGGGAAAGCAAATATCTTCACATAGAAACTAGACAAAAGCATTCTCAGAAAGTCCCCGGGGCTTTGTGCATTCGACTCGCAGAGTTCAAACTTCCTTTTGATAGAGCAGTTTTAAAACACTCTTTTTGTAGAATCTGCAAGTGGATAGCTGGAGCGCTTTGAGGCCTATGATACAAAAAGAAATGTCATCACATAAAAACTAGATGGAAGCATTCTCAGAAACTTCTTTGCCATGCGAGGATTGAACTCACTGAGTTGAACATTCCTTTCCACAGAGCAGTTCTGCAACACTCTTTTTGTGAAAACTGCAAGTGGATATTTGGTGCGATTGCGGCATCTAGTGGGAAAGGAAATACATTCAGATGAAAAGTATACAGAAGTATCCTCAGAAACTTCTTTGTGATGAGTGCATTCAAGTCACAGAGTTGAACATTCCTTTTGATACACCCGGTTTGAAACGCTGTTTTTGTAGAATGTGAAAGTGGATATTTAGAACGCTTTGAGGCCTATGCTGGAAAAGGAAATATCTTCATATAAAAACTAGACAGAAGCATTCTCAGAAACTTCTTTGCCATGTGGGGATTGAACTCACTGAGTTGAACATTCCTTTCCACAGAGCAGTTCTGCAACACAGTTTTTGTGGAAACTGCAAGTGGATATTTGGTGCGATTGCGGCATCTAGTGGGAAAGGAAATACATTCAGATGAAAAGTATACAGAAGTATTCTCAGAAACTTCTTTGTGATGAGTGCATTCAAGTCACAGAGTTGAACCTTCCTTTTGATACACCCGGTTTGAAACGCTGTTTTTGTAGAATGTGAAAGTGGATATTTAGAGCACTTTGAGGCCTATGCTGGAAAAGGAAATATCTTCATATAAAAACTAGACAGAAGCATTCTCAGAAACTTCCTTGTGATGAGTTCATTCTACTCACAGAGTTGAACCTTCCTTTTGATAGAACAGTTTTCAAACACTCGTTTCTTGGAATCTGCAAGTGGATATTTGGAGCGCTTGGACGCGTATGCTGCAAAAGGAAATATCATCACATAAATTCCAGACAGAAGCATTCTCAGAAACTTCCTTGTGATGAGTGCATTCAGCTCACAGAGTTGAACCTTCCTTTTGATACAGCAGTTTTGAAACACTCTTTTTGTAGAATCTGCAAGTGGATATTTGGAGCGCTTTGAGGCCTCTGCTGGAAAAGGAAATTTCTTCCTATAAAAGCTAGACCGAAGCAGTCTCAGAAACTTCTTTGTGATGTGAGCATTCAACACACAGAGTTGAACTTTCCTTTTGCTAGAACAGTTTTGAAACACTCTTTTTGTAGGATCTGCAAGTGTTTATTCGGAGCGAATTGAGGCCTATGCTGAAAAAGGAAATATCTTCACCTAAAAACTAGGCAGAAGGGTTCTCAGAAACTTCTTTGTGATGAGTGCATCCAACTCATAGAGTTGAACGTCCCTTTCGATGGAACAGTTTTGAAACACTTTTTGTGGAATCTGCAAGTCGATAATTGGAATGCTTTGATGCCTATGCTGGAAAAGGAAATATCTTCGCATCAAAACTAGATAGAAGCATTCTCAGAAACATCTTTGTGATGTGCCCATTCAACTCACAGGGTTGATGCTTTCTTCTGGTACAGAAGTTTTGAAACACACTTTTAATAGAATCTGCTAGTGGATATTTGGGGTTCTAAGAGGCCAACACTGGAAAAGGAAATATCTTCACCTAAAAACTAGACGGATGCATTCTCAGAAACTTCCCTGTGCTTTATGCATCTAACTCACTGAGTGGAATCTTCCTTTTCATAGCGCAGTTTTGAAGCACTCTTTTTGAAGAATTTGCAAGTGGCTATTTGGAGCGATTTCAGGCTTACGCTGGCAAAGGAAATATCTTCATATAAAAACTAGACAAAAGCATTTTCACAAACTTCTTTGTGATGAGTGGATTCAACTCACAGAGTTGAATTTTCCTTTTAATAGAAAAGGTTTGAAACACTCTTTTCGCGGATTATCCAATCGGATAATGGGAGACTTTGGAGGCCTATGCTGGAAAAGGAAGTATCTTCACGTAAAAACTAGACGGAAGCATTCTCAGAAACCTCTTTGTGATGAGTGCATTAAACTCCCAGAGTAGAACCTTCCTTTTGATAGAGAAGTTTTGAAACACTCTTTTAGTAGGATCTGCAAGTGGATGTATGGAGTGCATTGAGGCCTATGCTGGGAAACCAAATATCTTCACATAGAAACTAGACAAAAGCATTCTCAGAAAGTCCCCGGTGCTTTGTGCATTCGACTCACAGAGTTCAAACTTCCTTTTGATAGAGCAGTTTTAAAACACTCTTTTTGTAGAATCTGCAAGTGCATAGCTGGATCGCTTTGAGGCCTATGATACAAAAAGAAATGTCATCACATGAAAACTAGATGGAAGCATTCTCAGAAACGACTTTGTGATGAGAGCATTCAAGTCACAGAGTTGAACCTTCCTTTTGATACACCCTGTTTGAAAGGCTGTTTTTGTAGAATGTGAAAGTGGATATTTACAGGGCTTTGAGGCCTATGCTGGAAAAGGAAATATCTTCATATAAAAACTAGACAGAAGCATTCTCAGAAACTTCTTTACCATGTGGGGATTGAACTCACTGAGTGAACATTCCTTTCCAGAGAGCAGTTCTGCAACACTCTTTTTGTGGAAACTGCAAGTGGATATTTGGAGGTATTGCGGTATCAAGTGGGAAAGGAAATACATTCAGATGAAAAGTATACAGCAGTATTCTCAGAAACTTCTTTGTGATGAGTGCATTCAAGTCACAGAGTTGAACCTTCCTTTTGATACACCGATTTGAAGTGCTGTTTTTGTAGAATGTGAAAGTGGATATTTAGAGCGCTGTGAGGCCTATGCTGGAAAAGGAAATATGTTCATATAAAAACTAGACAGAAGCATTCTCAGAAACTTCTTTACCATGTGGGGATTGAACTCCCTCAGTTGAACATTCCTTTCCACAGAGCAGTTCTGCAACACTCTTTTTGTGGAACCTGCAAGTGGATATTTCGTGTGATTGCGGCATCTAGTGGGAAAGGAAATACATGCAGATGAAAAGTATACAGAAGCATTCTCAGAAACTTCTTTGGGAAGAGTGCATTCTACTCACAGAGTTGAGCCTTCGTTTTGATAGAACAGTTTTGAAACACTCGTTTCGTGGAATCTGCAAGTGGATATTTGGAGCGCTTAGACGCGTATGCTGCAAAAGGAAATATCATCACATAAATTGCAGACAGAAGCATTCTCAGAAACTTCCTTGTGATGAGTGCATTCAGCGCACAGAGGTGAACCTTCCTTTTGATAGAGCAGTTTTGAAACACTCTTTTTGTAGAATCTGCAAGTGGATATTTGGAGCGCTTTGAAGCCTCTGCTGGAAAAGGAAATTTCTTCCTATAAAAGCTAGACCGAAGCAGTCTCAGAAACTTCTTTGTGATGTGAGCATTCAACACACAGAGTTGAACTTTCCTTTTGCTAGAACAGTTTTGAAACACTCTTTTTGTAGGATCTGCAAGTGTTTATTCGGAGCGCTTTGAGGCCTATGCTGCAAAAGGAAATATCTTCACCTAAAAACTAGACAGAAGGGTTCTCAGAAACTTCTTTGTGATGAGTGCATCCAACTCACAGAGTTGAACGTTCCTTTTGATGGAACA
The DNA here is from genome assembly GCF_028885655.2 of Pongo abelii. Classification (NCBI taxonomy): domain Eukaryota; kingdom Metazoa; phylum Chordata; class Mammalia; order Primates; family Hominidae; genus Pongo; species Pongo abelii. The sequence continues at coordinate 23,531,408 of NC_071991.2, forward strand.
GTTTTGAAACACTGTTTTTGTAGAATCTGCAAGTCGATAATTGGAAGGCTTTGAGGCCTATGCTGGAAAAGGAAATATCTTCGCATCAAAACTAGATAGAAGCATTCTCAGAAACATCTTTGTGATGTGCCCATTCAACTCACAGAGTTGAAGCTTCCTTTTGGTACAGAAGTTTTGAAACACACGTTTAGTAGAATCTGCTAGTGGATATTTGGAGTGCTAAGAGGCCAACACTGGAAAAGGAAATATCTTCATCTAAAAACTAGACGGAAGCATTCTCAGAAACCTCGTTGTGATGAGTGCATTAACCTCCCAGAGTTGAACCTTCCTTTTGATAGAGAAGTTTTGAAACACTCTTTTAGTAGAATCTGCAAGTGGATGTATGGAGTGCATTGTGGCCTATGCTGGGAAAGCAAATATCTTCACATAGAAACTAGACAAAAGCATTCTCAGAAAGTCCCCGGTGCTTTGTGCATTCGACTCACAGAGTTCAAACTTCCTTTTGATAGAGCAGTTTTAAAACACTCTTTTTGTAGAATCTGCAAGAGGATAGCTGGAGCCCTTTGAGGCTTATGATACAAAAAGAAATGTTATTACATAAAAACTAGATGGAAGCATTCTCAGAAACTTCTTTGCCATGTGGGTTTGAACTCACTGAGTTGAACATTCCTTTCCACAGAGCAGTTCTGCAACACTCTTTTTGTGGAAACTGCAAGTGGATATTTGGTGTGATTCCGGCGTCTATTTGGAAAGGAAATACATTCAGATGAAAAGTATACAGAAGAATTCTCAGAAACTTCTTTGTGATGAGTGAACTCAAGTCACAGAGTTGAACCGTCCTTTTGATACACACGGTTTGAAACGCTGTTTTTGTAGAATGTGAAAGTGGATATTTAGAGCGCTTTGAGGCCTATGCTGGAAATGGAAATATCTTAATATAAAAACTAGACAGAAGCATTCTCAGAAACTTCTTTACCATGTGGGGATTGAACTCACTGAGTTGAACATTCCTTTCCACAGAGCAGTTCTGCAACACTCTTTTTGTGGAAACTGCAAGTGGATATTTGGTGTGATTGCGGCATCTAGTGGGAAAGGAAATACATGCAGATGAAAAGTATACAGAAGCATTCTCAGAAACTTCTTTGTGATGAGTGCCTTCTACTCACAGAGTTGAACCTTCCTTTTGATGGAACAGTTTTGAAACACTCGTTTCGTGGAATCTGCAAGTGGATATTTGGAGCGCTTGGATGCGTATGCTGCAAAAGGAAATATCATCACATAAATTCCAGACAGAAGCATTCTCAGAAACTTCCTTGTGATGAGTGCATTCAGCTCACAGAGTTGAACCTTCCTTTTGATAGAGCAGTTTTGAAACACTCTTTTCGTGGAATCTGCAAGTGGACATTTGGAGTGCTTTGAGGCCTCTGCTGGAAAAGGAAATATCATCACATAAATTCCAGACAGAAGAATTCTCAGAAACTTCTTTGTGATGTGTGCATTCAACACACAGAGTTGAACTTACCTTTTGCTAGAACAGTTTTGAAACACTCTTTTTGTAGGATCTGCAAGTGTTTATTCGGAGCTCTTTGAGGCCTATGCTGCAAAAGGAAATATCTTCACCTAAAAACTAGACAGAAGTGTTCTCAGAAACTTCTTTGTGATGAGTGCATCCAACTCACAGAGTTGAACGTTCCTTTTGATGGAACAGTTTTGAAACACTGTTTTTGTAGAATCTGCAAGTCGATAATTGGAATGCTTTGAGGCCTATGCTGGAAAAGGAAATATCTTCGCATGAAAACTAGATAGAAGCATTCTCAGAAACATCTTTGTGATGTGCCCATTCAACTCACAGAGTTGAAGCTTCCTTTTGGCACAGAAGTTTTGAAACACGCGTTTAGTAGAATCTGCTAGTGGATAATTGGTGTGCTAAGAGGCCAACACTGGAAAAGGAAATATCTTCACCTAAAAACTAGACGAATGCATTCTCAGAAACTTCCCTGTGCTTTATGCATCTAACTCACTGAGTGGAATCTTCCTTTTCACAGCGCAGTTTTGAAGCACTCTTTTTGTAGAATTTGCAAGTGGATATTTGAAGCGATTTCAGGCCTACGGTGGCAAAGGAAATATCTTCATATAAAAACTAGACAAAAGCATTTTCAGAAACTTCTTTGGATGAGTGCATTCCACTCACAGAGTTGAATTTTCCTTTTGATAGAAAAGATTTGAAACACTCTTTTCGCTGATTCTCCAACCGGATAATTGGAGCCTTTGGAGGCCTATGCTGGAAAAGGAAGTATCTTCACGTAAAAACTAGACAGAAGCATTCTCAGAAACTTCCTCGTGCTTTGTGCATTGAACTCACAGAGTTGAACCTTCCTTTTGATTGAGCGGTTTTGAAACACTCTTTCTGTAGAATCTGCAAGTGGATATATGGATGGCTTTGATGACTATAGAGGAAAAGGAAATATCTTCACATAAAAACTAGATGGAAGCATTCTCAGAAACTTCTTTGTGATGAGTGAATTCAAGTCACAGAGTTGAACCTTCCTTTTGATACGCCCTGTTTGAAAGGCTGTTTTTGTAGAATGTGAAAGTGGATATTTAGAGCGCTTTGAGGCCTGTGCTGGAAAAGGAAATATCTTCATATAAAAACTAGACAGAAGCCTTCTCAGAAACTTCTTTGCCATGTGGGGATTGAACTCACTGAGTTGAACATTCCTTTCCACAGAGAAGTTCTGCAACACTCTTTTTGTGGAAACTGCAAGTGGATATTTGGTGCCATTGCGGCATCTAGTGGGAAAGGAAATACATTCAGATGAAAAGTATACAGAAGGATTCTCAGAAACTTCTTTGTGATGAGTGCATTCTACTCACAGAGTTGAACCTTCCTTTTGATGGAACAGTTTTGAAACACTCGTTTCGTGGAATCTGCAAGTGGATATTTGGAATGATTGGACGCGTATGCTGGAAAAGGAAATATCATCACATGAATTCCAGACAGAAGCATTCTCAGAAACTTCCTTGTGATGAGTGCATTCAGCTCCCAGAGTTGAACCTTCCTTTTGATAGAGCAGTTTTGAAACACTCTTTTTGTAGAATCTGCAAGTGGATATTTGGAGCGCTTTGAGGCCTCTGCTGGAAAAGGAAATTTCTTCACATAAAAACTAGACAGAAGCAGTCTCAGAAACTTCTTTGTGATGTGAGCATTCAACACACAGAGTTGAACTTTCCTTTTGATAGAACAGTTTTGAAACACTGTTTTAGTAGAATGTGCAAGTCGATAATTGGAACGCTTTGAGGCCTATGCTGGAAAAGGAAATATCTTCGCATCAAAACTAGATAGAAGCATTCTCAGAAAGATCTTTGTGATGTGCGCATTCAACTCACAGAGTTGAAGCTTCCTTTTGATACAGAAGTTTTGAAACACACTTTTACTAGAATCTGCTAGTGGATATTTGGAGTGCTAAGAGGCCAACCCTGGAAAAGGAAATATCTTCACCTAAAAACTAGACGGATGCATTCTCAGAAACTTCCCTGTGCTTTATGCATCTAACTCACTGAGTGGAATCTTCCTTTTCATAGCGCAGTTTTGAAGCACTCTTTCTGTAGAATTTGCAAGTGGCTATTTGGAGCGATTTCAGGCCTACGCTGGCAAAGGAAATATCTTCATATAAAAACTAGACAAAAGCATTTTCAGAAAATTCTTTGTGATGAGTGCATTCAACTCACAGAGTTGAATTTTCCTTTTCATAGAAAAGATTTGAAACACTCTTTTTGTAGAATCTGCAAGTGGATGTATGGAGTGCCTTGAGGCCTATGCTGGGAAAGCAAATATCTTCACATAGAAACTAGACAAAAGCATTCTCAGAAAGTTCCCGGTGCTTTGTGCATTCGACTCACAGAGTTCAAACTTCCTTTTGATAGAGCAGTTTTAAAACACTCTTTTTGTAGAATCTGCAAGTGGATAGTTGGAGCGCTTTGAGGCCTATGCTGCAAAAAGAAATGTCATCACATAAAAACTAGATGGAAGCATTCTCAGAAACTTCTTTGTGATGAGTGCATTGAAGTCATAGAGTTGAACCTTCCTTTTGATACACCCTGTTTGAAAGGCTGTTTTTGTAGAATGTGAAAGTGGATATTTAGAGCGCTTTGAGGCCTATGCTGGAAAAGGAAATATCTTCATATAAAAACTAGACAGAAGCATTCTCAGAAACTTCTTTGCCATGTGGGGATTGAACTCACTGAGTTGAACATTCCTTTCCCCAGAGCAGTTCTGCAACACTCTTTTTGTGGAAACTGCAAGTGGATATTTGGTGCGATTGCGGCATCTAGTGGGAAAGGAAATACATTCAGATGAAAAGTATACAGAAGTATTCTCAGAAACTTCTTTGTGATGAGTGCATTCTACTCACAGAGTTGAACCTTCCTTTTGATGGAACAGTTTTGAAACACTCGTTTCGTGGAATCTGCAAGTGGATATTTGGAATGCTTGGACGCGAATGCTGGAAAAGGAAATATCATCACATGAATTCCAGACAGAAGCATTCTCAGAAACTTCCTTGTGATGAGTGCATTCAGCTCACAGAGTTGAACCTTCCTTTTGATAGAGCAGTTTTGAAACACTCTTTTTGTAGAATCTGCAAGTGGATATTTGGAGCGCTTTGAGGCCTCTGCTGGAAAAGGAAATTTCTTCACATAAAAACTAGACAGAAGTAGTCTCAGAAACTTCTTGGTGATGTGAGCATTCAACACACAGAGTTGAACTTTCCTTTTGATAGAAGAGTTTTGAAACACTGTTTTAGTAGAATCCGCAAGTCCATAATTGGAACGCTTTGAGGCCTATGCTGGAAAAGGAAATATCTTTGCATCAAAACTAGATAGAAGCATTCTCAGAAAGATCTTTGCGATGTGTGCATTCAACTCACAGAGTTGAAGCTTCCTTTTGATACAGAAGTTTTGTTTTTTTTTTTTTTTATTTTTTTTATTTTTATTTTATTTTATTTTTTTTTATTACAGATTTTTTTTTCTTTTATTATTATTATTATTATTATACTTTAGGTTTTATGGTACATGTGCGCAATGTGCAGGTAAGTTACATATGTATACATGTGCCATGCTGGTGCGCTGCACCCACCAACTCGTCATCTAGCATTAGGTATATCTCCCAATGCTATCCCTCCCCCCTCCCCCCACCCCACAACAGTCCCCAGAGTGTGATGTTCCCCTTCCTGTGTCCATGTGTTCTCATTGTTCAATTCCCACCTATGAGTGAGAATATGCGGTGTTTGGTTTTTTGTTCTTGCGATAGTTTACTGAGAATGATGATTTCCAATTTCATCCATGTCCCTACAAAGGACGTGAACTCATCATTTTTTATGGCTGCATAGTATTCCATGGTGTATATGTGCCACATTTTCTTAATCCAGTCTATCATTGTTGGACATTTGGGTTGGTTCCAAGTCTTTGCTATTGTGAATAATGCTGCAATAAACATACGTGTGCATGTGTCTTTATAGCAGCATGATTTATATTCCTTTGGGTATATACCCAGTAATGGGATGGCTGGGTCGAATGGAATTTCTAGTTCTAGATCCCTGAGGAATCGCCACACTGACTTCCACAAGGGTTGAACTAGTTTACAGTCCCACCAACAGTGTAAAAGTGTTCCTATTTCTCCACATCCTCTCCAGCACCTGTTGTTTCCTGACTTTTTAATGATTGCCATTCTAACTGGTGTGAGATGGTATCTCATTGTGGTTTTGATTTGCATTTCTCTGATGGCCAGTGATGGTGAGCATTTTTTCATGTGTTTTTTGGCTGCATAAATGTCTTCTTTTGAGAAGTGTCTGTTCATGTCCTTCGCCCACTTTTTGATGGGGTTGTTTGTTTTTTTCTTGTAAATTTGTTGGAGTTCATTGTAGATTCTGGATATTAGCCCTTTGTCAGATGAGTAGGTTGCGGAAATTTTCTCCCATTTTGTAGGTTGCCTGTTCACTCTGATGGTGGTTTCTTTTGCTGTGCAGAAGCTCTTGAGTTTAATTAGATCCCATTTGTCAATTTTGGCTTTTGTTGCCATTGCTTTTGGTGTTTTAGACATGAAGTCCTTGCCCATGCCTATGTCCTGAATGGTAATGCCTAGGTTTTCTTCTAGGGTTTTTATGGTTTTAGGTCTAACATTTAAGTCTTTAATCCATCTTGAATTGATTTTTGTATAAGGTGTAAGGAAGGGATCCAGTTTCAGCTTTCTACATATGGCTAGCCAGTTTTCCCAGCACCATTTATTAAATAGGGAATCCTTTCCCCATTTCTTGTTTTTGTCAGGTTTGTCAAAGATCAGATACTTGTAGATATGTGGCATTATTCCTGACGGCTCTGTTCTGTTCCATTGATCTATATCTCTGTTTTGGTACCAGTACCATGCTGTTTTGGTTACTGTAGCCTTGTAGTATAGTTTGAAGTCAGGTAGTGTGATGCCTCCAGCTTTGTTCTTTTGGCTTAGGATTGACTTGGCGATGCGGGCTCTTTTTTGGTTCCATATGAACTTTAAAGTAGTTTTTTCCAATTCTGAGAAGAAAGTCATTGGTAGCTTGATGGGGATGGCATTGAATCTGTAAATTACCTTGGGAAGGATGGCCATTTTCATGATATTGATTCTTCCTACCCATGAGCATGGAATGTTCTTCCATTTGTTTGTATCCTCTTTTATTTCCTTGAGCAGTGGTTTGTAGTTCTCCTTGAAGAGGTCTTTCACATCCCTTGTAAGTTGGATTCCTAGGTATTTTATTCTCTTTGAAGCAATTGTGAATGGGAGTTCACTCATGATTTGGCTCTCTGTTTGTCTGTTATTGATGTATAAGAATGCTTGTGATTTTTGCACGTTGATTTTGTATCCTGAGACTTTGCTGAAGTTGCTTATCAGCTTAAGGAGATTTTGGGCTGAGACAATGGGGTTTTCTAGATATACTATCATGTCATCTGCAAACAGGGACAATTTGATTTCCTCTTTTCCTAATTGAATACCTTTGATTTCCTTCTCCTGCCTAATTGCCCTGGCCAGAACTTCCAACACTATGTTGAATAGAAGTGGTGAGAGAGGGCATCCCTGTCTTGTGCCAGTTTTCAAAGGGAATGCTTCCAGTTTTTGCCCATTCAGTATGATATTGGCTGTGGGTTTGTCATAAATAGCTCTTATTATTTTGAGATACGTCCCATCAATTCCTAATTTATTGAGAGTTTTTAGCATGAAGGGTTGTTGAATTTTGTCAAAGGCCTTTTCTGCATCTATTGAGATAATCATGTGGTTTTTGTCTTTCGTTCTGTTTATATGCTGGATTACATTTATTGATTTGCGTATATTGAACCAGCCTTGCATCCCAGGGATGAAGCCCACTTGATCATGGTGGATAAGCTTTTTGATGTGCTGCTGGATTCTGTTTGCCAGTATTTTATTGAGGATTTTTGCATCAATGTTCATCAAGGATATTGGTCTAAAATTCTCTTTTTTTGTTGTGTCTCTGCCAGGCTTTGGTATCAGGATGATGCTGGCCTCATAAAATGAATTAGGGAGGATTCCCTCTTTTTCTATTGATTGGAATAGTTTCAGAAGGAATGGTACCAGCTCCTCCTTGTACCTCTGGTAGAATTCGGCTGTGAATCCATCTGGTCCTGGACTTTTTTTGGTTGGTAAGCTATTGATTATTGCCACAATTTCAGCTCCTGTTATTGGTCTATTCAGAGATTCAACTTCTTCCTGGTTTAGTCTTGGGAGGGTGTATGTGTCGAGGAATTTATCCATTTCTTCTAGATTTTCTAGTTTATTTGCATAGAGGTGTTTGTAATATTCTCTGACGGTAGTTTGTATTTCTGTGGGATCGGTGGTGATATCCCCTTTATCATTTTTTATTGCATCTATTTGATTCTTCTCTCTTTTTTCTTTATTAATCTTGCTAGCGGTCTATCAATTTTGTTGATCCTTTCAAAAAACCAGCTCCTGGATTCATTTATTTTTTGAAGGGTTTTTTGTGTCTCTATTTCCTTCAGTTCTGCTCTGATTTTAGTTATTTCTTGCCTTCTGCTAGCTTTTGAATGTGTTTGCTCTTGCTTTTCTAGTTCTTTTAATTGTGATGTTAGGGTGTCAATTTTGGATCTTTCCTGCTTTCTCTTGTGGGCATTTAGTGCTATAAATTTCCCTCTACACACTGCTTTGAATGCATCCCAGAGATTCTGGTATGTTGTGTCTTGGTTCTCGTTGGTTTCAAAGAACATCTTTATTTCTGCCTTCATTTCGTTATGTACCCAGTAGTCATTCAGGAGCAGGTTGTTCAGTTTCCACGTAGTTGAGCGGTTTTGAGTGAGATTCTTAATCCTGAGTTCTAGCTTGATTGCACTGTGATCTGAGAGACAGTTTGTTACAATTTCTGTTCTTTTACATTTATTGAGGAGAGCTTTACTTCCAAGTATATGGTCAATTTTGGAATAGGTGTGGTGTGGTGCTGAAAAAAATGTATAGTCTGTTGATTTGGGGTGGAGAGTTCTGTAGATGTCTATTAGGTCCGCTTGGTGCAGAGCTGAGTTCAATTCCTGGGTATCCTTGTTGACTTTCTGTCTCGTTGATCTGTCTAATGTTGATAGTGGGGTGTTAAAGTCTCCCATTATTAATGTGTGGGAGTCTAAGTCTCTTTGTAGGTCACTCAGGACTTGCTTTATGAATCTGGGTGCTCTTGTATTGGGTGCATATATATTTAGGATAGTTAGCTCTTCTTGTTGAATTAATCCCTTTACCATTATGTAATGGCCTTCTTTGTCTCTTTTGATCTTTGTTGGTTTAAAGTCTGTTTTATCAGAGACTAGGATTGCAACCCCTGCCTTTTTTTGTTTTCCATTTGCTTGGTAGATCTTCCTCCATCCTTTTATTTTGAGCCTATGTGTGTCTCTGCACGTGAGATGGGTTTCCTGAATACAGCACACTGATGGGTCTTGAGTCTTTATCCAGTTTGCCAGTCTGTGTCTTTTAATTGGAGCATTTAGTCCATTTACATTTAAAGTTAATATTGTTATGTGTGAATTTGATCCTGTCATTATGATGTTAGCTGGATATTTTGCTCGTTAGTTGATGCAGTCTCTTCCTAGTCTCGATGTTCTTTACATTTCGGTATGATTTTGCAGTGGCTGGTACCGGTTGTGCCTTTCCATGTTTAGCGCTTCCTTCAGGAGCTCTTTTAGGGCAGGCCTGGTGGTGACAAAATCTCTCAGCATTTGCTTGTCTGTAAAGTATTTTATTTCTCCTTCACTTATGAAGCTTAGTTTGGCAGGATATGAAATTCTGGGTTGAAAATTCTTTTCTTTAAGAATGTTGAACATTGGCCCCCACTCTCTTCTGGCTTGTAGGGTTTCTGCCGAGAGATCCGCTGTTAGTCTGATGGGCTTCCCTTTGATGGTAACCCGACCTTTCTCTCTGGCTGCCCTTAACATTTTTTCCTTCATTTCAACTTTGGTGAATCTGACAATTATGTGTCTTGGAGTTGCTCTTCTCGAGGAGTATCTTTGTGGCGTTCTCTGTATTTCCTGAATCTGAATGTTGGCCTGCCTTGCTAGATTGGGGAAGTTCTCCTGGATAATATCCTGCAGAGTGTTTTCCAACTTGTTTCCATTCTCCCCGTCACTTTCAGGTACACCAATCAGACGTAGATTTGGTCTTTTCACATAGTCCCACATTTCTTGGAGGCTTTGCTCGTTTCTTTTTATTCTTTTTTCTCTAAACTTCCCTTCTCGCTTCATTTCATTCATTTCATCTTCCAGGGCTGATACCCTTTCTTCCATTTGATCGCATCGGCTCCTGAGGCTTCTGCATTCTTCACGTAGTTCTCGAGCCTTGGTTTTCAGCTCCATCAGCTCCTTTAAGCACTTCTCTGTATTGGTTATTCTAGTTATACATTCTTCTAAATTTTTTTCAAAGTTTTCAACTTCTTTGCCTTTGGTTTGAATATCCTCCCGTAGCTCGGAGTAATTTGATCGTCTGAAGCCTTCTTCTCTCAGCTCGTCAAAGTCATTCTCCGTCCAGCTTTGTTCCGTTGCTGGTGAGGAACTGCGTTCCTTTGGAGGAGGAGAGGTACTCTGGTTTTTAGAGTTTCCAGTTTTTCTGCTCTGTTTTTTCCCCATCTTTGTGGTTTTATCTACTTTTGGTCTTTGATGATGGTGATGTACAGATGGGTTTTTGGTGTGGATGTCCTTTCTGTTAGTTTTCCTTCTAACAGACAGAACCCTCAGCTGCAGGTCTGTTGGAGTACCTGGCCGGCCGTGTGAGGTGTCAGTCTGCCCCTGCTGGGGGGTGCCTCCCAGTTAGGCTGCTCGGGGGTCAGGGGTCAGGGACCCACTTGAGGAGGCAGTCAGCCCGTTCTCGGATCTCCAGCTGCGTGCTGGGAGAACCACTGCTCTCCTCACAGCTGTCAGACAGGGACATTTAAGTCTGCAGAGGTTACTGCTGTCTTTTTGTTTGTCTGTGTCCTGCCCCCAGAGGTGGAGCCTACAGAGGCAGGCAGGCCTCCTTGAGCTGTGGTGGGCTCCACCCAGTTCAAGCTTCCAGGCTGCTTTGTTTACCTAAGCGAGCCCGGGCAATGGCGGGCGCCCCTCCCCCAGCCTCGCTGCCGACTTGCTGTCTGATCTCAGACTGCTGTGCTAGCAATCAGCGAGACTCCGTGGGCGTAGGACCCTCTGAGCCAGGTGCGGGCTATACTCTCCTGGGGCACCGTTTCCTAAGCCCTTCGGAAAAGCACAGTATTCGGGTGGGAGTGGCCCGATTTTCCAGGTGCCGTCTGTCACCCCTGGAAAGGGAACTCCCTGACCCCTTGCGCTTCCCGAGTGAGGCAATGCCTCGCCCCTGCTTCGGCTGGCGCACGGTGCGCTCACCGACTGACCTGCGCCCACTGTCTGGCACTCCCTAGTGAGATGAACACGGTACCTCAGATGGAAATGCAGAAATCACCCGTCTTCTGCGTCGCTCGCGCTGGGAGCTGTAGACCAGAGCTGTTCCTATTCGGCCATCTTGGCTCCTCCCGGTAAGGTTTTTATCGATACAGAAGTTTTGAAACACACTTTTGGTAGAATCTGCTAGTGGATATTTGGAGTGCTAAGAGGCCAACCCTGGAAAAGGAAATATCTTCACCTAAAAACTAGACGGATGCATTCTCAGAAACTTCCCTGTGCTTTATGCATCTAACTCACTGAGTGGAACCTTCCTTTTCATAGCGCAGTTTTGAAGCACTCTTTTTGTAGAATTGGCAAGTGGCTATTTGGAGCGATTTCAGGCCTATGCTGGCAAAGGAAATATCTTCATATAAAAACTAGACAAAAGCATTTTCAGAAACTTCTTTGTGATGAATGCATTCAACTCAGAGAGTTGAAGTTTCCTTTTGATAGAAAAGATTTGAAACACTCTTTTAGTAGAACCTGCAAGTGGATGTATGGAGTGCATTGAGGCCTATGCTGGGAAAGCAAATATCTTCACATAGAAACTAGACAGAAGCATTCTCAGAAAGCTCCCGGTGCTTTGTGCATTCGACTCACAGAGTTCAAACTTCCTTTTGATAGAGCAGTTTTAAAACACTCTTTTTGTAGAATCTGCAAGTGGATAGTTGGAGCGCTTTGAGGCCTATGCTGCAAAAAGAAATGTCATCACATAAAAACTAGATGGAAGCATTCTCAGAAGCTTCTTTGTGATGAGTGCATTCAAGTCACAGAGTTGAACCTTCCTTTTGATGCACCCTGTTTGAAAGGCTGTTTTTGTAGAATGTGAAAGTGGATACTTAGAGCGCTTTGAGGCCTATGCTGGAAAAGGAAATATCTTCATATAAAAACTAGACAGAAGCATTCTCAGAAACTTCTTTGCCATGTGGGGATTGAACTCACTGAGTTGAACATTCCTTTCCCCAGAGCAGTTCTGCAACACTCTTTTTGTGGAAACTGCAAGTGGATATTTGGTGCGATTGCGGCATCTAGTGGGAAAGGAAATACATTCAGATGAAAAGTATACAGAAGTATTCTCAGAAACTTCTTGGTGATGAGTGCATTCTGCTCACGGAGTTGAACCTTCCTTTTGATGGAACAGTTTTGAAACACTCGTTTCGTGGAATCTGCAAGTGGATATTTGGAATGCTTGGACGCGTATGCTGGGAAAGGAAATATCATCACATGAATTCCAGACAGAAGCATTCGCAGAAACTTCCTTGTGATGAGTGCATTCAGCTCCCAGAGTTGAACCTTCCTTTTGATAGAGCAGTTTTGAAACACTCTTTTTGTAGAATCTGCAAGTGGATATTTGGAGCGCTTTGAGGCCTCTGCTGGAAAAGGAAATTTCTTCACATAAAAACTAGACAGAAGCAGTCTCAGAAACTTCTTTGTGATGTGAGCATTCAACACACAGAGTTGAACTTTCCTTTTGATAGAACAGTTTTGAAACACTGTTTTAGTAGAATCTGCAAGTCGATAATTGGAACGCTTTGAGGCCTATGCTGGAAAAGGAAATATCTTCGCATCAAAACTAGATAGAAGCATTCTCAGAAAGATCTTTGTGATGTGCGCATTCAACTCACAGAGCTGAAGCTTCCTTTTGATACAGAAGTTTTGAAACACACTTTTAGTAGAATCTGCTAGTGGATATTTGGAGTGCTAAGAGGCCAACCCTGGAAAAGGAAATATCTTCACCTAAAAACTAGACGGATGCATTCTCAGAAACTTCCCTGTGCTTTATGCATCTAACTCACTGAGTGGAATCTTCCTTTTCATAGCGCAGTTCTGAAGCACTCTTTTTGTAGAATTGGCAAGTGGCTATTTGGAGCGATTTCAGGCCTACGCTGGCAAAGGAAATATCTTCATATAAAAACTAGACAAAAACATTTTCAGAAACTTCTTTGTGATGAGTGCATTCAACTCACAGAGCTGAATTTTCCTTTTGATAGAAAAGATTTGAAACACTCTTTTAGTAGAATCTGCAAGTGGATGTATGGAGTGCATGGAGCCCTATGCTGGGAAAGCAAATATCTTCACATAGAAACTAGACAAAAGCATTCTCAGAAAGTTCCCGGTGCTTTGTGCATTCGACTCACAGAGTTCAAACTTCCTTTTGATAGAGCAGTTTTAAAACACTCTTTTTGTAGAATCTGCAAGTGGATAGTTGGAGCGCTTGAGGCCTATGCTGCAAAAAGAAATGTCATCACATAAAAATTAGATGGAAGCATTCTCAGAAACTTCTTTGTGATGAGTGCATTCAAGTCACAGAGTTGAACCTTCCTTTTGATACACCCTGTTTGAAAGGCTGTTTTTGTAGAATGGGAAAGTGGATATTTAGAGCGCTTTGAGGCCTATGCTGGAAAAGGAAATATCTTCATATAAAAACTAGACAGAAGCATTCTCAGAAACTTCTTTGCCATGTGGGGATTGAACTCACTGAGTTGAACATTCCTTTCCCCAGAGCAGTTCTGCAACACTCTTTTTGTGGAAACTGCAAGTGGATATTTGGTGCGATTGCGGCATCTAGTGGGAAAGGAAATACATTCAGATGAAAAGTATACAGAAGTATTCTCAGAAACTTCTTGGTGATGAGTGCATTCTACTCACAGAGTTGAACCTTCCTTTTGATGGAACAGTTTTGAAACACTCGTTTCGTGGAATCTGCAAGTGGATATTTGGAATGCTTGGACGCGTATGCTGGAAAAGGAAATATAATCACATGAATTTCAGACAGAAGCATTCTCAGAAACTTCCTTGTGATGAGTGCATTCAGCTCACAGAGTTGAACCTTCCTTTTGATAGAGCAGTTTTGAAACACTCTTTTTGTAGAATCTGCAAGTGGATATTTGGAGCGCTTTGAGGCCTCTGCTGGAAAAGGAAATTTCTTCACATAAAAACTAGACAGAAGCAGTCTCAGAAACTTCTTTGTGATGTGAGCATTCAACACACAGAGTTGAACTTTCCTTTTGATAGAACAGTTTTGAAACACTGTTTTAGTAGAATCTGCAAGTCGATAATTGGAACGCTTTGAGGCCTATGCTGGAAAAGGAAATATCTTCGCATCAAAACTAGATAGAAGCATTCTCAGAAAGATCTTTGTGATGTGCACATTCAACTCACAGAGTTGAAGCTTCCTTTTGATACAGAAGTTTTGAAACACACTTTTAGTAGAATCTGCTAGTGGATATTTGGAGTGCTAAGAGGCCAACCCTGGAAAAGGAAATATCTTCACCTAAAAACTAGACGGATGCATTCTCAGAAACTTCCCTGTGCTTTATGCATCTAACTCACTGAGTGGAATCTTCCTTTACATAGCGCAGTTTTGAGGCACTCTTTTTATAGAATTTGCAAGTGGCTATTTGGAGCGATTTCAGGCCTACGCTGGCAAAGGAAATATCTTCATATAAAAACTAGACAAAAGGATTTTCAGAAACTTCTTTGTGATGAGTGCATTCAACTCACAGAGTTGAATTTTCATTTTGATAGAAAAGATTTGAAACACTCTTTTAGTAGTATCTGCAAGTGGATGTATGGAGTGCATTGAGGCCTATGCTGGGAAAGCAAATATCTTCACATAGAAACTAGACAAAAGCATTCTCAGAAAGTTCCCGGTGCTTTGTGCATTCGACTCACAGAGTTCAAACTTCCTTTTGATAGAGCAGTTTTAAAACACTCTTTTTGTAGAATCTGCAAGTGGATAGTTGGGGCGCTCTGAGGCCTATGCTGCAAAAAGAAATGTCATCACATAAAAACTAGATGGAAGCATTCTCAGAAACTTCTTTGTGATGAGTGCATTCAAGTCACAGAGTTGAACCTTCCTTTTGATACACCCTGTTTGAAAGGCTGTTTTTGTAGAATGTGAAAGTGGATATTTAGAACGCTTTGAGGCCTATGCTGGAAAAGGAAATATCTTCATATAAAAACTAGACAGAAGCATTCTCAGAAACTTCTTTGCCGTGTGGGGATTGAACTCACTGAGTTGAACATTCCTTTCCCCAGAGCAGTTCTGCAACACTCTTTTTGTGGAAACTGCAAGTGGATATTTGGTGCGATTGCGGCATCTAGTGGGAAAGGAAATACATTCAGATGAAAAGTATACAGAAGTATTCTCAGAAACTTCTTTGTGATGAGTGCATTCTACTCACAGAGTTGAACCTTCCTTTTGATGGAACAGTTTTGAAACACTCGTTTCGTGGAATCTGCAAGTGGATATTTGGAATGCTTGGACGCGTATGCTGGAATAGGAAATATCATCACATGAATTTCAGACAGAAGCATTCTCAGAAACTTCCTTGTGATGAGTGCATTCAGCTCACAGAGTGGAACCTTCCTTTTGATAGAGCAGTTTTGAAACACTCTTTTTGTAGAATCTGCAAGTGGATATTTGGAGCGCTTTGAGGCCTCTGCTGGAAAAGGAAATTTCTTCACATAAAAACTAGACAGAAGCAGTCTCAGAAACTTCTTTGTGATGTGAGCATTCAACACACAGAGTTGAACTTTCCTTTTGATAGAACAGTTTTGAAACACTGTTTTAGTAGAATCTGCAAGTCGATAATTGGAACGCTTTGAGGCCTATGCTGGAAAGGGAAATATCTTCTCATGAAAACTAGATGGAAGCATTCTCAGAAAGATCTTTGTGATGTGCGCATTCAACTCACAGAGTTGAAGCTTCCTTTTGATACAGAAGTTTTGAAACACACTTTTAGTAGAATCTGCTAGTGGATATTTGGAGTGCTAAGAGGCCAACCCTGGAAAAGGAAATATCTTCACCTAAAAACTAGACGGATGCATTCTCAGAAACTTCCCTGTGCTTTATGCATCTAACTCACTGAGTGGAATCTTCCTTTTCATAGCGCAGTTTTGAAGCACTATTTTTGTAGAATTTGCAAGTGGCTATTTGGAGCGATTTCAGGCCTACGCTGGCAAAGGAAATATCTTCATATAAAAACTAGACAAAAGCATTTTCAGAAACTTCTTTGTGATGAGTGCATTCAACTCACAGAGTTGGATTTTCCTTATGATAGAAAAGATTTGAAACACTCTTTTAGTAGAATCTGCAAGTGGATGTATGGAGTGCATTGAGGCCTATGCTGGGAAAGCAAATATCTTCACATAGAAACTAGACAAAAGCATTCTCAGAAAGTTCCCGGTGCTTTGTGCATTCGACTCACAGAGTTCAAACTTCCTTTTGATAGAGCAGTTTTAAAACACTCTTTTTGTAGAATCTGCAAGTGGATAGTTGGAGCGCTTTGAGGCCTATGCTGCAAAAAGAAATGTCATCACATAAAAACTAGATGGAAGCATTCTCAGAAACTTCTTTGTGATGAGTGCATTCAAGTCACAGAGTTGAACCTTCCTTTTGATACACCCTGTTTGAAAGGCTGTTTTTGTAGAATGTGAAAGTGGATATTTAGAGCGCTTTGAGGCCTATGCTGGAAAAGGAAATATCTTCATATAAAAACTAGACAGAAGCATTCTCAGAAACTTCTTTGCCATGTGGGGATTGAACTCACTGAGTTGAACATTCCTTTCCCCAGAGCAGTTCTGCAACACTCTTTTTGTGGAAACTGCAAGTGGATATTTGGTGCGATTGCGGCATCTAGTGGGAAAGGAAATACATTCAGATGAAAAGTATACAGAAGTATTCTCAGAAACTTCTTGGTGATGAGTGCATTCTACTCACAGAGTTGAACCCTCCTTTTGATGGAACAGTTTTGAAACACTCGTTTCGTGGAATCTGCAAGTGGATATTTGGAATGCTTGGACGCGTATGCTGGGAAAGGAAATATCATCACATAAATTCCAGACAGAAGCATTCTCAGAAACTTCCTTGTGATGAGTGCATTCAGCTCACAGAGTTGAACCTTCCTTTTGATAGAGCAGTTTTGAAACACTCTTTTTGTAGAATCTGCAAGTGGATATTTGGAGCGCTTTGAGGCCTCTGCTGGAAAAGGAAATTTCTTCACATAAAAACTAGACAGAAGCAGTCTCAGAAACTTCTTTGTGATGTGAGCATTCAACACACAGAGTTGAACTTTCCTTTTGATAGAACAGTTTTGAAACACTGTTTTAGTAGAATCTGCAAGTCGATAATTGGAACGCTTTGAGGCCTATGCTGGAAAAGGAAATATCTTCTCATGAAAACTAGATGGAAGCATTCTCAGAAAGATCTTTGTGATGTGCACATTCAACTCACAGAGTTGAAGCTTCCTTTTGATACAGAAGTTTTGAAACACACTTTTAGTAGAATCTGCTAGTGGATATTTGGAGTGCTAAGAGGCCAACCCTGGAAAAGGAAATATCTTCACCTAAATACTAGACGGATGCATTCTCAGAAACTTCCCTGTGCTTTATGCATCTAACTCACTGAGTGGAATCTTCCTTTTCATAGCGCAGTTTTGAAGCACTCTTTTTGTAGAATTTGCAAGTGGCTATTTGGAGCGATTTCAGGCCTACGCTGGCAAAGGAAATATCTTCATATAAAAACTAGACAAAAGGATTTTCAGAAACTTCTTTGTGATGAGTGCATTCAACTCACAGAGTTGGATTTTCCTTATGATAGAAAAGATTTGAAACACTCTT
Organism: Pongo abelii; assembly: GCF_028885655.2. Classification (NCBI taxonomy): domain Eukaryota; kingdom Metazoa; phylum Chordata; class Mammalia; order Primates; family Hominidae; genus Pongo; species Pongo abelii. The sequence continues at coordinate 23,548,994 of NC_071991.2, forward strand.
TTAGTAGAATCTGCAAGTGGATGTATGGAGTGCATTGAGGCCTATGCTGGGAAAGCAAATATCTTCACATAGAAACTAGACAAAAGCATTCTCAGAAAGTTCCCGGTGCTTTGTGCATTCGACTCACAGAGTTCAAACTTCCTTTTGATAGAGCAGTTTTAAAACACTCTTTTTGTAGAATCTGCAAGTGGATGGTTGGAGCGCTTTGAGGCCTATGCTGCAAAAAGAAATGTCATCACATAAAAACTAGATGGAAGCATTCTCAGAAACTTCTTTGTGATGAGTGCATTCAAGTCACAGAGTTGAACCTTCCTTTTGATACACCCTGTTTGAAAGGCTGTTTTTGTAGAATGTGAAAGTGGATATTTAGAGCGCTTTGAGGCCTATGCTGGAAAAGGAAATATCTTCATATAAAAACTAGACAGAAGCATTCTCAGAAACTTCTTTGCCATGTGGGGATTGAACTCACTGAGTTGAACATTCCTTTCCCCAGAGCAGTTCTGCAACACTCTTTTTGTGGAAACTGCAAGTGGATATTTGGTGCGATTGCGGCATCTAGTGGGAAAGGAAATACATTCAGATGAAAAGTATACAGAAGTATTATCAGAAACTTCTTGGTGATGAGTGCATTCTACTCACAGAGTTGAACCTTCCTTTTGATGGAACAGTTTTCAAACACTCGTTTCGTGGAATCTGCAAGTGGATATTTGGAATGCTTGGACGCGTATGCTGGGAAAGGAAATATCATCACATGAATTCCAGACAGAAGCATTCGCAGAAACTTCCTTGTGATGAGTGCATTCAGCTCACAGAGTTGAACCTTCCTTTTGATAGAGCAGTTTTGAAACACTCTTTTTGTAGAATCTGCAAGTGGATATTTGGAGCGCTTTGAGGTCTCTGCTGGAAAAGGAAATTTCTTCACATAAAAACTAGACAGAAGCAGTCTCAGAAACTTCTTTGTGATGTGAGCATTCAACACACAGAGTTGAACTTTCCTTTTGATAGAACAGTTTTGAAACACTGTTTTAGTAGAATCTGCAAGTCGATAATTGGAACGCTTTGAGGCCTATGCTGGAAAAGGAAATATCTTCGCATCAAAACTAGATAGAAGCATTCTCAGAAAGATCTTTGTGATGTGCACATTCAACTCACAGAGTTGAAGCTTCCTTTTGATACAGAAGTTTTGAAACACACTTTTAGTAGAATCTGCTAGTGGATATTTGGAGTGCTAAGAGGCCAACCCTGGAAAAGGAAATATCTTCACCTAAAAACTAGACGGATGCATTCTCAGAAACTTCCCTGTGCTTTATGCATCTAACTCACTGAGTGGAATCTTCCTTTACATAGCGCAGTTTTGAGGCACTCTTTTTATAGAATTTGCAAGTGGCTATTTGGAGCGATTTCAGGCCTACGCTGGCAAAGGAAATATCTTCATATAAAAACTAGACAAAAGCATTTTCAGAAACTTCTTTGTGATGAGTGCATTCAACTCACAGAGTTGAATTTTCCTTTTGATAGAAAAGATTTGAAACACTCTTTTAGTAGAATCTGCAAGTGGATGTATGGAGTGCATTGAGGCCTATGCTGGGAAAGCAAATATCTTCACATAGAAACTAGACAAAAGCATTCTCAGAAAGTTCCCGGTGCTTTGTGCATTCGACTCACAGAGTTCAAACTTCCTTTTGATAGAGCAGGTTTAAAACACTCTTTTCGTAGAATCTGCAAGTGGATAGTTGGAGCGCTTTGAGGCCTATGCTGCAAAAAGAAATGTCATCACATAAAAACTAGATGGAAGCATTCTCAGAAACTTCTTTGTGATGAGTGCATTCAAGTCACAGAGTTGAACCTTCCTTTTGATACACCCTGTTTGAAAGGCTGTTTTTGTAGAATGTGAAAGTGGATATTTAGAGCGCTTTGAGGCCTATGCTGGAAAAGGGAATATCTTCATATAAAAAGTAGACAGAAGCATTCTCACAAACTTCTTTGCCATGTGGGGATTGAACTCACTGAGTTGAACATTCCTTTCCCCAGGGCAGTTCTGCAACACTCTTTTTGTGGAAACTGCAAGTGGATATTTGGTGCGATTGCGGCATCTAGTGGGAAAGGAAATACATTCAGATGAAAAGTATACAGAAGTATTCTCAGAAACTTCTTGGTGATGAGTGCATTCTACTCACAGAGTTGAACCTTCTTTTTGATGGAACAGTTTTGAAACACTCGTTTCGTGGAATCTGCAAGTGGATATTTGGAATGCTTGGACGCGTATGCTGGGAACGGAAATATCATCACATGAATTCCAGACAGAAACATTCGCAGAAACTTCCTTGGGATGAGTGCATTCAGCTCACAGAGTTGAACCTTCCTTTTGATAGAGCAATTTTGAAACACTCTTTTTGTAGAATCTGCAAGTGGATATTTGGAGCGCTTTGAGGCCTCTGCTGGAAAAGGAAATTTCTTCACATAAAAACTAGACAGAAGCAGTCTCAGAAACTTCTTTGTGATGTGAGCATTCAACACACAGGGTTGAACTTTCCTTTTGATAGAACAGTTTTGAAACACTGTTTTAGTAGAATCCGCAAGTCGATAATTGGAACGCTTTGAGGCCTGTGCTGGAAAAGGAAATATCTTCTCATGAAAACTAGATGGAAGCATTCTCAGAAAGATCTTTGTGATGTGCGCATTCAACTCACAGAGGTGAAGCTTCCTTTTGATACAGAAGTTTTGAAACACACGTTTAGTAGAATCTGCTAGTGGTTATTTGGAGTGCTAAGAGGCCAACCCTGGAAAAGGAAATATCTTCACCTAAAAACTAGACGGATGCATTCTCAGAAACTTCCCTGTGCTTTATGCATCTAACTCACTGAGTGGAATCTTCCTTTTCATAGCGCAGTTTTGAAGCACTCTTTTTGTAGAATTTGCAAGTGGCTATTTGGAGCGATTTCAGGCCTACGCTGGCAAAGGAAATATCTTCATATAAAAACTAGACAAAAGCATTTTCAGAAACTTCTTTGTGATGAGTGCATTCAACTCACAGAGTTGGATTTTCCTTATGATAGAAAAGATTTGAAACACTCTTTTAGTAGAATCTGCAAGTGGATGTATGGAGTGCATTGAGGCCTATGCTGGGAAAGCAAATATCTTCACATAGAAACTAGACAAAAGCATTCTCAGAAAGTTCCCGGTGCTTTGTGCATTCGACTCACAGAGTTCAAACTTCCTTTTGATAGAGCAGTTTTAAAACACTCTTTTTGTAGAATCTGCAAGTGGATAGTTGGAGCGCTTTGAGGCCTATGCTGCAAAAAGAAATGTCATCACATAAAAACTAGATGGAAGCATTCTCAGAAACTTCTTTGTGATGAGTGCATTCAAGTCACAGAGTTGAACCTTCCTTTTGATACACCCTGTTTGAAAGGCTGTTTTTGTAGAATGTGAAAGTGGATATTTAGAGCGCTTTGAGGCCTATGCTGGAAAAGGAAATATCTTCATATAAAAACTAGACAGAAGCATTCTCAGAAACTTCTTTGCCATGTGGGGATTGAACTCACTGAGTTGAACATTCCTTTCCCCAGAGCAGTTCTGCAACACTCTTTTTGTGGAAACTGCAAGTGGATATTTGGTGCGATTGCGGCATCTAGTGGGAAAGGAAATACATTCAGATGAAAAATATACAGAAGTATTCTCAGAAACTTCTTGGTGATGAGTGCATTCTACTCACAGAGTTGAACCTTCCTTTTGATGGAACAGTTTTGAAACACTCGTTTCGTGGAATCTGCAAGTGATTATTTGGAATGCTTGGACGCGTATGCTGGGAAAGGAAATATCATCACATGAATTCCAGACAGAAGCATTCGCAGAAACTTCCTTGTGATGAGTGCATTCAGCTCACAGAGTTGAACCTTCCTTTTGATAGAGCAGTTTTGAAACACTCTTTTTGTAGAATCTGCAAGTGGATATTTGGAGCGCTTTGAGGCCTCTGCTGGAAAAGGAAATTTCTTCACATAAAAACTAGACAGAAGCAGTCTCAGAAACTTCTTTGTGATGTGAGCATTCAACACACAGAGTTGAACTTTCCTTTTGATAGAACAGTTTTGAAACACTGTTTTAGTAGAATCTGCAAGTCGATAATTGGAACGCTTTGAGGCCTATGCTGGAAAAGGAAATATCTTCGCATCAAAACTAGAGAGAAGCATTCTCAGAAAGATCTTTGTGATGTGCGCATTCAACTCACGGAGTTGAAGCTTCCTTTTGATACAGAAGTTTTGAAACACACTTTTAGTAGAATCTGCTAGTGGATATTTGGAGTGCTAAGAGGCCAACCCTGGAAAAGGAAATATCTTCACCTAAAAACTAGACTGATGCATTCTCAGAAACTTCCCTGTGCTTTATGCATCTAACTCACTGAGTGGAATCTTCCTTTACATAGCGCAGTTTTGAGGCACTCTTTTTATAGAATTTGCAAGTGGCTATTTGGAGCGATTTCAGGCCTACGCTGGCAAAGGAAATATCTTCATATAAAAACTAGACAAAAGCATTTTCAGAAACTTCTTTGTGATGAGTGCATTCAACTCACAGAGTTGAATTTTCCTTTTGATAGAAAAGATTTGAAACACTCTTTTAGTAGAATCTGCAAGTGGATGTATGGAGTGCATTGAGGCCTATGCTGGGAAAGCAAATATCTTCACATAGAAACTAGACAAAAGCATTCTCAGAAAGTTCCCGGTGCTTTGTGCATTCGACTCACAGAGTTCAAACTTCCTTTTGATAGAGCAGGTTTAAAACACTCTTTTCGTAGAATCTGCAAGTGGATAGTTGGAGCGCTTTGAGGCCTATGCTGCAAAAAGAAATGTCATCACATAAAAACTAGATGGAAGCATTCTCAGAAACTTCTTTGTGATGAGTGCATTCAAGTCACAGAGTTGAACCTTCCTTTTGATACACCCTGTTTGAAAGGCTGTTTTTGTAGAATGTGAAAGTGGATATTTAGAGCGCTTTGAGGCCTATGCTGGAAAAGGGAATATCTTCATATAAAAAGTAGACAGAAGCATTCTCAGAAACTTCTTTGCCATGTGGGGATTGAACTCACTGAGTTGAACATTCCTTTCCCCAGAGCAGTTCTGCAACACTCTTTTTGTGGAAACTGCAAGTGGATATTTGGTGCGATTGCGGCATCTAGTGGGAAAGGAAATACATTCAGATGAAAAGTATACAGAAGTATTCTCAGAAACTTCTTGGTGATGAGTGCATTCTACTCACAGAGTTGAACCTTCCTTTTGATGGAACAGTTTTGAAACACTCGTTTCGTGGAATCTGCAAGTGGATATTTGGAATGCTTGGACGCGTATGCTGGGAAAGGAAATATCATCACATGAATTCGAGACAGAAGCATTCGCAGAAACTTCCTTGGGATGAGTGCATTCAGCTCACAGAGTTGAACCTTCCTTTTGATAGAGCAGTTTTGAAACACTCTTTTTGTAGAATCTGCAAGTGGATATTTGGAGCGCTTTGAGGCCTATGCTGGAAAAGGAAATATCTTCTCATGAAAACTAGATGGAAGCATTCTCAGAAAGGTCTTTGTGATGTGCGCATTCAACTCACAGAGGTGAAGCTTCCTTTTGATACAGAAGTTTTGAAACACACGTTTAGTAGAATCTGCTAGTGTATATTTGGAGTGCTAAGAGGCCAACCCTGGAAAAGGAAATATCTTCACCTAAAAACTAGACGGATGCATTCTCAGAAACTTCCCTGTGCTTTATGCATCTAACTCACTGAGTGGAATCTTCCTTTACATACCGCAGTTTTGAAGCACTCTTTTTGTAGAATTTGCAACTGGCTATTTGGAGCGATTTCAGGCCTACGCTGGCAAAGGAAATATCTTCATATAAAAACTAGACAAAAGCATTTTCAGAAACCTCTTTGTGATGAGTGCATTCAACTCACAGAGTTGAATTTTCCTTTTGATAGAAAAGATTTGAAACACTCTTTTAGTAGAATCTGCAAGTGGATGTATGGAGTGCATTGAGGCCTATGCTGGGAAAGCAAATATCTTCACATAGAAACTAGACAAAAGCATTCTCAGAAAGTTCCCGGTGCTTTGTGCATTCGACTCACAGAGTTCAAACTTCCTTTTGATAGAGCAGTTTTAAAACACTCTTTTCGTAGAATCTGCAAGTGGATAGTTGGAGCGCTTTGAGGCCTATGCTGCAAAAAGAAATGTCATCACATAAAAACTAGATGGAAGCATTCTCAGAAACTTCTTTGTGATGAGTGCATTCAAGTCACAGAGTTGAACCTTCCTTTTGATACACCCTGTTTGAAAGGCTGTTTTTGTAGAATGTGAAAGTGGATATTTAGAGCGCTTTGAGGCCTATGCTGGAAAAGGAAATATCTTCATATAAAAACTAGACAGAAGCATTCTCAGAAACTTCTTTGCCATGTGGGGATTGAACTCACTGAGTTGAACATTCCTTTCCCCAGAGCAGTTCTGCAACACTCTTTTTGTGGAAACTGCAAGTGGATATTTGGTGCGATTGCGGCATCTAGTGGGAAAGGAAATACATTCAGATGAAAAGTATACAGAAGTATTCTCAGAAACTTCTTGGTGATGAGTGCATTCTACTCACAGAGTTGAACCTTCCTTTTGATGGAACGGTTTTGAAACACTCGTTTCGTGGAATCTGCAAGTGGATATTTGGAATGCTTGGACGCGTATGCTGGGAAAGGAAATATCATCACATGAATTCCAGACAGAAGCATTCGCAGAAACTTCCTTGGGATGAGTGCATTCAGCTCACAGAGTTGAACCTTCCTTTTGATAGAGCAGTTTTGAAACACTCTTTTTGTAGAATCTGCAAGTGGATATTTGGAGCGCTTTGAGGCCTCTGCTGGAAAAGGAAATTTCTTCACATAAAAACTAGACAGAAGCAGTCTCAGAAACTTCTTTGTGATGTGAGCATTCAACACACAGAGTTGAACTTTCCTTTTGATAGAACAGTTTTGAAACACTGTTTTAGTAGAATCTGCAAGTCGATAATTGGAACGCTTTGAGGCCTATGCTGGAAAAGGAAATATCTTCGCATCAAAACTAGAGAGAAGCATTCTCAGAAAGATCTTTGTGATGTGCGCATTCAACTCACGGAGTTGAAGCTTCCTTTTGATACAGAAGTTTTGAAACACACTTTTAGTAGAATCTGCTAGTGGATATTTGGAGTGCTAAGAGGCCAACCCTGGAAAAGGAAATATCTTCACCTAAAAACTAGACGGATGCATTCTCAGAAACTTCCCTGTGCTTTATGCATCTAACTCACTGAGTGGAATCTTCCTTTTCATAGCGCAGTTCTGAAGCACTCTTTTTGTAGAATTTGCAAGTGGCTATTTGGAGCGATTTCAGGCCTACGCTGGCAAAGGAAATATCTTCATATAAAAACTAGACAAAAGCATTTTCAGAAACTTCTTTGTGATGAGTGCATTCAACTCACAGAGTTGAATTTTCCTTTTGATAGAAAAGATTTGAAACACTCTTTTAGTAGAATCTGCAAGTGGATGTATGGAGTGCATGGAGCCCTATGCTGGGAAAGCAAATATCTTCACATAGAAACTAGACAAAAGCATTCTCAGAAAGTTCCCGGTGCTTTGTGCATTCGACTCACAGAGTTCAAACTTCCTTTTGATAGAGCAGTTTTAAAACACTCTTTTTGTAGAATCTGCAAGTGGATAGTTGGAGCGCTTTGAGGCCTATGCTGCAAAAAGAAATGTCATCACATAAAAACTAGATGGAAGCATTCTCAGAAACTTCTTTGTGATGAGTGCATTCAAGTCACAGAGTTGAACCTTCCTTTTGATACACCCTGTTTGAAAGGCTGTTTTTGTAGAATGTGAAAGTGGATATTTAGAGCGCTTTGAGGCCTATGCTGGAAAAGGAAATATCTTCATATAAAAACTAGACAGAAGCATTCTCAGAAACTTCTTTGCCATGTGGGGATTGAACTCACTGAGTTGAACATTCCTTTCCCCAGAGCAGTTCTGCAACACTCTTTTTGTGGAAACTGCAAGTGGATATTTGGTGCGATTGCGGCATCTAGTGGGAAAGGAAATACATTCAGATGAAAAGTATACAGAAGTATTCTCAGAAACTTCTTGGTGATGAGTGCATTCTACTCACAGAGTTGAACCTTCCTTTTGATGGAACAGTTTTCAAACACTCGTTTCGTGGAATCTGCAAGTGGATATTTGGAATGCTTGGACGCGTATGCTGGGAAAGGAAATATCATCACATGAATTCCAGACAGAAGCATTCTCAGAAACTTCCTTGTGATGAGTGCATTCAGCTCACAGAGTTGAACCTTCCTTTTGATAGAGCAGTTTTGAAACACTCTTTTTGTAGAATCTGCAAGTGGATATTTGGAGCGCTTTGAGGCCTCTGCTGGAAAAGGAAATTTCTTCACATAAAAACTAGACAGAAGCAGTCTCAGAAACTTCTTTGTGATGTGAGCATTCAACACACAGAGTTGAACTTTCCTTTTGATAGAACAGTTTTGAAACACTGTTTTAGTAGAATCTGCAAGTCGATAATTGGAACGCTTTGAGGCCTATGCTGGAAAAGGAAATATCTTCTCATGAAAACTAGATGGAAGCATTCTCAGAAAGGTCTTTGTGATGTGCGCATTCAACTCACAGAGGTGAAGCTTCCTTTTGATACAGAAGTTTTGAAACACACGTTTAGTAGAATCTGCTAGTGGATATTTGGAGTGCTAAGAGGCCAACCCTGGAAAAGGAAATATCTTCACCTAAAAACTAGACGGATGCATTCTCAGAAACTTCCCTGTGCTTTATGCATCTAACTCACTGAGTGGAATCTTCCTTTTCATAGCGCAGTTTTGAAGCACTCTTTTTGTAGAATTTGCAAGTGGCTATTTGGAGCGATTTCAGGCCTACGCTGGCAAAGGAAATATCTTCATATAAAAACTAGACAAAAGCATTTTCAGAAACTTCTTTGTGATGAGTGCATTCAACTCACAGAGTTGAATTTTCATTTTGATAGAAAAGATTTGAAACACTCTTTTAGTAGAATCTGCAAGTGGATGTATGGAGTGCATTGAGGCCTATGCTGGGAAAGCAAATATCTTCACATAGAAACTAGACAAAAGCATTCTCAGAAAGTTCCCGGTGCTTTGTGCATTCGACTCACAGAGTTCAAACTTCCTTTTGATAGAGCAGTTTTAAAACACTCTTTTTGTAGAATCTGCAAGTGGATAGTTGGGGCGCTCTGAGGCCTATGCTGCAAAAAGAAATGTCATCACATAAAAACTAGATGGAAGCATTCTCAGAATCTTCTTTGTGATGAGTGCATTCAAGTCACAGAGTTGAACCTTCCTTTTGATACACCCTGTTTGAAAGGCTGTTTTTGTAGAATGTGAAAGTGGATATTTAGAGCGCTTTGAGGCCTATGCTGGAAAAGGAAATATCTTCATATAAAAACTAGACAGAAGCATTCTCAGAAACTTCTTTGCCATGTGGGGATTGAACTCACTGAGTTGAACATTCCTTTGCCCAGAGCAGTTCTGCAACACTCTTTTTGTGGAAACTGCAAGTGGATATTTGGTGCGATTGCGGCATCTAGTGGGAAAGGAAATACATTCAGATGAAAAGTATACAGAAGTATTCTCAGAAACTTCTTGGTGATGAGTGCATTCTACTCACAGAGTTGAACCTTCCTTTTGATGGAACAGTTTTGAAACACTCGTTTCGTGGAATCTGCAAGTGGATATTTGGAATGCTTGGACGCGTATGCTGGAAAAGGAAATATCATCACATGAATTTCAGACAGAAGCATTCTCAGAAACTTCCTTGTGATGAGTGCATTCAGCTCACAGAGTTGAACCTTCCTTTTGATAGAGCAGTTTTGAAACACTCTTTTTGTAGAATCTGCAAGTGGATATGTGGAGCGCTTTGAGGCCTCTGCTGGAAAAGGAAATTTCTTCACATAAAAACTAGACAGAAGCAGTCTCAGAAACTTCTTTGTGATGTGAGCATTCAACACACAGAGTTGAACTTTCCTTTTGATAGAACAGTTTTGAAACACTGTTTTAGTAGAATCTGCAAGTCGATAATTGGAACGCTTTGAGGCCTATGCTGGAAAAGGAAATATCTTCGCATCAAAACTAGATAGAAGCATTCTCAGAAAGATCTTTGTGATGTGCACATTCAACTCACAGAATTGAAGCTTCCTTTTGATACAGAAGTTTTGAAACACACTTTTAGTAGAATCTGCTAGTGGATATTTGGAGTGCTAAGAGGCCAACCCTGGAAAAGGAAATATCTTCACCTAAAAACTAGACGGATGCATTCTCAGAAACTTCCCTGTGCTTTATGCATCTAACTCACTGAGTGGAATCTTCCTTTACATAGCGCAGTTTTGAGGCACTCTTTTTATAGAATTTGCAAGTGGCTATTTGGAGCGATTTCAGGCCTACGCTGGCAAAGGAAATATCTTCATATAAAAACTAGACAAAAGCATTTTCAGAAACTTCTTTGTGATGAGTGCATTCAACTCACAGAGTTGAATTTTCATTTTGATAGAAAAGATTTGAAACACTCTTTTAGTAGAATCTGCAAGTGGATGTATGGAGTGCATTGAGGCCTATGCTGGGAAAGCAAATATCTTCACATAGAAACTAGACAAAAGCATTCTCAGAAAGTTCCCGGTGCTTTGTGCATTCGACTCACAGAGTTCAAACTTCCTTTTGATAGAGCAGTTTTAAAACACTCTTTTTGTAGAATCTGCAAGTGGATAGTTGGAGCGCTTTGAGGCCTATGCTGCAAAAAGAAATGTCATCACATAAAAACTAGATGGAAGCATTCTCAGAAACTTCTTTGTGATGAGTGCATTCAAGTCACAGAGTTGAACCTTCCTTTTGATACACCCTGTTTGAAAGGCTGTTTTTGTAGAATGTGAAAGTGGATATTTAGAGCGCTTTGAGGCCTATGCTGGAAAAGGAAATATCTTCATATAAAAACTAGACAGAAGCATTCTCAGAAACTTCTTTGCCATGTGGGGATTGAACTCACTGAGTTGAACATTCCTTTCCCCAGAGCAGTTCTGCAACACTCTTTTTGTGGAAACTGCAAGTGGATATTTGGTGCGATTGCGGCATCTAGTGGGAAAGGAAATACATTCAGATGAAAAGTATACAGAAGTATTCTCAGAAACTTCTTGGTGATGAGTGCATTCTACTCACAGAGTTGAACCTTCCTTTTGATGGAACGGTTTTGAAACACTCGTTTCGTGGAATCTGCAAGTGGATATTTGGAATGCTTGGACGCGTATGCTGGGAAAGGAAATATCATCACATGAATTCCAGACAGAAGCATTCGCAGAAACTTCCTTGTGATGAGTGCATTCAGCTCACAGAGTTGAACTTTCCTTTTGATAGAGCAGTTTTGAAACACTCTTTTTGTAGAATCTGCAAGTGGATATTTGGAGCGCTTTGAGGCCTCTGCTGGAAAAGGAAATTTCTTCACATAAAAACTAGACAGAAGCAGTCTCAGAAACTTCTTTGTGATGTGAGCATTCAACACAAAGAGCTGAACTTTCCTTTTGATAGAACAGTTTTGAAACACTGTTTTAGTAGAATCTGCAAGTCGATAATTGGAACGCTTTGAGGCCTATGCTGGAAAAGGAAATATCTTCGCATCAAAACTAGAGAGAAGCATTCTCAGAAAGATCTTTGTGATGTGCGCATTCAACTCACGGAGTTGAAGCTTCCTTTTGATACAGAAGTTTTGAAACACACTTTTAGTAGAATCTGCTAGTGGATATTTGGAGTGCTAAGAGGCCAACCCTGGAAAAGGAAATATCTTCACCTAAAAACTAGACGGATGCATTCTCAGAAACTTCCCTGTGCTTTATGCATCTAACTCACTGAGTGGAATCTTCCTTTTCATAGCGCAGTTCTGAAGCACTCTTTTTGTAGAATTTGCAAGTGGCTATTTGGAGCGATTTCAGGCCTACGCTGGCAAAGGAAATATCTTCATATAAAAACTAGACAAAAGCATTTTCAGAAACTTCTTTCTGATGAGGGCATTCAACTCACAGAGTTGAATTTTCCTTTTGATAGAAAATATTTGAAACACTCTTTTAGTAGAATCTGCAAGTGGATGTATGGAGTGCATTGAGGCATATGCTGGGAAAGCAAATATCTTCACATAGAAACTAGACAAAAGCATTCTCAGAAAGTTCCCGGTGCTTTGTGCATTCGACTCACAGAGTTCAAACTTCCTTTTGATAGAGCAGTTTTAAAACACTCTTTTCGTAGAATCTGCAAGTGGATAGTTGGAGCGCTTTGAGGCCTATGCTGCAAAAAGAAATGTCATCACATAAAAACTAGATGGAAGCATTCTCAGAAACTTCTTTGTGATGAGTGCATTCAAGTCACAGAGTTGAACCTTCCTTTTGATACACCCTGTTTGAAAGGCTGTTTTTGTAGAATGTGAAAGTGGATATTTAGAGCGCTTTGAGGCCTATGCTGGAAAAGGAAATATCTTCATATAAAAACTAGACAGAAGCATTCTCAGAAACTTCTTTGCCATGTGGGGATTGAACTCACTGAGCTGAACATTCCTTTCCCCAGAGCAGTTCTGCAACACTCTTTTTGTGGAAACTGCAAGTGGATATTTGGGGCGATTGCGGCATCTAGTGGGAAAGGAAATACATTCAGATGAAAAGTATACAGAAGTATTCTCAGAAACTTCTTGGTGATGAGTGCATTCTACTCACAGAGTTGAACCTTCCTTTTGATGGAACAGTTTTGAAACACTCGTTTCGTGGAATCTGCAAGTGGATATTTGGAATGCTTGGACGCGTATGCTGGAAAAGGAAATATCATCACATGAATTCCAGACAGAAGCATTCTCAGAAACTTCCTTGTGATGAGTGCATTCAGCTCACAGAGTTGAACCTTCCTTTTGATAGAGCAGTTTTGAAACACTCTTTTTGTAGAATCTGCAAGTGGATATTTGGAGCGCTTTGAGGCTTCTGCTGGAAAAGGAAATTTCTTCACATAAAAACTAGACAGAAGCAGTCTCAGAAACTTCTTTGTGATGTGAGCATTCAACACACAGAGCTGAACTTTCCTTTTGATAGAACAGTTTTGAAACACTGTTTTAGTAGAATCTGCAAGTCGATAATTGGAACGCTTTGAGGCCTATGCTGGAAAAGGAAATATCTTCGCATCAAAACTAGATAGAAGCATTCTCAGAAAGATCTTTGTGATGTGCGCATTCAACTCACAGAGTTGAAGCTTCCTTTTGATACAGAAGTTTTGAAACACACTTTTAGTAGAATCTGCTAGTGGATATTTGGAGTGCTAAGAGGCCAACCCTGGAAAAGGAAATATCTTCACCTAAAAACTAGACGGATGCATTCTCAGAAACTTCCCTGTGCTTTATGCATCTAACTCACTGAGTGGAACCTTCCTTTTCATAGCGCAGTTTTGAAGCACTCTTTTTGTAGAATTTGCAAGCGGCTATTTGGAGCGATTTCAGGCCTACGCTGGCAAAGGAAATATCTTCATATAAAAACTAGACAAAAGCATTTTCAGAAACTTCTTTGTGATGAGTGCATTCAACTCACAGAGTTGAATTTTCCTTTTGATAGAAAAGATTTGAAACACTCTTTTAGTAGAATCTGCAAGTGGACGTATGGAGTGCATGGAGCCCTAGGCTGGGAAAGCAAATATCTTCACATAGAAACCAGACAAACGCATTCTCAGAAAGTTCCCGGTGCTTTGTGCATTCGACTCACAGAGTTCAAACTTCCTTTTGATAGAGCAGTTTTAAAACACTCTTTTTGTAGAATCTGCAAGTGGATAGTTGGAGCGCTTTGAGGCCTATGCTGCAAAAAGAAATGTCATCACATAAAAACCAGACGGAAGCATTCTCAGAAACTTCTTTGTGATGAGTGCATTCAAGTCACAGAGTTGAACCTTCCTTTTGATACACCCTGTTTGAAAGGCTGTTTTTGTAGAATGTGAAAGTGGATATTTAGAGCGCTTTGAGGCCTATGCTGGAAAAGGAAATATCTTCATATAAAAACTAGACAGAAGCATTCTCAGAAACTTCTTTGCCGTGTGGGGATTGAACTCACTGAGTTGAACATTCCTTTCCCCAGAGCAGTTCTGCAACACTCTTTTTGTGGAAACTGCAAGTGGATATTTGGTGCGATTGCGGCATCTAGTGGGAAAAGAAATACATTCAGATGAAAAGTATACAGAAGGATTCTCAGAAACTTCTTTGTGATGAGTGCATTCTACTCACAGAGTTGAACCTTCCTTTTGATGGAACAGTTTTGAAACACTCGTTTCGTGGAATCTGCAAGTGGATATTTGGAATGCTTGGACGCGTATGCTGGAAAAGGAAATATCATCACATAAATTCCAGACAGAAGCATTCTCAGAAACTTCCTTGTGATGAGTGCATTCAGCTCACAGAGTTGAACTTTCCTTTTGATAGAGCAGTTTTGAAACACTCTTTTTGTAGAATCTGCAAGTGGATATTTGGAGCGCTTTGAGGCCTCTGCTGGAAAAGGAAATTTCTTCACATAAATACTAGACAGAAGTAGTCTCAGAAACTTCTTTGTGATGTGAGCATTCAACACACAGAGTTGAACTTTCCTTTTGATAGAACAGTTTTGAAACACTGTTTTAGTAGAATCTGCAAGTCGATAATTGGAACGCTTTGAGGCCTATGCTGGAAAAGGAAATATCTTCGCATCAAAACTAGATAGAAGCATTCTCAGAAAGATCTTTGTGATGTGCGCATTCAACTCACAGAGTTGAAGCTTCCTTTTGATACAGAAGTTTTGAAACACACTTTTAGTAGAATCTGCTAGTGGATATTTGGAGTGCTAAGAGGCCAACCCTGGAAAAGGAAATATCTTCACCTAAAAACTAGACGGATGCATTCTCAGAAACTTCCCTGTGCTTTATGCATCTAACTCACTGAGTGGAACCTTCCTTTTCATAGCGCAGTTTTGAAGCACTCTTTTTGTAGAATTTGCAAGTGGCTATTTGGAGCGATTTCAGGCCTACGCTGGCAAAGGAAATATCTTCATATAAAAACTAGACAAAAGCATTTTCAGAAACTTCTTTGTGATGAGTGCATTCAACTCACAGAGTTGAATTTTCGTTTTGATAGAAAAGATTTGAAACACTCTTTTAGTAGAATCTGCAAGTGGACGTATGGAGTGCATTGAGGCCTATGCTGGGAAAGCAAATATCTTCACATAGAAACCAGACAAACGCATTCTCAGAAAGTTCCCGGTGCTTTGTGCATTCGACTCACAGAGTTCAAACTTCCTTTTGATAGAGCAGTTTTAAAACACTCTTTTTGTAGAATCTGCAAGTGGATAGTTGGAGCGCTTTGAGGCCTATGCTGCAAAAAGAAATGTCATCACATAAAAACCAGACGGAAGCATTCTCAGAAACTTCTTTGTGATGAGTGCATTCAAGTCACAGAGTTGAACCTTCCTTTTGATACACCCTGTTTGAAAGGCTGTTTTTGTAGAATGTGAAAGTGGATATTTAGAGCGCTTTGAGGCCTATGCTGGAAAAGGAAATATCTTCATATAAAAACTAGACAGAAGCATTCTCAGAAACTTCTTTGCCGTGTGGGGATTGAACTCACTGAGTTGAACATTCCTTTCCCCAGAGCAGTTCTGCAACACTCTTTTTGTGGAAACTGCAAGTGGATATTTGGTGCGATTGCGGCATCTAGTGGGAAAGGAAATACATTCAGATGAAAAGTATACAGAAGGATTCTCAGAAACTTCTTTGTGATGAGTGCATTCTACTCACAGAGTTGAACCTTCCTTTTGATGGAACAGTTTTGAAACACTCGTTTCGTGGAATCTGCAAGTGGATATTTGGAATGCTTGGACGCGTATGCTGGAAAAGGAAATATCATCACATGAATTCCAGACAGAAGCATTCTCAGAAACTTCCTTGTGATGAGTGCATTCAGCTCACAGAGTTGAACCTTCCTTTTGATAGAGCAGTTTTGAAACACTCTTTTTGTAGAATCTGCAAGTGGATATTTGGAGCGCTTTGAGGCCTCTGCTGGAAAAGGAAATTTCTTCACATAAAAACTAGACAGAAGCAGTCTCAGAAACTTCTTTGTGATGTGAGCATTCAACACACAGAGTTGAACTTTCCTTTTGATAGAACAGTTTTGAAACACTGTTTTAGTAGAATCTGCAAGTCGATAATTGGAACGCTTTGAGGCCTATGCTGGAAAAGGAAATATCTTCGCATCAAAACTAGATAGAAGCATTCTCAGAAAGATCTTTGTGATGTGCGCATTCAACTCACAGAGTTGAAGCTTCCTTTTGATACAGAAGTTTTGAAACACACTTTTAGTAGAATCTGCTAGTGGATATTTGGAGTGCTAAGAGGCCAACCCTGGAAAAGGAAATATCTTCACCTAAAAACTAGACGGATGCATTCTCAGAAACTTCCCTGTGCTTTATGCATCTAACTCACTGAGTGGAACCTTCCTTTTCATAGCGCAGTTTTGAAGCACTCTTTTTGTAGAATTTGCAAGTGGCTATTTGGAGCGATTTCAGGCCTACGCTGGCAAAGGAAATATCTTCATATAAAAACTAGACAAAAGCATTTTCAGAAACTTCTTTGTGATGAGTGCATTCAACTCACAGAGTTGAATTTTCCTTTTGATAGAAAAGATTTGAAACACTCTTTTAGTAGAATCTGCAAGTGGACGTATGGAGTGCATTGAGGCCTATGCTGGGAAAGCAAACATCTTCACATAGAAACTAGACAAACGCATTCTCAGAAAGTTCCCGGTGCTTTGTGCATTCGACTCACAGAGTTCAAACTTCCTTTTGATAGAGCAGTTTTAAAACACTCTTTTTGTAGAATCTGCAAGTGGATAGTTGGAGCGCTTTGAGGCCTATGCTGCAAAAAGAAATGTCATCACATAAAAACCAGACGGAAGCATTCTCAGAAACTTCTTTGTGATGAGTGCATTCAAGTCACAGAGTTGAACCTTCCTTTTGATACACCCTGTTTGAAAGGCTGTTTTTGTAGAATGTGAAAGTGGATATTTAGAGCGCTTTGAGGCCTATGCTGGAAAAGGAAATATCTTCATATAAAAACTAGACAGAAGCATTCTCAGAAACTTCTTTGCCGTGTGGGGATTGAACTCACTGAGTTGAAGATTCCTTTCCCCAGAGCAGTTCTGCAACACTTTTTTGTGGAAACTGCAAGTGGATATTTGGTGCGATTGCGGCATCTATTGGGAAAGGAAATACATTCAGACGAAAAGTATACAGAAGGATTCTCAGAAACTTCTTTGTGATGAGTGCATTCTACTCACAGAGTTGGACCTTCCTTTTGATGGAACAGTTTTGAAACACTCGTTTCGTGGAATCTGCAAGTGGATATTTGGAATGCTTGGACGCGTATGCTGGAAAAGGAAATATCATCACATAAATTCCAGGCAGAAGCATTCTCAGAAACTTCCTTGTGATGAGTGCATTCGGCTCACAGAGTTGAACCTTCCTTATGATAGAGCAGTTTTGAAACACTCTTTTTGTAGAATCTGCAAGTGGATATTTGGAGCGCTTTGAGGCCTCTGCTGGAAAAGGAAATTTCTTCACATAAAAACTAGACAGAAGCAGTCTCAGAAACTTCTTTGTGATGTGAGCATTCAACACACTGAGTTGAACTTTCCATTTGATAGAACAGTTTTGAAACACTGTTTTAGTAGAATCTGCAAGTCGATAATTGGAACGCTTTGAGGCCTATGCTGGAAAAGGAAATATCTTCGCATCAAAACTAGATAGAAGCATTCTCAGAAAGGTCTTTGTGATGTGCGCATTCAACTCACAGAGTTGAAGCTTCCTTTTGATACAGAAGTTTTGAAACACACTTTTAGTAGAATCTGCTAGTGGATATTTGGAGTGCTAAGAGGCCAACCCTGGAAAAGGAAATATCTTCACCTAAAAACTAGACGGATGCATTCTCAGAAACTTCCCTGTGCTTTATGCATCTAACTCACTGAGTGGAACCTTCCTTTTCATAGCGCAGTTTTGAAGCACTCTTTTTGTAGAATTTGCAAGTGGCTATTTGGAGCGATTTCAGGCCTACGCTGGCAAAGGAAATATCTTCATATAAAAACTAGACAAAAGCATTTTCAGAAACTTCTTTGTGATGAGTGCATTCAACTCACAGAGTTGAATTTTCGTTTTGATAGAAAAGATTTGAAACACTCTTTTAGTAGAATCTGCAAGTGGACGTATGGAGTGCATTGAGGCCTATGCTGGGAAAGCAAACATCTTCACATAGAAACTAGACAAACGCATTCTCAGAAAGTTCCCGGTGCTTTGTGCATTCGACTCACAGAGTTCAAACTTCCTTTTGATAGAGCAGTTTTAAAACACTCTTTTTGTAGAATCTGCAAGTGGATAGTTGGAGCGCTTTGAGGCCTATGCTGCAAAAAGAAATGTCATCACATAAAAACCAGATGGAAGGATTCTCAGAAACTTCTTTGTGATGAGTGCATTCAAGTCACAGAGTTGAACCTTCCTTTTGATACACCCTGTTTGAAAGGCTGTTTTTGTAGAATGTGAAAGTGGATATTTAGAGCGCTTTGAGGCCTATGCTGGAAAAGGAAATATCTTCATATAAAAACTAGACAGAAGCATTCTCAGAAACTTCTTTGCCGTGTGGGGATTTAACTCACTGAGTTGAAGATTCCTTTCCCCAGAGCAGTTCTGCAACACTCTTTTTGTGGAAACTGCAAGTGGATATTTGGTGCGATTGCGGCATCTAGTGGGAAAGGAAATACATTCAGATGAAAAGTATACAGAAGTATTCTCAGAAACTTCTTTGTGATGAGTGCATTCTACTCACAGAGTTGAACCTTCCTTTTGATGGACCAGTTTTGAAACACTCGTTTCGTGGAATCTGCAAGTGGATATTTGGAATGCTTGGACGCGTATGCTGGAAAAGGAAATATCATCACATAAATTCCAGACAGAAGCATTCTCAGAAACTTCCTTGTGATGAGTGCATTCAGCTCACAGAGTTGAACCTTCCTTTTGATAGAGCAGTTTTGAAACACTCTTTTTGTAGAATCTGCAAGTGGATATTTGGAGCGCTTTGAGGCCTCTGCTGGAAAAGGAAATTTCTTCACATAAAAACTAGACAGAAGCAGTCTCAGAAACTTCTTTGTGATGTGAGCATTCAACACACAGAGTTGAACTTTCCTTTTGATAGAACAGTTTTGAAACACTGTTTTAGTAGAATCTGCAAGTCGATAATTGGAACGCTTTGAGGCCTGTGCTGGAAAAGGAAATATCTTCGCATCAAAACTAGATAGAAGCATTCTCAGAAAGATCTTTGTGATGTGCGCATTCAACTCACAGAGTTGAAGCTTCCTTTTGATACAGAAGTTTTGAAACACACTTTTAGTAGAATCTGCTAGTGGATATTTGGAGTGCTAAGAGGCCAACCCTGGAAAAGGAAATATCTTCACCTAAAAACTAGACGGATGCATTCTCAGAAACTTCCCTGTGCTTTATGCATCTAACTCACTGAGTGGAACCTTCCTTTTCATAGCGCAGTTTTGAAGCACTCTTTTTGTAGAATTTGCAAGTGGCTATTTGGAGCGATTTCAGGCCTACGCTGGCAAAGGAAATATCTTCATATAAAAACTAGACAAAAGCATTTTCAGAAACTTCTTTGTGATGAGTGCATTCAACTCACAGAGTTGAATTTTCGTTTTGATAGAAAAGATTTGAAACACTCTTTTAGTAGAATCTGCAAGTGGACGTATGGAGTGCATTGAGGCCTATGCTGGGAAAGCAAATATCTTCACATAGAAACTAGACAAACGCATTCTCAGATAGTTCCCGGTGCTTTGTGCATTCGACTCACAGAGTTCAAACTTCCTTTTGATAGAGCAGTTTTAAAACACTCTTTTTGTAGAATCTGCAAGTGGATAGTTGGAGCGCTTTGAGGCCTATGCTGCAAAAAGAAATGTCATCACATAAAAACCAGACGGAAGCATTCTCAGAAACTTCTTTGTGATGAGTGCATTCAAGTCACAGAGTTGAACCTTCCTTTTGATACACCCTGTTTGAAAGGCTGTTTTTGTAGAATGTGAAAGTGGATATTTAGAGCGCTTTGAGGCCTATGCTGGAAAAGGAAATATCTTCATATAAAAACTAGACAGGGGGGAGGAGCCAAGATGGCCGAATAGGAACAGCTCCGGTCTACAGCTCCCAGCGCGAGCGACGCAGAAGACGGGTGATTTCTGCATTTCCATCTGAGGTACCGTGTTCATCTCACTAGGGAGTGCCAGACAGTGGGCGCAGGTCAGTGGGTGAGCGCACCGTGCGCCAGCCGAAGCAGGGGCGAGGCATTGCCTCACTCGGGAAGCGCAAGGGGTCAGGGAGTTCCCCTTCCAGAGGTGACAGACGGCACCTGGAAAATCAGGCCACTCCCACCCGAATACTGTGCTTTTCCGACGGGCTTAGGAAACGGTGCCCCAGGAGAGTATAGCCCGCACCTGGCTCAGAGGGTCCTACGCCCACGGAGTCTCGCTGATTGCTAGCACAGCAGTCTGAGATCAAGCAGCAAGTCGGCAGCGAGGCTGGGGGAGGGGCGCCCGCCATTGCCCAGGCTCCTTAGGTAAACAAAGCAGCCTGGAAGCTTGAACTGTGTGGAGCCCACCACAGCTCAAGGAGGCCTGCCTGCCTCTGTAGGCTCCACCTCTGGGGGCAGGGCACAGACAAACAAAAAGACAGCAGTAACCTCTGCAGACTTAAATGTCCCTGTCTGACAGCTGTGAGGAGAGCAGTGGTTCTCCCAGCATGCAGCTGGAGATCTGAGAACGGGCTGACTGCCTCCTCAAGTGGGTCCCTGACCCCTGACCCCCGAGCAGCCTAACTGGGAGGCACCCCCCAGCAGGGGCAGACTGACACCTCACACGGCCGGCCAGGTACTCCAACAGACCTGCAGCTGAGGGTTCTGTCTGTTAGAAGGAAAACTAACAGAAAGGACATCCACACCAAAAACCCATCTGTACATCACCATCATCAAAGACCAAAAGTAGATAAAACCACAAAGATGGGGAAAAAACAGAGCAGAAAAACTGGAAACTCTAAAAACCAGAGTACCTCTCCTCCTCCAAAGGAACGCAGTTCCTCACCAGCAACGGAACAAAGCTGGACGGAGAATGACTTTGACGAGCTGAGAGAAGAAGGCTTCAGACGATCAAATTACTCCGAGCTACGGGAGGATATTCAATCCAAAGGCAAAGAAGTTGAAAACTTTGAAAAAAATTTAGAAGAATGTATAACTAGAATAACCAATACAGAGAAGTGCTTAAAGGAGCTGATGGAGCTGAAAACCAAGGCTCGAGAACTACGT
This sequence comes from Pongo abelii, assembly GCF_028885655.2. Lineage (NCBI taxonomy): Eukaryota > Metazoa > Chordata > Mammalia > Primates > Hominidae > Pongo > Pongo abelii. The sequence goes on from NC_071991.2 coordinate 23,570,440, forward strand.
GAAGAATGCAGAAGCCTCAGAAGCCGATGCGATCAAATGGAAGAAAGGGTATCAGCCCTGGAAGATGAAATGAATGAAATGAAGCGAGAGGGGAAGTTTAGAGAAAAAAGAATAAAAAGAAACGAGCAAAGCCTCCAAGAAATGTGGGACTATGTGAAAAGACCAAATCTACGTCTGATTGGTGTACCTGAAAGTGATGGGGAGAATGGAAACAAGTTGGAAAACACTCTGCAGGATATTATCCAGGAGAACTTCCCCAATCTAGCAAGGCAGGCCAACATTCAGATTCAGGAAATACAGAGAACGCCACAAAGATACTCTTCGAGAAGAGCAACTCCAAGACACATAATTGTCAGATTCACCAAAGTTGAAATGAAGGAAAAAATGTTAAGGGCAGCCAGAGAGAAAGGACGGGTTACCATCAAAGGGAAGCCCATCAGACTAACAGCGGATCTCTCGGCAGAAACCCTACAAGCCAGAAGAGAGTGGGGGCCAATATTCAACATTCTTAAAGAAAAGAATTTTCAACCCAGAATTTCATATCCTGCCAAACTAAGCTTCATAAGTGAAGGAGAAATAAAATACTTTACAGACAAGCAAATGCTGAGAGATTTTGTCACCACCAGGCCTGCCCTAAAAGAGCTCCTGAAGGAAGCGCTAAACATGGAAAGGCACAACCGGTACCAGCCACTGCAAAATCATACCGAAATGTAAAGACCATTGAGACTAGGAAGAGACTGCATCAACTAACGAGCAAAACATCGAGCTAACATCATAATGACAGGATCAAATTCACATATAACAATATTAACTTTAAATGTAAATGGACTAAATGGTCCAATTAAAAGACACAGACTGGCAAATTGGATAAAGACTCAAGACCCATCAGTGTGCTGTATTCAGGAAACCCATCTCACGTGCAGAGACACACATAGGCTCAAAATAAAAGGATGGAGGAAGATCTACCAAGCAAATGGAAAACAAACAAAGGCAGGGGTTGCAATCCTAGTCTCTGATAAAACAGACTTTAAACCAACAAAGATCAAAAGAGACAAAGAAGGCCATTACATAATGGTAAAGGGATTAATTCAACAAGAAGAGCTAACTATCCTAAATATATATGCACCCAATACAGGAGCACCCAGATTCATAAAGCAAGTCCTGAGTGACCTACAAAGAGACTTAGACTCCCACACATTAATAATGGGAGACTTTAACACCCCACTGTCAACATTAGACAGATCAACGAGACAGAAAGTCAACAAGGATACCCAGGAATTGAACTCAGCTCTGCACCAAGCAGACCTAATAGACATCTACAGAACTCTCCACCCCAAATCAACAGAATATACATTTTTTTCAGCACCACACCACACCTATTCCAAAATTGACCATATCCTTGGAAGTAAAGCTCTCCTCAATAAATGTAAAAGAACAGAAATTGTAACAAACTGTCTCTCAGATCACAGTGCAATCAAGCTAGAACTCAGGATTAAGAATCTCACTCAAAACCGCTCAACTACGTGGAAACTGAACAACCTGCTCCTGAATGACTACTGGGTACATAACGAAATGAAGGCAGAAATAAAGATGTTCTTTGAAACCAACGAGAACCAAGACACAACATACCAGAATCTCTGGGATGCATTCAAAGCAGTGTGTAGAGGGAAATTTATAGCACTAAATGCCCACAAGAGAAAGCAGGAAAGATCCAAAATTGACACCCTAACATCACAATTAAAAGAACTAGAAAAGCAAGAGCAAACACATTCAAAAGCTAGCAGAAGGCAAGAAATAACTAAAATCAGAGCAGAACTGAAGGAAATAGAGACACAAAAAACCCTTCAAAAAATAAATGAATCCAGGAGCTGGTTTTTTGAAAGGATCAACAAAATTGATAGACCGCTAGCAAGATTAATAAAGAAAAAAAGAGAGAAGAATCAAATAGATGCAATAAAAAATGATAAAGGGGATATCACCACCGATCCCACAGAAATACAAACTACCATCAGAGAATATTACAAACACCTCTATGCAAATAAACTAGAAAATCTAGAAGAAATGGATAAATTCCTCAACACATACACCCTCCCAAGACTAAACCAAGAAGAAGTTGAATCTCTGAATAGACCAATAACAGGAGCTGAAATTATGGCAATAATCAATAGCTTACCAACCAAAAAAAGTCCAGGACCAGATGGGTTCACAGCCGAATTCTACCAGAGGTACAAGGAGGAGCTGGTACCATTCCTTCTGAAACTATTCCAATCAATAGAAAAAGAGGGAATCCTCCCTAACTCATTTTATGAGGCCAGCATCATCCTGATACCAAAGCCTGGCAGAGACACAACAAAAAAAGAGAATTTTAGACCAATATCCTTGATGAACATTGATGCAAAAATCCTCAATAAAATACTGGCAAACAGAATCCAGCAGCACATCAAAAAGCTTATCCACCATGATCAAGTGGGCTTCATCCCTGGGATGCAAGGCTGGTTCAATATACGCAAATCAATAAATGTAATCCAGCATATAAACAGAACCAAAGACAAAAACCACATGATTATCTCAATAGATGCAGAAAAGGCCTTTGACAAAATTCAACAACCCTTCATGCTAAAAACTCTCAATAAATTAGGAATTGATGGGACGTATCTCAAAATAATAAGAGCTATTTATGACAAACCCACAGCCAATATCATACTGAATGGGCAAAAACTGGAAGCATTCCCTTTGAAAACTGGCACAAGACAGGGATGCCCTCTCTCGCCACTTCTATTCAACATAGTGTTGGAAGTTCTGGCCAGGGCAATTAGGCAGGAGAAGGAAATCAAGGGTATTCAATTAGGAAAAGAGGAAGTCAAATTGTCCCTGTTTGCAGATGACATGATAGTATATCTAGAAAACCCCATTGTCTCAGCCCAAAATCTCCTTAAGCTGATAAGCAACTTCAGCAAAGTCTCAGGATACAAAATCAATGTGCAAAAATCACAAGCATTCTTATACATCAATAACAGACAAACAGAGAGCCAAATCATGAGTGAACTCCCATTCACAATTGCTTCAAAGAGAATCAAATACCTAGGAATCCAACTTACAAGGGATGTGAAAGACCTCTTCAAGGAGAACTACAAACCACTGCTCAAGGAAATAAAAGAGGATACAAACAAATGGAAGAACATTCCATGCTCATGGGTAGGAAGAATCAATATCATGAAAATGGCCATCCTTCCCAAGGTAATTTACAGATTCAATGCCATCCCCATCAAGCTACCAATGACTTTCTTCACAGAATTGGAAAAAACTACTTTAAAGTTCATATGGAACCAAAAAAGAGCCCGCATCGCCAAGTCAATCCTAAGCCAAAAGAACAAAGCTGGAGGCATCACGCTACCTGACTTCAAACTATACTACAAGGCTACAGTAACCAAAACAGCATGGTACTGGTACCAAAACAGAGATATAGATCAATGGAACAGAACAGAGCCGTCAGAAATAATGCCACATATCTACAACCATCTGATCTTTGACAAACCTGAGAAAAACAAGAAATGGGGAAAGGATTCCCTATTTAATAAATGGTGCTGGGAAAACTGGCTAGCCATATGTAGAAAGCTGAAACTGGATCCCTTCCTTACACCTTATACAAAAATCAATTCAAGATGGATTAAAGACTTAAATGTTAGACCTAAAACCATAAAAACCCTAGAAGAAAACCTAGGCAATATCATTCAGGACATAGGCATGGGCAAGGACTTCATGTCTAAAACACCAAAAGCAATGGCAACAAAAGCCAAAATTGACAAATGGGATCTAATTAAACTAAAGAGCTTCTGCACAGCAAAGGAAACTACCATCAGAGTGAACAGGCAACCTACAAAATGGGAGAAAATTTTCGCAACCTACTCATCTGACAAAGGGCTAATATCCAGAATCTACAATGAACTCCAACAAATTTACAAGAAAAAAACAAACAAACCCATCAAAAAGTGGGCGAAGGACATGAACAGACACTTCTCAAAAGAAGACATTTATGCAGCCAAAAGACACATGAAAAAATGCTCACCATCACTGGCCATCAGAGAAATGCAAATCAAAACCACAATGAGATACCATCTCACACCAGTTAGAATGGCGATCATTAAAAAGTCAGGAAACAACAGGTGCTGGAGAGGATGTGGAGAAATAGGAACACTTTTACACTGTTGGTGGGACTGTAAACTAGTTCAACCCTTGTGGAAGTCAGTGTGGCGATTCCTCAGGGATCTAGAACTAGAAATTCCATTCGACACAGCCATCCCATTACTGGGTATATACCCAAAGGACTATAAATCATGCTGCTATAAAGACACATGCACACGTATGTTTATTGCCGCATTATTCACAATAGCAAAGACTTGGAACCAAGCCAAATGTCCAACAATGATAGACTGGATTAAGAAATTGTGGCACATCTACACCATGGAATACTATGCAGCCATAAGAAATGATGAGTTCATGTCCTTTGTAGGGACATGGATGAAATTGGAAATCATCATTCTCAGTAAACTATCGCAAGAACAAAAAACCAAACACCGCATATTCTCACTCATAGGTGGGAATTGAACAATGAGAACACATGGACACAGGAAGGGGAACATCACACTTCAGGGACTGTTGTGGGTTGGGGGGAGGGGGGAGGGATAACATTGGGAGATATACCTAATGCTAGATGACGAGTTGGTGGGTGCAGTGCACCAGCATGGCACATGTATACATATGTAACTTACTGCACATTGGGCACATGTACCATAAAACCTAAAGTATAATAATAATAATAATAATAATAATTACAATAAAAGAAAAAAAAAAAAAAAAAAACTAGACAGAAGCATTCTCAGAAACTTCTTTGCCGTGTGGGGATTGAACTCACTGAGTTGAACATTCCTTTCCCCAGAGCAGTTCTGCAACACTCTTTTTGTGGAAACTGCAAGTGGATATTTGGTGCGATTGCGGCATCTAGTGGGAAAGGAAATACATTCAGATGAAAAGTATACAGAAGTATTCTCAGAAACTTCTTTGTGATGAGTGCATTCTACTCACAGAGTTGAACCTTCCTTTTGATGGAACAGTTTTGAAACACTCGTTTCGTGGAATCTGCAAGTGGATATTTGGAATGCTTGGACGCGTATGCTGGAAAAGGAAATATCATCACATAAATTCCAGACAGAAGCATTCTCAGAAACTTCCTTGTGATGAGTGCATTCAGCTCACAGAGTTGAACTTTCCTTTTGATAGAGCAGTTTTGAAACACTCTTTTTGTAGAATCTGCAAGTGGATATTTGGAGCGCTTTGAGGCCTCTGCTGGAAAAGGAAATTTCTTCACATAAATACTAGACAGAAGTAGTCTCAGAAACTTCTTTGTGATGTGAGCATTCAACACACAGAGTTGAACTTTCCTTTTGATAGAACAGTTTTGAAACACTGTTTTAGTAGAATCTGCAAGTCGATAATTGGAACGCTTTGAGGCCTATGATGGAAAAGGAAATATCTTCGCATCAAAACTAGATAGAAGCATTCTCAGAAAGATCTTTGTGATGTGCGCATTCAACTCACAGAGTTGAAGCTTCCTTTTGATACAGAAGTTTTGAAACACACTTTTAGTAGAATCTGCTAGTGGATATTTGGAGTGCTAAGAGGCCAACCCTGGAAAAGGAAATATCTTCACCTAAAAACTAGACGGATGCATTCTCAGAAACTTCCCTGTGCTTTATGCATCTAACTCACTGAGTGGAACCTTCCTTTTCATAGCGCAGTTTTGAAGCACTCTTTTTGTAGAATTTGCAAGTGGCTATTTGGAGCGATTTCAGGCCTACGCTGGCAAAGGAAATATCTTCATATAAAAACTAGACAAAAGCATTTTCAGAAACTTCTTTGTGATGAGTGCATTCAACTCACAGAGTTGAATTTTCCTTTTGATAGAAAAGATTTGAAACACTCTTTTAGTAGAATCTGCAAGTGGACGTATGGAGTGCATTGAGGCCTATGCTGGGAAAGCAAATATCTTCACATAGAAACTAGACAAACGCATTCTCAGATAGTTCCCGGTGCTTTGTGCATTCGACTCACAGAGTTCAAACTTCCTTTTGATAGAGCAGTTTTAAAACACTCTTTTTGTAGAATCTGCAAGTGGATAGTTGGAGCGCTTTGAGGCCTATGCTGCAAAAAGAAATGTCATCACATAAAAACCAGACGGAAGCATTCTCAGAAACTTCTTTGTGATGAGTGCATTCAAGTCACAGAGTTGAACCTTCCTTTTGATACACCCTGTTTGAAAGGCTGTTTTTGTAGAATGTGAAAGTGGATATTTAGAGCGCTTTGAGGCCTATGCTGGAAAAGGAAATATCTTCATATAAAAACTAGACAGAAGCATTCTCAGAAACTTCTTTGCCGTGTGGGGATTGAACTCACTGAGTTGAACATTCCTTTCCCCAGAGCAGTTCTGCAACACTCTTTTTGTGGAAACTGCAAGTGGATATTTGGTGCGATTGCGGCATCTAGTGGGAAAGGAAATACATTCAGATGAAAAGTATACAGAAGTATTCTCAGAAACTTCTTTGTGATGAGTGCATTCTACTCACAGAGTTGAACCTTCCTTTTGATGGAACAGTTTTGAAACACTCGTTTCGTGGAATCTGCAAGTGGATATTTGGAATGCTTGGACGCGTATGCTGGAAAAGGAAATATCATCACATAAATTCCAGACAGAAGCATTCTCAGAAACTTCCTTGTGATGAGTGCATTCAGCTCAGAGAGTTGAACCTTCCTTTTGATAGAGCAGTTTTGAAACACTCTTTTTGTAGAATCTGCAAGTGGATATTTGGAGCGCTTTGAGGCCTCTGCTGGAAAAGGAAATTTCTTCACATAAAAACTAGACAGAAGCAGTCTCAGAAACTTCTTTGTGATGTGAGCATTCAACACACAGAGTTGAACTTTCCTTTTGATAGAACAGTTTTGAAACACTGTTTTAGTAGAATCTGCAAGTCGATAATTGGAACGCTTTGTGGCCTATGCTGGAAAAGGAAATATCTTCGCATCAAAACTAGATAGAAGCATTCTCAGAAAGATCTTTGTGATGTGCGCATTCAACTCACAGAGTTGAAGCTTCCTTTTGATACAGAAGTTTTGAAACACACTTTTAGTAGAATCTGCTAGTGGATATTTGGAGTGCTAAGAGGCCAACCCTGGAAAAGGAAATATCTTCACCTAAAAACTAGACGGATGCATTCTCAGAAACTTCCCTGTGCTTTATGCATCTAACTCACTGAGTGGAACCTTCCTTTTCATAGCGCAGTTTTGAAGCACTCTTTTTGTAGAATTTGCAAGTGGCTATTTGGAGCGATTTCAGGCCTACGCTGGCAAAGGAAATATCTTCATATAAAAACTAGACAAAAGCATTTTCAGAAACTTCTTTGTGATGAGTGCATTCAACTCACAGAGTTGAATTTTCGTTTTGATAGAAAAGATTTGAAACACTCTTTTAGGAGAATCTGCAAGTGGACGTATGGAGTGCATTGAGGCCTATGCTGGGAAAGCAAATATCTTCACATAGAAACTAGACAAACGCATTCTCAGAAAGTTCCCGGTGCTTTGTGCATTCGACTCACAGAGTTCAAACTTCCTTTTGATAGAGCAGTTTTAAAACACTCTTTTTGTAGAATCTGCAAGTGGATAGTTGGAGCGCTTTGAGGCCTATGCTGCAAAAAGAAATGTCATCACATAAAAACCAGACGGAAGCATTCTCAGAAACTTCTTTGTGATGAGTGCATTCAAGTCACAGAGTTGAACCTTCCTTTTGATACACCCTGTTTGAAAGGCTGTTTTTGTAGAATGTGAAAGTGGATATTTAGAGCGCTTTGAGGCCTATGCTGGAAAAGGAAATATCTTCATATAAAAACTAGACAGAAGCATTCTCAGAAACTTCTTTGCCGTGTGGGGATTGAACTCACTGAGTTGAACATTCCTTTCCCCAGAGCAGTTCTGCAACACTCTTTTTGTGGAAACTGCAAGTGGATATTTGGTGCGATTGCGGCATCTAGTGGGAAAGGAAATACATTCAGATGAAAAGTATACAGAAGTATTCTCAGAAACTTCTTTGTGATGAGTGCATTCTACTCACAGAGTTGAACCTTCCTTTTGATGGAACAGTTTTGAAACACTCGTTTCGTGGAATCTGCAAGTGGATATTTGGAATGCTTGGACGCGTATGCTGGAAAAGGAAATATCATCACATAAATTCCAGACAGAAGCATTCTCAGAAACTTCCTTGTGATGAGTGCATTCAGCTGACAGAGTTGAACTTTCCTTTTGATAGAGCAGTTTTGAAACACTCTTTTTGTAGAATCTGCAAGTGGATATTTGGAGCGCTTTGAGGCCTCTGCTGGAAAAGGAAATTTCTTCACATAAATACTAGACAGAAGCAGTCTCAGAAACTTCTTTGTGATGTGAGCATTCAACACACAGAGTTGAACTTTCCTTTTGATAGAACAGTTTTGAAACACTGTTTTAGTAGAATCTGCAAGTCGATAATTGGAACGCTTTGAGGCCTATGCTGGAAAAGGAAATATCTTCGCATCAAAACTAGATAGAAGCATTCTCAGAAAGATCTTTGTGATGTGCGCATTCAACTCACAGAGTTGAAGCTTCCTTTTGATACAGAAGTTTTGAAACACACTTTTAGTAGAATCTGCTAGTGGATATTTGGAGTGCTAAGAGGCCAACCCTGGAAAAGGAAATATCTTCACCTAAAAACTAGACGGATGCATTCTCAGAAACTTCCCTGTGCTTTATGCATCTAACTCACTGAGTGGAACCTTCCTTTTCATAGCGCAGTTTTGAAGCACTCTTTTTGTAGAATTTGCAAGTGGCTATTTGGAGCGATTTCAGGCCTACGCTGGCAAAGGAAATATCTTCATATAAAAACTAGACAAAAGCATTTTCAGAAACTTCTTTGTGATGAGTGCATTCAACTCACAGAGTTGAATTTTCGTTTTGATAGAAAAGATTTGAAACACTCTTTTAGTAGAATCTGCAAGTGGACGTATGGAGTGCATTGAGGCCTATGCTGGGAAAGCAAATATCTTCACATAGAAACCAGACAAACGCATTCTCAGAAAGTTCCCGGTGCTTTGTGCATTCGACTCACAGAGTTCAAACTTCCTTTTGATAGAGCAGTTTTAAAACACTCTTTTTGTAGAATCTGCAAGTGGATAGTTGGAGCGCTTTGAGGCCTATGCTGCAAAAAGAAATGTCATCACATAAAAACCAGACGGAAGCATTCTCAGAAACTTCTTTGTGATGAGTGCATTCAAGTCACAGAGTTGAACCTTCCTTTTGATACACCCTGTTTGAAAGGCTGTTTTTGTAGAATGTGAAAGTGGATATTTAGAGTGCTTTGAGGCCTATGCTGGAAAAGGAAATATCTTCATATAAAAACTAGACAGAAGCATTCTCAGAAACTTCTTTGCCGTGTGGGGATTGAACTCACTGAGTTGAACATTCCTTTCCCCAGAGCAGTTCTGCAACACTCTTTTTGTGGAAACTGCAAGTGGATATTTGGTGCGATTGCGGCATCTAGTGGGAAAGGAAATACATTCAGATGAAAAGTATACAGAAGGATTCTCAGAAACTTCTTTGTGATGAGTGCATTCTACTCACAGAGTTGAACCTTCCTTTTGATGGAACAGTTTTGAAACACTCGTTTCGTGGAATCTGCAAGTGGATATTTGGAATGCTTGGACGCGTATGCTGGAAAAGGAAATATCATCACATGAATTCCAGACAGAAGCATTCTCAGAAACTTCCTTGTGATGAGTGCATTCAGCTCACAGAGTTGAACCTTCCTTTTGATAGAGCAGTTTTGAAACACTCTTTTTGTAGAATCTGCAAGTGGATATTTGGAGCGCTTTGAGGCCTCTGCTGGAAAAGGAAATTTCTTCACATAAAAACTAGACAGAAGCAGTCTCAGAAACTTCTTTGTGATGTGAGCATTCAACACACAGAGTTGAACTTTCCTTTTGATAGAACAGTTTTGAAACACTGTTTTAGTAGAATCTGCAAGTCGATAATTGGAACGCTTTGAGGCCTATGATGGAAAAGGAAATATCTTCGCATCAAAACTAGATAGAAGCATTCTCAGAAAGATCTTTGTGATGTGCGCATTCAACTCACAGAGTTGAAGCTTCCTTTTGATACAGAAGTTTTGAAACACACTTTTAGTAGAATCTGCTAGTGGATATTTGGAGTGCTAAGAGGCCAACCCTGGAAAAGGAAATATCTTCACCTAAAAACTAGACGGATGCATTCTCAGAAACTTCCCTGTGCTTTATGCATCTAACTCACTGAGTGGAACCTTCCTTTTCATAGCGCAGTTTTGAAGCACTCTTTTTGTAGAATTTGCAAGTGGCTATTTGGAGCGATTTCAGGCCTACGCTGGCAAAGGAAATATCTTCATATAAAAACTAGACAAAAGCATTTTCAGAAACTTCTTTGTGATGAGTGCATTCAACTCACAGAGTTGAATTTTCCTTTTGATAGAAAAGATTTGAAACACTCTTTTAGTAGAATCTGCAAGTGGACGTATGGAGTGCATTGAGGCCTATGCTGGGAAAGCAAACATCTTCACATAGAAACTAGACAAACGCATTCTCAGAAAGTTCCCGGTGCTTTGTGCATTCGACTCACAGAGTTCAAACTTCCTTTTGATAGAGCAGTTTTAAAACACTCTTTTTGTAGAATCTGCAAGTGGATAGTTGGAGCGCTTTGAGGCCTATGCTGCAAAAAGAAATGTCATCACATAAAAACTAGATGGAAGCATTCTCAGAAACTTCTTTGTGATGAGTGCATTCAAGTCACAGAGTTGAACCTTCATTTTGATACACCCTGTTTGAAAGGCTGTTTTTGTAGAATGTGAAAGTGGATATTTAGAGCGCTTTGAGGCCTATGCTGGAAAAGGAAATATCTTCATATAAAAACTAGACAGAAGCATTCTCAGAAACTTCTTTGCCGTGTGGGGATTTAACTCACTGAGTTGAACATTCCTTTCCCCAGAGCAGTTCTGCAACACTCTTTTTGTGAAAACTGCAAGTGGATATTTGGTGCGATTGCGGCATCTAGTGGGAAAGGAAATACATTCAGATGAAAAGTATACAGAAGTATTCTCAGAAACTTCTTTGTGATGAGTGCATTCTACTCACAGAGTTGAACCTTCCTTTTGATGGAACAGTTTTGAAACACTCGTTTCGTGGAATCTGCAAGTGGATATTTGGAATGCTTGGACGCGTATGCTGGAAAAGGAAATATCATCACATAAATTCCAGGCAGAAGCATTCTCAGAAACTTCCTTGTGATGAGTGCATTCAGCTCACAGAGTTGAACCTTCCTTATGATAGAGCAGTTTTGAAACACTCTTTTTGTAGAATCTGCAAGTGGATATTTGGAGCGCTTTGAGGCCTCTGCTGGAAAAGGAAATTTCTTCACATAAATACTACACAGAAGCAGTCTCAGAAACTTCTTTGTGATGTGAGCATTCAACACACAGAGTTGAACTTTCCTTTTGATAGAACAGTTTTGAAACACTGTTTTAGTAGAATCTGCCAGTCGATAATTGGAACGCTTTGAGGCCTATGATGGAAAAGGAAATATCTTCGCATCAAAACTAGATAGAAGCATTCTCAGAAAGATCTTTGTGATGTGCGCATTCAACTCACAGAGTTGAAGCTTCCTTTTGATACAGAAGTTTTGAAACACACTTTTAGTAGAATCTGCTAGTGGATATTTGGAGTGCTAAGAGGCCAACCCTGGAAAAGGAAATATCTTTACCTAAAAACTAGACGGATGCATTCTCAGAAACTTCCCTGTGCTTTATGCATCTAACTCACTGAGTGGAACCTTCCTTTTCATAGCGCAGTTTTGAAGCACTCTTTTTGTAGAATTTGCAAGTGGCTATTTGGAGCGATTTCAGGCCTACGCTGGCAAAGGAAATATCTTCATATAAAAACTAGACAAAAGCATTTTCAGAAACTTCTTTGTGATGAGTGCATTCAACTCACAGAGTTGAATTTTCCTTTTGATAGAAAAGATTTGAAACACTCTTTTAGTAGAATCTGCAAGTGGACGTATGGAGTGCATTGAGGCCTATGCTGGGAAAGCAAACATCTTCACATAGAAACTAGACAAACGCATTCTCAGAAAGTTCCCGGTGCTTTGTGCATTCGACTCACAGAGTTCAAACTTCCTTTTGATAGAGCAGTTTTAAAACACTCTTTTTGTAGAATCTGCAAGTGGATAGTTGGAGCGCTTTGAGGCCTATGCTGCAAAAAGAAATGTCATCACATAAAAACTAGATGGAAGCATTCTCAGAAACTTCTTTGTGATGAGTGCATTCAAGTCACAGAGTTGAACCTTCCTTTTGATACACCCTGTTTGAAAGGCTGTTTTTGTAGAATGTGAAAGTGGATATTTAGAGCGCTTTGAGGCCTATGCTGGAAAAGGAAATATCTTCATATAAAAACTAGACAGAAGCATTCTCAGAAACTTCTTTGCCGTGTGGGGATTGAACTCACTGAGTTGAACATTCCTTTCCCCAGAGCAGTTCTGCAACACTCTTTTTGTGGAAACTGCAAGTGGATATTTGGTGCGATTGCGGCATCTAGTGGGAAAGGAAATACATTCAGATGAAAAGTATACAGAAGTATTCTCAGAAACTTCTTTGTGATGAGTGCATTCTACTCACAGAGTTGGACCTTCCTTTTGATGGAACAGTTTTGAAACACTCGTTTCGTGGAATCTGCAAGTGGATATTTGGAATGCTTGGACGCGTATGCTGGAAAAGGAAATATCATCACATAAATTCCAGGCAGAAGCATTCTCAGAAACTTCCTTGTGATGAGTGCATTCAGCTCACAGAGTTGAACCTTCCTTATGATAGAGCAGTTTTGAAACACTCTTTTTGTAGAATCTGCAAGTGGATATTTGGAGCGCTTTGAGGCCTCTGCTGGAAAAGGAAATTTCTTCACATAAAAACTAGACAGAAGCAGTCTCAGAAACTTCTTTGTGATGTGAGCATTCCACACACTGAGTTGGACTTTCCTTTTGATAGAACAGTTTTGAAACACTGTTTTAGTAGAATCTGCAAGTCGATAATTGGAACGCTTTGAGGCCTATGCTGGAAAAGGAAATATCTTCGCATCAAAACTAGATAGAAGCATTCTCAGAAAATCTTTGTGATGTGCGCATTCAACTCACAGAGTTGAAGCTTCCTTTTGATACAGAAGTTTTGAAACACACTTTTAGTAGAATCTGCTAGTGGATATTTGGAGTGCTAAGAGGCCAACCCTGGAAAAGGAAATATCTTCTCCTAAAAACTAGACGGATGCATTCTCAGAAACTTCCCTGTGCTTTATGCATCTAACTCACTGAGTGGAACCTTCCTTTTCATAGCGCAGTTTTGAAGCACTCTTTTTGTAGAATTTGCAAGTGGCTATTTGGAGCGATTTCAGGCCTACGCTGGCAAAGGAAATATCTTCATATAAAAACTAGACAAAAGCATTTTCAGAAACTTCTTTGTGATGAGTGCATTCAACTCACAGAGTTGAATTTTCCTTTTGATAGAAAAGATTTGAAACACTCTTTTAGTAGAATCTGCAAGTGGACGTATGGAGTGCATTGAGGCCTATGCTGGGAAAGCAAACATCTTCACATAGAAACTAGACAAACGCATTCTCAGAAAGTTCCCGGTGCTTTGTGCATTCGACTCACAGAGTTCAAACTTCCTTTTGATAGAGCAGTTTTAAAACACTCTTTTTGTAGAATCTGCAAGTGGATAGTTGGAGCGCTTTGAGGCCTATGCTGCAAAAAGAAATGTCATCACATAAAAACCAGACGGAAGCATTCTCAGAAACTTCTTTGTGATGAGTGCATTCAAGTCACAGAGTTGAACCTTCCTTTTGATACACCCTGTTTGAAAGGCTGTTTTTGTAGAATGTGAAAGTGGATATTTAGAGCGCTTTGAGGCCTATGCTGGAAAAGGAAATATCTTCATATAAAAACTAGACAGAAGCATTCTCAGAAACTTCTTTGCCGTGTGGGGATTGAACTCACTGAGTTGAAGATTCCTTTCCCCAGAGCAGTTCTGCAACACTTTTTTGTGGAAACTGCAAGTGGATATTTGGTGCGATTGCGGCATCTAGTGGGAAAGGAAATACATTCAGATGAAAAGTATACAGAAGGATTCTCAGAAACTTCTTTGTGATGAGTGCATTCTACTCACAGAGTTGGACCTTCCTTTTGATGGAACAGTTTTGAAACACTCGTTTCGTGGAATCTGCAAGTGGATATTTGGAATGCTTGGACGCGTATGCTGGAAAAGGAAATATCATCACATAAATTCCAGACAGAAGCATTCTCAGAAACTTCCTTGTGATGAGTGCATTCAGCTCACAGAGTTGAACCTTCCTTATGATAGAGCAGTTTTGAATCACTCTTTTTGTAGAATCTGCAAGTGGATATTTGGAGCGCTTTGAGGCCTCTGCTGGAAAAGGAAATTTCTTCACATAAAAACTAGACAGAAGCAGTCTCAGAAACTTCTTTGTGATGTGAGCATTCAACACACTGAGTTGAACTTTCCTTTTGATAGAACAGTTTTGAAACACTGTTTTAGTAGAATCTGCAAGTCGATAATTGGAACGCTTTGAGGCCTATGCTGGAAAAGGAAATATCTTCGCATCAAAACTAGATAGAAGCATTCTCAGAAAGGTCTTTGTGATGTGCGCATTCAACTCACAGAGTTGAAGCTTCCTTTTGATACAGAAGTTTTGAAACACACTTTTAGTAGAATCTGCTAGTGGATATTTGGAGTGCTAAGAGGCCAACCCTGGAAAAGGAAATATCTTCACCTAAAAACTAGACGGATGCATTCTCAGAAACTTCCCTGTGCTTTATGCATCTAACTCACTGAGTGGAACCTTCCTTTTCATAGCGCAGTTTTGAAGCACTCTTTTTGTAGAATTTGCAAGTGGCTATTTGGAGCGATTTCAGGCCTACGCTGGCAAAGGAAATATCTTCATATAAAAACTAGACAAAAGCATTTTCAGAAACTTCTTTGTGATGAGTGCATTCAACTCACAGAGTTGAATTTTCGTTTTGATAGAAAAGATTTGAAACACTCTTTTAGTAGAATCTGCAAGTGGACGTATGGAGTGCATTGAGGCCTATGCTGGGAAAGCAAACATCTTCACATAGAAACTAGACAAACGCATTCTCAGAAAGTTCCCGGTGCTTTGTGCATTCGACTCACAGAGTTCAAACTTCCTTTTGATAGAGCAGTTTTAAAACACTCTTTTTGTAGAATCTGCAAGTGGATAGTTGGAGCGCTTTGAGGCCTATGCTGCAAAAAGAAATGTCATCACATAAAAACCAGATGGAAGCATTCTCAGAAACTTCTTTGTGATGAGTGCATTCAAGTCACAGAGTTGAACCTTCCTTTTGATACACCCTGTTTGAAAGGCTGTTTTTGTAGAATGTGAAAGTGGATATTTAGAGCGCTTTGAGGCCTATGCTGGAAAAGGAAATATCTTCATATAAAAACTAGACAGAAGCATTCTCAGAAACTTCTTTGCCGTGTGGGGATTTAACTCACTGAGTTGAACATTCCTTTCCCCAGAGCAGTTCTGCAACACTCTTTTTGTGGAAACTGCAAGTGGATATTTGGTGCGATTGCGGCATCTAGTGGGAAAGGAAATACATTCAGATGAAAAGTATACAGAAGGATTCTCAGAAACTTCTTTGTGATGAGTGCATTCTACTCACAGAGTTGGACCTTCCTTTTGATGGAACAGTTTTGAAACACTCGTTTCGTGGAATCTGCAAGTGGATATTTGGAATGCTTGGACGCGTATGCTGGAAAAGGAAATATCATCACATAAATTCCAGGCAGAAGCATTCTCAGAAACTTCCTTGTGATGAGTGCATTCAGCTCACAGGGTTGAACCTTCCTTTTGATAGAGCAGTTTTGAAACACTCTTTTTGTAGAATCTGCAAGTGGATATTTGGAGCGCTTTGAGGCCTCTGCTGGAAAAGGAAATTTCTTCACATAAAAACTAGACAGAAGCAGTCTCAGAAACTTCTTTGTGATGTGAGCATTCAACACACTGAGTTGAACTTTCCTTTTGATAGAACAGTTTTGAAACACTGTTTTAGTAGAATCTGCAAGTCGATAATTGGAACGCTTTGAGGCCTATGCTGGAAAAGGAAATATCTTCGCATCAAAACTAGATAGAAGCATTCTCAGAAAGATCTTTGTGATGTGCGCATTCAACTCACAGAGTTGAAGCTTCCTTTTGATACAGAAGTTTTGAAACACACTTTTAGTAGAATCTGCTAGTGGATATTTGGAGTGCTAAGAGGCCAACCCTGGAAAAGGAAATATCTTCACCTAAAAACTAGACGGATGCATTCTCAGAAACTTCCCTGTGCTTTATGCATCTAACTCACTGAGTGGAACCTTCCTTTTCATAGCGCAGTTTTGAAGCACTCTTTTTGTAGAATTTGCAAGTGGCTATTTGGAGCGATTTCAGGCCTAGGCTGGCAAAGGAAATATCTTCATATAAAAACTAGACAAAAGCATTTTCAGAAACTTCTTTGTGATGAGTGCATTCAACTCACAGAGTTGAATTTTCGTTTTGATAGAAAAGATTTGAAACACTCTTTTAGTAGAATCTGCAAGTGGACGTATGGAGTGCATTGAGGCCTATGCTGGGAAAGCAAACATCTTCACATAGAAACTAGACAAACGCATTCTCAGAAAGTTCCCGGTGCTTTGTGCATTCGACTCACAGAGTTCAAACTTCCTTTTGATAGAGCAGTTTTAAAACACTCTTTTTGTAGAATCTGCAAGTGGATAGTTGGAGCGCTTTGAGGCCTATGCTGCAAAAAGAAATGTCATCACATAAAAACCAGACGGAAGCATTCTCAGAAACTTCTTTGTGATGAGTGCATTCAAGTCACAGAGTTGAACCTTCCTTTTGATACACCCTGTTTGAAAGGCTGTTTTTGTAGAATGTGAAAGTGGATATTTAGAGCGCTTTGAGGCCTATGCTGGAAAAGGAAATATCTTCATATAAAAACTAGACAGAAGCATTCTCAGAAACTTCTTTGCCGTGTGGGGATTGAACTCACTGAGTTGAAGATTCCTTTCCCCAGAGCAGTTCTGCAACACTCTTTTTGTGGAAACTGCAAGTGGATATTTGGTGCGATTGCGGCATCTAGTGGGAAAGGAAATACATTCAGATGAAAAGTATACAGAAGTATTCTCAGAAACTTCTTTGTGATGAGTGCATTCTACTCACAGAGTTGAACCTTCCTTTTGATGGACCAGTTTTGAAACACTCGTTTCGTGGAATCTGCAAGTGGATATTTGGAATGCTTGGATGCGTATGCTGGAAAAGGAAATATCATCACATAAATTCCAGACAGAAGCATTCTCAGAAACTTCCTTGTGATGAGTGCATTCAGCTCACAGAGTTGAACCTTCCTTTTGATAGAGCAGTTTTGAAACACTCTTTTTGTAGAATCTGCAAGTGCATATTTGGAGCGCTTTGAGGCCTCTGCTGGAAAAGGAAATTTCTTCACATAAAAACTAGACAGAAGCAGTCTCAGAAACTTCTTTGTGATATGAGCATTCAACACACTGAGTTGAACTTTCCTTTTGATAGAACAGTTTTGAAACACTGTTTTAGTAGAATCTGCAAGTCGATAATTGGAACGCTTTGAGGCCTATGCTGGAAAAGGAAATATCTTCGCATCAAAACTAGATAGAAGCATTCTCAGAAAGATCTTTGTGATGTGCGCATTCAACTCACAGAGTTGAAGCTTCCTTTTGATACAGAAGTTTTGAAACACACTTTTAGTAGAATCTGCTAGTGGATATTTGGAGTGCTAAGAGGCCAACCCTGGAAAAGGAAATATCTTCACCTAAAAACTAGACGGATGCATTCTCAGAAACTTCCCTGTGCTTTATGCATCTAACTCACTGAGTGGAACCTTCCTTTTCATAGCGCAGTTTTGAAGCACTCTTTTTGTAGAATTTGCAAGTGGCTATTTGGAGCGATTTCAGGCCTACGCTGGCAAAGGAAATATCTTCATATAAAAACTAGACAAAAGCATTTTCAGAAACTTCTTTGTGATGAGTGCATTCAACTCAAAGAGTTGAATTTTCCTTTTGATAGAAAAGATTTGAAACACTCTTTTAGTAGAATCTGCAAGTGGATGTATGGAGTGCATTGAGGCCTATGCTGGCAAAGCAAATATCTTCACATAGAAACTAGACAAAAGCATTCTCAGAAAGTTCCCGGTGCTTTGTGCATTCGACTCACAGAGTTCAAACTTCCTTTGATACAGCAGTTTTAAAACACTCTTTTTGTAGAATCTGCAAGTGGATAGTTGGAGCGCTTTGAGGCCTATGCTGCAAAAAGAAATGTCATCACATAAAAACTAGATGGAAGCATTCTCAGAAACTTCTTTGTGATGAGTGCATTCAAGTCACAGAGTTGAACCTTCCTTTTGATACACCCTGTTTGAAAGGCTGTTTTTGTAGCATGTGAAAGTGGATATTTAGAGCGCTTTGAGGCCTATGCTGGAAAAGGAAATATCTGCATATAAAAACTAGACGGAAGCATTCTCAGAAACTTCTTTGCCATGTGGGGATTGAACTCACTGAGTTGAACATTCCTTTCCACAGGGAAGTTCTGCAACTCTCTTTTTGTGGGGACTGCAAGTGGATATTTGGTGCGATTTCGGCATCTAGTGGGAAAGGAAATACATTCAGGTGAAAAGTATACAGAAGTATTCTCAGAAACTTCTTTGTGATGAGTGAATTCAAGTCACAGAGTTGAACCTTCCTTTTGATACACCCGGTTTGAAACGCTGTTTTTGTAGAATGTGAATGTGGATATTTAGAGAGCTTTGAGGCCTATGATGGAAAAGGAAATATCTTCATATAAAAACTAGACAGAAGCACTCTGAGAAACTTCTTTACCATGTGGGGATTGAACTCACTGAGTTGAACATTCCTTTCCACAGAGCAGTTCTGCAACACTCTTTTTGTGGAAGCTGTAAGTGGATATTTTGTGTGATTGCGGCATCTAGTGGGAAAGGAAGTACATTCTGATGAAAAGTATACAGAAGCATTCTCAGAAACTTCTTTGTGATGAGTGCATTCTTCTCACAGAGTTGAACCTTCCTTTTGATAGAACAGTTTTGAAACACTCGTTTCGTGGAATCTGCAAGTGGATATTTGGAGCGCTTGGACGCGTATGCTGGAAAAGGAAGTATCATCACATAAATTCCAGACGGAAGCATTCTCAGAAACTTCCTTTTGATGAGTGCGTTCAGCTCACAGAGTTGAAACTTCCTTTTGATAGAGCAGTTTTGAAACACTCTTTTTGTAGAATCTGCAAGTGGATATTTTGAGCGCTCTGAGGCCTCTGCTGGAAAAGGAAATTTCTACCTATAAAAACTAGACCGAAACAGTCTCAGAAACTTCTTTGTGATGTGTGCATTCAACACACAGAGTTGAACTTTCCTTTTGCTAGAACAGTTTTGAAACTCTTTTTGTAGGATCTGCAAGTGTTTATTCGGAGTGCTTTGAGGCCTAAGCTGCAAAAGGAAATATCTTTACCTAAAAACTTGACAGAAGTGATCTCAGAAACTTCTTTGTGATGAGTGCATCCAACTCACAGAGTTGAACTTTCCTTTTGATAGAACAGTTTTGAAACACTGTTTTAGTAGAATCTGCCAGTCAGTAATTGGGACGCTTTGAGGCCTATGCTGGAAAAGGAAATATCTTCGCATAAAAACTACCGAGTAGCTTTCTCAGAATCTTGTTTCTCATATATGCATTCAACTCACGGATTTGAACCATCCTTTTGATAGAGCACTTCTGACACTCTTTTTGTAGAATCTGCAGTTGGATACTTTGAGTGCCTCGAGGAGAATGCTGAAAAAGGAAATATCTTCACATAAAAACTAGACAGAAGCATTCTCAGAAACTTCTTTTTCATGGGTCCATTCAGCTCACAGAGGTGAACCTTCCTTTTGATAGAGCAATTTTAAAACACTGTTTTTGTAGTATCTGCAATTGGATATTTGGAGGGCTTCTAGGCCAGTGCTGGAAAAGGAAACATCCGCACGTTAAAAACTAGACAGAAGCATTCTCAGAAACTTCTTTCTGATGTGTGCATTCAACTCACAGAGTTGAACCTTCCTTCTGATAGAGCAGTTTTGACATACTCTTTTTGCAGAGTTTCCAAGTCGATACTTGGAGCGATTGCATCCTCTGGTGGAAAAAGAAATATGTTCATATAAAAACTAGATGGAAGCATTCTTAGAAACTCCTTTGTGATGTATACGTTCAAGTCAGAGATTTGAGTCAATCCTTTGATAGAGCAGTTTTGAAACACTCTTTTTGTAGGATCTGCAAGGGGATATTTGGAGCCCTTTAAGGCCTATGCTGGAAAAGGAAATATCTTCACATTAAAATTAGAAGAATTCTCAGAAACTCCTTTGTGATGTGTGCATTCAACTAACAGAGTTGAACCTTCCTTTTGATATAGCAGTTCTGAAACACTCTTTTTGTATAATCTGCAAGTGTATAAATGGAGCGCTTTGAGGCCTAACCTGGAAAAAGATATATCTTCACATAAAACTAGACAGTGGCTTTCTCAGAATCTTGTTTGTGATGTATGCATTCAACTCACAGAGTTGAAACTTCCTTTTGATAGAGCAGTTTTGAAACCCTCTTTTTGTAGGATCTGCCAGTGGATATTTGAAGCCCTATAAGGCCTATGCTGGAAAAGGAAATATCTTCACTTAAAAACTAGACAGAAGGATTCTTAGAAACCTCTTTGTGATTTGTGCATTCAGTTCAAATAGTTGAACCTTCCTTTTGATAGAGCAGTTTTGAAACACTCTATTTGCAGAATCTGCAAGTGTTTATTTGGGGCACTTTGGGACCAATCCTGGTAAAAGATATATCTTCACATAAATACTAGACAGAAGCATTCTCAGAAACTTCTATGTGATGTTTGCATTCAACTCACAGAGTTGAATCTTCCTTTTGATTGAGTAGTTTTGCAACACTCTTTTTGTAGACTCTCCAAGTTGATATTTGGAGCGATTGCATCCTCTGGGGGGAAAACGAATATCTTCATATAAAAACTAGACGCAAGCGTTCCCAGAAACTTCTGTTTGATGTATGCTCTCAACTCACGGAGTTGAACCCACCTTTTGGTAGAGTAGTTTTGAAGCACTCTTTTGTAGAATCTGCAAGTGGATATTTCGAGCGATTACAGCCTCTGGTCGAAAAAGAAATATCTTCATATAAAATCTAGAGAGACGCGTTCTCAGAGACTAATTAGTGATGTGTGCTTTCAAATCACAAACTTGTACCTTCCTTTTGGTAGAGCAGTTTTGAAAGACTCGTTTTGTAGAATTTGCTAGTGGATATTTGCAGCGCTTTGAGGCCTCGGCTGGAAAAGGAAATATCCACATATAAAAACTAGACAGAAGCATTCTCAGAAACTCCTTTGTGATGTGTGCATTCAACTAACAGAGATGAACCTTCCTTTTGATAGAGAAGTTTTGAAACACTCTTTTCGTATAATCTGCAAGTGTATAAATGGAGTGCTTTGAGGCCTAAGCTGGAAAAGGAAATATCTTCACGTAAAAACTAGTGAGTAGCATTCTCAGAAACTTGTTTTTGATGTGTTCATTCAACTCACAGAGTTGAACTTTCCGTTTCATAGAGCAGTTTTGAAACCATCTTTTTCTAGAATCTGCAAGTGGATATTTGAAGCTCTTTAAGGATTATGCTGGAAAAGGAAATATCTTCACATAAAAACTAGACAGAAGCATTCTCAGAATCCTCTTTGTGATGTGTGCATTCAATTCACAGAGTTGAACCTTTCTTTCAATAGAGTAGTTTTGAAACACTCTTTTTGCAGAATTTTTAAGTGGATATTTGGAGCGATTTGAGGCCTATGGTAGAAAGGGAAATATCTCCTCATAAAAACTAGAGAGAAGCATTCTCAGAAACTTCACAGTGATGTGTGCATTCAACTCACAGGGTTGAACCTTCCTTTTGATAGAGCAGTTTTAAAACACTCTTTTTGCAGAATCTGAAAGTGGATATTTGGAGCAATTTGAAGTCTTCGTTGGAAAAGGGAATATCATCCAATAAACACTAGACAGAAGCATTCTCAGAAACTACATTGTGATGTGTGCATTCACCTTACAGAGTTCAACCTCTCTTTTCATAGAGCAGTTTTGAAACACTTTCTGTAGAATCTGTAAGTGCACATTTTTAGGGCTTTGAGGCCTTCGGTGGAAAAGGAAACAGCTTCCTATAAAAACTAGAGAGAAGCATTCTCAGCAATTATTTGTGATGTGTGCTTTCAACTCAAGGATTTGAACCTTCCTTTGGATAGAGAAGTTTTGAAACACTTTTTTTGTAGAATCGGCTTGTGGGCATTTGAAGCGCTTTGAGGACTTCGGTGGAAAAGGAAATATCTTCACATAAAAACTAGACAAAAGCATTTTCAGAAACTCCTTTGTAATGTGTGCATTCAACTCACAGAGTTGAAACTTCTTTTTGATACTGCAGGTTTGAAACACTCTTTTTGTAGAATTTGCAAGTGGATATTTAGATCACTTTGAAGCCTTCGTTGGAAACGGGAATATCTTCAAATAAAAATTAGATGGAAGCATTCTTAGAAACTAGTTTGTGATGCGTGCTTTCAACTCACAGAGTTGAACCATTCTTTTGATAGTGTAGTTTTCAGCACTCCTTTTCTAGAATCTGCAAGTGGACATTTGGAGCACTTTGAGGCCTTTGGTGGTAATGAAAATATCTTCACATAAAAACTAGACAGAAGCATTCTCAGAAACTTCTTTGTGATGTGTGCATTGAACTCACAGCGTTGAACATAACTCTTCACAGAGTAGTTTTGAAACACTCTTTTTGTAGAATCTGGAAGGGGATATTTGCAGCACTTTTAAGCCTTCATTGGAAACGGGAATATCTTCACATAAAAACTAGACAGAAGCATTCTCAGAAACTTTTTTGTGATGTGTGCATTCAACTCACAGAATGGAACCTTCCTTTTGGTAGAGCAGTTTACATACATTGTTTTTGTAGAATCTGCAAGTGGATGTTTGGAGCAATTTGAAGTCTTCGTTGGAAAAGGGAATATCCTCCAATAAAAACAAGACAGAAACATTCTCAGAAAGCTACATTGTCATGTGTGCATTGAACTAACAGAGCAGAACCATTCTTTTGATTGAGCAGTTTGAAACATTTTTTGGTAGAACCTGCAGGCGGATATTTGGAGGGCTTTCAGGCCTCGGTGGAAAAGATATGCCTTCATATAAAAACTAGACAGAAGCATTCTCAGAAACTTCTTTGTGATGTGTGCATTCAACTAACAGAGTTGAACCATACTTTGAATAGACAAGTTTTGAAACACGTTTTTGTAGAATCTGCTTGTGGACATTTGGAGTGCTTTGAGACCTTCAGTGGAAAAGGAAATACCTTCATATGAAAACTAGACAGAAACATTCTCAGAAACTACTTTGTGATATGTTCATTCCACTCACAGACTTGAGCCTTCTTTTTGATAAAGCAGTTATGAAACACTATTTTTGTAGATTCTGCAAGTGGATATTTGGAGCGCTTTGAGGCCTGTGGCAGAAAAGGAACTATCTTCACATAAAAACTAGACAGAATAATTCTCAGAAACTTCTTTGTGATGTGTGCACTAAACTCACAGATTTGAACTTTCCTTTTGATAGAGCAGTTTTGAAACGCTCTTTTTGTAGAGTCTCCAAGTGGACGTTTGGAACACTTTGAAGCCTTCGTTGGAAATGAGAATATCTTCAAATGAAAAGTAGACAGAATCATTCTCCGAAACTACTTGTGATGTGTGCAAGCAACTCACAGAGTTGAACATTTGTTTTTATAGAGTAGTTTTAAAACACTTTCTGGAGAATCTGAAAGTGGATATTTGGAGTGCTTTGAGGCCTCTGGTAGAAAAGGAAATATCTCCTCATAAAAAGTAGACAGAAATATTCTCAGAAAATTCTTTGTGATGTGTGCATTCAACTCACAGAGTGGAGCCTTCCTTTTTTTAGAGTAGTGTTGAAACTTTTTTTAATGATCTGCAAGTGGACATTTGTAGGGCTTTGGAGAATTCAGGGAAAAGGGAAACATCTTCACATAAATATTAGAAGCATTCTCAGAAACTTTGTAGTGATGTGTGCATTCAACTCAAAGAGTTGAACCTTCCTTTTGATAGAGCAATTTTTGAAACACTCTTTTTGCAGAATCTGCATGTTAATATTGGGGGCGCTTTGAAGCCTTTATTCAAATGGGAATATCTTCAAATTAAAACTACACAGAAGCATTATCAGAAACTACTTTGTGATGCGTTCATTCAACTCACAGAGTTGAAACTTTCTTTTGATAGAGCAATTTTGAAACAGTCCTTTTGAAGTATCGTCAAGTGGACATTTTTAATGCTTTGAAGGCTATGGTGGAAAAGGAAATATCTTCAAATAACTAGACAGAAGCATTATCAGAAACTACTTTGTGATGTGTGTATTCAACACACAGAGGGGAACATAACTTTTCGTAGAGCAGTTTTGAAACACTCTTTTTGTAGAACCTGAAAGTGGATAATTGAAGTGATTTGATGCCTTTGTTGGAGACGGGAATATCTTCAAAAAAAAAACTAGACAGAAGCATTCTCAGAAACTACTTTCTGATGTGAGCATTCAACTCATAGAGGTGAGTCTTCCTTTTGATAGAGTTGTTTTGAAACAGTCTTTTTGTAGATTTTGCAAGTGGATATTTGGAGTGCTTTGGGGCCTTTGGTAGTAAAGGGAATATCTTCACTTTAAAAATAGACAGAAACCTTCTCAGAAACTTCTTTGGATGGGTGCATTCAACTCTCAGAGTTGAAAGTTCCCTTTTATAGAGTAGTTTTGAAACACTCTTTATGTAGACACTGCAAGTGGATATTTGGACCGATTTGAGTCCTTTGTTGGAAACGGGAATATCTTCGCATAAAATCTAGACAGAAGCATTTTCAGATACTGCTTTGTGATATATGTATTCGAATCTCAGAGTTGAGCCTAACCTTCATAGCGCAGTTTTGAAACTTTCTTTGTGTAGAATATGCAATTGGTTATTTTGACCGCTTTGAGGCCTTCATTGCAAACGGGAATATCTTCACATAAAAACTAGTCCGAAGCACTCTTAGAAACTTCTTTGTGATGTGTGCATTCAATTCACAGAGTTGATTCTTCCTTTTGATAGAACAGTGTTGAAACTCTTTTTGAAGTATCTGCTAGTGGATATTTGGAGCGGTTTGAGGCCAATGCTGGAAAAGGAAATATCATCACATAAATTCCAGACAGAAGCATTCTCAGAAACTTCCTTGTGATGAGTGCATTCAGCTCACAGAGTTGAACCTTCCTTTTGATAGAGCAGTTTTGAAACACACTTTTTGTAGAATCTGCAAGTGGATATTTGGAGCGCTTTGAGGCCTGTGCTGGAAAAGGAAATATCCGCATATAAAAACTAGACAGAAGCATTATGAGAAATTCCTTTGTGATGTGTGCATTCAACTGACAGAATTGAACCTTTCTTTAGATAGAACAGTTTTGAATCACTCTTTTTGTAAAATTTGCAATGTATATATATAGTTCTTTGAGGCCTAAGCAGGAAAAGGAAATATCTCCACATAAAAACTAGAGAGTAGCATTCTCAGAAAGTTGTTTGGGATGTATGCATTCAACTCACAGAGTTGATCATTCCTTTTGATAGAGCAGTTTTGAAACACATTTTTGTAGAGTCTACAAGTGGATATTTGAAGCCCATTTAGGCCTATACTGGAAATGGAAATAACTTCACATAAAATCTATACAGAAGCATTCTCAGAATCTCCTTTGTTATGTGCACATTCAACTCAGAGAGTTGAACCTTGCTTTTGATAGAGGAGTTTTGAAACACTCTTTCTGTGGAATCTAGAAGTGGCTATTTGGAGCGATTTCAGGCCAATGCTGGAAAAGGAAATACCTTCACCTAAAAACTATACAGAAGCATTCTCAAAATATTCTTTGTGATGTATACATTCAAACCACAGAGTTGATCCTTTCTTTCGATAGAGGAGTTTTGAAGCACTCTTTTTGTAGGATCAGCTAGTGGATATTTGGAGGGGTTTGAGGCCAATGCTGGAAAAGGAAATATCTTCACCTAAAAGCCAGACAGAAGCTTTCTCAGAAACTTCTTTGTGATGCGTGCATTGAACCCACAAAGTTGAACATTCCTTTTGATAGAGTAGTTTTGAAACACACTTTTTGTAGAGTCTGTAATTGGATATTTGGAGTGCTTAGAGGCCTGTGCTGGTAAAGGAAATATCTGCAGGTAAAAACTAGAGAGAAGCATTCCAGGAAACTTCTGTATGATAAGTGCATTCAACTCACAGACTTGAACGTTCCTATTGATAGAACTCTTTTGAAACACTCCTTTTGTAGAATTTGCAAGTGTTTATTTGGAGCGCTTTGAGGCCTAAGCTGGAAAAGGAAATATCTTCACGTAAGAACTAGACAGAAGCATTCTCAGAAACTTCTTTCTGATGAGTGCATTCAACTCACAGAATTGAAGCTTCCTTTCGAAAGAGCAGTTTGGAAACACTCTTCTTATAGAATCTGCAAGTGGATATTTGGAGCGTTTTGAGGCCTATGCTGGAAAAGGAAATATCTTCACATAAAAACTAGACAGAAGCATTCTCAGAAACTTCTTTGTGATGAGTGCATTCTACTCACAGTGTTGAAGCTTGCTTTTGATAGAGCAGTTTTGAAACACTCTTTTGGTAGAATCTGCAAGTGGATATTTGGAGCGCTTTGAGGCCTATGCTGGAAAAGGAAATGTCTTCAAATAAAAACTAGACAGAAGCATTCCAGGAAACTTCTGTATGATAAGTGCATTCAACTCACAGACTTGAACGTTCCTTTTGATAGAACTCTTTTGAAACACTCCTTTTGTAGAATTTGCAAGTGTTTATTTGGAGCGCTTGGAGGCCTCAGCTGGAAAAGGAAATATCTTCACGTAAGAACTAGACAGAAGCATTCTCAGAAACTTCTTTCTGATGAGTGCATTCAACACACAGACTTGAACCTTGCTTTTGAAAGAGCAGCTTTGAAACACTCTTTTCGTAGGTTCTGCAAGTGGATATTTGGAGCGCTTTGAGGCCTATGCTGGGAAATGAAATCTCTTCACCTAAAAACTAGACAGAAGCATTCTGAGAAACTTCTGTGTGATGAGGGCATTCAACTCACAGACTTGAACTTTCCCTTTGATAGAACAGTTTTGAAACACTCCTTTTGTAGAATCTGCAAGTGTTTATTCGGAGCACCTTGAGGCCTATGTTGGAAAAGGAAATATCTTCACATAAAAACTAGAGAGAAGGATTCTCAGAAACTTCTTTGTGATGAGTTCATTCAACTCACAGTGTTGAACCTACCAATTGATAGAGAAGTTTGGAAACATTCTTTTTGTCGAATCTGCAAGGGGATATTTGGAGCCGTTTGAGGCCTATGCTGGAAAAGGAAATATCTTCACATAAAAACTGAACAGAAGCATTCTCAGAAACTTCTTTGTGTTGAGTGCATTCAACTCACAGACTTGAACTTACCTGTAGAAAGAGCAGTTTTGAAACACTCTTTTGGTAAAATCTGCAAGTGGTTATTTGGAGCACTTCGAGGCCTGTGCTGGGATATGGAATGTCTTCACCTAAAAACTACAGAGAAGCATTCTCAGAAAGTTCTTCACGATGCATTCATTCAACTCACAGAGTTGAACCTTCCTTTTGATAGAACAGATTTGAAACACTCTTTTTGTAGAATCTGCAAGAAGATATTTGGAGTGTTTTGAGGCCTATGCTGGAAAAGGAAATATCTTCACATAAAAACTAGACAGAAGCATTCTCAGAAACTTCTGTGTGATGAGTGCATTCAACTCACAGACTTGAACGTTCCTCTCAAAAGATCAGTTTTGAAACACTCCTTTTGAAGAATCTGCAAGTGTTTATTTGGAGCGCTTTGAGGCCTACGTTGGAAAAGGAAATATCTTCACATAAAGCTAGACAGAGGCATTCTCAGAAACTTCTTTGGGATGAGTGCATTCTACTCACAGTGTTGAAGCTTGCTTTTGATAGAGCAGTTTTGAGACACTCTTTTGGTAGAATCTGCAAGTGGATATTTGGAGCGCTTTGAGGCCTATGCTGGAAAAGGAAATGTCTTCACATAAAAACTAGACAGAAGCATTCCAGGAAACTTCTGTATGATAAGTGCATTCAACTCACAGACTTGAACGTTCCTTTTGATAGAACTCTTTTGAAACACTCCTTTTGTAGAATTTGCAAGTGTTTCTTTGGAGCGCTTTGAGGCCTAAGCTGGAAAAGGAAATATCTTCACGTAAGAACTAGACAGAAGCATTCTCAGAAACTTCTTTCTGATGAGTGCATTCAACACACAGACT
The DNA here is from genome assembly GCF_028885655.2 of Pongo abelii. Taxonomy (NCBI): domain Eukaryota; kingdom Metazoa; phylum Chordata; class Mammalia; order Primates; family Hominidae; genus Pongo; species Pongo abelii. Next base: position 23,599,073 of record NC_071991.2, read on the forward strand.
TGAACCTTGCTTTTGAAAGAGCAGCTTTGAAACACTCTTTTCGTAGAATCAGCAAGTGGATATTTGGAGCGCTTTGAGGCCTATGCTGGGAAATGAAATCTCTTCACCTAAAAACTAGACAGAAGCATTCTGAGAAACTTCTGTGTGATGAGTGCATTCAACTCACAGACTTGAACGTTCCCTTTGATAGAACAGTTTTGAAACACTCCTTTTGTAGAATCTGCAAGTGTTTATTTGGAGCACCTTGAGGCCTATGTTGGAAAAGGAAATATCTTCACACAAAAACTAGAGAGAAGGATTCTCAGAAACTTCTTTGATGAGTTCATTCAACTCACAGTGTTGAACCTACCAATTGATAGAGAAGTTTGGAAACACTCTTTTTGTAGAATCTGCAAGGGGATATTTGGAGCCGTTTGAGGCCTATGCTGGAAAAGGAAATATCTTCACATAAAAACTGAACAGAAGCATTCTCAGAAACTTCTTTGTGTTGAGTGCATTCAACTCACAGACTTGAACTTACCTCTAGAAAGAGCAGTTTTGAAACACTCTTTTGGTAAAATCTGCAAGTGGTTATTTGGAGCACTTCGAGGCCTGTGCTGGGATATGGAATGTCTTCACCTAAAAACTACAGAGAAGCATTCTCAGAAAGTTCTTCACGATGCATTCATTCAACTCACAGAGTTGAACCTTCCTTTTGATAGAACAGATTTGAAACACTCTTTTTGTAGAATCTGCAAGAAGATATTTGGAGTGTTTTGAGGCCTATGCTGGAAAAGGAAATATCTTCACATAAAAACTAGACAGAAGCATTCTCAGAAACTTCTGTGTGATGAGTGCATTCAACTCACAGACTTGAACGTTCCTCTCAAAAGAGCAGTTTTGAAACACTCCTTTTGTAGAATCTGCAAGTGTTTATTTGGAGCGCTTTGAGGCATACGTTGGAAAAGGAAATATCTTCACATAAAAACCAGACAGAAGCATTCTCAGAAACTTCTTTGGGATGAGTGCATTCTACTCACAGTGTTGAAGCTTGCTTTTGATAGAGCAGTTTTGAGACACTCTTTTGGTAGAATCTGCAAGTGGATACTTGGAGCGCTTTGAGGCCTATGCTGGAAAAGGAAATGTCTTCACATAAAAACTAGACAGAAGCATTCCAGGAAACTTCTGTATGATAAGTGCATTCAACTCACAGACTTGAACGTTCCTTTTGATAGAACTCTTTTGAAACACTCCTTTTGTAGAATTTGCAAGTGTTTATTTCGAGCGCTTTGAGGCCTCAGCTGGAAAAGGAAATATCTTCACGTAAGAACTAGACAGAAGCATTCTCAGAAACTTCTTTCTGATAAGTGCATTCAACACACGGACATGAACTTTGCTTTTGAAAGAGCAGCTTTGAAACACTCTTTTCATAGATTCTGCAAGTGGATATTTGGAGCGCTTTGAGGCCTATGCTGGGAAATGAAATCTCTTCACCTAAAAACTAGACAGAAGCATTCTGAGAAACTTCTGTGTGATGAGTGCATTCAACTCACAGACTTGAACGTTCCCTTTGATAGAACAGTTTTGAAACACTCCTTTTGTAGAATCTGCAAGTGTTTATTCGGAGCACCTTGAGGCCTATGTTGGAAAAGGAAATATCTTCACATAAAAACTAGAGAGAAGGATTCTCAGAAACTTCTTTGTGATGAGTTCATTCAACTCACAGTGTTGAACCTACCAATTGATAGAGAAGTTTGGAAACACTCTTTTTGTAGAATCTGCAAGGGGATATTTGGAGCCGTTTGAGGCCTATGCTGGAAAAGGAAATATCTTCACATAAAAACTGAACAGAAGCATTCTCAGAAACTTCTTTTTGTGGAGTGCATTCAACTCACAGACTTGAACTTACCTATAGAAAGAGCAGTTTTGAAACACACTTTTGGTAAAATCTGCAAGTGGTTATTTGGAGCACTTCGAGGCCTGTGCTGGGATATGGAATGTCTTCACCTAAAAACTACAGAGAAGCATTCTCAGAAAGTTCTTCACGATGCATTCATTCAACTCACAGAGTTGAACCTTCCTTTTGATAGAACAGATTTGAAACACTCTTTTTGTAGAATCTGCAAGAAGATATTTGGAGTGTTTTGAGGCCTATGCTGGAAAAGGAAATACCTTCACATAAAAACTAGACAGAAGCATTCTCAGAAACTTCTGTGTGATGAGTGCATTCAACTCACAGACTTGAACGTTCCTCTCAAAAGAGCAGTTTTGAAACACTCCTTTTGTAGAATCTGCAAGTGTTTATTTGGAGCGCTTTGAGGCCTACGTTGGAAAAGGAAATATCTTCACATAAAAACTAGACAGAAGCATTCTCAGAAACTTCTTTGGGATGAGTGCATTCTACTCACAGTGTTGAAGCTTGCTTTTGATAGAGCAGTTTTGAGACACTCTTTTGGTAGAATCTGCAGGTGGATATTTGGAGCGCTTTGAGGCCTATGCTGGAAAAGGAAATGTCTTCACATAAAAACTAGACAGAAGCATTCCAGGAAACTTCTGTATGATAAGTGCATTCAACTCACAGACTTGAACGTTCCTTTTGATAGAACTCTTTTGAAACACTCCTTTTGTAGAATTTGCCAGTGTTTATTTGGAGCGCTTTGAGGCCTAAGCTGGAAAAGGAAATATCTTCACGTAAGAACTAGACAGAAGCATTCTCAGAAACTTCTTTCTGATGAGTGCATTCAACACACAGACTTGAACCTTGCTTTTGAAAGAGCAGCTTTGAAACACTCTTTTCGTAGAATCTGCAAGTGGATATTTGGAGCGCTTTGAGGCCTATGCTGGGAAATGAAATCTCTTCACCTAAAAACTAGACAGAAGCATTCTGAGAAACTTCTGTGTGATGAGTGCATTCAACTCACAGACTTGAACGTTCCCTTTGATAGAACAGTTTTGAAACACTCCTTTTGTAGAATCTGCAAGTGTTTATTCGGAGCACCTTGAGGCCTATGTTGGAAAAGGAAATATCTTCACATAAAAACTAGAGAGAAGGATTCTCAGAAACTTCTTTGTGATGAGTTCATTCAACTCACAGTGTTGAACCTGCCAATTGATAGAGAAGTTTGGAAACACTCTTTTTGTAGAAACTGCAAGGGGATATTTGGAGCCGTTTGAGGCCTATGCTGGAAAAGGAAATATCTTCACATAAAAACTGAACAGAAGCATTCTCAGAAACTTCTTTGTGTTGAGTGCATTCAACTCACAGACTTGAACTTACCTATAGAAAGAGCAGTTTTGAAACACTCTTTTGGTAAAATCTGCAAGTGGTTATTTGGAGCACTTCGAGGCCTGTGCTGGGATATGGAATATCTTCACCTAAAAACTACAGAGAAGCATTCTCAGAAAGTTCTCACGATGCATTCATTCAACTCACAGAGTTGAACCTTCCGTTTGATAGAACAGATTTGAAACACTCTTTTTGTAGAATCTGCAAGAAGATATTTGGAGTGTTTTGAGGCCTGTGCTGGAAAAGGAAATATCTTCACATAAAAACTAGACAGAAGCATTCTCAGAAACTTCTGTGTGATGAGTGCATTCAACTCACAGACTTGAACGTTCCTCTCAAAAGAGCAGTTTTGAAACACTCCTTTTGTAGATTCTGCAAGTGTTTATTTGGAGCGCTTTGAGGCCTATGTTGGAAAAGGAAATATCTTCACATAAAAACTAGACAGAAGCATTCTCAGAAACTTCTTTGGGATGAGTGCATTCTACTCACAGTGTTGAAGCTTGCTTTTGATAGAGCAGTTTTGAGACACTCTTTTGGTAGAATCTGCAAGTGGATATTTGGAGCGCTTTGAGGCCTATGCTGGAAAAGGAAATGTCTTCACATAAAAACTAGACAGAAGCATTCCAGGAAACTTCTGTATGATAAGTGCATTCAACTCACAGACTTGAACGTTCCTTTTGATAGAACTCTTTTGAAACACTACTTTTGTAGAATTTGCAAGTGTTTTTTCGGAGCACCTTGAGGCCTATGTTGGAAAAGGAAATATCTTCACATAAAAACTAGAGAGAAGGATTCTCAGAAACTTCTTTGTGTTGAGTTCATTCAACTCACAGTGTTGAACCTACCAATTGATAGAGAAGTTTGGAAACACTCTTTTTGTGGAATCTGCCAGGGGATATTTGGAGCCGTTTGAGGCCTATGCTGGAAAAGGAAATATCTTCACATAAAAACTGAACAGAAGCATTCTCAGAAACTTCTTTGTGTTGAGTGCATTCAACTCACAGACTTGAACTTACCTATAGAAAGAGCAGTTTTGAAACGCTCTTTTGGTAAAATCTGCAAGTGGTTATTTGGAGCACTTCGAGGCCTGTGCTGGGATATGGAATGTCTTCACCTAAAAACTACAGAGAAGCATTCTCAGAAAGTTCTTCACGATGCATTCATTCAACTCACAGAGTTGAACCTTCCTTTTGATAGAACAGATTTGAAACACTCTTTTTGTAGAATCTGCAAGAAGATATTTGGAGTGTTTTGAGGCCTATGCTGGAAAAGGAAATATCTTCACATAAAAACTAGACAGAAGCATTCTCAGAAACTTCTTTGGGATGAGTGCATTCTACTCACAGTGTTGAAGCTTGCTTTTGATAGAGCAGTTTTGAGACACTCTTTTGGTAGAATCTGCAAGTGTTTATTTGGAGCGCTTTGAGGCCTAAGCTGGAAAAGGAGATATCTTCACGTAAGAACTAGACAGAAGCATTCTCAGAAACTTCTTTCTGATGAGTGCATTCAACACACAGACTTGAACCTTGCTTTTGAAAGAGCAGCTTTGAAACACTTTTCGTAGAATCTGCAAGTGGATATTTGGAGCGCTTTGAGGCCTATGCTGGGAAATGAAATCTCTTCACCTAAAAACTAGACAGAAGCATTCTGAGAAACTTCTGTGTGATGAGTGCATTCAACTCACAGACTTGAACGTTCCCTTTGATAGAACAGTTTTGAAACACTCCTTTTGTAGAATCTGCAAGTGTTTATTCGGAGCACCTTGAGGCCTATGTTGGAAAAGGAAATATCTTCACATAAAAACTAGAGAGAAGGATTCTCAGAAACTTCTTTGTGATGAGTTCATTCAACTCACAGTGTTGAACCTGCCAATTGATAGAGAAGTTTGGAAACACTCTTTTTGTAGAAACTGCAAGGGGATATTTGGAGCCGTTTGAGGCCTATGCTGGAAAAGGAAATATCTTCACATAAAAACTGAACAGAAGCATTCTCAGAAACTTCTTTGTGTTGAGTGCATTCAACTCACAGACTTGAACTTACCTATAGAAAGAGCAGTTTTGAAACACTCTTTTGGTAAAATCTGCAAGTGGTTATTTGGAGCACTTCGAGGCCTGTGCTGGGATATGGAATATCTTCACCTAAAAACTACAGAGAAGCATTCTCAGAAAGTTCTCACGATGCATTCATTCAACTCACAGAGTTGAACCTTCCGTTTGATAGAACAGATTTGAAACACTCTTTTTGTAGAATCTGCAAGAAGATATTTGGAGTGTTTTGAGGCCTGTGCTGGAAAAGGAAATATCTTCACATAAAAACTAGACAGAAGCATTCTCAGAAACTTCTGTGTGATGAGTGCATTCAACTCACAGACTTGAACGTTCCTCTCAAAAGAGCAGTTTTGAAACACTCCTTTTGTAGATTCTGCAAGTGTTTATTTGGAGCGCTTTGAGGCCTATGTTGGAAAAGGAAATATCTTCACATAAAAACTAGACAGAAGCATTCTCAGAAACTTCTTTGGGATGAGTGCATTCTACTCACAGTGTTGAAGCTTGCTTTTGATAGAGCAGTTTTGAGACACTCTTTTGGTAGAATTTGCAAGTGGATATTTGGAGCGCTTTGAGGCCTATGCTGGAAAAGGAAATGTCTTCACATAAAAACTAGACAGAAGCATTCCAGGAAACTTCTGTATGATAAGTGCATTCAACTCACAGACTTGAACGTTCCTTTTGATAGAACTGTTTTGAAACACTTCTTTTGTAGAATTTGCAAGTGTTTTTTCGGAGCACCTTGAGGCCTATGTTGGAAAAGGAAATATCTTCACATAAAAACTAGAGAGAAGGATTCTCAGAAACTTCTTTGTGTTGAGTTCATTCAACTCACAGTGTTGAACCTACCAATTGATAGAGAAGTTTGGAAACACTCTTTTTGTGGAATCTGCCAGGGGATATTTGGAGCCGTTTGAGGCCTATGCTGGAAAAGGAAATATCTTCACATAAAAACTGAACAGAAACATTCTCAGAAACTTCTTTGTGTTGAGTGCATTCAACTCACAGACTTGAACTTACCTATAGAAAGAGCAGTTTTGAAACGCTCTTTTGGTAAAATCTGCAAGTGGTTATTTGGAGCACTTCGAGGCCTGTGCTGGGATATGGAATGTCTTCACCTAAAAACTACAGAGAAGCATTCTCAGAAAGTTCTTCACGATGCATTCATTCAACTCACAGAGTTGAACCTTCCTTTTGATAGAACAGATTTGAAACACTCTTTTTGTAGAATCTGCAAGAAGATATTTGGAGTGTTTTGAGGCCTATGCTGGAAAAGGAAATATCTTCACATAAAAACTAGACAGAAGCATTCTCAGAAACTTCTTTGGGATGAGTGCATTCTACTCACAGTGTTGAAGCTTGCTTTTGATAGAGCAGTTTTGAGACACTCTTTTGGTAGAATCTGCAAGTGTTTATTTGGAGCGCTTTGAGGCCTAAGCTGGAAAAGGAGATATCTTCACGTAAGAACTAGACAGAAGCATTCTCAGAAACTTCTTTCTGATGAGTGCATTCAACACACAGACTTGAACCTTGCTTTTGAAAGAGCAGCTTTGAAACACTTTTCGTAGAATCTGCAAGTGGATATTTGGAGCGCTTTGAGGCCTATGCTGGGAAATGAAATCTCTTCACCTAAAAACTAGACAGAAGCATTCTGAGAAACTTCTGTGTGATGAGTGCATTCAACTCACAGACTTGAACGTTCCCTTTGATAGAACAGTTTTGAAACACTCCTTTTGTAGAATCTGCAAGTGTTTATTCGGAGCACCTTGAGGCCTATGTTGGAAAAGGAAATATCTTCACATAAAAACTAGAGAGAAGGATTCTCAGAAACTTCTTTGTGATGAGTTCATTCAACTCACAGTGTTGAACCTGCCAATTGATAGAGAAGTTTGGAAACACTCTTTTTGTAGAATCTGCAAGGGGATATTTGGAGCCGTTTGAGGCCTATGCTGGAAAAGGAAATATCTTCACATAAAAACTGAACAGAAGCATTCTCAGAAACTTCTTTGAGTTGAGTGCATTCAACTCACAGACTTGAACTTACCTATAGAAAGAGCAGTTTTGAAACACTCTTTTGGTAAAATCTGCAAGTGGTTATTTGGAGCACTTCGAGGCCTGTGCTGGGATATGGAATATCTTCACCTAAAAACTAAACTGAAGCATTCTCAGAAACTTCTTTCTGATGAGTGCATTCAACACACAGACTTGAACCTTGCTTTTGAAAGAGCAGCTTTGAAACACTCTTTTCGTAGAATCTGCAAGTGGATATTTGGAGCGCTTTGAGGCCTATGCTGGGAAATGAAATCTCTTCACCTAAAAACTAGACAGAAGCATTCTGAGAAACTTCTGTGTGATGAGTGCATTCAACTCACAGACTTGAACGTTCCCTTTGATAGAACAGTTTTGAAACACTCCTTTTGTAGAATCTGCAAGTGTTTATTCGGAGCACCTTGAGGCCTATGTTGGAAAAGGAAGTATCTTCACATAAAAACTAGAGAGAAGGATTCTCAGAAACTTCTTTGTGATGAGTTCATTCAACTCACAGTGTTGAACCTGCCAATTGATAGAGAAGTTTGGAAACACTCTTTTTGTAGAATCTGCAAGGGGATATTTGGAGCCGTTTGAGGCCTATGCTGGAAAAGGAAATATCTTCACATAAAAACTGAACAGAAGCATTCTCAGAAACTTCTTTGTGTTGAGTGCTTTCAACTCACAGACTTGAACTTACCTATAGAAAGAGCAGTTTTGAAACACTCTTTTGGTAAAATCTGGAAGTGGTTATTTGGAGCACTTCGAGGCCTGTGCTGGGATATGGAATATCTTCACCTAAAAACTACAGAGAAGCATTCTCAGAAAGTTCTCACGATGCATTCATTCAACTCACAGAGTTGAACCTTCCTTTTGATAGAACAGATTTGAAACACTCTTTTTGTAGAATCTGCAAGAAGATATTTGGAGTGTTTTGAGGCCTATGCTGGAAAAGGAAATATCTTCACATAAAAACTAGACAGAAGCATTCTCAGAAACTTCTGTGTGATGAGTGCATTCAACTCACAGACTTGAACGTTCCTCTCAAAAGAGCAGTTTTGAAACACTCCTTTTGTAGAATGTGCAAGTGTTTATTTGGAGCGCTTTGAGGCCTACGTTGGAAAAGGAAATATCTTCACATAAAAACTAGACAGAAGCATTCTCAGAAACTTCTTTGGGATGAGTGCATTCTACTCACAGTGTTGAAGCTTGCTTTTGATAGAGCACTTTTGAGACACTCTTTTGGTAGAATCTGCAAGTGGATATTTGGAGCACTTTGAGGCCTATGCTGGAAAAGGAAATGTCTTCACATAAAAACTAGACAGAAGCATTCCAGGAAACTTCTGTATGATAAGTGCATTCAACTCACAGACTTGAAGGTTCCTTTTGATAGAACTCTTTTGAAACACTCCTTTTGTAGAATTTGCAAGTGTTTATTTGGAGCGCTTTGAGGCCTCAGCTGGAAAAGGAAATATCTTCACGTAAGAACTAGACAGAAGCATTCTCAGAAACTTCTTTCTGATGAGTGCATTCAACACACAGACTTGAACCTTGCTTTTGAAAGAGCAGCTTTGAAACACTCTTTTCGTAGAATCTGCAAGTGGATATTTGGAGCGCTTTGAGGCCTATGCTGGGAAATGAAATCTCTTCACCTAAAAACTAGACAGAAGCATTCTGAGAAACTTCTGTGTGATGAGTGCATTCAACTCACAGACTTGAACGTTCCCTTTGATAGAACAGTTTTGAAACACTCCTTTTGTAGAATCTGCAAGTGTTTATTTGGAGCACCTTGAGGCCTATGTTGGAAAAGGAAGTATCTTCACATAAAAACTAGAGAGAAGGATTCTCAGAAACTTCTTTGTGATGAGTTCATTCAACTCACAGTGTTGAACCTGCCAATTGATAGAGAAGTTTGGAAACACTCTTTTTGTAGAATCTGCAAGGGGATATTTGGAGCCGTTTGAGGCCTATGCCGGAAAAGGAAATATCTTCACATAAAAACTGAACAGAATCATTCTCAGAAACTTCTTTGTGTTGAGTGCATTCAACTCACAGACTTGAACTTACCTATAGAAAGAGCAGTTTTGAAACACTCTTTTGGTAAAATCTGCAAGTGGTTATTTGGAGCACTTCGAGGCCTGTGCTGGGATATGGAATATCTTCACCTAAAAACTACAGAGAAGCATTCTCAGAAAGTTCTTCACGATGCATTCATTCAACTCACAGAGTTGAACCTTCCTTTTGATAGAACAGATTTGAAACACTCTTTTTGTAGAATCTGCAAGAAGATATTTGGAGTGTTTTGAGGCCTATGCTGGAAAAGGAAATATCTTCACATAAAAGCTAGACAGAAGCATTCTCAGAAACTTCTGTGTGATGAGTGCATTCAACTCACAGACTTGAACGTTCCTCTCAAAAGAGCAGTTTTGAAACACTCCTTTTGTAGAATCTGCCAGTGTTTATTTGGAGCGCTTTGAGGCCTATGTTGGAAAAGGAAATATCTTCACATAAAAACTAGACAGAAGCATTCTCAGAAACTTCTTTGGGATGAGTGCATTCTACTCACAGTGTTGAAGCTTGCTTTTGATTGAGCAGTTTTGAGACACTCTTTTGGTAGAATCTGCAAGTGGATATTTGGCGCGCTTTGAGGCCTATGCTGGAAAAGGAAATGTCTTCACATAAAAACTAGACAGAAGCATTCCAGGATACTTCTGTATGATAAGTGCATTCAACTCACAGACTTGAACGTTCCTTTTGATAGAACTCTTTTGAAACACTCCTTTTGTAGAATTTGCAAGTGTCTATTTGGAGCGCTTTGAGGCCTAAGCTGGAAAAGGAAATATCTTCACGTAAGAACTAGACAGAAGCATTCTCAGAAACTTCTTTCTGATGAGTGCATTCAACACACAGACTTGAACCTTGCTTTTGAAAGAGCAGCTTTGAAACACTCTTTTCGTAGAATCTGCAAGTGGATATTTGGAGCGCTTTGAGGCCTTTGCTGGGAAATGAAATCTCTTCACCTAAAAACTAGACAGAAGCATTCTGAGAAACTTCTCTGTGATGAGTGCATTCAACTCACAGACTTGAACGTTCCCTTTGATAGAACAGTTTTGAAACACTCCTTTTGTAGAATCTGCAAGTGTTTATTCGGAGCACCTTGAGGCCTATGTTGGAAAAGGAAGTATCTTCACATAAAAACTAGAGAGAAGGATTCTCAGAAACTTCTTTGTGATGAGTTCATTCAACTCACAGTGTTGAACCTGCCAATTGATAGAGAAGTTTGGAAACACTCTTTTTGTAGAATCTGCAAGGGGATATTTGGAGCCGTTTGAGGCCTATGCTGGAAAAGGAAATATCTTCACATAAAAACTGAACAGAAGCATTCTCAGAAACTTCTTTGTGTTGAGTGTATTCAACTCACAGACTTGAACTTACCTATAGAAAGAGCAGTTTCGAAACACTCTTTTGGTAAAATCTGCAAGTGGTTATTTGGAGCACTTCAAGGCCTGTGCTGGGATATGGAATATCTTCACCTAAAAACTACAGAGAAGCATTCTCAGAAAGTTCTTCACGATGCATGCATTCAACTCACAGAGTTGAACCTTCCTTTTGATAGAACAGATTTGAAACACTCTTTTTGTAGAATCTGCAAGAAGATATTTGGAGTGTTTTGAGGCCTATGCTGGAAAAGGAAATATCTTCACATAAAAACTAGACAGAAGCATTCTCAGAAACTTCTGTGTGATGAGTGCATTCAACTCACAGACTTGAACGTTCCTCTCAAAAGAGCAGTTTTGAAACACTCCTTTTGTAGAATCTGCCAGTGTTTATTTGGAGCGCTTTGAGGCCTATGTTGGAAAAGGAAATATCTTCACATAAAAACTAGACAGAAGCATTCTCAGAAACTTCTTTGGGATGAGTGCATTCTACTCACAGTGTTGAAGCTTGCTTTTGATTCAGCAGTTTTGAGACACTCTTTTGGTAGAATCTGCAAGTGGATATTTGGAGCGCTTTGAGGCCTATGCTGGAAAAGGAAATGTCTTCACATAAAAACTAGACAGAAGCATTCCAGGAAACTTCTGTATGATAAGTGCATTCAACTCACAGACTTGAACGTTCCTTTTGATAGAACTCTTTTGAAACACTCCTTTTGTAGAATTTGCAAGTGTTTATTTGGAGCGCTTTGAGGCCTCAGCTGGAAAAGGAAATATCTTCACGTAAGAACTAGACAGAAGCATTCTCAGAAACTTCTTTCTGATGAGTGCATTCAACACACAGACTTGAACCTTGCTTTTGAAAGAGCAGCTTTGAAACACTCTTTTCGTAGAATCTGCAAGTGGATATTTGGAGCGCTTTGAGGCCTATGCTGGGAAATGAAATCTCTTCACCTAAAAACTAGACAGAAGCATTCTGAGAAACTTCTGTGTGATGAGTGCATTCAACTCACAGACTGGAACGTTCCCTTTGATAGAACAGTTTTGAAACACTCCTTTTGTAGAATCTGCAAGTGTTTATTCGGAGCACCTTGAGGCCTATGTTGGAAAAGGAAGTATCTTCACATAAAAACTAGAGAGAAGGATTCTCAGAAACTTCTTTGTGATGAGTTCATTCAACTCACAGTGTTGAACCTGCCAATTGATAGAGAAGTTTGGAAACACTCTTTTTGTAGAATCTGCAAGGGGATATTTGGAGCCGTTTGAGGCCTATGCTGGAAAAGGAAATATCTTCACATAAAAACTGAACAGAAGCATTCTCAGAAACTTCTCTTTGTGTTGAGTGCATTCAACTCACAGACTTGAACTTACCTATAGAAAGAGCAGTTTTGAAACACTCTTTTGGTAAAATCTGCAAGTGGTTATTTGGAGCACTTCGAGGCCTGTGCTGGGATATGGAATGTCTTCACCTAAAAACTACAGAGAAGCATTCTCAGAAAGTTCTTCACGATGCATTCATTCAACTCACAGAGTTGAACCTTCCTTTTGATAGAACAGATTTGAAACACTCTTTTTGTAGAATCTGCAAGAAGATATTTGGAGTGTTTTGAGGCCTATGCTGGAAAAGGAAATATCTTCACATAAAAACTAGACAGAAGCATTCTCAGAAACTTCTGTGTGATGAGTGCATTCAACTCACAGACTTGAACGTTCCTCTCAAAAGAGCAGTTTTGAAACACTCCTTTTGTAGAATCTGCAAGTGTTTATTTGGAGCGCTTTGAGGTCTACGTTGGAAAAGGAAATATCTTCACATAAAAACTAGACAGAAGCATTCTCAGAAACTTCTTTGGGATGAGTGCATTCTACTCACAGTGTTGAAGCTTGCTTTTGATAGAGCAGTTTTGAGACACTCTTTTGGTAGAATCTGCAAGTGGATATTTGGAGCGCTTTGAGGCCTATGCTGGAAAAGGAAATGTCTTCACATAAAAACTAGACAGAAGCATTCCAGGAAACTTCTGTATGATAAGTGCATTCAACTCACAGACTTGAACGTTCCTTTTGATAGAACTCTTTTGAAACACTCCTTTTGTAGAATTTGCAAGTGTTTATTTGGAGCGCTTTGAGGCCTCAGCTGGAAAAGGAAATATCTTCACGTAAGAACTAGACAGAAGCATTCTCAGAAACTTCTTTCTGATGAGTGCATTCAACACACAGACTTGAACCTTGCTTTTGAAAGAGCAGCTTTGAAACACTCTTTTCGTAGAATCTGCAAGTGGATATTTGGAGCGCTTTGAGGCCTATGATGGGAAATGAAATCTCTTCACCTAAAAACTAGACAGAAGCATTCTGAGAAACTTCTGTGTGATGAGTGCATTCAACTCACAGACTTGAACGTTCCCTTTGATAGAACAGTTTTGAAACACTCCTTTTGTAGAATCTGCAAGTGTTTATTCGGAGCACCTTGAGGCCTATGTTGGAAAAGGAAGTATCTTCACATAAAAACTAGAGAGAAGGATTCTCAGAAACTTCTTTGTGATGAGTTCATTCAACTCACAGTGTTGAACCTGCCAATTGATAGAGAAGTTTGGAAACACTCTTTTTGTAGAATCTGCAAGGGGATATTTGGAGCCGTTTGAGGCCTATGCTGGAAAAGGAAATATCTTCACATAAAAACTGAACAGAAGCATTCTCAGAAACTTCTTTGTGTTGAGTGCATTCAACTCACAGACTTGAACTTACCTATAGAAAGAGCAGTTTTGAAACACTCTTTTGGTAAAATCTGCAAGTGGTTATTTGGAGCACTTCGAGGCCTGTGCTGGGATATGGAATACCTTCACCTAAAAACTACAGAGAAGCATTCTCAGAAAGTTCTTCAGGATGCATTCATTCAACTCGCAGAGTTGAACCTTCCTTTTGATAGAACAGATTTGAAACACTCTTTTTGTAGAATCTGCAAGAAGTTATTTGGAGTGTTTTGAGGCCTATGCTGGAAAAGGAAATATCTTCACATAAAAACTAGACAGAAGCATTCTCAGAAACTTCTGTGTGATGAGTGCATTCAACTCACAGACTTGAACGTTCCTCTCAAAAGAGCAGTTTTGAAACACTCCTTTTGTAGAATCTGCAAGTGTTTATTTGGAGCGCTTTGAGGCCTACGTTGGAAAAGGAAATATCTTCACATAAAAACTAGACAGAAGCATTCTCAGAAACTTCTTTGGGATGAGTGCATTCTACTCACAGTGTTGAAGCTTGCTTTTGATTGAGCAGTTTTGAGACACTCTTTTGGTAGAATCTGCAAGTGGATATTTGGAGCACTTTGAGGCCTATGCAGGAAAAGGAAATGTCTTCACATAAAAACTAGACAGAAGCATTCCAGGAAACTTCTGTATGATAAGTGCATTCAACTCACAAACTTGAACGTTCCTTTTGATAGAACTCTTTTGAAACACTCCTTTTGTAGAATTTGCAAGTGTTTATTTGGAGCGCTTTGAGGCCTCAGCTGGAAAAGGAAATATCTTCACGTAAGAACTAGACAGAAGCATTCTCAGAAACTTCTTTCTGATGAGTGCATTCAACACACAGACTTGAACCTTGCTTTTGAAAGAGCAGCTTTGAAACACTCTTTTCGTAGAATCTGCAAGTGGATATTTGGAGCGCTTTGAGGCCTATGCTGGGAAATGAAATCTCTTCAACTAAAAACTACACAGAAGCATTCTGAGAAACTTCTGTGTGATGAGTGCATTCAACTCACAGACTTGAACGTTCCCTTTGATAGAACAGTTTTGAAACACTCCTTTTGTAGAATCTGCAAGTGTTTATTCGGAGCACCTTGAGGCCTATGTTGGAAAAGGAAGTATCTTCACATAAAAACTAGAGAGAAGGATTCTCAGAAACTTCTTTGTGATGAGTTCATTCAACTCACAGTGTTGAACCTGCCAGTTGATAGAGAAGTTTGGAAACACTCTTTTTGTAGAATCTGCAAGGGGATATTTGGAGCCGTTTGAGGCCTATGCTGGAAAAGGAAATATCTTCACATAAAAACTGAACAGAAGCATTCTCAGAAACTTCTTTGTGTTGAGTGCATTCAACTCACAGACTTGAACTTACCTATAGAAAGAGCAGTTTTGAAACACTCTTTTGGTAAAATCTGGAAGTGGTTATTTGGAGCACTTCGAGGCCTGTGCTGGGATATGGAATATCTTCACCTAAAAACTACAGAGAAGCATTCTCAGAAAGTTCTTCACGATGCATTCATTCAACTCACAGAGTTGAACCTTCCTTTTGATAGAACAGATTTGAAACACTCTTTTTGTAGAATCTGCAAGAAGATATTTGGAGTGTTTTGAGGCCTATGCTGGAAAAGGAAATATCTTCACATAAAAACTAGACAGAAGCATTCTCAGAAACTTCTGTGTGATGAGTGCATTCAACTCACAGACTTGAACGTTCCTCTCAAAAGAGCAGTTTTGAAACACTCCTTTTGTAGAATTTGCCAGTGTTTATTTGGAGCGCTTTGAGGCCTACGTTGGAAAAGGAAATATCTTCACATAAAAACTAGACAGAAGCATTCTCAGAAACTTCTTTGGGATGAGTGCATTCTACTCACAGTGTTGAAGCTTGCTTTTGATTGAGCAGTTTTGAGACACTCTTTTGGTAGAATCTGCAAGTGGATATTTGGAGCGCTTTGAGGCCTATGCTGGAAAAGGAAATGTCTTCACATAAAAACTAGACAGAAGCATTCCAGGAAACTTCTGAATGATAAGTGCATTCAACTCACAGACTTGAACGTTCCTTTTGATAGAACTCTTTTGAAACACTCCTTTTGTAGAATTTGCAAGTGTTTATTTGGAGCGCTTTGAGGCCTCAGCTGGAAAAGGAAATATCTTCACGTAAGAACTAGACAGAAGCATTCTCAGAAACTTCTTTCTGATGAGTGCATTCAACACACAGACTTGAACCTTGCTTTTGAAAGAGCAGCTTTGAAACACTCTTTTCGTAGAATCTGCAAGTGGATATTTGGAGCGCTTTGAGGCCTATGCTGGGAAATGAAATCTCTTCACCTAAAAACTAGACAGAAGCATTCTGAGAAACTTCTGTGTGATGAGTGCATTCAACTGACAGACTTGAACGTTCCCTTTGATAGAACAGTTTTGAAACACTCCTTTTGTAGAATCTGCAAGTGTTTATTCGGAGCACCTTGAGGCCTATGTTGGAAAAGGAAGTATCTTCACATAAAAACTAGAGAGAAGGATTCTCAGAAACTTCTTTGTGATGAGTTCATTCAACTCACAGTGTTGAACCTGCCAATTGATAGAGAAGTTTGGAAACACTCTTTTTGTAGAATCTGCAAGGGGATATTTGGAGCCGTTTGAGGCCTATGCTGGAAAAGGAAATATTTTCACATAAAAACTGAACAGAAGCATTCTCAGAAACTTCTTTGTGTTGAGTGCATTCAACTCACAGACTTGAACTTACCTATAGAAAGAGCAGTTTTGAAACACTCTTTTGGTAAAATCTGCAAGTGGTTATTTGGAGCACTTCGAGGCCTGTGCTGGGATATGGAATACCTTCACCTAAAAACTACAGAGAAGCATTCTCAGAAAGTTCTTCAGGATGCATTCATTCAACTCGCAGAGTTGAACCTTCCTTTTGATAGAACAGATTTGAAACACTCTTTTTGTAGAATCTGCAAGAAGATATTTGGAGTGTTTTGAGGCCTATGCTGGAAAAGGAAATATCTTCACATAAAAACTAGACAGAAGCATTCTCAGAAACTTCTGTGTGATGAGTGCATTCAACTCACAGACTTGAACGTTCCTCTCAAAAGAGCAGTTTTGAAACACTCCTTTTGTAGAATCTGCAAGTGTTTATTTGGAGCGCTTTGAGGCCTACGTTGGAAAAGGAAATATCTTCACATAAAAACTAGACAGAAGCATTCTCAGAAACTTCTTTGGGATGAGTGCATTCTACTCACAGTGTTGAAGCTTGCTTTTGATTGAGCAGTTTTGAGACACTCTTTTGGTAGAATCTGCAAGTGGATATTTGGAGCACTTTGAGGCCTATGCAGGAAAAGGAAATGTCTTCACATTAAAACTAGACAGAAGCATTCCAGGAAACTTCTGTATGATAAGTGCATTCAACTCACAAACTTGAACGTTCCTTTTGATAGAACTCTTTTGAAACACTCCTTTTGTAGAATTTGCAAGTGTTTATTAGGAGCGCTTTGAGGGCTCAGCTGGAAAAGGAAATATCTTCACGTAAGAACTAGACAGAAGCATTCTCAGAAACTTCTTTCTGATGAGTGCATTCAACACACAGACTTGAACCTTGCTTTTGAAAGAGCAGCTTTGAAACACTCTTTTCGTAGAATCTGCAAGTGGATATTTGGAGCGCTTTGAGGCCTATGCTGGGAAATGAAATCTCTTCACCTAAAAACTAGACAGAAGCATTCTGAGAAACTTCTGTGTGATGAGTGCATTCAACTCACAGACCTCAACGTTCCCTTTGATAGAACAGTTTTGAAACACTCCTTTTGTAGAATCTGCAAGTGTTTATTCCGAGCACCTTGAGGCCTATGTTGGAAAAGGAAATATCTTCACATAAAAACTAGAGAGAAGGATTCTCAGAAACTTCTTTGTGATGAGTTCATTCAACTCACAGTGTTGAACCTACCAATTGATAGAGAAGTTTGGAAACACTCCTTTTGTAGAATCTGCAAGGGGATATTTGGAGCCGTTTGAGGCCTATGCTGGAAAAGGAAATATCTTCACATAAAAACTGAACAGAAGCATTCTCAGAAACTTCTTTGTGTTGAGTGCATTCAACTCACAGACTTGAACTTACCTATAGAAAGAGCAGTTTTGAAACACTCTTTTGGTAAAATCTGCAAGTGGTTATTTGGAGCACTTCGAGGCCTGTGCTGGGATATGGAATATCTTCACCTAAAAACTACAGAGAAGCATTCTCAGAAAGTTCTTCACGATGCATTCATTCAACTCACAGAGTTGAACCTTCCTTTTGATAGAACAGATTTGAAACACTCTTTTTGTAGAATCTGCAAGAAGATATTTGGAGTGTTTTGAGGCCTATGCTGGAAAAGGAAATATCTTCACATAAAAACTAGACAGAAGCATTCTCAGAAACTTCTGTGTGATGAGTGCATTCAACTCACAGACTTGAACGTTCCTCTCAAAAGAGCAGTTTTGAAACACTCCTTTTGTAGAATCTGCAAGTGTTTATTTGGAGCGCTTTGAGGCCTACGTTGGAAAAGGAAATATCTTCACATAAAAACTAGACAGAAGCATTCTCAGAAACTTCTTTGGGATGAGTGCATTCTACTCACAGTGTTGAAGCTTGCTTTTGATTGAGCAGTTTTGAGACACTCTTTTGGTAGAATCTGCAAGTGGATATTTGGAGCGCTTTGAGGCCTATGCTGGAAAAGGAAATGTCTTCACATAAAAACTAGACAGAAGCATTCCAGGAAACTTCTGTATGATAAGTGCATTCAACTCACAGACTTGAACGTTCCTTTTGATAGAACTCTTTTGAAACACTCCTTTTGTGGTATTTGGAAGTGTTTATTTGGAGCGCTTTGAGGCCTCAGCTGGAAAAGGAAATATCTTCACGTAAGAACTAGACAGAAGCATTCTCAGAAACTTCTTTCTGATGAGTGCATTCAACACACAGACTTGAACCTTGCTTTTGAAAGAGCAGCTTTGAAACACTCTTTTCGTAGAATCTGCAAGTGGATATTTGGAGCGCTTTGAGGCCTATGCTGGGAAATGAAATCTCTTCACCTAAAAACTAGACAGAAGCATTCTGAGAAACTTCTGTGTGATGAGTGCATTCAACTCACAGACTTGAACGTTCCCTTTGATAGAACAGTTTTGAAACACTCCTTTTGTAGAATCTGCAAGTGTTTATTCGGAGCACCTTGAGGCCTATGTTGGAAAAGGAAGTATCTTCACATAAAAACTAGAGAGAAGGATTCTCAGAAACTTCTTTGTGATGAGTTCATTCAACTCACAGTGTTGAACCTGCCAATTGATAGAGAAGTTTGGAAACACTCTTTTTGTAGAATCTGCAAGGGGATATTTGGAGCCGTTTGAGGCCTATGCTGGAAAAGGAAATATCTTCACATAAAAACTGAACAGAAGCATTCTCAGAAACTTCTTTGTGTTGAGTGCATTCAACTCACAGACTTGAACTTACCTATAGAAAGAGCAGTTTTGAAACACTCTTTTGGTAAAATCTGCAAGTGGTTATTTGGAGCACTTCGAGGCCTGTGCTGGGATATGGAATACCTTCACCTAAAAACTACAGAGAAGCATTCTCAGAAAGTTCTTCAGGATGCATTCATTCAACTCGCAGAGTTGAACCTTCCTTTTGATAGAACAGATTTGAAACACTCTTTTTGTAGAATCTGCAAGAAGTTATTTGGAGTGTTTTGAGGCCTATGCTGGAAAAGGAAATATCTTCACATAAAAACTAGACAGAAGCATTCTCAGAAACTTCTGTGTGATGAGTGCATTCAACTCACAGACTTGAACGTTCCTCTCAAAAGAGCAGTTTTGAAACACTCCTTTTGTAGAATCTGCAAGTGTTTATTTGGAGCGCTTTGAGGCCTACGTTGGAAAAGGAAATATCTTCACATAAAAACTAGACAGAAGCATTCTCAGAAACTTCTTTGGGATGAGTGCATTCTACTCACAGTGTTGAAGCTTGCTTTTGATTGAGCAGTTTTGAGACACTCTTTTGGTAGAATCTGCAAGTGGATATTTGGAGCACTTTGAGGCCTATGCAGGAAAAGGAAATGTCTTCACATAAAAACTAGACAGAAGCATTCCAGGAAACTTCTGTATGATAAGTGCATTCAACTCACAAACTTGAACGTTCCTTTTGATAGAACTCTTTTGAAACACTCCTTTTGTAGAATTTGCAAGTGTTTATTTGGAGCGCTTTGAGGCCTCAGCTGGAAAAGGAAATATCTTCACGTAAGAACTAGACAGAAGCATTCTCAGAAACTTCTTTCTGATGAGTGCATTCAACACACAGACTTGAACCTTGCTTTTGAAAGAGCAGCTTTGAAACACTCTTTTCGTAGAATCTGCAAGTGGATATTTGGAGCGCTTTGAGGCCTATGCTGGGAAATGAAATCTCTTCAACTAAAAACTACACAGAAGCATTCTGAGAAACTTCTGTGTGATGAGTGCATTCAACTCACAGACTTGAACGTTCCCTTTGATAGAACAGTTTTGAAACACTCCTTTTGTAGAATCTACAAGTGTTTATTCGGAGCACCTTGAGGCCTATGTTGGAAAAGGAAGTATCTTCACATAAAAACTAGAGAGAAGGATTCTCAGAAACTTCTTTGTGATGAGTTCATTCAACTCACAGTGTTGAACCTGCCAGTTGATAGAGAAGTTTGGAAACACTCTTTTTGTAGAATCTGCAAGGGGATATTTGGAGCCGTTTGAGGCCTATGCTGGAAAAGGAAATATCTTCACATAAAAACTGAACAGAAGCATTCTCAGAAACTTCTTTGTGTTGAGTGCATTCAACTCACAGACTTGAACTTACCTATAGAAAGAGCAGTTTTGAAACACTCTTTTGGTAAAATCTGGAAGTGGTTATTTGGAGCACTTCGAGGCCTGTGCTGGGATATGGAATATCTTCACCTAAAAACTACAGAGAAGCATTCTCAGAAAGTTCTTCACGATGCATTCATTCAACTCACAGAGTTGAACCTTCCTTTTGATAGAACAGATTTGAAACACTCTTTTTGTAGAATCTGCAAGAAGATATTTGGAGTGTTTTGAGGCCTATGCTGGAAAAGGAAATATCTTCACATAAAAACTAGACAGAAGCATTCTCAGAAACTTCTGTGTGATGAGTGCATTCAACTCACAGACTTGAACGTTCCTCTCAAAAGAGCAGTTTTGAAACACTCCTTTTGTAGAATCTGCCAGTGTTTATTTGGAGCGCTTTGAGGCCTACGTTGGAAAAGGAAATATCTTCACATAAAAACTAGACAGAAGCATTCTCAGAAACTTCTTTGGGATGAGTGCATTCTACTCACAGTGTTGAAGCTTGCTTTTGATTGAGCAGTTTTGAGACACTCTTTTGGTAGAATCTGCAAGTGGATATTTGGAGCGCTTTGAGGCCTATGCTGGAAAAGGAAATGTCTTCACATAAAAACTAGACAGAAGCATTCCAGGAAACTTCTGAATGATAAGTGCATTCAACTCACAGACTTGAACGTTCCTTTTGATAGAACTCTTTTGAAACACTCCTTTTGTAGAATTTGCAAGTGTTTATTTGGAGCGCTTTGAGGCCTCAGCTGGAAAAGGAAATATCTTCACGTAAGAACTAGACAGAAGCATTCTCAGAAACTTCTTTCTGATGAGTGCATTCAACACACAGACTTGAACCTTGCTTTTGAAAGAGCAGCTTTGAAACACTCTTTTCGTAGAATCTGCAAGTGGATATTTGGAGCGCTTTGAGGCCTATGCTGGGAAATGAAATCTCTTCACCTAAAAACTAGACAGAAGCATTCTGAGAAACTTCTGTGTGATGAGTGCATTCAACTGACAGACTTGAACATTCCCTTTGATAGAACAGTTTTGAAACACTCCTTTTGTAGAATCTGCAAGTGTTTATTCGGAGCACCTTGAGGCCTATGTTGGAAAAGGAAGTATCTTCACATAAAAACTAGAGAGAAGGATTCTCAGAAACTTCTTTGTGATGAGTTCATTCAACTCACAGTGTTGAACCTGCCAATTGATAGAGAAGTTTGGAAACACTCTTTTTGTAGAATCTGCAAGGGGATATTTGGAGCCGTTTGAGGCCTATGCTGGAAAAGGAAATATTTTCACATAAAAACTGAACAGAAGCATTCTCAGAAACTTCTTTGTGTTGAGTGCATTCAACTCACAGACTTGAACTTACCTATAGAAAGAGCAGTTTTGAAACACTCTTTTGGTAAAATCTGCAAGTGGTTATTTGGAGCACTTCGAGGCCTGTGCTGGGATATGGAATACCTTCACCTAAAAACTACAGAGAAGCATTCTCAGAAAGTTCTTCAGGATGCATTCATTCAACTCGCAGAGTTGAACCTTCCTTTTGATAGAACAGATTTGAAACACTCTTTTTGTAGAATCTGCAAGAAGATATTTGGAGTGTTTTGAGGCCTATGCTGGAAAAGGAAATATCTTCACATAAAAACTAGACAGAAGCATTCTCAGAAACTTCTGTGTGATGAGTGCATTCAACTCACAGACTTGAACGTTCCTCTCAAAAGAGCAGTTTTGAAACACTCCTTTTGTAGAATCTGCAAGTGTTTATTTGGAGCGCTTTGAGGCCTACGTTGGAAAAGGAAATATCTTCACATAAAAACTAGACAGAAGCATTCTCAGAAACTTCTTTGGGATGAGTGCATTCTACTCACAGTGTTGAAGCTTGCTTTTGATTGAGCAGTTTTGAGACACTCTTTTGGTAGAATCTGCAAGTGGATATTTGGAGCACTTTGAGGCCTATGCAGGAAAAGGAAATGTCTTCACATTAAAACTAGACAGAAGCATTCCAGGAAACTTCTGTATGATAAGTGCATTCAACTCAAAAACTTGAACGTTCCTTTTGATAGAACTCTTTTGAAACACTCCTTTTGTAGAATTTGCAAGTGTTTATTAGGAGCGCTTTGAGGCCTCAGCTGGAAAAGGAAATATCTTCACGTAAGAACTAGACAGAAGCATTCTCAGAAACTTCTTTCTGATGAGTGCATTCAACACACAGACTTGAACCTTGCTTTTGAAAGAGCAGCTTTGAAACACTCTTTTCGTAGAATCTGCAAGTGGATATTTGGAGCGCTTTGAGGCCTATGCTGGGAAATGAAATCTCTTCACCTAAAAACTAGACAGAAGCATTCTGAGAAACTTCTGTGTGATGAGTGCATTCAACTCACAGACCTCAACGTTCCCTTTGATAGAACAGTTTTGAAACACTCCTTTTGTAGAATCTGCAAGTGTTTATTCCGAGCACCTTGAGGCCTATGTTGGAAAAGGAAATATCTTCACATAAAAACTAGAGAGAAGGATTCTCAGAAACTTCTTTGTGATGAGTTCATTCAACTCACAGTGTTGAACCTACCAATTGATAGAGAAGTTTGGAAACACTCCTTTTGTAGAATCTGCAAGGGGATATTTGGAGCCGTTTGAGGCCTATGCTGGAAAAGGAAATATCTTCACATAAAAACTGAACAGAAGCATTCTCAGAAACTTCTTTGTGTTGAGTGCATTCAACTCACAGACTTGAACTTACCTATAGAAAGAGCAGTTTTGAAACACTCTTTTGGTAAAATCTGCAAGTGGTTATTTGGAGCACTTCGAGGCCTGTGCTGGGATATGGAATATCTTCACCTAAAAACTACAGAGAAGCATTCTCAGAAAGTTCTTCACGATGCATTCATTCAACTCACAGAGTTGAACCTTCCTTTTGATAGAACAGATTTGAAACACTCTTTTTGTAGAATCTGCAAGAAGATATTTGGAGTGTTTTGAGGCCTATGCTGGAAAAGGAAATATCTTCACATAAAAACTAGACAGAAGCATTCTCAGAAACTTCTGTGTGATGAGTGCATTCAACTCACAGACTTGAACGTTCCTCTCAAAAGAGCAGTTTTGAAACACTCCTTTTGTAGAATCTGCAAGTGTTTATTTGGAGCGCTTTGAGGCCTACGTTGGAAAAGGAAATATCTTCACATAAAAACTAGACAGAAGCATTCTCAGAAACTTCTTTGGGATGAGTGCATTCTACTCACAGTGTTGAAGCTTGCTTTTGATTGAGCAGTTTTGAGACACTCTTTTGGTAGAATCTGCAAGTGGATATTTGGAGCGCTTTGAGGCCTATGCTGGAAAAGGAAATGTCTTCACATAAAAACTAGACAGAAGCATTCCAGGAAACTTCTGTATGATAAGTGCATTCAACTCACAGACTTGAACGTTCCTTTTGATAGAACTCTTTTGAAACACTCCTTTTGTGGTATTTGGAAGTGTTTATTTGGAGCGCTTTGAGGCCTCAGCTGGAAAAGGAAATATCTTCACGTAAGAACTAGACAGAAGCATTCTCAGAAACTTCTTTCTGATGAGTGCATTCAACACACAGACTTGAACCTTGCTTTTGAAAGAGCAGCTTTGAAACACTCTTTTCGTAGAATGTGCAAGTGGATATTTGGAGCGCTTTGAGGCCTATGCTGGGAAATGAAATCTCTTCACCTAAAAACTAGACAGAAGCATTCTGAGAAACTTCTGTGTGATGAGTGCATTCAACTCACAGACTTGAACGTTCCCTTTGATAGAACAGTTTTGAAACACTCCTTTTGTAGAATCTGCAAGTGTTTATTCGGAGCACCTTGAGGCCTATGTTGGAAAAGGAAATATCTTCACATAAAAACTAGAGAGAAGGATTCTCAGAAACTTCTTTGTGATGAGTTCATTCAACTCACAGTGTTGAACCTACCAATTGATAGAGAAGTTTGGAAACACTCTTTTTGTAGAATCTGCAAGGGGACATTTGGAGCCGTTTGAGGCCTATGCTGGAAAAGGAAATATCTTCACATAAAAACTGAACAGAAGCATTCTCAGAAACTTCTTTGTGTTGAGTGCATTCAACTCACAGACTTGAACTTACCTATAGAAAGAGCAGTTTTGAAACACTCTTTTGGTAAAATCTGCAAGTGGTTATTTGGAGCACTTCGAGGCCTGTGCTGGGATATGGAATATCTTCACCTAAAAACTACAGAGAAGCATTCTCAGAAAGTTCTTCATGATGCATTCATTCAACTCACAGAGTTGAACCTTCCTTTTGATAGAACAGATTTGAAACACTCTTTTTGTAGAATCTGCAAGAAGATATTTGGAGTGTTTTGAGGCCTATGCTGGAAAAGGAAATATCTTCACATAAAAACTAGACAGAAGCATTCTCAGAAACTTCTGTGTGATGAGTGCATTCAACTCACAGACTTGAACGTTCCTGTCAAAAGAGCAGTTTTGAAACACTCCTTTTGTAGAATCTGCCAGTGTTTATTTGGAGTGCTTTGAGGCCTATGTTGGAAAAGGAAATATCTTCACATAAAAACTAGACAGAAGCATTCTCAGAAACTTCTTTGGGATGAGTGCATTCTACTCACAGTGTTGAAGCTTGCTTTTGATAGAGCAGTTTTGAGACACTCTTTTGGTAGAATCTGCAAGTGGATATTTGGAGCGCTTTGAGGCCTATGCTGGAAAAGGAAATGTCTTCACATAAAAACTAGACAGAAGCATTCCAGGAAACTTCTGTATGATAAGTGCATTCAACTCACAGACTTGAACGTTCCTTTTGATAGAACTCTTTTGAAACACTCCTTTTGTAGAATTTGCAAGTGTTTATTTGGAGCGCTTTGAGGCCTAAGCTGGAAAAGGAAATATCTTCACGTAAGAACTAGACAGAAGCATTCTCAGAAACTTCTTTCTGATGAGTGCATTCAACACACAGACTTGAACCTTGCTTTTGAAAGAGCAGCTTTGAAACACTCTTTTCGTAGAATCTGCAAGTGGATATTTGGAGCGCTTTGAGGCCTATGCTGGGAAATGAAATCTCTTCACCTAAAAACTAGACAGAAGCATTCTGAGAAACTTCTGTGTGATGAGTGCATTCAACTCACAGACTTGAACGTTCCCTTTGATAGAACAGTTTTGAAACACTCCTTTTGTAGAATCTGCAAGTGTTTATTCGGAGCACCTTGAGGCCTATGTTGGAAAAGGAAATATCTTCACATAAAAACTAGAGAGAAGGATTCTCAGAAACTTCTTTGTGATGAGTTCATTCAACTCACAGTGTTGAACCTACCAATTGATAGAGAAGTTTGGAAACACTCTTTTTGTAGAATCTGCAAGGGGATATTTGGAGCCGTTTGAGGCCTATGCTGGAAAAGGAAATATCTTCACATAAAAACTGAACAGAAGCATTCTCAGAAACTTCTTTGTGTTGAGTGCATTCAACTCACAGACTTGAACTTACCTATAGAAAGAGCAGTTTTGAAACACTCTTTTGGTAAAATCTGCAAGTGGTTATTTGGAGCACTTCGAGGCCTGTGCTGGGATATGGAATATCTTCACCTAAAAACTACAGAGAAGCATTCTCACAAAGTTCTTCACGATGCATTCATTCAACTCACAGAGTTGAACCTTCCTTTTGATAGAACAGATTTGAAACACTCTTTTTGTAGAATCTGCAAGAAGATATTTGGAGTGTTTTGAGGCCTATGCTGGAAAAGGAAATATCTTCACATAAAAACTAGACAGAAGCATTCTCAGAAACTTCTGTGTGATGAGTGCATTCAACTCACAGACTTGAACGTTCCTCTCAAAAGAGCAGTTTTGAAACACTCCTTTTGTAGAATCTGCAAGTGTTTATTTGGAGCGCTTTGAGGCCTACGTTGGAAAAGGAAATATCTTCACATAAAAACTAGACAGAAGCATTCTCAGAAACTTCTTTGGGATGAGTGCATTCTACTCACAGTGTTGAAGCTTGCTTTTGATAGAGCAGTTTTGAGACACTCTTTTGGTAGAATCTGCAAGTGGATATTTGGAGCGCTTTGAGGCCTATGCTGGAAAAGGAAATGTCTTCACATAAAAACTAGACAGAAGCATTCCAGGAAACTTCTGCATGATAAGTGCATTCAACTCACAGACTTGAACGTTCCTTTTGATAGAACTCTTTTGAAACACTCCTTTTGTAGAATTTGCAAGTGTTTATTTGGAGCGCTTTGAGGCCTCAGCTGGAAAAGGAAATATCTTCACGTAAGAACTAGACAGAAGCATTCTCAGAAACTTCTTTCTGATGAGTGCATTCAACACACAGACTTGAACCTTGCTTTTGAAAGAGCAGCTTTGAAACACTCTTTTCGTAGAATCTGCAAGTGGATATTTGGAGCGCTTTGAGGCCTATGCTGGGAAATGAAATCTCTTCACCTAAAAACTAGACAGAAGCATTCTGAGAAACTTCTGTGTGATGAGTGCATTCAACTCACAGACTTGAACGTTCCCTTTGATAGAACAGTTTTGAAACACTCCTTTTGTAGAATCTGCAAGTGTTTATTCGGAGCACCTTGAGGCCTATGTTGGAAAAGGAAATATCTTCACATAAAAACTAGAGAGAAGGATTCTCAGAAACTTCTTTGTGATGAGTTCATTCAACTCACAGTGTTGAACCTACCAGTTGATAGAGAAGTTTGGAAACACTCTTTTTGTAGAATCTGCAAGGGGATATTTGCAGCCGTTTGAGGCCTATGCTGGAAAAGGAAATATCTTCACATAAAAACTGAACAGAAGCATTCTCAGAAACTTCTTTGTGTTGAGTGCATTCAACTCACAGACTTGAACTTACCTATAGAAAGAGCAGTTTTGAAACACTCTTTTGGTAAAATCTGCAAGTGGTTATTTGGAGCACTTCGAGGCCTGTGCTGGGATATGGAATATCTTCACCTAAAAACTACAGAGAAGCATTCTCAGAAAGTTCTTCACGATGCATTCATTCAACTCACAGAGTTGAACCTTCCTTTTGATAGAACAGATTTGAAACACTCTTTTTGTAGAATCTGCAAGAAGATATTTGGAGTGTTTTGAGGCCTATGCTGGAAAAGGAAATATCTTCACATAAAAACTAGACAGAAGCATTCTCAGAAACTTCTGTGTGATGAGTGCATTCAACTCACAGACTTGAACGTTCCTCTCAAAAGAGCAGTTTTGAAACACTCCTTTTGTAGAATCTGCCAGTGTTTATTTGGAGCGCTTTGAGGCCTATGTTGGAAAACGAAATATCTTCACATAAAAACTAGACAGAAGCATTCTCAGAAACTTCTTTGGGATGAGTGCATTCTACTCACAGTGTTGAAGCTTGCTTTTGATTGAGCAGTTTTCAGACACTCTTTTGGTAGAATCTGCAAGTGGATATTTGGAGCGCTTTGAGGCCTATGCTGGAAAAGGAAATGTCTTCACATAAAAACTAGACAGAAGCATTCCAGGAATCTTCTGTATGATAAGTGCATTCAACTCACAGACTTGAACGTTCCTTTTGATAGAACTCTTTTGAAACACTCCTTTTGTAGAATTTGCAAGTGTTTATTTGGAGCGCTTTGAGGCCTCAGCTGGAAAAGGAAATATCTTCACGTAAGAACTAGACAGAAGCATTCTCAGAAACTTCTTTCTGATGAGTGCATTCAACACACAGACTTGAACCTTGCTTTTGAAAGAGCAGCTTTGAAACACTCTTTTCGTAGAATCTGCAAGTGGATATTTGGAGCGCTTTGAGGCCTTTGCTGGGAAATGAAATCTCTTCACCTAAAAACTAGACAGAAGCATTCTGAGAAACTTCTGTGTGATGAGTGCATTCAACTCACAGACTTGAACGTTCCCTTTGATAGAACAGTTTTCAAACACTCCTTTTGTAGAATCTGCAAGTGTTTATTCGGAGCACCTTGAGGCCTATGTTGGAAAAGGAAATATCTTCACACAAAAACTAGACAGAAGGATTCTCAGAAACTTCTTTGTGATGAGTTCATTCAACTCACAGTGTTGAACCTACCAATTGATAGAGAAGTTTGGAAACACTCTTTTTGCAGAATCTGCAAGGGGATATTTGGAGCCGTTTGAGCCCTATGCTGGAAAAGGAAATATCTTCACATAAAAACTGAACAGAAGCATTCTCAGAAACTTCTTTGTGTTGAGTGCATTCAACTCACAGACTTGAACTTACCTATAGAAAGAGCAGTTTTGAAACACTCTTTTGGTAAAATCTGCAAGTGGTTATTTGGAGCACTTCGAGGCCTGTGCTGGGATATGGAATATCTTCACCTAAAAACTACAGAGAAGCATTCTCAGAAAGTTCTTCACGATGCATTCATTCAACTCACAGAGTTGAACCTTCCTTTTGATAGAACAGATTTGAAACACTCTTTTTGTAGAATCTGCAAGAAGATATTTGGAGTGTTTTGAGGCCTATGCTGGAAAAGGAAATATCTTCACATAAAAACTAGAAAGAAGCATTCTCAGAAACTTCTGTGTGATGAGTGCATTCAACTCACAGACTTGAACGTTCCTCTCAAAAGAGCAGTTTTGAAACACTCCTTTTGTAGAATCTGCCAGTGTTTATTTGGAGCGCTTTGAGGCCTATGTAGGAAAAGCAAATATCTTCACATAAAAACTAGACAGAAGCATTCTCAGAAACTTCTTTGGGATGAGTGCATTCTACTCACAGTGTTGAAGCTTGCTTTTGATTGAGCAGTTTTGAGACACTCTTTTGGTAGAATCTGCAAGTGGATATTTGGAGCGCTTTGAGGCCTATGCTGGAAAAGGAAATGTCTTCACATAAAAACTAGACAGAAGCATTCCAGGAAACTTCTGTATGATAAGTGCATTCAACTCACAGACTTGAACGTTCCTTTTGATAGAACTCTTTTGAAACACTCCTTTTGTAGAATTTGTTTATTTGGAGCGCTTTGAGGCCTCAGCTGGAAAAGGAAATATCTTCACGTAAGAACTAGACAGAAGCATTCTCAGAAACTTCTTTCTTATGAGTGCATTCAACACACAGACTTGAACCTTGCTTTTGAAAGAGCAGCTTTGAAACACTCTTTTCGTAGAATCTGCAAGTGGATATTTGGAGCGCTTTGAGGCTTATGCTGGGAAATGAAATCTCTTCACCGAAAAACTAGACAGAAGCATTCTGAGAAACTTCTGTGTGATGAGTGCATTCAACTCACAGACTTGAACGTTCCCTTTGATAGAACAGTTTTGAAACACTCCTTTTGTAGAATCTGCAAGTGTTTATTCAGAGCACCTTGAGGCCTATGTTGGAAAAGGAAGTATCTTCACATAAAAACTAGAGAGAAGGATTCTCAGAAACTTCTTTGTGATGAGTTCATTCAACTCACAGTGTTGAACCTGCCAATTGATAGAGAAGTTTGGAAACAATCTTTTTGTAGAATCTGCAAGGGGATATTTGGAGCCGTTTGAGGCCTCTGCTGGAAAAGGAAATATCTTCACATAAAAACTGAACAGAAGCATTCTCAGAAACTTCTTTGTGTTGAGTGCATTCAACTCACAGACTTGAACTTACCTATAGAAAGAGCAGTTTTCAAACACTCTTTTGGTAAAATCTGCAAGTGGTTATTTGGAGCACTTCGAGGCCTGTGCTGGGATATGGAATATCTTCACCTAAAAACTACAGAGAAGCATTCTCAGAAAGTTCTTCACGATGCATTCATTCAACTCACAGAGTTGAAC
This sequence comes from Pongo abelii, assembly GCF_028885655.2. Lineage (NCBI taxonomy): Eukaryota > Metazoa > Chordata > Mammalia > Primates > Hominidae > Pongo > Pongo abelii. The sequence goes on from NC_071991.2 coordinate 23,629,161, forward strand.
CTTCCTTTTGATAGAACAGATTTGAAACACTCTTTTTGTAGAATCTGCAAGAAGATATTTGGAGTGTTTTGAGGCCTATGCTGGAAAAGGAAATATCTTCACATAAACACTAGACAGAAGCATTCTCAGAAACTTCTGTGTGATGAGTGCATTCAACTCACAGACTTGAACGTTCCTCTCAAAAGAGCAGTTTTGAAACACTCCTTTTGTAGAATCTGCAAGTGTTTATTTGGAGCGCTTTGAGGTCTATGTTGGAAAAGGAAATATCTTCACATAAAAACAAGACAGAAGCATTCTCAGAAACTTCTTTGGGATGAGTGCATTCTACTCACAGTGTTGAAGCTTGCTTTTGATTCAGCAGTTTTGAGACACTCTTTTGGTAGAATCTGCAAGTGGATATTTGGAGCGCTTTGAGGCCTATGCTGGAAAGGGAAATGTCTTCACATAAAAACTAGACAGAAGCATTCCAGGAAACTTCTGTATGATAAGTGCATTCAACTCACAGACTTGAACGTTCCTTTTGATAGAACTCTTTTGAAACACTCCTTTTGTAGAATTTGCAAGTGTTTATTTGGAGCGCTTTGAGGCCTCAGCTGGAAAAGGAAATATCTTCACGTAAGAACTAGACAGAAGCATTCTCAGAAACTTCTTTCTGATGAGTGCATTCAACACACAGACTTGAACCTTGCTTTTGAAAGAGCAGCTTTGAAACACTCTTTTCGTAGAATCTGCAAGTGGATATTTGGAGCGCTTTGAGGCCTATGCTGGGAAATGAAATCTCTTCACCTAAAAACTAGACAGAAGCATTCTGAGAAACTTCTGTGTGATGAGTGCATTCAACTCACAGACTTGAACGTTCCCTTTGATAGAACAGTTTTGAAACACTCCTTTTGTAGAATCTGCAAGTGTTTATTCGGAGCACCTTGAGGCCTATGTTGGAAAAGGAAATATCTTCACATAAAAACTAGAGAGAAGGATTCTCAGAAACTTCTTTGTGATGAGTTCATTCAACTCACAGTGTTGAACCTGCCAATTGATGGAGAAGTTTCGAAACACTCTTTTTGTAGAATCTGCAAGGGTATATTTGGAGCCGTTTGAGGACTATGCTGGAAAAGGAAATATCTTCACATAAAAACTGAACAGAAGCATGCTCAGAAACTTCTTTGTGTTGAGTGCATTCAACTCACAGACTTGAACTTACCTATAGAAAGAGCAGTTTTGAAACACTCTTTTGGTAAAATCTGCAAGTGGTTATTTGGAGCACTTCGAGGCCTGTGCTGGGATATGGAATATCTTCACCTAAAAACTACAGAGAAGCATTCTCAGAAAGTTCTTCACGATGCATTCATTCAACTCACAGAGTTGAACCTTCCTTTTGATAGAACAGATTTGAAACACTCTTTTTGTAGAATCTGCAAGAAGATATTTGGAGTGTTTTGAGGCCTATGCTGGAAAAGGAAATATCTTCACATAAAAACTAGACAGAAGCATTCTCAGAAACTTCTGTGTGATGAGTGCATTCAACTCACAGACTTGAACGTTCCTCTCAAAAGAGCAGTTTTGAAACACTCCTTTTGTAGAATCTGCAAGTGTTTATTTGGAGCACTTTGAGGCCTATGATGGAAAAGGAAAGATCTTCATATAGAAACTAGACGGAAGCATTCACAGAAACTTCTTTGTGATGAGTGCATTCAACTCACAGAATTGAAGCTTCCTTTTGAAAGAGCAGTTTGGAAACACTCTTCTTATAGAATCTGTAAGTGGATATTTGGAGCGTTCTGAGGCCTATGTTGGAAAAGGAAATATCTTCACATAAAAACTAGACAGAAGCATTCTCAGAAACCTCTTTGTGATGAGTGCATTCTACTCACAGTGTTGAAGCTTGCTTTTGATAGAGCAGTTTTGAGACACTCTTTTGGTAGAATCTGCAAGTGGGTATTTGGAGCGCTTTGAGGCCTATGCTGGAAAAGGAAATGTCTTCACATAAAAACTAGACAGAAGCATTCCAGGAAACTTCTGTATGACAAGTACATTCAACTCACAGACTTGAACGTTCCTTTTGATAGAACTCTTTTGAAACACTCCTTTTGTAGAATTTGCAAGTGTTTATTTGGAGCGCTTTGAGGCCTCAGCTGGAAAAGGAAATATCTTCACGTAAGAACTAGACAGAAGCATTCTCAGAAACTTCTTTCTGATGAGTGCATTCAACACACAGACTTGAACCTTGCTTTTGAAAGAGCAGCTTTGAAACACTCTTTTCGTAGAATCTGCAAGTGGATATTTGGAGCGCTTTGAGGCCTATGCTGGGAAATGAAATCTCTTCACCTAAAAACTAGACAGAAGCATTCTGAGAAACTTCTGTGTGATGAGTGCATTCAACTCACAGACTTGAACGTTCCCTTTGATAGAACAGTTTTGAAACACTCCTTTTGTAGAATCTGCAAGTGTTTATTCGGAGCACCTTGAGGCCTATGTTGGAAAAGGAAATATCTTCACATAAAAACTAGAGAGAAGGATTCTCAGAAACTTCTTTGTGATGAGTTCATTCAACTCACAGTGTTGAACCTGCCAATTGATAGAGAAGTTTGGAAACACTCTTTTTGTAGAATCTGCAAGGGGATATTTGGAGCCGTTTGAGGCCTATGCTGGAAAAGGAAATATCTTCACATAAAAACTGAACAGAAGCATTCTCAGAAACTTCTTTGTGTTGAGTGCATTCAACTCACAGACTTGAACTTACCTATAGAAAGAGCAGTTTTGAAACACTCTTTTGGTAAAATCTGCAAGTGGTTATTTGGAGCACTTCGAGGCCTGTGCTGGGATATGGAATATCTTCACCTAAAAACTACAGAGAAGCATTCTCAGAAAGTTCTTCACGATGCATTCATTCAACTCACAGAGTTGAACCTTCCTTTTGATAGAACAGATTTGAAACACTCTTTTTGTAGAATCTGCAAGAAGATATTTGGAGTGTTTTGAGGCCTATGCTGGAAAAGGAAATATCTTCACATAAAAACTAGACAGAAGCATTCTCAGAAACTTCTGTGTGATGAGTGCATTCAACTCACAGACTTGAACGTTCCTCTCAAAAGAGCAGTTTTGAAACACTCCTTTTGTAGAATCTGCCAGTGTTTATTTGGAGCGCTTTGAGGTCTATGTTGGAAAAGGAAATATCTTCACATAAAAACTAGACAGAAGCATTCTCAGAAACTTCTTTGGGATGAGTGCATTCTACTCACAGTGTTGAAGCTTGCTTTTGATTGAGCAGTTTTGAGACACTCTTTTGGTAGAATCTGCAAGTGGATATTTGGAGCACTTTGAGGCCTATGCTGGAAAAGGAAATGTCTTTACATAAAAACCAGACAGAAGCATTCCAGGAAACTTCTGTATGATAAGTGCATTCAACTCACAGACTTGAACGTTCCTTTTGATAGAACTCTTTTGAAACACTCCTTTTGTAGAATTTGCAAGTGTTTATTTGGAGCGCTTTGAGGCCTCAGCTGGAAAAGGAAATATCTTCACGTAAGAACTAGACAGAAGCATTCTCAGAAACTTCTTTCTGATGAGTGCATTCAACACACAGACTTGAACCTTGCTTTTGAAAGAACAGCTTTGAAACACTCTTTTCGTAGAATCTGCAAGTGGATATTTGGAGTGCTTTGAGGCCTATGCTGGGAAATGAAATCTCTTCACCTAAAAACTAGACAGAAGCATTCTGAGAAACTTCTGTGTGATGAGTGCATTCAACTCACAGACTTGAACGTTCCCTTTGATAGAACAGTTTTGAAACACTCCTTTTGTAGAATCTGCAAGTGTTTATTCGGAGCACCTTGAGGACTATGTTGGAAAAGGAAATATCTTCACATAAAAACTAGAGAGAAGGATTCTCAGAAACTTCTTTGTGATGAGTTCATTCAACTCACAGTGTTGAACCTGCCAATTGATAGAGAAGTTTGGAAACACTCTTTTTGTAGAATCTGCAAGGGGATATTTGGAGCCGTTTGAGGCCTATGCTGGAAAAGGAAATATCTTCACATAAAAACTGAACAGAAGCATGCTCAGAAACTTCTTTGTGTTGAGTGCATTCAACTCACAGACTTGAACTTACCTATAGAAAGAGCAGTTTTGAAACACTCTTTTGGTAAAATCTGCAAGTGGTTATTTGGAGCACTTCGAGGCCTGTGCTGGGATATGGAATATCTGCACCTAAAAACTACAGAGAAGCATTCTCAGAAAGTTCTTCACGATGCATTCATTCAACTCACAGAGTTGAACCTTCCTTTTGATAGAACAGATTTGAAACACTCTTTTTGTAGAATCTGCAAGAAGATATTTGGAGTGTTTTGAGGCCTATGCTGGAAAAGTAAATATCTTCACATAAAAACTAGACAGAAGCATTCTCAGAAACTTCTGTGTGATGAGTGCATTCAACTCACAGACTTGAACGTTCCTCTCAAAAGAGCAGTTTTGAAACACTCCTTTTGTAGTATCTGCCAGTGTTTATTTGGAGCGCTTTGAGGCCTATGTTGGAAAAGGAAATATCTTCACATAAAAACTAGACAGAAGCATTCTCAGAAACTTCTTTGGGATGAGTGCATTCTACTCACAGTGTTGAAGCTTGCTTTTGATTGAGCAGTTTTGAGACACTCTTTTGGTAGAATCTGCAAGTGGATATTTGGAGCGCTTTGAGGCCTATGCTGGAAAAGGAAATGTCTTCACATAAAAACTAGACAGAAGCATTCCAGGAAACTTCTGTATGATAAGTGCATTCAACTCACAGACTTGAACGTTCCTTTTGATAGAACTCTTTTGAAACACTCCTTTTGTAGAATTTGCAAGTGTTTATTTGGAGCGCTTTGAGGCCTCAGCTGGAAAAGGAAATATCTTCACGTAAGAACTAGACAGAAGCATTCTCAGAAACTTCTTTCTGATGAGTGCATTCAACACACAGACTTGAACCTTGCTTTTGAAAGAGCAGCTTTGAAACACTCTTTTCGTAGAATCTGCAAGTGGATATTTGGAGCGCTTTGAGGCCTATGCTGGGAAATGAAATCTCTTCACTTAAAATCTAGACAGAAGCATTCTGAGAAACTTCTGTGTGATGAGTGCATTCAACTCACAGACTTGAGCGTTCCCTTTGATAGAACAGTTTTGAAACACTCCTTTTGTAGAATCTGCAAGTGTTTATTCGGAGCACCTTGAGGCCTATGTTGGAAAAGGAAATATCTTCACATAAAAACTAGAGAGAAGGATTCTCAGAAACTTCTTTGTGATGAGTTCATTCAACTCACAGTGTTGAACCTGCCAATTGATAGAGAAGTTTGGAAACACTCTTTTTGTAGAATCTGCAAGGGGATATTTGGAGCCGTTTGAGGCCTATGCTGGAAAAGGAAATATCTTCACATAAAAACTGAACAGAAGCATTCTCAGAAACTTCTTTGGGTTGAGTGCATTCAACTCACAGACTTGAACTTACCTATAGAAAGAGCAGTTTTGAAACACTCTTTTGGTAAAATCTGCAAGTGGTTATTTGGAGCACTTCGAGGCCTGTGCTGGGATATGGAATATCTTCACCTAAAAACTACAGAGAAGCATTCTCAGAAAGTTCTTCACGATGCATTCATTCAACTCACAGAGTTGAACCTTCCTTTTGATAGAACAGATTTGAAACACTCTTTTTGTAGAATCTGCAAGAAGATATTTGGAGTGTTTTGAGGCCTATGCTGGAAAAGGAAATATCTTCACATAAAAACTAGACAGAAGCATTCTCAGAAACTTCTGTGTGATGAGTGCATTCAACTCACAGACATGAACGTTCCTCTCAAAAGAGCAGTTTTGAAACACTCCTTTTGTAGAATCTGCCAGTGTTTATTTGGAGCGCTTTGAGGCCTATGTTGGAAAAGGAAATATCTTCACATAAAAACTAGACAGAAGCATTCTCAGAAACTTCTTTGGGATGAGTGCATTCTACTCACAGTGTTGAAGCTTGCTTTTGATTGAGCAGTTTTGAGACACTCTTTTGGTAGAATCTGCAAGTGGATATTTGGAGCGCTTTGAGGCCTATGCTGGAAAAGGAAATGTCTTCACATAAAAACTAGACAGAAGCATTCCAGGAAACTTCTGTATGATAAGTGCATTCAACTCACAGACTTGAACGTTCCTTTTGATAGAACTCTTTTGAAACACTCCTTTTGTAGAATTTGCAAGTGTTTATTTGGAGCGCTTTGAGGCCTCAGCTGGAAAAGGAAATATCTTCACGTAAGAACTAGACAGAAGCATTCTCAGAAACTTCTGTCTGATGAGTGCATTCAACACACAGACTTGAACCTTGCTTTTGAAAGAGCAGCTTTGAAACACTCTTTTCGTAGAATCTGCAAGTGGATATTTGGAGCGCTTTGAGGCCTATGCTGGGAAATGAAATCTCTTCACCTAAAAACTAGACAGAAGCATTCTGAGAAACTTCTGTGTGATGAGTGCATTCAACTCACAGACTTGAACGTTCCCTTTGATAGAACAGTTTTGAAACACTCCTTTTGTGGAATCTGCAAGTGTTTATTCGGAGCACCTTGAGGCCTATGTTGGAAAAGGAAATATCTTCACATAAAAACTAGAGAGAAGGATTCTCAGAAACTTCTTTGTGATGAGTTCATTCAACTCACAGTGTTGAACCTGCCAATTGATAGAGAAGTTTGGAAACACTCTTTTTGTAGAATCTGCAAGGGGATATTTGGAGCCGTTTGAGGCCTATGCTGGAAAAGGAAATATCTTCACATAAAAACTGAACAGAAGCATTCTCAGAAACTTCTTTGTGTTGAGTGCATTCAACTCACAGACTTGAACTTACCTATAGAAAGAGCAGTTTTGAAACACTCTTTTGGTAAAATCTGCAAGTGGTTATTTGGAGCACTTCGAGGCCTGTGCTGGGATATGGAATATCTTCACCTAAAAACTACAGAGAAGCATTCTCAGAAAGTTCTTCACGATGCATTCATTCAACTCACAGAGTTGAACCTTCCTTTTGATAGAACAGATTTGAAACACTCTTTTTGTAGAATCTGCAAGAAGAGGATGAAATTGGAAATCATCATTCTCAGTAAACTATCGCAAGAACAAAAAACCTAACACCGCATATTCTCACTCATAGGTGGGAATTGAACAATGAGAACACATGGACACAGGAAGGGGAACATCACACTTCAGGGACTGTTGTGGGTTGGGGGGAGGGGGGAGGGATAACATTGGGAGATATACCTAATGCTAGATGACGAGTTGGTGGGTGCAGTGCACCAGCATGGCACATGTATACATATGTAACTAACTGCACATTGGGCACATGTACCATAAAACCTAAAGTATAATAATAATAATAATAATAATTACAATAAAAGAAAAAAAAAAAAGAAAAAAAAAAAAAAAAAAAAAAAAAAAAAAAAAGCCAGAATATCTCATAAACAGAATCATACAGTAAAAAAAAAAAAAAAAAAAAAAAAAAAAAAAAAAAAAAGAATCTGCAAGAAGATATTTGGAGTGTTTTGAGGCCTATGCTGGAAAAGGAAATATCTTCACATAAAAACTAGACAGAAGCATTCTCAGAAACTTCTTTGGGATGAGTGCATTCTACTCACAGTGTTGAAGCTTGCTTTTGATTGAGCAGTTTTGAGACACTCTTTTGGTAGAATCTGCAAGTGGATATTTGGAGCGCTTTGAGGCCTATGCTGGAAAAGGAAATGTCTTCACATAAAAACTAGACAGAAGCATTCCAGGAAACTTCTGTATGATAAGTGCATTCAACTCACAGACTTGAACGTTCCTTTTGATAGAACTCTTTTGAAACACTCCTTTTGTAGAATTTGCAAGTGTTTATTTGGAGCGCTTTGAGGCCTCAGCTGGAAAAGGAAATATCTTCACGTAAGAACTAGACAGAAGCATTCTCAGAAACTTCTTTCTGATGAGTGCATTCAACACACAGACTTGAACCTTGCTTTTGAAAGAGCAGCTTTGAAACACTCTTTTCGTAGAATCTGCAAGTGGATATTTGGAGCGCTTTGAGGCCTATGCTGGGAAATGAAATCTCTTCACCTAAAAACTAGACAGAAGCATTCTGAGAAACTACTGTGTGATGAGTGCATTCAACTCACAGACTTGAACGTTCCCTTTGATAGAACAGTTTTGAAACACTCCTTTTGTAGAATCTGCAAGTGTTTATTCGGAGCACCTTGAGGCCTATGTTGGAAAAGGAAATATCTTCACATAAAAACTAGAGAGAAGGATTCTCAGAAACTTCTTTGTGATGAGTTCATTCAACTCACAGTGTTGAACCTGCCAATTGATAGAGAAGTTTGGAAACACTCTTTTTGTAGAATCTGCAAGGGGATATTTGGAGCCGTTTGAGGCCTCTGCTGGAAAAGGAAATATCTTCACATAAAAACTGAACAGAAGCATTCTCAGAAACTTCTTTGTGTTGAGTGCATTCAACTCACAGACTTGAACTTACCTATAGAAAGAGCAGTTTTGAAACACTCTTTTGGTAAAATCTGCAAGTGGTTATTTGGAGCACTTCGAGGCCTGTGCTGGGATATGGAATATCTTCACCTAAAAACTACAGAGAAGCATTCTCAGAAAGTTCTTCACGATGCATTCATTCAACTCACAGAGTTGAACCTTCCTTTTGATAGAACAGATTTGAAACACTCTTTTTGTAGAATCTGCAAGAAGATATTTGGAGTGTTTTGAGGCCTATGCTGGAAAAGGAAATATCTTCACATAAAAACTAGACAGAAGCATTCTCAGAAACTTCTGTGTGATGAGTGCATTCAACTCACAGACTTGAACGTTCCTCTCAAAAGAGCAGTTTTGAAACACTCCTTTTGTAGAATCTGCCAGTGTTTATTTGGAGCGCTTTGAGGCCTATGTTGGAAAAGGAAATATCTTCACATAACAACTAGACAGAAGCATTCTCAGAAACTTCTTTGGGATGAGTGCATTCTACTCACAGTGTTGAAGCTTGCTTTTGATTGAGCAGTTTTGAGACACTCTTTTGGTAGAATCTGCAAGTGGATATTTGGAGCGCTTTGAGGCCTATGCTGGAAAAGGAAATGTCTTCACATAAAAACTAGACAGAAGCATTCCAGGAAACTTCTGTATGATAAGTGCATTCAACTCACAGACTTGAACGTTCCTTTTGATAGAACTCTTTTGAAACACTCCTTTTGTAGAATTTGCAAGTGTTTATTTGGAGCGCTTTGAGGCCTCAGCTGGAAAAGGAAATATCTTCACGTAAGAACTAGACAGAAGCATTCTCAGAAACTTCTTTCTGATGAGTGCATTCAACACACAGACTTGAACCTTGCTTTTGAAAGAGCAGCTTTGAAACACTCTTTTCGTAGAATCTGCAAGTGGATATTTGGAGCGCTTTGAGGCCTATGCTGGGAAATGAAATCTCTTCACCTAAAAACTAGACAGAAGCATTCTGAGAAACTTCTGTGTGATGAGTGCATTCAACTCACAGACTTGAACGTTCCCTTTGATAGAACAGTTTTGAAACACTCCTTTTGTAGAATCTGCAAGTGTTTATTCGGAGCACCTTGAGGCCTATGTTGGAAAAGGAAATATCTTCACATAAAAACTAGAGAGAAGGATTCTCAGAAACTTCTTTGTGATGAGTTCATTCAACTCACAGTGTTGAACCTGCCAATTGATAGAGAAGTTTGGAAACACTCTTTTTGTAGAATCTGCAAGGGGATATTTGGAGCCGTTTGAGGCCTATGCTGGAAAAGGAAATATCTTCACATAAAAACTGAACAGAAGCATTCTCAGAAACTTCTTTGTGTTGAGTGCATTCAACTCACAGACTTGAACTTACCTATAGAAAGAGCAGTTTTGAAACACTCTTTTGGTAAAATCTGCAAGTGGTTATTTGGAGCACTTCGAGGCCTGTGCTGGGATATGGAATATCTTCACCTAAAAACTACAGAGAAGCATTCTCAGAAAGCTCTTCACGATGCATTCATTCAACTCACAGAGTTGAACCTTCCTTTTGATAGAACAGATTTGAAACACTCTTTTTGTAGAATCTGCAAGAAGATATTTGGAGTGTTTTGAGGCCTATGCTGGAAAAGGAAATATCTTCACATAAAAACTAGACAGAAGCATTCTCAGAAACTTCTGTGTGATGAGTGCATTCAACTCACAGACTTGAACGTTCCTCTCAAAAGAGCAGTTTTGAAACACTCCTTTTGTAGAATCTGCCAGTGTTTATTTGGAGCGCTTTGAGGCCTATGTTGGAAAAGGAAATATCTTCACATAAAAACTAGACAGAAGCATTCTCAGAAACTTCTTTGGGATGAGTGCATTCTACTCACAGTGTTGAAGCTTGCTTTTGATTGAGCAGTTTTGAGACACTCTTTTGGTAGAATCTGCAAGTGGATATTTGGAGCGCTTTGAGGCCTATGCTGGAAAAGGAAATGTCTTCACATAAAAACTAGACAGAAGCATTCCAGGAAACTTCTGTATGATAAGTGCATTCAACTCACAGACTTGAACGTTCCTTTTGATAGAACTCTTTTGAAACACTCCTTTTGTAGAATTTGCAAGTGTTTATTTGGAGCGCTTTGAGGCCTCAGCTGGAAAAGGAAATATCTTCACGTAAGAACTAGACAGAAGCATTCTCAGAAACTTCTTTCTGATGAGTGCATTCAACACACAGACTTGAACCTTGCTTTTGAAAGAGCAGCTTTGAAACACTCTTTTCGTAGAATCTGCAAGTGGATATTTGGAGCGCTTTGAGGCCTATGCTGGGAAATGAAATCTCTTCACCTAAAAACTAGACAGAAGCATTCTGAGAAACTTCTGTGTGATGAGTGCATTCAACTCACAGACTTGAACGTTCCCTTTGATAGAACAGTTTTGAAACACTCCTTTTGTAGAATCTGCAAGTGTTTATTCGGAGCACCTTGAGGCCTATGTTGGAAAAGGAAATATCTTCACATAAAAACTAGAGAGAAGGATTCTTAGAAACTTCTTCGTGATGAGTTCATTCAACTCACAGTGTTGAACCTACCAATTGATAGAGAAGTTTGGAAACACTCTTTTTGTAGAATCTGCAAGGGGATATTTGGAGCCGTTTGAGGCCTATGCTGGAAAAGGAAATATCTTCACATAAAAACTGAACAGAAGCATTCTCAGAAACTTCTTTGTGTTGAGTGCATTCAACTCACAGACTTGAACTTACCTATAGAAAGAGCAGTTTTGAAACACTCTTTTGGTAAAATCTGCAAGTGGTTATTTGGAGCACTTCGAGGCCTGTGCTGGGATATGGAATATCTTCACCTAAAAACTACAGAGAAGCATTCTCACAAAGTTCTTCACGATGCATTCATTCAACTCACAGAGTTGAACCTTCCTTTTGATAGAACAGATTTGAAACACTCTTTTTGTAGAATCTGCAAGAAGATATTTGGAGTGTTTTGAGGCCTATGCTGGAAAAGGAAATATCTTCACATAAAAACTAGACAGAAGCATTCTCAGAAACTTCTGTGTGATGAGTGCATTCAACTCACAGACTTGAACGTTCCTCTCAAAAGAGCAGTTTTGAAACACTCCTTTTGTAGAATCTGCCAGTGTTTATTTGGAGCGCTTTGAGGCCTATGTTGGAAAAGGAAATATCTTCACATAAAAACTAGACAGAAGCATTCTCAGAAACTTCTTTGGGATGAGTGCATTCTACTCACAGTGTTGAAGCTTGCTTTTGATTGAGCAGTTTTGAGACACTCTTTTGGTAGAATCTGCAAGTGGATATTTGGAGCGCTTTGAGGCCTATGCTGGAAAAGGAAATGTCTTCACATAAAAACTAGACAGAAGCATTCCAGGAAACTTCTGTATGATAAGTGCATTCAACTCACAGACTTGAACGTTCCTTTTGATAGAACTCTTTTGAAACACTCCTTTTGTAGAATTTGCAAGTGTTTATTTGGAGCGCTTTGAGGCCTCAGCTGGAAAAGGAAATATCTTCACGTAAGAACTAGACAGAAGCATTCTCAGAAACTTCTTTCTGATGAGTGCATTCAACACACAGACTTGAACCTTGCTTTTGAAAGAGCAGCTTTGAAACACTCTTTTCGTAGAATCTGCAAGTGGATATTTGGAGCGCTTTGAGGCCTATGCTGGGAAATGAAATCTCTTCACCTAAAAACTAGACAGAAGCATTCTGAGAAACTTCTGTGTGATGAGTGCATTCAACTCACAGACTTGAACGTTCCCTTTGATAGAACAGTTTTGAAACACTCCTTTTGTAGAATCTGCAAGTGTTTATTCGGAGCACCTTGAGGCCTATGTTGGAAAAGGAAATATCTTCACATAAAAACTAGAGAGAAGGATTCTCAGAAACTTCTTTGTGATGAGTTCATTCAACTCACAGTGTTGAACCTGCCAATTGATAGAGAAGTTTGGAAACACTCTTTTTGTAGAATCTGCAAGGGGATATTTGGAGCCGTTTGAGGCCTATGCTGGAAAAGGAAATATCTTCACATAAAAACTGAACAGAAGCATTCTCAGAAACTTCTTTGTGTTGAGTGCATTCAACTCACAGACTTGAACTTACCTATAGAAAGAGCAGTTTTGAAACACTCTTTTGGTAAAATCTGCAAGTGGTTATTTGGAGCACTTCGAGGCCTGTGCTGGGATATGGAATATCTTCACCTAAAAACTACAGAGAAGCATTCTCAGAAAGTTCTTCACGATGCATTCATTCAACTCACAGAGTTGAACCTTCCTTTTGATAGAACAGATTTGAAACACTCTTTTTGTAGGATCTGCAAGAAGATATTTGGAGTGTTTTGAGGCCTATGCTGGAAAAGGAAATATCTTCACATAAAAACTAGACAGAAGCATTCTCAGAAACTTCTGTGTGATGAGTGCATTCAACTCACAGACTTGAACGTTCCTCTCAAAAGAGCAGTTTTGAAACACTCCTTTTGTAGAATCTGCCAGTGTTTATTTGGAGCGCTTTGAGGCCTATGTTGGAAAAGGAAATATCTTCACATAAAAACTAGACAGAAGCATTCTCAGAAACTTCTTTGGGATGAGTGCATTCTACTCACAGTGTTGAAGCTTGCTTTTGATTCAGCAGTTTTGAGACACTCTTTTGGTAGAATCTGCAAGTGGATATTTGGAGCGCTTTGAGGCCTATGCTGGAAAAGGAAATGTCTTCACATAAAAACTAGACAGAAGCATTCCAGGAAACTTCTGTATGATAAGTGCATTCAACTCACAGACTTGAACGTTCCTTTTGATAGAACTCTTTTGAAACACTCCTTTTGTAGAATTTGCAAGTGTTTATTTGGAGCGCTTTGAGGCCTCAGCTGGAAAAGGAAATATCTTCACGTAAGAACTAGACAGAAGCATTCTCAGAAACTTCTTTCTGATGAGTGCATCCAACACACAGACTTGAACCTTGCATTTGAAAGAGCAGCTTTGAAACACTCTTTTCGTAGAATCTGCAAGTGGATATTTGGAGCGCTTTGAGGCCTATGCTGGGAAATGAAATCTCTTCACCTAAAAACTAGACAGAAGCATTCTGAGAAACTTCTGTGTGATGAGTGCATTCAACTCACAGACTTGAACGTTCCCTTTGATAGAACAGTTTTGAAACACTCCTTTTGTAGAATCTGCAAGTGTTTATTCGGAGCACCTTGAGGCCTATGTTGGAAAAGGAAATATCTTCACATAAAAACTAGAGAGAAGGATTCTCAGAAACTTCTTTGTGATGAGTTCATTCAACTCACAGTGTTGAACCTGCCAATTGATAGAGAAGTTTGGAAACACTCTTTTTGTAGAATCTGCAAGGGGATATTTGGAGCCGTTTGAGGCCTATGCTGGAAAAGGAAATATCTTCACATAAAAACTGAACAGAAGCATTCTCAGAAACTTCTTTGTGTTGAGTGCATTCAACTCACAGACTTGAACTTACCTATAGAAAGAGCAGTTTTGAAACACTCTTTTGGTAAAATCTGCAAGTGGTTATTTGGAGCACTTCGAGGCCTGTGCTGGGATATGGAATATCTTCACCTAAAAACTACAGAGAAGCATTCTCAGAAAGTTCTTCACGATGCATTCATTCAACTCACAGAGTTGAACCTTCCTTTTGATAGAACAGATTTGAAACACTCTTTTTGTAGGATCTGCAAGAAGATATTTGGAGTGTTTTGAGGCCTATGCTGGAAAAGGAAATATCTTCACATAAAAACTAGACAGAAGCATTCTCAGAAACTTCTGTGTGATGAGTGCATTCAACTCACAGACTTGAACGTTCCTCTCAAAAGAGCAGTTTTGAAACACTCCTTTTGTAGAATCTGCCAGTGTTTATTTGGAGCGCTTTGAGGCCTATGTTGGAAAAGGAAATATCTTCACATAAAAACTAGACAGAAGCATTCTCAGAAACTTCTTTGGGATGAGTGCATTCTACTCACAGTGTTGAAGCTTGCTTTTGATTGAGCAGTTTTGAGACACTCTTTTGGTAGAATCTGCAAGTGGATATTTGGAGCGCTTTGAGGCCTATGCTGGAAAAGGAAATGTCTTCACATAAAAACTAGACAGAAGCATTCCAGGAAACTTCTGTATGATAAGTGCATTCAACTCACAGACTTGAACGTTCCTTTTGATAGAACTCTTTTGAAACACTCCTTTTGTAGAATTTGCAAGTGTTTATTTGGAGCGCTTTGAGGCCTCAGCTGGAAAAGGAAATATCTTCACGTAAGAACTAGACAGAAGCATTCTCAGAAACTTCTTTCTGATGAGTGCATTCAACACACAGACTTGAACCTTGCTTTTGAAAGAGCAGCTTTGAAACACTCTTTTCGTAGAATCTGCAAGTGGATATTTGGAGCGCTTTGAGGCCTATGCTGGGAAATGAAATCTCTTCACCTAAAAACTAGACAGAAGCATTCTGAGAAACTTCTGTGTGATGAGTGCATTCAACTCACAGACTTGAACGTTCCCTTTGATAGAACAGTTTTGAAACACTCCTTTTGTGGAATCTGCAAGTGTTTATTCGGAGCACCTTGAGGCCTATGTTGGAAAAGGAAATATCTTCACATAAAAACTAGAGAGAAGGATTCTCAGAAACTTCTTTGTGATGAGTTCATTCAACTCACAGTGTTGAACCTGCCAATTGATAGAGAAGTTTGGAAACACTCTTTTTGTAGAATCTGCAAGGGGATATTTGGAGCCGTTTGAGGCCTCTGCTGGAAAAGGAAATATCTTCACATAAAAACTGAACAGAAGCATTCTCAGAAACTTCTTTGTGTTGAGTGCATTCAACTCACAGACTTGAACTTACCTATAGAAAGAGCAGTTTTGAAACACTCTTTTGGTAAAATCTGCAAGTGGTTATTTGGAGCACTTCGAGGCCTGTGCTGGGATATGGAATATCTTCACCTAAAAACTACAGAGAAGCATTCTCAGAAAGTTCTTCACGATGCATTCATTCAACTCACAGAGTTGAACCTTCCTTTTGATAGAACAGATTTGAAACACTCTTTTTGTAGAATCTGCAAGAAGATATTTGGAGTGTTTTGAGGCCTATGCTGGAAAAGGAAATATCTTCACATAAAAACTAGACAGAAGCATTCTCAGAAACTTCTGTGTGATGAGTGCATTCAACTCACAGACTTGAACTTTCCTCTCAAAAGGGCAGTTTTGAAACACTCCTTTTGTAGAATCTGCCAGTGTTTATTTGGAGCGCTTTGAGGCCTATGTTGGAAAAGGAAATATCTTCACATAAAAACTAGACAGAAGCATTCTCAGAAACTTCTTTGGGATGAGTGCATTCTACTCACAGTGTTGAAGCTTGCTTTTGATTGAGCAGTTTTGAGACACTCTTTTGGTAGAATCTGCAAGTGGATATTTGGAGCGCTTTGAGGCCTATGCTGGAAAAGGAAATGTCTTCACATAAAAACTAGACAGAAGCATTCCAGGAAACTTCTGTATGATAAGTGCATTCAACTCACAGACTTGAACGTTCCTTTTGATAGAACTCTTTTGAAACACTCCTTTTGTAGAATTTGCAAGTGTTTATTTGGAGCGCTTTGAGGCCTCAGCTGGAAAAGGAAATATCTTCACGTAAGAACTAGACAGAAGCATTCTCAGAAACTTCTTTCTGATGAGTGCATTCAACACACAGACTTGAACCTTGCTTTTGAAAGAGCAGCTTTGAAACACTCTTTTCGTAGAATCTGCAAGTGGATATTTGGAGCGCTTTGAGGCCTATGCTGGGAAATGAAATCTCTTCACCTAAAAACTAGACAGAAGCATTCTGAGAAACTTCTGTGTGATGAGTGCATTCAACTCACAGACTTGAACGTTCCCTTTGATAGAACAGTTTTGAAACACTCCTTTTGTAGAATCTGCAAGTGTTTATTCGGAGCACCTTGAGGCCTATGTTGGAAAAGGAAATATCTTCACATAAAAACTAGAGAGAAGGATTCTCAGAAACTTCTTCGTGATGAGTTCATTCAACTCACAGTGTTGAACCTGCCAATTGATAGAGAAGTTTGGAAACACTCTTTTTGTAGAATCTGCAAGGGGATATCTGGAGCCGTTTGAGGCCTATGCTGGAAAAGGAAATATCTTCACATAAAAACTGAACAGAAGCATTCTCAGAAACTTCTTTGTGTTGAGTGCATTCAACTCACAGACTTGAACTTACCTATAGAAAGAGCAGTTTTGAAACACTCTTTTGGTAAAATCTGCAAGTGGTTATTTGGAGCACTTCGAGGCCTGTGCTGGGATATGGAATATCTTCACCTAAAAACTACAGAGAAGCATTCTCAGAAAGTTCTTCACGATGCATTCATTCAACTCACAGAGTTGAACCTTCCTTTTGATAGAACAGATTTGAAACACTCTTTTTGTAGAATCTGCAAGAAGATATTTGGAGTGTTTTGAGGCCTATGCTGGAAAAGGAAATATCTTCACATAAAAACTAGACAGAAGCATTCTCAGAAACTTCTGTGTGATGAGTGCATTCAACTCACAGACTTGAACGTTCCTCTCAAAAGAGCAGTTTTGAAACACTCCTTTTGTAGAATCTGCCAGTGTTTATTTGGAGCGCTTTGAGGCCTATGTTGGAAAAGGAAATATCTTCACATAAAAACTAGACAGAAGCATTCTCAGAAACTTCTTTGGGATGAGTGCATTCTACTCACAGTGTTGAAGCTTGCTTTTGATTGAGCAGTTTTGAGACACTCTTTTGGTAGAATCTGCAAGTGGATATTTGGAGCGCTTTGAGGCCTATGCTGGAAAAGGAAATGTCTTCACATAAAAACTAGACAGAAGCATTCCAGGAAACTTCTGTATGATAAGTGCATTCAACTCACAGACTTGAACGTTCCTTTTGATAGAACTCTTTTGAAACACTCCTTTTGTAGAATTTGCAAGTGTTTATTTGGAGCGCTTTGAGGCCTCAGCTGGAAAAGGAAATATCTTCACGTAAGAACTAGACAGAAGCATTCTCAGAAACTTCTTTCTGATGAGTGCATTCAACACACAGACTTGAACCTTGCTTTTGAAAGAGCAGCTTTGAAACACTCTTTTCGTAGAATCTGCAAGTGGATATTTGGAGCGCTTTGAGGCCTATGCTGGGAAATGAAATCTCTTCACCTAAAAACTAGACAGAAGCATTCTGAGAAACTTCTGTGTGATGAGTGCATTCAACTCACAGACTTGAACGTTCCCTTTGATAGAACAGTTTTGAAACACTCCTTTTGTAGAATCTGCAAGTGTTTATTCGGAGCACCTTGAGGCCTATGTTGGAAAAGGAAATATCTTCACATAAAAACTAGAGAGAAGGATTCTCAGAAACTTCTTTGTGATGAGTTCATTCAACTCACAGTGTTGAACCTGCCAATTGATAGAGAAGTTTGGAAACACTCTTTTTGTAGAATCTGCAAGGGGATATTTGGAGCCGTTTGAGGCCTCTGCTGGAAAAGGAAATATCTTCACATAAAAACTGAACAGAAGCATTCTCAGAAACTTCTTTGTGTTGAGTGCATTCAACTCACAGACTTGAACTTACCTATAGAAAGAGCAGTTTTGAAACACTCTTTTGGTAAAATCTGCAAGTGGTTATTTGGAGCACTTCGAGGCCTGTGCTGGGATATGGAATATCTTCACCTAAAAACTACAGAGAAGCATTCTCAGAAAGTTCTTCACGATGCATTCATTCAACTCACAGAGTTGAACCTTCCTTTTGATAGAACAGATTTGAAACACTCTTTTTGTAGGATCTGCAAGAAGATATTTGGAGTGTTTTGAGGCCTATGCTGGAAAAGGAAATATCTTCACATAAAAACTAGACAGAAGCATTCTCAGAAACTTCTGTGTGATGAGTGCATTCAACTCATAGACTTGAACGTTCCTCTCAAAAGAGCAGTTTTGAAACACTCCTTTTGTAGAATCTGCCAGTGTTTATTTGGAGCGCTTTGAGGCCTATGTTGGAAAAGGAAATATCTTCACATAAAAACTAGACAGAAGCATTCTCAGAAACTTCTTTGGGATGAGTGCATTCTACTCACAGTGTTGAAGCTTGCTTTTGATTGAGCAGTTTTGAGACACTCTTTTGGTAGAATCTGCAAGTGGATATTTGGAGCGCTTTGAGGCCTATGCTGGAAAAGGAAATGTCTTCACATAAAAACTAGACAGAAGCATTCCAGGAAACTTCTGTATGATAAGTGCATTCAACTCACAGACTTGAACGTTCCTTTTGATAGAACTCTTTTGAAACACTCCTTTTGTAGAATTTGCAAGTGTTTATTTGGAGCGCTTTGAGGCCTCAGCTGGAAAAGGAAATATCTTCACGTAAGAACTAGACAGAAGCATTCTCAGAAACTTCTTTCTGATGAGTGCATTCAACACACAGACTTGAACCTTGCTTTTGAAAGAGCAGCTTTGAAACACTCGTTTCGTAGAATCTGCAAGTGGATATTTGGAGCGCTTTGAGGCCTATGCTGGGAAATGAAATCTCTTCACCTAAAAACTAGACAGAAGCATTCTGAGAAACTTCTGTGTGATGAGTGCATTCAACTCACAGACTTGAACGTTCCCTTTGATAGAACAGTTTTGAAACACTCCTTTTGTAGAATCTGCAAGTGTTTATTCGGAGCACCTTGAGGCCTATGTTGGAAAAGGAAATATCTTCACATAAAAACTAGAGAGAAGGATTCTCAGAAACTTCTTTGTGATGAGTTCATTCAACTCACAGTGTTGAACCTGCCAATTGATAGAGAAGTTTGGAAACACTCTTTTTGTAGAATCTGCAAGGGGATATTTGGAGCCGTTTGAGGCCTCTGCTGGAAAAGGAAATATCTTCACATAAAAACTGAACAGAAGCATTCTCAGAAACTTCTTTGTGTTGAGTGCATTCAACTCACAGACTTGAACTTACCTATAGAAAGAGCAGTTTTGAAACACTCTTTTGGTAAAATCTGCAAGTGGTTATTTGGAGCACTTCGAGGCCTGTGCTGGGATATGGAATATCTTCACCTAAAAACTACAGAGAAGCATTCTCAGAAAGTTCTTCACGATGCATTCATTCAACTCACAGAGTTGAACCTTCCTTTTGATAGAACAGATTTGAAACACTCTTTTTGTAGAATCTGCAAGAAGATATTTGGAGTGTTTTGAGGCCTATGCTGGAAAAGGAAATATCTTCACATAAAAACTAGACAGAAGCATTCTCAGAAACTTCTGTGTGATGAGTGCATTCAACTCACAGACTCGAACGTTCCTCTCAAAAGAGCAGTTTTGAAACACTCCTTTTGTAGAATCTGCCAGTGTTTATTTGGAGCGCTTTGAGGCCTACGTTGGAAAAGGAAATATCTTCACATAAAAACTAGACAGAAGCATTCTCAGAAACTTCTTTGGGATGAGTGCATTCTACTCACAGTGTTGAAGCTTGCTTTTGATTGAGCAGTTTTGAGACACTCTTTTGGTAGAATCTGCAAGTGGATATTTGGAGCGCTTTGAGGCCTATGCTGGAAAAGGAAATGTCTTCACATAAAAACTAGACAGAAGCATTCCAGGAAACTTCTGTATGATAAGTGCATTCAACTCACAGACTTGAACGTTCCTTTTGATAGAACTCTTTTGAAACACTCCTTTTGTAGAATTTGCAAGTGTTTATTTGGAGCGCTTTGAGGCCTCAGCTGGAAAAGGAAATATCTTCACGTAAGAACTAGACAGAAGCATTCTCAGAAACTTCTTTCTGATGAGTGCATTCAACACACAGACTTGAACCTTGCTTTTGAAAGAGCAGCTTTGAAACACTCTTTTCGTAGAATCTGCAAGTGGATATTTGGAGCGCTTTGAGGCCTATGCTGGGAAATGAAATCTCTTCACCTAAAAACTAGACAGAAGCATTCTGAGAAACTTCTGTGTGATGAGTGCATTCAACTCACAGACTTGAACGTTCCCTTTGATAGAACAGTTTTGAAACACTCCTTTTGTAGAATCTGCAAGTGTTTATTCGGAGCACCTTGAGGCCTATGTTGGAAAAGGAAATATCTTCACATAAAAACTAGAGAGAAGGATTCTCAGAAACTTCTTCGTGATGAGTTCATTCAACTCACAGTGTTGAACCTGCCAATTGATAGAGAAGTTTGGAAACACTCTTTTTGTAGAATCTGCAAGGGGATATTTGGAGCCGTTTGAGGCCTCTGCTGGAAAAGGAAATATCTTCACATAAAAACTGAACAGAAGCATTCTCAGAAACTTCTTTGTGTTGAGTGCATTCAACTCACAGACTTGAACTTACCTATAGAAAGAGCAGTTTTGAAACACTCTTTTGGTAAAATCTGCAAGTGGTTATTTGGAGCACTTCGAGGCCTGTGCTGGGATATGGAATATCTTCACCTAAAAACTACAGAGAAGCATTCTCAGAAAGTTCTTCACGATGCATTCATTCAACTCACAGAGTTGAACCTTCCTTTTGATAGAACAGATTTGAAACACTCTTTTTGTAGAATCTGCAAGAAGATATTTGGAGTGTTTTGAGGCCTATGCTGGAAAAGGAAATATCTTCACATAAAAACTAGACAGAAGCATTCTCAGAAACTTCTGTGTGATGAGTGCATTCAACTCACAGACTTGAACGTTCCTCTCAAAAGAGCAGTTTTGAAACACTCCTTTTGTAGAATCTGCCAGTGTTTATTTGGAGCGCTTTGAGGCCTATGTTGGAAAAGGAAATATCTTCACATAAAAACTAGACAGAAGCATTCTCAGAAACTTCTTTGGGATGAGTGCATTCTACTCACAGTGTTGAAGCTTGCTTTTGATTCAGCAGTTTTGAGACACTCTTTTGGTAGAATCTGCAAGTGGATATTTGGAGCGCTTTGAGGCCTATGCTGGAAAAGGAAATGTCTTCACATAAAAACTAGACAGAAGCATTCCAGGAAACTTCTGTATGATAAGTGCATTCAACTCACAGACTTGAACGTTCCTTTTGATAGAACTCTTTTGAAACACTCCTTTTGTAGAATTTGCAAGTGTTTATTTGGAGCGCTTTGAGGCCTCAGCTGGAAAAGGAAATATCTTCACGTAAGAACTAGACAGAAGCATTCTCAGAAACTTCTTTCTGATGAGTGCATTCAACACACAGACTTGAACCTTGCTTTTGAAAGAGCAGCTTTGAAACACTCTTTTCGTAGAATCTGCAAGTGGATATTTGGAGCGCTTTGAGGCCTATGCTGGGAAATGAAATCTCTTCACCTAAAAACTAGACAGAAGCATTCTGAGAAACTTCTGTGTGATGAGTGCATTCAACTCACAGACTTGAACGTTCCCTTTGATAGAACAGTTTTGAAACACTCCTTTTGTAGAATCTGCAAGTGTTTATTCGGAGCACCTTGAGGCCTATGTTGGAAAAGGAAATATCTTCACATAAAAACTAGAGAGAAGGATTCTCAGAAACTTCTTCGTGATGAGTTCATTCAACTCACAGTGTTGAACCTGCCAATTGATAGAGAAGTTTGGAAACACTCTTTTTGTAGAATCTGCAAGGGGATATCTGGAGCCGTTTGAGGCCTATGCTGGAAAAGGAAATATCTTCACATAAAAACTGAACAGAAGCATTCTCAGAAACTTCTTTGTGTTGAGTGCATTCAACTCACAGACTTGAACTTACCTATAGAAAGAGCAGTTTTGAAACACTCTTTTGGTAAAATCTGCAAGTGGTTATTTGGAGCACTTCGAGGCCTGTGCTGGGATATGGAATATCTTCACCTAAAAACTACAGAGAAGCATTCTCAGAAAGTTCTTCACGATGCATTCATTCAACTCACAGAGTTGAACCTTCCTTTTGATAGAACAGATTTGAAACACTCTTTTTGTAGAATCTGCAAGAAGATATTTGGAGTGTTTTGAGGCCTATGCTGGAAAAGGAAATATCTTCACATAAAAACTAGACAGAAGCATTCTCAGAAACTTCTGTGTGATGAGTGCATTCAACTCACAGACTTGAACGTTCCTCTCAAAAGAGCAGTTTTGAAACACTCCTTTTGTAGAATCTGCCAGTGTTTATTTGGAGCGCTTTGAGGCCTATGTTGGAAAAGGAAATATCTTCACATAAAAACTAGACAGAAGCATTCTCAGAAACTTCTTTGGGATGAGTGCATTCTACTCACAGTGTTGAAGCTTGCTTTTGATTGAGCAGTTTTGAGACACTCTTTTGGTAGAATCTGCAAGTGGATATTTGGAGCGCTTTGAGGCCTATGCTGGAAAAGGAAATGTCTTCACATAAAAACTAGACAGAAGCATTCCAGGAAACTTCTGTATGATAAGTGCATTCAACTCACAGACTTGAACGTTCCTTTTGATAGAACTCTTTTGAAACACTCCTTTTGTAGAATTTGCAAGTGTTTATTTGGAGCGCTTTGAGGCCTCAGCTGGAAAAGGAAATATCTTCACGTAAGAACTAGACAGAAGCATTCTCAGAAACTTCTTTCTGATGAGTGCATTCAACACACAGACTTGAACCTTGCTTTTGAAAGAGCAGCTTTGAAACACTCTTTTCGTAGAATCTGCAAGTGGATATTTGGAGCGCTTTGAGGCCTATGCTGGGAAATGAAATCTCTTCACCTAAAAACTAGACAGAAGCATTCTGAGAAACTTCTGTGTGATGAGTGCATTCAACTCACAGACTTGAACGTTCCCTTTGATAGAACAGTTTTGAAACACTCCTTTTGTAGAATCTGCAAGTGTTTATTCGGAGCACCTTGAGGCCTATGTTGGAAAAGGAAATATCTTCACATAAAAACTAGAGAGAAGGATTCTCAGAAACTTCTTCGTGAT